>NC_056540.1:5809750-6447500 GCF_910596095.1 Thunnus maccoyii | reverse complement strand
ACTGGCCGCTCTGTGTGCAGCAGTGGCAGTTATTTTCCACAAGAGCTGAATGAACACTGGCACTGAAACATGCCTCGTATTTTCAGAAAGTATGGGTGAGCAATTTTGCCGTTGTGGCAAGCAATATTTGTCATGAGACTTTTATCTCTCATATTCTACTCTTATTCACATTGATTAGTATTCACTGCCAATCCCTGTCCTCACAGCAGGTAAAATTGCTAATCTAAACTGGCTAAAATGTTTCTCAAAAAAGATAAAGGAAAAAAAGAAAAACAAATAGTTTCTAATTTCCTTTAGCACTGGTTGTAACAGACTTGGCTTTGCCATTGCTGGGAAAATGGGGGGAAAAAAAGAATGTGTGCTTGTTCTGCCTGACTAATTTGTCATCATTGGAAATTGTAGCAAAAAGTATCCCTCTCCACAGAACCTTACCTGTCCCCACTGTGTGCTTCTGCATCCTTAAAGGGCAGGACTAACACATCTTAACACTTTAACCAATTACGGAAAAGACAGAGAGGCACTTACAAGCTGCAGGGATTCAATTGTGCTCTGGTAAACATGACTCATGGGAAAAATTCAGGATATGGTACTGAACTCAGTGAACTCTATAATGCAATACTTGTACTGTCCTCTTTCAACATTATTTCGTTTTGAGTTCTAGTTTTGCTATAGCTGTTTCCCTCTCTTCAGCTTTTGTCACCAAGCATCCTGGGAAATCTAGATGCATCTACCACTTATTGCCATGGATACCTTTCCACCTGGTGTACACCTGAGATAAATATGTTTCTATACACAGTCCTCTTGACACATCCCTCAAATTCTACCATTGCTACTTGACAAAACACATTGTTCCCTAATGCTAAATCATGATGCATTGATGGGATTCTAGGTTTTCACTCCAGTCAAACAATACAATAGATGTTTACTTCACTTTCATTGAGAGAATAGACACTAATCAGTGAAAGCTGCACCTGGTGCCGTTAAGCAGCACTGTTTATAACTAAATGGAAAGAAACAGCCAGTTCTAGCACAGTTCCAGGAGGGTTAGGGTTGGCATTTTTCCATGTAACTCATGCTGAGCCATGCCAGGTGCAACCACTATGAGATTTAGTGATGTGTACAACTGACAAAATAGCACCATATTAGACTAATTTTTAGTCATCAATAGCGATACTAACAAAGTACCTACAAGCCTCCCTCTAGCTTTCTGATTCAATTGCATTTTGCCTTTATTTAACACTAGATTTTTTCAACTGACTGATCCAAAGACCTACTCCCCTTAGTTACTGTTTTTAGGTCAGACAAGCTTGACAAAAAGAAACATGGCGATGCAGGTTCCATTTAGCCGGGTGCCGCAGTGTGTATTAGATCGTTTCTGGGCATCAGGCAATATAGCTTCAAGAAGCCGGCAGCAAGGACTATAGTATGCAATGGAAGGATGTATTCACAGTGTTAACTTTTATGAATATGGTAAAATGATGTGAATGGAGGCTAAGTCACTCCAGTCTCAATGAAAAAGGGAGAAGTCACACATTCTTTGCATAGAGACCAAGGTTGACAAGAATATCAGTCAACATTGCTGCTGCACTTCTGGGTATGTGTCCCCCTTTCCCCTTCTGGGGATCAGTAAAGTACTCTATGTATTTATTACTGACTACAGACCTGGGACAGATTGTCCATATAATGTATCGGTCAAGTGTTCGGGGACTGATAGAAAATATGTTCAAAGACCACTTTACTAATCCACCCTCCTGTGTTGAACAGGTACACTTTTGTATTCCTGAGTGCTACGGTTAATACATTATTTAATTATTTCATTTTCTGTTTTACAAAGGTAAGAAGGAAAATCAAGTCCTTTATAAATGTTCTGCCATTTCTGAGCAGAAAAAACAAAAATGCCAAATCAATATTCTGTTAGTATTCCTTTAATTTCTGTTTCTGAAAATAATAGAACAACAAAACAACCATAATTTCAAATAGCCTATGTATGACCTGCAAAAAAAAGCTTCGCCAAGTGCCTGAAATGCAGAAAAGCTGTCTGTGGAAAATTCACAGTCAAGGTGCTGAATATCTGTTCAAAGTATGTTTGAGGGACACTATAATCAGATGTTTTCAAATGAAGATGATTTAGCCTACACTCGTTTATTCAATGTTCACTGTGTGTAAGACTTATTTTAGTTAATTTATTATTTATTCTTTTTGTTTTTGGCCATGTTACCGTTTATTGTTTATAGGCTATTTAGCCTAATTTGCCTGTTGCCTTACTATGTTTTCATGAATGGAACACCAATAGAGAAATGTATATTTGGATCATAATGTTATAAATTAAAAAAAGCTTTAATGGTTACCTGAAGTTTCTTGGTGATGTTCTCTCATTCACACATTGTTGAAATGCCTAAATTAATAACTGATTAGGTGAAATTGTGCGCTTGACTTTGTCATGTCAATTTTGTTGTCACATTAAATCAACCATAAGTGCTGCTGTGCTTGTTTATTGTTATTATGGATCATTATTGTCTATTTGGGGTATTTAGGCTACTTTGGTTATTTAAATAACAAAGGTTATTTCATATGATGAATATCGTTTTATAATAATGTCACACCACCCAAAAATGCAAATATTTCCTTCTAATACCCAATTTCAGTGTCATTTTAGACTGATTTATACTGACGGCCATGTAAAGCTATTAGTGTTCTTAAAGATACTTAGATTATAAAACATGAGGACCAAAATACAGGTGATGATTAAATAAACTCATTTTGTGAATTTCGACATTCCTTTATGAAGACAATGCCTTAATACAATGACAGGGTACTTTTTTTTGGATCAGAAATGCGGTAGCCAGGCGCACGAGTAAATTTTGCCCGTTGGCAGTTTTAGTTATGTCAATCCCTGGCGGTTCTGGTGTTAATCGTAACAGTATTGATACAGACTGGAAATGCCATGGGGGAGAGGGGCATGAAATGCAACAAAGATCCCTGGCTGCAGTCAAACACATCTTGACCACCCTGATGGTATGAGACCAGGAATGCTTCTAATATGAAGCAGCAATATAATGTCCTGTTTGCATTAACAGTAACTTAGTACAGAAAATACAGGTCTGATATGACTACAAGGAAAGTAATCAGTAAACAGGGAGGCTACTTTTAGATGAAAGTTAGAACAAGGATGTAGGAACAAAACTCCAAACCACAGAGATTCAGTTACAAGCCACAAAAGCACTGAACACAGCGAGACATTCAAAAGGGTTTCCTGTCAGTTGGGGCACCAGTTTGGGCTATTTGTCGACCATTACATGCTGATCCCCTTATTGTCACTAATAAGGAAAAGGGGGGAGCAGAAAACCTCAGGTGGGTGCCAAGAGGATGACCAGATGTACTGAGCCAGTCTAGAGGTTGGTGACAAAGCTGGAGGCCCGGAAGGGCAGCCAATACCAGAAGATTTGACTGCAAGTCGAGGCAGGGTGCTGGACAGGCAGACCGTTGGAGTGCAGAGCAAGAGGTGGGCAACTGGAGATCTGACTGGGTGCCAGCGAAGACTGCTGACTGACGATCTGGGAGGTTTGGCTGTAGGTTGGCGGAGACGGCCAACTGGAGGTCTGGCTGGGCGCCAGCAAAGACAGCTGACTGATGGTTTAGAAGGTCTGGCTGTGGGTCTGCAGAGACTGCCGACTGGCAGGAGAGTACTACAGCTCAGCAAGGACTAGAAATTGTTGCAGCTCAGCAGGGACAGTGGATTGCTGCAGCTTAACAGGGACAGGAGAGTTCTGCAGCTAGGCCAGGACAGGGCATGCAGTGTAAGTGTTCACAATCTTTTTCAGATCAGGCAGTAGTTCCAGCAGCCACAGCTTGGATGAACAAGTGCAGAGTATCATAGAAAAAGCTGCATTCTTCTGCTTAATGCTGGAGGTCTCACAGTGGTAGGCAGAGAATCGCTCCACAGCATTCAAAACTTCTTTTACTTCCTTCAGCGTGTCTGCTGGTTCCATGTCTAACCAGTTCGTACTGTCGGCAGTGTCTGTGGGGACTGAGGCTAGACTTGGAGGAGCATGATCAGGCAGGAGGCTAGTCGACTCAGGTGCAGGCTGAAGTGCAGAGGAGACTCGAGTGACAGGCCAGGATAGCTTGGTTGCTGGGGGCTAACAGGCTTGAAGGCTGGATGGCAATCATGCTGGTGGCTAACATGTTGCAGGTTAGCTGTCTGGGAAGCAGGCAGATATGCACCAGTGTTCAAAAATCCTCTACCCAGGCAGCATATTCTTTAACCAAAGCCTTGAATAAACTTCCCGGCATTCAGACGACATAATTGCCTCTCTGTCGTCACAACTGGAGGCATACTTGAAATCACTGCGAAGGCAAAAGCGCCTCATGAAGTACATCTGCTGGGTCCATGTGTGGTTGGATCCTTCTGTCTAGGGAGTAGCGGGAGATGGACCCAAATGCAGGACATGGGAGCAGCAGGAACTGAAGAATAACGTCTTTATTTTAGCTTTAATGCAGGCAAAAAAACCTGAACTGAACAGAACTGATAAATGCAGAACAAACAGAGCAGACTGAGCAATACAGAACAAAGGATCCAACAACATTAAACTGAAAACCAGGACTTAAATACAAACTGAACTAATGAAACAACAACAAGGAACAGGTGGCAAGGCACAAGGGCAGGCTGGAGCTTATTGGCTGGGGAAGACACAGGGAGCACGGCAGGGCTAGCGAGACTGAATGCAGGGCACGTGTGAAGGGAAAAGCAGGCTGAGGAGGAGTACATGAACACAGGAGGTAAACATAGAGCAAACAGAAACTAAAAACCCAGAAAACACAATAAGTATGCTCAAGAAAGCCTTAAAAATGTCAGCAAGCCAAATGCAACCACAAAAACAACCTGGTCATTAAACAAACCTTATGATTCTTAACCAGGTGAAGGCAAAAGTATTACAGATTACACTGAGTTCTGTTAGCTCTTCCAATGGAGCACATGTATAAGAACCAGGCAGTTAAATGTCTGGACAAAGGTTCAATACAATGAGCAACATTATCTCAAGTGGTCCTTTAATATAATCTGCAACCTATCTTATCTGTCCATCTCCCACTCAGTCCAACAAACAGGGAAAAAGTCTGAGGGCATCTGGCAACCATGGAACATAGACTGGGACAGAACCATGACACTTATCCATTTAAAAATGGCATTTTCTCCAGTAAACTGCACTACCACATGTGTTGAGCCCCTCAGATTAGAACTATGCTTGGCTTGGTCGAGGGTGGATGCTGTCACAGGTTGACTCTGCTACCTAGAAGGTTGGCAACATCGCAGGTCAGTGCGGTTATCACAATCATGACTTGGCGTGGCCACCAAATGAGGTTTGTATTTTAATACTATGTGGGGGTTATACTTGATAGAGGTGGGTAGTGTTGCTGCTAATGGTACTTATGTAGCAAAACTAATCTGGGAGATTTTTATTATTCTTCATAATCAGCCACAATGTCTCTTTGGTTTGGTCCTCTCAACTCTGACAGCACTGAAAAGAAAGCTTTGCTCCAGAAAACATAGGTCTGAATTGCATATAAATTGCTTAGATTTGATAAGCAAACACTGACCTTGTGGGACAATAAGAAAAGTTTTCACCACCCTTTACCACCTGGTATTAGTTGTGTTGTTTTAAAATTCTAGTAGTAAAGAGTATTTTTTGTTGAACAAACTCTCAGAAGACAATAAACAAGGTAAGGATAAGAATTTTGGATGCTGGGTTTCTCCCCCATGATGCGCACAGCTCTAGGTATGTCAGACTGCTATGTTTTATGCATGAGAGCCTGGACAACAAACAAGAGCTGGAATGAGGAAAAAAATCACACACAAAAAGAAAGAATGAGAGAATGAGAGAAGATGGAAGAATCCTACAAGTTGGCAGAAATCGACACAGCAAGCTTCCCAGACAGACAGAGAGTGAGAGAACTTCTTTTAACAGGTTCCCAGAAGAGCTGTCTTCAGAGAGGATCCCTAGAAAGACAGAAAATCAGACTCCATTCATTCTGCACCTACCTCTCTTTCTCCTCCCACCTTTCTCTCACTCCTCCTCTTGGTCTCGTTTTCCCTCCTCCCCTCACATCTCCCATACAGCCTTGCTCCCTGTTAGGGGGAAATGTGTTAATGTGCCAACAATACCTGATTATAATTTGTAAACAATGCTTCCTGTTGCTCCTGTTGGAGGAATAAAGTTAATAACTAAAACATCTTATCAGTCAAGCAAAAGCAGAAAGACGAGCAGATTTAGTTTTGTTTGAGAGTCTGGGAAGAGGTATAGAATCCCTGTCACTTGGAATGCTAGATGAAAATATCTGTACTCCTGTTGCTCACTCTGTTGCTCCTGCTAAAATGTCATTTCCACCACAATAAAGTTGAACTAAGATTATTTTAATTCAAACAGTTTCTGCAGCAAGCAATTAGTCTCATGTTTCCAGCTGTCTGTGGTTCACATGCACAAGACAAAAGCCTTGTTCAGTCATAGCTAAAAAGTTTAGTGTTTAAATGTTAACCACCATAACTTTTCCAGGAGCCCAGGAGCCATTTTAGGACCTTTAGGAGCTTTACTTGCACATTACTGGGAGGAGCCACAGTCTATGCTTGTATGTATTTAACCAGCAGTGAAATATCATTTATGAGGGTTATGCTTGCTAAAACTGTAAATAGTAGCTGGTTACTGGAGCTAATGTTAATCAAGGAGGTCTTGATTTTCTTCCTACTCTCTCCAATTTAGCCACAGTATAGCTATTGTTTGGTCAAATGGTTACCATTGTTATTTGACTATGGACACGCCTTTTTAATGAGGTACATCCGAAGTGTGTCGCCTTTTCAATACCGTACGTTTGATCCATCCCAGTTTGTAATATTCAATGGAAAAACAAGACAGAACCGACCATCATTACCCTTCAAGTTCTCAAAGCTTCATGTTCATTGGGTCATGGGTCATTACATTCCTATAGTGAAAAAAAGCTATTAGTGGCTATAACAAATAGTAGGAACTTTTTCAGGGGCCCAGGAACCAATTTAGGAACTAAATGTAGATTTAGTTCCTCTGCCATAGTTCCTGGTGCTAAAGAAAGGTCCATGCTCTGGGGTAGCACCTTCTGAATGCCCACAAAATGCAGAGTTTGCATTGCTAAACATCTCTCTTGGGTCAAACATAAACCTCAGGCTGCTACAACTTGTGTACACCTACATTCACACTGTAAGCAAGTACAGCAATGGGTACCACTAGTATCAATATTAGGATGAAGAGCAGTTATTATTACCTTTATTGATGTTAAAAATGTGGAGCCTACTTCCTAGTAAGTCTAAAAAGATGTAAAGAAAAGAGAGTGTGAGCAGATGAGCAAGAGAGAGAGGGAGAAGCCATCAAGGCAGTAACTGTAGCGAAGAAGGGAAACAAGACCTAATTTGCACATCATGCTGTTATGTACTACAGCATAAATGAAGGACCATAAAACACTGCAGGATGATGCTACCTTGGAGACAACTTAAGACAACAGTCTCCTTTTCCACTTGTCCATGTCTCATTTGCATTAATTTTTTGCATCCTTTAAAAACACAGTTGCACAACAGTAAATATAATGAATGGCACATGGGGTGTTTGATGGCCTGGGGGTTTAAGACACTGACCATGTAACTGCAATGTCCCCAGCTTGAACATTGCATGCCATTCCCCATTTCTCTGTTGTCATTTCCTGTCAGCTTCCCATTGTCTCTGTTTTAAAGTAAGCAATCACACTTTAATCAATCAACAAGACATGTATTGTTGTTCTGAAACCATTTTTTCCAAAAAGAGGCATGAAGTACATGTGAAGCTAAATATAGTTTTGCTTGATGAAACACTCTATTCTCCTCCATTGGTTTCTTTGTGTGTTTTTTCAGTGTGGTATGTCATGGCAGCAGAACCATCTCAGAGTAGCCATTAATTGAGTAGGACTGACCAAAGAAGGAGAAAAAGCGGTTTATAGTGCAATATGTTGTGATGTACATAGGCATATGTCTGGATACCTGGGTTAAATTTGATCTGTATTCAGCTTCATTCCATCAGAACATGGTGACTTTTAGAAGCTTTTCATGAGAACCAGAAGGTTTTCAAGTTAGATGTGTTTTATTTATTCATCAGTTATTTAGTTTTACCACCACACTCTATGACAGCATTACATACTGTATATTCCATTCCTGATTGTTCCAGCACTTGAGACTATATGATATGATTCAATGAACACTGAACTCACTTTTATATTGCAAATACATACAATCTAGACAACTATCTTTTTATACATATTTCCCTAAAATTATGACATATATCTTTGAAATTACTGTGATTTTAAATAGAGTTTAAAACAACAATCTGAAAGTTTGAAATGTTTTTGGGAAATAGGAAATATACAGACAAGTAAATACTTAAAGTCATAATTGATGCCATAAATCTCTTAACCTAGTGTGTCTTCTCCCTCACATGGCTCTAGAACATCTTAACGATCCTGATTACTGCAGACAAACTACATTCATTCAGCTTGAGCTCTACTCATATTACACAACCCCCAAAATTTTCTTTCTAAACTCCTGTGGTAGACAATTATAAGGTAGAAACACTTGACCTTTTCCATTTTCTCACTGCAAGCAGTAAAGAGAATGTGCAATTATCCTGGAAGTTATACTCAGTGACTCCAATAAGCCTGAATAGTCGACTCTATCGTGGAATAAGGTTTATAGTTTTCTTTAACCTGTTTTATTGAATAAGAATTTAAAATACTTAATGTTTTGGTTAATTTCCCAACTTTAACATTGTTAATCGTCACATTAATTCATTTAGAGTTTTAGCTGCTTCTACCCCTGGGTCATAAAGGGAATTAATGGTTCATGTACATATCAGAATGTAATAATTCCTACTAAAAGTACACTTAAGACCTTCCTCAATGCCTCTATAATTAGTGCTTAGCACACAGGTTGCACATTCATATGATATTAGAGTGATTTCATGCTTCAAGTGTGACAAATTGTGAAAATTTCCCTATTCGCCCACACGTGCCCACACACACACACACACAAAACACACCCATTTATTTGGTTTAATTCCGAAAGGTACAAGGCAGAATGAATGCATGTTTATGAATAATTTAAGAATTTTACATAAGAGCCTTAGTGGATTGGATTGGTGTATGTGTGTGTGTACTGTATACGTGCATGTGTGTGTGTATGTGGGGGTGGTACTTGGTTGGAATACATCTCTATCAGTGTTTAGCCCCATAACAAATGGGATTTGGCAAATCTGAAGGTCAAATCGAATAGCAAACAGTGCCTCTCAGCCTCGGCCCCTTCTCCCATGAATCCTTAACAAGCCACTCAGGCTACAACAACCAAGCCCAGTTTTTTGGAAGGCAGCCTGTTTCTCAGCTTGTGGCATCTCTCTAATAACGCAATCTATTCACCATCATAAATAATGTAGGCGGAAGACTTATGATTCCATTGTAGTTTTGCTGCACCAGCCTGCTCTCAAGGCCATTTCTTAGCTGAGTAAAGATGAGATAATATTGAATTTTCAGGGGGATAACATTTAATATTTCTGTCACTGTCCTGCAAGAGGGGCTTTTGTCTGGAAGCCACCTTTGCAGATTTTCAGGGAACAATAGCTTGATTTTTTCCCCTCTTCCTAGTCATGTGTTTTTGAAACTTTACAGTGTTTCATCAAATGATTGGGTTCATTCCAGAATCATCAAACACTTTCTTCATGTGGGCAACTATGCTTGCATTCAGTTGACAGATGGTGCAACATAAAATGGTAATGAGCCAGAGACATGGCCAAAGTTTTCTATCAAATGCTAGCTTGTAGTATGACGTAGTGATGGTGGACGTTTGGACTTTTAAAGTTGCCAGCCCACCAACTGTTTTCAAGCTGTTTTTTTCCAGGAAACCTAAAAAAAACCTGTAGAAAGAGTAGAGTAGAAAGAACAAACCCAGCAGGACGCAACTTAGCTGAAGATTTGCACAGTGTGACCTTTTAAATGATAAGGACCTGAGCCCACATTCACTTTAGATCACCAATAATGCTTGCTCACAAAACTGCTAGTTTCAGAGTAGCAGTGGAGCCAGGATGTGGAGGTAACAGATTCAGGCCTCAAGTGTGAGCTGCTAGGTTGTTCTCTGTCTGAAGGAAGGAAGTCAAGTCTATTACAACCGTTGTGATTTCCTCACAACTCCCCCCTATGGTGTAACTGAGGAACAGCAGTTTAAGTAGTGCTACTTAATTTTGACATGACAGTTCATTCTTGAGGTTGGAAATAGTTTGACAAAATACTGTAAACCCGTGGCTTTATGCAGAGCTTTCAGTCACACTGGAGATTTCTCAGTTATGTTCCATGTTATGTCACACACAACATGCATTAACATCTGATACTATATATAACCACCTGTGCTTGTGACCAAAATTCAATAATGAGGTCATGTGATGACAACTGAGCAACTCCATCACTAATGAAGGCCATGAAATGGGATTGGATGCACCAGAAAAAGCTGAGTCTTTGCCAAGATTTTTTGGCAAAAATACTCCTTAGATTATGTAAATATGAAGGTAAAACAGGGTGTGGTCTGTTTACATAAAAAGTAAGATGAAGGTCTGCATATGTCTCAGTATCAATAAACTGCATCTAAGGGATCTGCAGTGTGCGGACCTTATTTCATCTTTCTTTGTTACATCTTTCATTGGTCCAGCACATGTTTGAAGTTTATGGGATGTGCACATCTACTACACCTTTGGATGCTGTTTACATAAAACACATCTAATGATTAAAAAGAAAATGTCACTGTATGCAGCATTTGTTGGTGTCATACAATGGTAATTCGATATTGATTGGATATTTAAATAAAACACTGTGACTACTTTCAGTTATCAAATGCTTTCACTAAGCACAGAGTTGTGTACTGTTAGTCTGCCAAGGCACACTATAGTGTAAACTACATATCTACTGTAAGACCTGTATCCATGGTGACTCTGTCCTCATTGCAAATAGTAATAGTAGGCAGCAGCAACTGTTGTCCTGATGGACCTTAAAAATGTGTTGGCGAAACCTTGAGCTTAAAAGCCTTGGAGAAAAGAGAAAGAAGTACACATTTTCTGTCTTTTCCATCATACATCAGAATCAGTTTTATTACCCAAGTATGCAAGCAACGAATGTGTCTTGGCGTTTGCTCCCAGAAACCCAAAACATGGAAGAATAAAAATAGAACAAAAGTAAGGTAATATAAATAATTAAACAAACAAAGTACTATTAAAATTGAATAAAAAACAGAAGGAAATAATATTAGTTTTGAAATGGGATATAAAACTTGAAATGAAATATCGACTGTACAAATGAAATATGGACTGTGCTATGGACAAAGAAATGAAGTGTATGAAATATATGAAGGTGGCAAGTGCAAAAAATTTAATGTGATGTGTATAAATAATTAAATTATGTAACAGTGGAAGTTGAATGTAATGTACAATGTAAAGTCCAGTTTTATAACAGAGCAGTAATCAGTCCACATTCACATCTGTGATCTAACCTCAGTGCCTGTGACCTTTGTAACTCTTAAGCCTGCAAGGTCTCTGTTGTTGCAGTATGCAGAAACATTGAAAACCACTGTAAAATGAATTGTCTTGGCCTGTATCATTTTGTAAAATCAAGAATTAAATATCTTACTGATACTAACTCAACACAGGATTTGCACCATCACCAGCATAATTTTATAAAAACCTTAGCCTTGTTTGGGTTTGTGTTTTATTTGGCTGGCCACCTGCTGCACATCATCTGTGAAATGCTTGTTGGCAATGACTCCCTCATATTTATTCAGTAGCAACCAACCACAGAGAAAAAAAAACAGGAAATATATTTTCTATTATCTGTCAGGGAAAAGAAAGATGATGCTCAATATTCCCCCTAACAAGCAAAGCTGGAGCGGAAGCATGTACGGAAAGCGAGTAAAGTAATTACGTTATGGAGAACTGGACATTGACTCTGCTAAATGATGTCAACATCACATATTACAGAACCAGTCCTGACCTTGGATTACCGCTTGGAGTCTTGAGGGACAGATACATGTAGTTCTGGTTGCAATAAGAAAAACAACACTGCTAGTGAGGCTGCATTAATATAGCCTGACATGCTAAACTAAACTAACTAACACATCTTAGTTTAGTAGAAGGTCCTGGTGGTGGTGCTAGATAAAAAATTAAGGGATCACCGAATTCTCCCTGAGGGGAACATGAATGTTTTTCAATCTATCCAACAGTTGTTGAGACATTTCACGAAAAACCACAAATGTGACCTGATTTTGGTGCAATAGTAAAAGTCAGGGGATCACCAAAGTCTTTAGGGTACATCATCTGGGAACGATGGATATCCGTACCATCCATAGTTGTTGAGATTTTTCAGTAAAAGCCAACAGTGTCAACCTCATAGTGGCACTAGAGGAAAAGTCAAGTGATCACCAAAGTCAGTAGGATTCATCATCTTGGAACCTTGAATATCTTTACAAAATTTAATCTCAATCTGTCCAGTAGTTGTTGAGATATTCTGGACCAAAGTGGTGGTCTCACCAACCCACTGAATGACTGACTGACAGAATGACATTGCAATCCCTAGAGCCATGCCATGCAGCTTGCATTGGCTAAAAATCTACAAGACTTAATAAGGCGTGGATGAGTGTGCATGTTTACACACTTGGACTTAAAATAGCTAAACAGTAATGCATAATTGCTTGTCCTTATCTGTCATTAAAGATACAGTGAATACATTCTGATTTAATTACCCGTTCCTTTTATTCTCAGTGTCAGTGCCAATGTAATTACATGTAAAACTGTCCTGACTAACAATTTTGTTATGCCTATTTATACTCCATTCACTACTGCTATAGCACCCGCTGCTGTCCCCATGGGAATCATCAAAGTTTTGTCTAAAGTATAGTCTTTATCTTCCATCCTTCATGCTTTTATTGTTTTCTTCTTCCCCCAGCAGAGACAGAGGAATGAAAATGTTTGGGGTAAGCTTTTCAGAAAAAGTAGAGGTTGCAGAGGATAAGAGACAAGGGGTGAAAGGAAGAAAGATAATGAGACAATGGAGACAGATTTGAAAACTGGAAGAAGACAAGAGAAGTGTGTGATTATATGTGTTAGCACTGCTGGAGAAAAATTCCCAGAATAAGTGGCTGCTGTCATTCTTCAGTACAGTATGATCTTTCTCAGTGTCCACAGCAGCCATGCACAGGTTAATGCACTGCTTGCATTTATTTGTTTCCTACCAATGGAAAAAGGTGTTGACTGGTAATTGTCTGTTAATGGTGTAGTTGAACATTTTGGAAAATATGCTAATTTGTTTTCTTGCTAACAGTTAAAAAAAATCAGCCAACCAACACCTCTAAAGCTTGCTAATAAAACACTTTGTATATTGTTTGTTTAATTTGTGCACAATTATAAACATAAAAAAAGAAGAATTATGTAGCGTACCCACTTCTTGATGCCCAACATTTTTGTGCAGCATCTCCACTGGTTGCTTGGCTACCTCGCCATAATGATAAGGCTAAGGGAAGTCATTGCTCCAGGCTGTTGTCCACCAGGACATAGTAACAGCACATAACTCCCTGTAAAACCACAAACTGTCATCGATTTAATATACAAAACACAACATGTTCATTATTAAGCTTAAGATGCGCTGGCAGGACGATTTTTGAACTTTTGAGAGGGCCAGGCTACTAGGTGCTAAGCTAATCTCTAATTAACTCCAGCTCTGTACTTAACCCACAGATATGAGATCGATGTTGTTCTCATCTAACTCTCTCTGCAAGAAAGTAAACAAGCATATTTCCCAAAATGCTAAACATAAAATGCTAAAAAATTCCTTTAAAAACACCACAAACATACAGTAGTTACAGTCAACAATGACATCATTATTCTATATCAATTGATCAATGGTTAGCCAGTTGTTGTTGGCTGCAAATATCAATATTAATATATTAATAATAATAATAAAAACTACATTTTAAAAAATTGATGGATGAAACCCTAAGTTGGAAGAGTCATATTAATTTTGTTTGCAATAAAATGTCCAAACCTATTGGCATCATCAGCGAATTTCGAAGTTTGGTTCATCAGAAGTGTTTATTAACTCTTTATTATAGCCTAATTTATCCACACCTCATATATTGCAATACTATTTGAGGATCTACTTATCCCACCCACTTCATAAGCTTTATATTTTGCAAAAAAAGTTTTGCAGAATTGCTACATTTAGCAGAAGGATTGACAACCCAACCCCTCTCTTTAATCAGCTCAGTATCCTAATAATTTTTAACATAAAAAATACCAAACCTACATTTTTATTTTTAAATTTTGCATCAGCCTGCTTCACTTCCCTTGCCTCATAAAGCATTTTTCCAGCCTAATAGTGATGTACACAACTATAATACGAGAAAACCCAAATGTTTAGACCCCCGGTGTTCTGTACTGGGCTCTATCAATTCTCTAGTAGATATAGGGGGGCTCAGCCATGGAACAGTTATATTCAAATTGCATTTCAGTCTATGTCTCTCAAGAATTTCAAATATAAGCTGAGGACATGTCTGATGAACCAAACTTAACTATTCAAACTGATCATATCTGATTATAATTGCCTTTCTCTCTCTCTCTCTCTGTCGTAAGGAGTTGACTTAACACAAGTGTGCTTCAGTAAGCGTGCGCACACACTCACGTATACACACACACACACACACAAACACCCTCATTACATTGTTTTATTTATTTTGTGTCTTTGCTTGATTTATGCTGCCTACTTTATGTTTGCTTTTTGATTGTATGGTTGCTTGTTTGCTTATTTTTGTGGATTACATGACTTTTGTATTTGCTTATAAAGCATAATGAGGTGAGATTCCTTCCATAAGCCTCTAGGGGCTTTCTAAATCTCACCTGCACAATTTGTTTCTTCTCTTTTGTTGTTGTGTTTATGCTGCTTTGTTTTACTGTGGAAATTAATAAATAAAAAAATAATAAGACATCCATAGCAACAATACTGATGCTTTATGCTAAAGTAGCTGAACCAAAAGCTCTCAACACACTGACTACAAAAGTGTAAAATTAATGATGATTTTCACTTTTCACATAATGTGATATATCAACCTGGTACATATCTGTCCCCTTTTTCAAGGGTGCCCTCTTCACACTCAGGCAGTTACATACATTCACAGGTGGAGGCTGCCCACTACCCACAGAATGACCCGCTGGCCATTGAGCAGCTTCACTGGAGAAGTTAAGGCTGAAGGCCTTGCTTAAGGGAGCCTCAGTAGTAATAATGAGAAAGGGGAAAGTGCTGCTCTTTCATTTTCACCACCCAGATTTATCCTGCCAGTTTGGGGATTGAACTGTTGACCTTTTGGCTGAGGTCCAGTGAAAATGCGCTGATTTTCTGTTCCTGTAAAGAAAATAAATGTCATCATCCATCATTGTGTCATATTGGGGCCCCTTCATCGTGTATTGTTTATCATTTATTCCCTACAAGTTTCTTTTAAAAAAAAAAACTTTTATTGTACTGTATAGGGTCTTTATTAACCTGACACACCACATGGTTCACGGTCCATGGAAACTGTTTGGAAAAGGGCAGGCACTTTCAAAAAATACTTGGCAGGTGACTGGATGAACCATCTGTCTATCACTGTCTATCACTGTCTTACTTTGCAAGGCAGCTGGATTAGCAATGCTGATTGGTCTGAACCACCAGTGGTTCAGACACAAGCACATAAATTCAACCTGCAAATGATTCGAACATCATTTGCCTTTGGTAGCAGATGTCTAACACACATGTTGCTTCTCCTATTATTTTCTTTCTTCGAGAAGCTGTTTGTCCTTCATTTGATGAGACATTTTTGTCATGTGCCACTATAATTGGTACAGCAGTTTAATGATATGGAGCCCATTCTCATTCCCAGGGCATCAAATACTAACTCTTTGTCACACCCCTCAGTGTCTGATATCGATACACAAGGTACCCTTTGGCTTTCAACTAACTCCAATGTAAATCTATCCGCGTCATAATTAGATGCCATGAGAATGATGACGTTTATATAAGGTGACATTTTCCTTATTTGGAGGAGGCGGGTTGGGTGGATGGTTAGATACTTAAATGGCAAAAAGTGGACTTTGTTAGGTGGTAAAAAGTGGACTTTGCTGCAGGAGACCTCCCTCTTCCCACAGCGACTGTCACCTTTACAGCCACGACTCTGGACAGTTTTTTGTCGTCGTGTTTACTGTTGCTGATGTTTCAAGTGATCATTTTAATCCAAATTTTAAATTTAATCCAGATTTTTTTGTGCCTAAACCTAACTGACCACACCAGCTCTGAGCATGTAATATTGCCGCAGATGAGTCTTCACTGGATTTAGTTGAAAGCCTGGTGCGTCTCATACAGACGCCAAAGGGTGCCTTGTGCATCAGTATCAGACGCTGAGGGATGTTGACAATGCGTCGGTATTTGACAACCTGGGTTGAGAACATGGTGCAATATGAGACCAATAATGTGACTGTGGCTGAGAGGATACAGACTAATCACCACACCCTCCCATTTATATTCCACTTTCTCAACCCAGTTGATTTATACCATGCTGTGCCTATGAACAAAAACAGGAAGTGCTTGAATATGCCTTGATTGACCACATGCTTTGTGCTGATGGTGGTTCCATCAAAATAGAACAAAAAAAGGATCAAATCAGAAGAAAGAAGGGATGGCAAGGACATGGCAGCACATCTTATATCATTTTTGTATCCATAGCAAGTGTGTGTACACATGCCCTTGAGGAAGCAGGTGTTCATACTCTGGTACATCTACACACACACATACACACACACACACACACACACACACACACGCACACAAACAAGCAAAAATGTGTCTGTGTGTACATATTTGAGGGTGGTCATGTGTATGTGGGTTTTGTGTTTACTCATGCATGTCCTCGCTCAGGTGTGTGTTCACAACTGTCAATGAGTTGGACTTCAGAAGTCACTCAGTGTTATTCTGTAAGAGGACCAAGCTCTCCCACCTGCCATTTCTGGCATCACCTCTGTGTGTGTGTATGCAAATGTGTGTATGTACTTGTGAGTAATGACATATCAATTAAATTGGAAGCAGGGTGGATGGTGTATGTATGTGTGTGTGTGTGTGTGTGTGTGTGTGTGTGTGTGTGTGTGTGTAAGCTCATGCTATAAGAGACTATATTGCCAGGTAGCTTTCCACTCTGTATGACAGTAAAATCTGTCTTCCACACTGAAAAAAGGGATCTCCAGTCTCAAAATTTTAATAGCATTTAAACAAATGAAAAAGTCACATAATAAGCTGCAATATTTCAGCGTCATTTAACACCTAATAAGCTGTCAAGTGACTTGATGACTTTATTAACAACAGCACAGTGCAGATAAACATCAGCATTTATGTACATCTACAACGCTTCGATATTGTAAAGCAAAGTATGCAGCACAGTTTGATTCATATCACTGTTGACACACACATACACAGGATACTGACAGCTTTGGTGACAGCAACATAGTATGAATACAGAGGGTGCTGTCTTTACTCCCGGGTGGGTTGTAAAAACACACATACAAACATCAGAGTGATACACTTAAGAAGTTGCATGCCAAAGCATCTGTATTTTTGCTGTGACACAACCATTCTGATAAAATTGATGTACCCCTGAAAAAGGAACCTTTAAAGTCTAACTGAAATTTAAATTAGTCATTAGTTTTTGAAGTAAAAAAATCATAAAAGTGATTTTTTAAAATATTTTGGTATCATTGAAGATAAGAAAAAAACAATCTTTGGATCACATCAGAAGTGCTCCTTTCAGGTTCATGCCTGGTTGAGTATGTTTGATTTGACAGGGACACTGCAAACAAATCTGTAGTTTACAAGCTAAAGATAAAGCTAAGGCTAAAGAAGTTTTATTCATAGTGATATTGTTTTATTCATAATTTTACTAACAAATAAAGACCTCACAATTTAATGTCCAAACTGACCAATGTTGTCATTTGCAGGTAAGTCTTATGCTTTGACTGTATAAAAAGATTGACGTGATGACAGCCCCCCAAAAGTGAAGCCAAAACATCTCCATCACCCCCTGGTGGCTGGCTGCAGTATAGGTCAAAAGTCCCGCCCCCTCTATGTAAGTGGATGGGACATGAGTCAAACTAAAAAATCAAAATATAAAAATATATATAGTTATATCATTTTTCCCAAAGATGGTTTCTGTCATTGTAGGTAGTTTTTATCACACTGATCACATCACGGAAAGGAGATATTTTGGCTTCAGTTTCGCATAGCAGTAGGAAGTGGAGACGCGTTGACCATCTTATACAGTCAATGGTCTTATGCTGTTTAACATATTATAGCGATCTAGCTAATTAGCTATCAAGCATCAAAAAAACTGAGTACACTTTTCTCTTGGTGGATGTTTGCTTTGTAGCTCATTCAGCAAGACAATGTGAAGGTCAAGAAATGTGTCTATGCTCGCAAATTCTGTAAGAAACATTAGCTGGACAGCTGATGTCACCTTTTTTACATTGACCACAGTAGCTTTACAGCGCAACAACTTTTCTAACTAACCCACATTAGCTCTTTAGCTAATTTATCTAGGTATTGCACCAGTGCATATATTACAGTGTTGCCTCTTCCTATAAATAATTAATATAACAGCAATAAAAAACACTTTAAAATTCACATTTATTTCAGAGAAACATCTTCTGGCACAAAGGTAGTTAGTGAGATTTGGCAAGTAAAGAGTAAAAACACCAGCAGCAGCAACCACTTAGCACAAAAGATGGTGACAAAAAAAATAAAAGGACAAACAAGGATTTTTAATATTTATGATTATACTTTTGGCATTTTATGAGGTATTTTCAAAGGTTTGGCAAGCATTAAGCAACATTACCAGGGGAATTAGATGTACCTGTGAAAGCACTTTTAGTGGAAAGGAAGCATTATTCATCACTGTATTATTCCAGGTAATGGTAAAAGGATTTAAGTGGGAGTTACAGTGTTGGCAGCAAGCATAAAACATTACCAGGGTTTAGTTAATCACGTACAGCTGTATATGCCTGGAGAGTACAACCATAAATAAATGATCACTATCTTAAACTGCATCTATGAGTGGTGTGCTGTACATGTAATTTCTTATATCTCGGTTGTCAACCAGTATCTGTAGGGGCACCATGAGAAGATGACATATTCACAGGAATACACACACACACCATTAGACTGCATTACACCATACATACGTACTTTCCTCCTTTGAGTCAATTAGAGAGTGACACACATGCACGGCCGAGTGCCCTCTGCGTGTTACTGTGGTGTGTGTGGCTGTGTGTGTTTGCATATGTTTCAGAGAAACGTACGTTGTTCAGCCATGAAAAGACGTATCTTTACTTATCACACCCACACAGACATTTTACATGCCTGGGTGACCCTAACATGTTAAATTGGAGTGTGCTCCATTATGGATGGCTGTGGTGAAATATGGATGACTTTGGCTTTCCCAGTGTAGTCCATTGAGCTGCTGTGGCCTGCTGAGTGTGACGGGTCAAAAGGCTGAAAGGCAACATGGATTTAAAGACTGAATTACTTTGACCTGAGTACGTAGAGGGATAGGGAAGGAACACATACCCACATGGAATACGCTCCCTTACACATAAGCATGCTTACTGGAATGCAGTCACAGTCATAACAAAGGTTAGAGAGTTTAATAGCATTGAAACAGCAGATAATACAGATGTTAAGAGGTTAAACCACAATACTCGAGCAAAAATTGCTTCATTCTTGTCTTCAGCGCTGATGTATGAGTGTGTGCAGAGAGAGATGGAGCGAAAGAGACCAGGTGACAGAAGCAGAGAAAGCAATAATGTCTGAGAAAGAGAGATTTTTCATTGTGTGCCAAAAATACAGCTTGGATCAATGCTTATTATAGGGCCTCTCTGTAATGAATTGAAACATTGTAGATCTATTATTTGCTGAAATTATTTTCATACACTAAACACTACTTTTTTCTATCTAATTAATGCTAAAAATCCCTTTTTTTAAAGGATTATGAGTGAATAGAAGATGTGGTAAGCAATGCTTCTCTCTAGAAATGAAATTGTGGCATCTCATGTAAAAAGAATTTCAAAAAATCTCACCTTCTCCTCTTTTCTTCCACCAGACTAGGCTAACTATGACAGATTACTACAGTGATGTAACTAGTTTCTCCTGCGTGATAACAAAGCATTAGTATTTGTTCCGTCACACATATGCATCAATGATCAAGGTAAACGGAGAGCTGAGAGAATGTGGAAGTAAATCTGCTTCTTAAATGCAACCTAATATAGTATATGATCTGTGATATGGTTGAATGAGTGTCACCCAGAAATATGCTCGCTTACGCCTAACATTCAATTTTGTCTTCAGTCGAGTGAGAATGAGTTATGTGATGATCTGTGCACAAAGAGATAAGAGGACGTCTGCTGAATAAAGTGTGTGTTTGTGCCTGTGCATTTTTGTGTGTTTGTGTTTGAAATGATATCTTTCATTGAGCCTTAAAATTTTACACAATTAAAATGTTTTAAATTGCTAGAGGGTTAAAAGTATTCTTTTCAGTTCCTTAAACGTTATAATTAAATCCAAACCACAGTGCTGAAACAGCCCTTTGGATTATTAAAAATGACCCTGACACTGTTAATACTGACAAAGCAGCTGTACTTATGGACTGTTTGACACAACATTTGAATTGGCAGTTTGTAAAAATGGTCGAGTTTCTGGGGAACTGTACTTAATTAAGGTTTCTTTCATACCTTACAGGTAGATGGTTTTTGTTTGCTTGTGTAATTGTGCATTTAAGACTCTTGATACTGGATGTGGCATTCCTCAGGGAAGCATCCCTTTGTGCAAACATGCATGGTCCCCAGAGGATGAAGCCTACTGAATTTTGTCAACAAATCTCATGTCCGGAGCCAAACCAACAATGAATTCATCCTACTTACAAGTATTGTGTGTGTATCCAAAGCCTGATATATTCTAGAGTTTGGGTACAGTAGAAGTTCTTTTAGAAACGTCTCCAGAGAATAATAACAGTAATCAGCTTTCAGTCTCTGGATAGTCGTTCCGTGTAAGGCAAAGGCCACTGGGCATTTGCTGGAACATAGTCCGTACTGTAAACAATTGATATTTTTCCATGCTTGTATGGAGTTGGCATTAGAAAATGAATGATGATTATGTATGCAACAGATTAGTTATGCTGTCAATGGCTGGAGGTGATAAAGAATCCTCATTTTGACCTTGAAGTTACATCAGTGTTGACAACCAAGAACAAGGTAATGTTAGTGTCCGCTGATGCTCTCAGTCTCTCCATCTCTGCACGTCTCTTGTATTTCTTCTTCTGAACACTCCGGCTCATACAAGTATGCTTCTGTCAATCCATCACATCCAACCGTTTCTTCTCATGTGTCAGGTTTATATTCATATTTGTTGTATCGTTCAGACTTGGACCCAAACATTGTAGATTTTCTCTTTTAGTTAGTTTAGTTTAGTTAACAACTTTTAGTTCAACAGATCTGCATTGCTACTAATGAACAAGCATTCAGGTGATTTTTTGTCAGCAGTGAGACTTTCTAAGACTCAAATACACACTTCATGCTTAAAACTAACAAAAAAGTCTTAACCACACAATCTGAATTACCAGGTGACAGTTACGTTTTACTACAATCCAGCAGAGGTGAAACCACTTAAACACACTGAATCACTGTGCATGTTGTGGTTGCCTCCACTTCATTAGGAATCTATGTCGTCTCTGTATGTGTGTCTAAAATTAGACACACATACAATGTGTCTAATACAGATGTGTGTGTGTGTGTGTGTCCATGGCTACCCGATTCTCTATTAGTAGAACTCAGTTTGACTGTGTGGCCCGAAGGCCTATTTGTTTAATCGACTTGAAGCCTTGTTGGATTACTGAATTATTAGATCAAACTGATTTTGTGCTGCTAAATTACCAACCTAGTATGTGTGTGTGTGTGTGTGTGTGTGTGTGTGTGTGTGTTGCACGGGATATTGAGCCGCGCCAAAAGCTGTTAGCGCTAACGAGCGTCACAAAGCTACATCACAGTCCACATTCACATACTCTGAATTCAGAGGTTTCCACACACACTATTTATTATTTAATAGCAAAAGTGGCTTGAACTTGTAATTCTGTAACTCAACAAGGTTCTGTGTCAGTGCAACAAACTAGCGTCCAGGCCACAAATTCAAACTGACCTCTGTTGACTTAACAGGGACGCACACACTCTTATACACAAGTGCAGAGCAACACATACTTATTTATTAATTTGCTTTCTGTCTTTCACTTCTAATTAAACTGCAGTGAAACTGTCTGACATTAGAGGGCAACAGGAAAGATCTAAAACAATCGTCCCACTGTGAGTAAATGAGCCATATTTCATCAGTAAACTGATGATAAATGGTTTGGGGTGATTGGAGTGTCTCATTCAGTAATATGAATAATAATTAAATGAATGAACGGACAGATGGATTGATCCAATTTCACAATAACAGATTACTTGAATTATTAATAAGCAGTGTTTTTAAAAAGAACCATCATAGAGGGAAACACAATGATGGCCATTGGTTTTATTTTTCCACGAGAAAGGAAGAAATTTTCGTAACACTTTCTATGAAGCCCATGTCTATAATACATTATAAACATACATATAATGCATTATTATCTGCTTATAGCAGTGTGTAATTATAGTTATAAGCACTCATAAATATTCACAATGAATTATGACAATAATCATGACACATTATAAAACATTTTGTAATTAGGTTTATGTTCAAAATTTGTGATGTAAAAGGGAAGATGGAAGAAAACCAGAGGGTGGGAAGGAAAAGGGGAACGGTAAAATGAAAAAAAAAAAGTATAGTATGGGAGATGAGAAAGGGAAAAGGATGATGGAAGTGCAAGGAGGAGGTATAGAGAGGGAAAAATAACGTGAAAGGTAGGTAGAAAAATAAGAAAAAGAAAAGGTAAGGTAGGAGAAAAGAATGATATATGAAACAAAAGTAGGAGGGTGAAATAACTGAAAAAGGGATGAAAGAAGAGAACAAGGAAACAAAGGAGAAAAAGATCAAAAAATAAAGAAAATGAAGGAAGAAGGGATTAAATTAGAATGAAGGAAACAAATAGAGAATGAAGGAAAGAAGGAAGGAGGGATAAAAAGTTATTGGACAGTAGAAGAGAAAGGACTGGAGCCAGAAAAAGGGAAGGAAGGAAAGGAAGAAATAAGAAAGTGCAAAAAAAAGAAAGAATTGGTAAAGAAGGAAGGAAGTGAAGGGCGAAAGGCAAGAGAGAGAGATGAGAGAGATGACTTGTGAATGAAAGGGGACAATTATGTGTATTGTTCCCTGCTGGCTGCAACGCTGCTATTAACTCTGGAAACACACACACACACACACACACACACACACACACACACACACACATTCACTGTCTTTCTGATCTGACTTGAACAACCTGCTGGGACAAAGCTGCTATTAAATGGTGGAGCTGTGTCTCTCTCTACGCTCCTCTCTGTCATGTTCTGTACCTTTCCCTTCATCTCTAACTCTCTCTCTTTCTGTCTCTCAGTCCTTCAGTCATTCTCACTCTTTCATAAAGCCTCCACCACTGTCACGCTTCATGTTCTTTTTTGTTTCTTCTCCTGTGTCCTCTTCTAATCTCTGATCTATCTTGCGTCCTCTGTCACATTTATTTTGCTGTTGTCACTTTTCCTTTATCTTCTATCCTCTTCTCTTTATTATATATATTTCATGTTATTCAATATGAAACTGAAATTTAAAATTTGGGGAAATCTGCTTAGGCTCTTCAGACTAGACAAAATAAAGCAGAAAATCAACATTAAAACTCCTCATTAGAGAGAATCATCATCTGATTGTGCAGTTCCCCTCAACTCCACAGAGCTTTTAGCTTTGTATTAGTTTTCTGGAGCAGGCAGCTGTTTACAGCATAAAATATCAGATAAACCCACTGTACACTACCTGCTCAAGCACCAAACGATCAATTTAGCAACTAACTAGTGAACAATGTGAATCATTGAGCTGCTAAAGAGACCAAACCAGAGCTGAAGTGAAAGCGAATATTCGACTTGTGTCCTTCAGGTAACCAGAAATGACTCCAAATGAAGGCTGATGTTTCTCCAGATCTTCTGGATGTATACAATAAGCAACTGTTTGCTGACAAGTTTGCCCCGTAAACTTTATAAGGTGATAATTAGTTAAAGTTGTATTTACAGATTTTTTCCGCTGTCCTCAAGTGGCCAAAGCAGGGTAAAGCAGGTTTAAATGTTTGAATTTTGCTTTGTCTGAACTAACTAACTAAACTTCTTACATGGACAGTTCAACATTTTGGGAAATATATATTTCAGGCTTCATGCTAAGATAGCAAATATCAATTTTTTCACACCAAGCTAGGTCTCCCGGCTCTGGCTTCATATTTAACGCACTGAGCACCTTCTGCCAAGTGTGCATGCTTGTCTAGGAGGTTGTTACAGGGAGTAAACTGATACACTGTTGTGCTGCCATTGATATAGCAGCAGAAAATAAGAACAAAATTACATTTTCTATCTCAGAGTGGCACTTCTCTGCTCCAGGAATCTTTGTGTGTGTGTGTGTGTGTGTGTGTGTGTGTGTGTGGTACTCTTCTCTCTTCCTTATTCTATTGTCTCGCTCACTTTCTAAATGAAGCATGGAAGAGTCATATTGTTTGCTAACATCTCTCTTCCTCTCTTCCTTCTCCAGCTCTCTCCCTCTTCCCTATTTCCCCTTGCTCTATTGGATAATGAGTCTGCAATTAGGCTGTAAAATGACCTCTTTGTTGATTCTTTGTAACTACTGACTACATGGGAGGGAATAATAGTTCCCACTATCAAATCAGCTCTGTGTCAAACTCCTTAGAGCTGTCACCACGTTCACGTCCGACCTCTTTGGTGTGATGGTACATGCTTCCAGGAAATATATAGAATGCCGTAACTTAAATGTGGAGTGTTTGTATAAATGCTGCAGAATTCTGCTGCACAGAAGCATTTTAATTTCTATCCTCTTACGGAAAGTAATCTAAAAAATGTTCTGCGTGTCTATTTGCAGTTCTTCAGATTTCAATGTGTTTCATACTCTACTGCACCTTTTCAGTTCTTCCTTCTCAACTGCAGAGTTGGATACACTTTTTTATACCTGTTCCAACTGACCACAATTGAAGACGGGGCAAAAATCTGCTGTCAGTCTCTGCATCCCACTGTCGTCCTGGTCTCACTCAGGGTGTTTTTTGTGTGTCTCTGTAACTTAGTAGACAGAAGTTTGAACCCTTCTTTTCTTTCACACCTCCGTACACCTTGCCAATCCTTGCATAAAGTGGGTGATTTTCGGATTGTCTGTTTTGGGAAAACAGCCCTGCTCAGTTCTGCTGGAAAGGGAATTTCAGAGGACATCCACATTGAGCCAGTTGAAAATTTTATGTGAATTTGTAGTGTATCTGTGTTTACAGGGGAAATGGTTTTCACAAAATGATGTAAGCTGCCCACCAAAGGTTGGGGGCAGTTAAGTCACAGTTGGGAGCTATTAAGTTGCAATTTCATCCTCGTTCCGTTGTCTGACAACAGAAACAGAAAAAATATGTAGATGAGAACAACTCTTCTGTATTAAAACATGATCACAGGGAGCAGGAGGGAACTAAACAAACATTTAAAGGGCAATAAGCCAGTAACCAGCTGTTTCTGTAGTTTTCCGGTCACAGTCGGCTGTGAGACAGTAACTTTCTGTCATCTCTAACACTCTCTGTGGTCAACATTTCAAATATTGATATAACCGATCACAGTTTTTGTTATTAAACTGCATTCATGTCAATCAGATGACGTTGTGATGATAATATGGTGATATAAAAATGTTTCTTTGTGGGCAGAGGTCTCCACAAAATCATTTAAAATGTTCAGATGTTCAGTCTACAAAAATATAGTTCCATGACAACTTAGCAAACTCAATCACCTTGAGTGCAGATTGTTTTGTCAGCTGCTATTTCCGAGGTCAAGTATCTATTGTCAAGCTCATCTGTTTTGTCTCACATCTCGTTTTTTAAAGGCAGATCAAGAGTCTGTTGAGGTGACGTATAGTTATAGCGCTTCAATACTTTTTCAAGCCACAACTCAAAGAAATTCTTTAAACATTGATTTGAAAAGAGACAAGAGAGACAACAAATCTCAATGCAGCTTTAGTTTACAAAGAAAGTCTTGACAAAAGTGGTGCCATCTGTCTGACTACCCCAAAGAGACAATATAACTGATGGTGTTTTTAAAGGGATTTGCGTGTAGGTTACTGTGCCATAAGAGCTACACTCTGGCTTTTAAGTGGATCTTTTTTATTATCTTTTTGAATTCTCTAATGTGTCTGCATGCTATCATCTGCATTACATTTTTCTGAGAAAAAGGAAGTCATTATGCTTCTCTTAAGGCGTTATGACATGCAATCTTTTTTTTACATTCTTTTGAGTTCCACCAAATCTTGGCATTCAGCCACTGCAACAGATGAATACACTATAATGGTGTGGCCAATTTAAAGTCTCAAAAGCTTCAATGAACCATCTGCATAAAAGACATGGCAATTTAAATAGTTAAAGCTATTACACATTCCACTGTACCTCAAGACAGATTTATGTTGATTGATGTAGTATCAAGAATACAAAGTGCTTGGATTTTTTGGCCACCTACACGCTCCCTACAGTGTAAAACACTTAATTAAGGTTTTTCAGAATTTAATCGACCATACAGTAAGTGGGACTGTTTTAAATTACATTAAAATGAGCTTATGTAACTTTTTCTGAACAGCTGCCACTGTGGTTACAAGTGGTATTCAGAGCATACTGCAGATTGACTTAATCTACATTTCCGAAGATTCTCTTGAGTCACATAATGACTATACTAATACATGACTGTTTTAAGAGAACTGAATATGGAGTGGTAGCCAAATTTTCCAGACAATCGCAGTCAATCACTAGTCGGACCAGACACCATTTTCCCCCGAGCACTATTATAAAAGGCGAGTCTGTAAAACTTTTTAAGAGACACCTTGAACAGATCACAATGTCAGTTATTACTTTTATTTCTTCTTTATTTCTTAAACCATAAGGTAAGGGATAATATGCAAAATGTAATAGGTGTAGTTTATGTTGTGGGCCACACAACCAAACGTGAAGATTTTTTAATTTTTTTTTTAATACGTGCTACTGATTGCCCTGCACTTCCCATGATACATTCAGCATAACTTGCTAACAGCAAGAATTAACTAGCGTCTTTTAATGAGGTGTGTTTCTTGTTTAAAACAGTTGAAATGTTTATCAGTGACATGCTAAAATGTAGATTGTTGACTCAAAGACAGTGAACTAACTTGGTGACACTAGTTATACAGCTGACTTTTATTAGCTAAGCCACTGGGCCTACCTGACCAAGTAAGACATAAGTAAAATATGTTATGGCTTATAAATTAATATAATATAATATAATATAATCTATTCCAGCATTTAAAAGTTACGCGCACTCACTTTAATTATGTGATCTAAACTCCTGTGGTCTCATGGGATATTTTTTGCCTGCAGCTGCTGGTTAGCTTGCGTCATCCTAAACTTGTAAGCCATCAGACACACAAACAAACACTGTGATGATTCCACTGAACATGCTGTTAAATTATTAGTGAAATCTGCCAATCAACCTATAACCTGCAATCTAGTCAGAGAAATGTTCTTCTACTGCTGTCTTTTCCTGCTTGCAGCAATACTTACATTCTTATGTGCTGAAGCATTTAGTACGTGGGTGTGTTTTATCACTATCTCACAGGCTGTACAACTTCAAACACATGTAACATTCAGTGTTGCCAGATTGGATGGTTTTGGGCTGCATTGAGTGGGGGAAAATGTGCTTGGGCGGGTGGACAGAATTTGGGCTGGTTTTCCATTAGTTGGGAAGGTTTTAAAATTAGATTACAAATTACAATATATTAAAAAATATACATTAAGAAAAATGTATTCCTTTGTTATGCAAAAAAACCTAAATTTTCTCCACATTACTCAGCACAACTTTGTTATGACATAATTTTTTATTCACTCTGGTGAGAGGGGCTATGAGTTACCATTATTACCATGCCCACCCACCTGCAGCCTACCTGATGAACACACAAAAGCTATAGTGTTTTTGCAATGTCACCCTTTAACATATGCACTGTTGGATGTAGTGTTGGTCATAGATTTTGGCAGTAGTACCTAGATAGTTGATGCGTGTTTTGCAAGATTCCAAAGTAGGGAAACAGAACGGATGGACGTCTGCCATGTTCCACCCTCTCCGACAGCTGCTGGGGAGCTTTGACTCCTCCATGTATTAGGACGTTCACCTGGTGAATGTACATAGTTCATGTGTTTCCAAGTCACCTGGCCTAAGTGACTGTTCAAAGTTCTCCATTGAGTTAGGAGTTGGAATGGTCGTGACCTGTTCGGGGTGAAGGTAAGACATTTTTAACATGTATTTTCATTGTAGGAGAAGCCTCTATGTTACAGTTTTGTTGATTGCACTATCATAATTTATTTGGCTCTTTGATAGCACAAAATGATGTGGTTCTCTGTCTCTCTCTGGAGTGCATGTGTGTGGTAGTACACCTCAATTTGGCATACTGTCAAGGCCTGTGTTGCAGTTTACCAAATAAGGTAAAACCTATTACTTTTGGCATTTGAGCTGCCCCTTTGTTTTTCTTTATATTTAGGCCAGAGGGCAGAAATGGATATAGTTTTATTGCACTTATGAACACTTAAATTGTGATTTTATTATTCTGCAATGTTCAAGTATTGTGGTAAGCCACAGTAGTGTTGCTATTGTTCATGAATTAATTTGCATTGTTTATATCTATAATATTTGGGCATTTATTTTTTAAATTTTTTTTATCCATTTGGATGGATTTGGAGCACTTATTGGGCTGGAAAGAGATAGCCTTGAGGTTTGTCATATTTAATTTAATAATTATTAATTTAATATTTAATATTTAATTTCTGTATGTTCATTTTTTCCCATGAATTTAATTGTTGTTTAAATGCTTTTACTGCCAGACAAACACAGATTTGAGCAGCTGCTTTTCTGTCTGTTTGGTTTCCCTATGAGACATCACGCAGTGATGCATGAACCTTTAGAGCCTTAAAAACAGATTTTTTATTTTGCATTTAATGTTAAATGCAATTGAGGAAGCAACATTATTGATTTTATATTCACCCAATTACCCGTGTTATTTTCCCAATTAAAAAGTTAGTTTTTGACATTTGGCAGTAACATATTGCAGTTGCAAATGTTTACACAGGTCCAACTAAAGGTGACTGGAGACAGCAGCCCACAGTTGTCTCTACTTGTTTGTCTGGTTTTCTCATAATGTGATGTGTGTCTGACAAAGGTCAGCCAAGATCTAAGCAGCTCTCTATATAAACAATAATTGAATATCATTCCCAGGTATCTTATTTCAATAAACATTTTGGAATTTGTGGGTGAACTCCTGTCTCCATTTAAAGATGATTTTGGATGTGAATGGTCTCCTTGATCCGTCCTCTGCCATCCACAGATGCACTGATCGATGAACTTGATGAACCCCTCTCAGTCAATGCTGTGAGTGGTTTTGGTTCGGTGTTGAAGGATAGATAATGTCTGTTTCTGTTGTTGACAGTTTGGTGAAGACTGGATGAAATTAATATTTTTGAAAAAACTGAAAAATGCACAAAATCTGTTGAGCTGGTTGTGGGCTGTACTGGAAAAATATATATATATATTGAACCAAGGAATCCAAGAACCTTTCTTCTATGCCTCATTGATAATGGAAGAGCTTCTTTAATGGCCACTATCTGCTGGTGGTATTATCCACACCAAAAAACAATCAGTTCTTTGTTAGTCCATGGCCCGATGTTCCACCTAATTTTATGCAAATCTGAAAAAAGGATAGAAAGCAAAGTCAGGTAACAGTTTAGGTAATAATTAAGCAGTTGTATGTACCCACATGTGATTCAGTACAGTAAATTACTCCAAACACATCCACGCTCACCAGTCAAACCAACAAACATTAGAGGCATTCTCTACATGTTCCTTTAACAATAAATAAAAAACAAAGTTATATGCTAAAATAGATCATATACGGTTGAGACTTTTCTGTTATTCTTGTTAAAGTATCAACAACATCAAAAGAGCAGCCATGCTTTTAAAATTAGCTTGTTTCTCCATAAAGTCAACTTGATCATCTCCAGCTATGAATGAGACAAACATGTTTTGGCCTGGTGGAAGGTCAGGAGCGAGTAAGCATATCACTTTAATGCATTTTCCTATTTTTAACTGTAAACAGCTTGCTTAATGAACAAAGGCAAATGCAATGTGACAGTGTTTCATAAACCCAAATACAGTTTGTGGGTGTGCTGCTGTTGGGTCCTCACATGATCATTGTAATAATAGGTTTTAATGAGTGCGGCTCCCAGGGCGAGATGATGAGACGTGGGATGATTTCTCATAAGTGGGTCAAGGTCTGGAAATGTTTAACACCCCAGAAAAATACCAGTAAACCATGTTATGATGATACAGCCTGTCACATGTTAAGTGTTTGCACTGAAAGTGATATATCTGTGTATCTTGCCATACTGCTGTGTTACTCTGCAAACGATACACGGAGGCCTCGGGTCCTCCCTAAATCTTCAGGGAATAAATAGAATGATGAATGTCCACCAACATCTTTAGGCTGAATCCATTTATTTGTTTTATCTGCTTATTCCACCTTTGAGTCATGTGGAACTGGAGCCTATTCCAGCACTTTGGGCTCAAGGCCATGAGACATTTGGTAAGACTGGTTCATCTTTCTACTATGTACCACTTTAAAAAATTTGAGACCCAAAAGTCCCAAAAGTTATCAGGCAATTTCAATTTGGAGTAAACTGTGATGTCCCTCAACAAGTTTCCTGGGCAACCAGTATCCAATCACATGGAACAAAACAACAGAAAACACTTGTCTATATAATGAGCCAAATTTGCACCAAAGAGCCAATCACCTGAAGTGTTTAGAGACACATTTGGCCACATTAACAACACAGTAAATGCAATGTATACCCAGTCAAAAAATAACACCTGTTTAACACTAGAACTGCCAGAGGTCGCTGTATACCTAAAACCACCAACAGGTAAAATTTACCCGTGCACCTGGCTACCACATCTCTAGTACAAACAAAAAACAAAAAACACCAATCACTTTGCATTGCTGTCAGCATGAATCAGTCTCGAATGACACTGAATATGGGTATTGGAACTAAATATTTGCATATTTGGGTGATGTGATATTATTATAAAATGACATTCATCACATAATGAGATAACCCATGTTATTTAAATGACTAAAGTAGCCTAAATATCCCAAATAGACAATAATGAGCCATAATCATAACAAGAAACAATCACAGCAGTTATGGGTGATTTAATGTTGCAACAAAATCAATGTGATAAAATGAAGCGCATAATTTCACCTTATCAATTATTAATTTAGGCATTTCAACAATGTGTAAATGAGAGAACATCACCAAGAAACTCTCTCACACTTCAGTCATGAGTACAAACTTGTCATCAGTCAACCAGCATTGCTGGGTCTCTTTCCTTGCATGTGGTGGTGGGTTAGCTGACTCTATGAGAATGTTTTGGACTTGCTGTCTCCCCGAGCTTCCACCAGACTTGATGGTAGTCTATACTGTGCCATCTTTCCCAGTCTCTGGTAGTGATGGCTCTGCAGCACACTTTTATAAACATTAAGAGAGAATTACTTTATACTGAGCCTATTTCAAAAATGCTCATACTTATCACAACATTATTATGTCGAACTATGTAGGCAAAAGCTATTTTATAGCTTTTCTCTGACACTCAGATGACCCGTCAGTCCTGATATCTCCCTTCCTTCAGACTTGCCATCACTCATTTCAATTAGTAACTCTAATGCCTGTTTGGCATCCATGAATCTCTGTCTCTTATCCATTGTAAGCTGTTATGAATGACTTGATGTAGTTTTCAGATTGCACACTCTAACGAATACCATTGCCTAGCAGTTTAGACTGCTTAAACATAAACTGCACAGTTGAAAAACTGCCACGGCAGTTCTAGCTTTAAACAGAACTATCTGTCGGGCAGTGATCCAGATCCAGAGTTTTTCCACCTCTACAGGCTAGCTGGGACAAACAGGCTTATCAAAGATGGATTAACAAGATTGTGGTGGATGGAAAACAAGTGAGACAATGTCTTTACAGTTTTTAAATGGATGTAAATATTAGAAGACAAGAGGAATAAAAGTGAGTACAAAGCTGGATTTGTTGTTCGATGTTAAGGGGTAACAGTTTAGCCCATGACGCACATATCCTCACTAGCTACATCGTAGCTCCTTAAAGCAGCTATAATCAATATTCTTGTATTAACAATTGATCACATGAATACTTGTATGTGAAAGTGGCCACAGTGCTTGCAGTAATTAACCCACAGAGAATCATTATGGACTCTGTAGTTCCCATCAGCCCAGCTCAAAATTGTCGTGACTTTCAGCCCATTATTTTGGTTTTACGGCAGTGGCTTTACTGTTTTGTTTCACTCTCACCGCTCTCGTTAACTACGTTTCTAGACACAGTTAGCAGCTATTTACAGTGACAAAGCTCTGACAAACCTGCCCAGCACTGAATGACACAATTAGTTTTCATTATTGTTCGGGAACCTTTCTGGTTCAATAAAATGTAAGTAACAAATTGAATTAAAATTTCAAATAAATGTCTTGGTCAGGGTTGTTAGTCCCATTTACTAATAAAAAAGTGAGTTTGTGTTGTATTAATCTGCAGGAATATGCTGCCACCTTAAGACCTCCCATGCGCATATTGAAGTGTCCACCTTCTAAGCATGCCTGAATAGCTTGTTGAGCTGATGCGTTAATGCCATCACAACAGATATACACCCACATAAATGCAGCTGTGCCATCTGTTTGGGCATCCCCAGACAATACAACAAGGAGCGATGTGTTTCAATGTGGGTATGTTTTGATGCAGCGTCTTTAAAGTATCCCTACTCTTATCCCTCCCTGAGGTATGCCAGTGTTGTTCCTGTGTGCTAATCGGCTTAATTACAGGAAGTTTAATGTGGAGTGAGTGGATGCACCTGAGTCCCCTTGCTGCTGTTTCTTGCTGGCTTGCTTACATTGTTCATGTTTTGGGGAACTAAAACACATATTTTTGCAGGTCTCCTCTTTCTTTCAAGCATACAATGTATTGTATAGATAACCTTTACCTTGCAAGATTCATACTATGGTCTGTCTGCCTGACATATTTCATTCTTTCAAGTTTTTTCTTCAAAAAGTCTCCATCCAAAAACAGCTGTTGCACAAGGTGAGGTCATCTTATGTGCAGGCCAATGCATTATGCTATATTGATGCTTTCTTTGATACGAGCAGTTCATTCAAAATGGTTAACTGGTTAACAACACATTACTAATGTGTTGGTAGGGAGAAATGCCAACATATCAAAAAACAACCACACACACATAGAAACACCTAGCAAATAAACACAGCAGCACTCATGTACAATATCCACTGGTTCATTACTGCTTATAAGAAGCAACTAATTAACAACTTTTTCACATTTCTTCCTCCAGTTCACTGTCTGATAAACCTTTCCCAGCTCACACTGCTGATTTTGCTCTTTTCTTGTACTTTTTGTTTTCTGCTTGCCTCAGTTCAGTGCAGATGGCACAGCCTAATGGGAAGCACTAATTGGATATAATTAGTGTTCTGACAAAGTTCTGTAAGGTCCAGAATCAATACTGGCACATTAGTGGTGCCGGTATGTACAGACCTGTCTGGTTTGGGTATTTATTTGAATCAATACAGTAAGCAGGGATGTAGCATATAGTTAGAAAAATCAATTTTTAACATTTTCATGACCAATGCAATGCAAATAATCATGAAATGTTGTAAATCATCTTACAAGTTATGCTTCTCTTCAGTCTCAACATTGATGGATCCCACACTTCCTACAGTACAGTTCGATAGCATCTCTTCATTAGACTGTCTCCGACTGGGTTTTCAAATTTCATGCAGGGGCAGATTTAGTGATTTTGGGGCCTTAGCCAAACTCAGGCACAGGGTCTCCCTCTGCCGTATTCTCACTCATTCTGATTGAAAACTGGTATTGTTGGCAACTGTAGGAGAATATTTTGCTGAATATAACTATTAATACCACACTGTAAAAACACTTTGTTAAAAGTAATGAATTAAAAATTTTATGAATGTAAGTATGCATAAAGCACAATGTACTGCCACTGAGCTAATTTTAACTACTTCATGTACAGCTGGAAAAAATAATCTATAATACTGCATCATATTTTATTTCTTGATGATATATTATGTGTGTGAATCTTAATCTGCAAAGTAATCCAAGCCACCATTTTTAACAAAACTTGTAATGCCAAAGACTAAACCAAATTGTCTTGATATGTGTTCCCAACACATAATCTTGTGTGAGAGTTTATGCTCATTATTCAGTATTTCATGAGATCGTGTTGGAATTCCCATCTTTATATTCCCCACCAACTACAGCGGTCAATGTTATTGGTTGAGGTCAATGAAATAATCAGCTTGTTTCCCTGAACTCTTTTAAACTTTAGAGATTAAAAAAGGTTTAACATGACAGCAATAGAAGCAGCTTGAGTTACAGATATATTTTAGCTAATTGATGCATTTATTAGTTAATTATGTTGAATGAAATATTGTTTGTGCAACGACATTTAACAGGTACACACAGAAATCATCAGTGTTCTGTGGTTGTGTTTCAGAGAAATAAACATGTTTATGTATGTATGTTTATCATTTAATGCATGACGTAAGTCATCTGTGCATGTCAGGATATTTGTGCTCCACAGTGTCAGTGCATGTAAGTTTTTAAGTTTCGACACACATGCCTGCATGCATTGATGACTCTGTGGGTGCATATTTGCATCTATGTGTGTGTGAGTGTGCATCAATGCTGAGAATATGTATGTATGAATAAACAGCCAAGTTGCGGTGATGAGACTTCACACTTCACTGCACCACGGTGATAAGGTCATTAACTCCCCCTCCCAACCAGTAAACAAGCACCTGTTACCCTCACATATCTCAGACACATTCACACACACCTTTGATACATTCCTGAACCTGCTAAAGTACCTCTATCTCCAGCATGAGCCATATTCTTCACACCATTTCAAATGACCCAATGAGAACTCCAAGTGTCAAGTGGCACATCACACCAGCTTGAAGCATCTGCTTCGAACAGAAGCCCGAAACTGCTGTTTTTCCCCAAAAAGCGATGTAAATGAGAAACTCCTTAATAGCTCTAGAAACTCCCGGCAGTATTTAACAATTAAATATGTTATTGTTCCCTCTGACACTGATTTAATACGCATTTTAATATTCATATGTATCTACTGCCCTTTGAGAAAATGTAATTAACAAATTACTAAGAGTATACGTTGCATTGATCTGTTTGTATAAAGATACATAATTATAGACGGAAATACATATTAAATAGCTGTCTCTGAATTAATTGCCAGTCAAGGGTGTTGACACAACTACATTACAAAGACCATAAACAAAATGGCTGCTTCACCACACTTCTACCTACCGATGTGAATAATAATTCCACTCATTAAAACTGGCCTTAATTTCATAGTTTTTACCTCTTATAATAACGACGGTTAACAATATTGTGTCCCTACTTCTATAAGCAAAGGCAGAGCCCTCTACTGGACTCTATGTGTAATACTCTCCTCCAATCACATGCACGTAATTGCCCACTGAAATTTGCATGTACATAGCCAGCCAATCTGGATGCACCTACCAATTACCTCCCTTCTGACAAGTCCTCAATCACTCCTGTGAGCATGGACCTTCACAAACAGCCCATCAAGTCCAAGAGATAGAACATTATAAACGGAGAAGGCGTAGACCAAGATGCTGCTGTGCATATGTCCTCAACACTCACCTCACTGAATAAGGCCGTAGACACTGCTACACTGCACCAATGCGCTTGGTGGGAGGGACTTGTGCATTAGTCTGTCCCTCTCAGGAGCCAAGCCTGGAGAGGTTGGCCCAACGTGAGAAGTGCGCCATTTGATACCGTCTCCTTGGACAGAGCCCCCTACACTTTGGGATCAGGGCTGGGACGCCAACATCTGGGTCATCTTTGCGTACCACAGCGACAGGGCTATCACGATGACCAAAGGTTGCCCTTGTCTCACTCTTTCCAGCAGAGGGAGAATGAGACGAAGAGGGCGATATCGAAAGGGCCAAGCCAACGGGGCATCACAGTTGGCGGCCTCAACACATCTTTAGATGTTGTATCAGTGCGTCCGTCACCTTACATATTTCCCACCAAAATAACCGGAGGGATGCATCCTCTCCCTGGTCAATGTGTGGCGAGCAGCATAATATCCTCACTGAGGAATAATGCCTTGCGACGCCTCACTGTTACCTGGAGAGACGAGTCGTGCTGGCTGATCTGATAAATAACAGTACCAGCCAGCGCAGTGAGAGGCAAGAGACAGATCTGCTTTTGTGTGTCTCTATGTCGGTGGGATGTGTTTCTTTCTCACAACATCGCACCTAACATAGCACTCATGAATGAGCTCAGCGCTGAGCTTTTTCCAGCCAGCACAGCCTGCAGCTGAATGGGGGAGCCCGCTGTCTGCTTCCCTGACAGAGGGAAGAGAGGCAGGGGTGCCAGCTGAGTAAGTACTTTCTCCATTATGCAGCCTCTGTGACCAGCTGGATGAAGGGTGGAGGATTGTGCTCTTGTCAAAATAATGCTATTTGTTTTTATTAAAACACTTTGAACATTCTCACATAACACAACTAACATGAACATGAACATGAGCATGGGTGGGAGGGGGCAGTGAACCCCGCCGGCACATGGGGGGGTGGGGGGGCTGTTAAACATAGCCCTCGCTGATGGTACACTCCCTCCTTCTGATAGTCATTTCATTGCTGCAGACTTTCCCTGTGCGAAGGCCAGCTTCTGTGGGGGTCCGCCTTTTATACTGTGTGAGACACACACAATCGGTAGGCATGTCCTGACTGGCTGGCTACATACGTTGAAATTTCAGTGGGCAATTACATGCATGTGATTGGAAGAGAGTATTACCCATAGAGTCCAGTAGAGGGTGGAGCCTGTGTGAGATAGAACACCGCATGGTACTAACCAAGCTGATTGGTGAGACCTAGGAACACAGCAACAAAGTATGAACGTTGAGACAATCAAATAACAGTTTTGCCAAATTGTCCAAACTATTTTCTTTGGAGGTAAAACTAAAAACTTTTTTTTTTTTTTAACATATTTTTAACACTCAATTAAAAATATGTAAAAATGTCTGTTTCCAGTGAGAATTCAGTCCACTTATGTTGATGTGACAGGTGTACAGTTAATTTCTTTTGGAGAACTCGTTTTACATGTAACTGTAACATGTATCGATTGTTAAAGCTAGAGTTTAACAATCGTTACATGTTACATGCAGAGACTTCTGCAGAATTGAAAGCTTAAAAAGTTCAGGTGGGGACAAAAACTTCATCAGCAAAGGTCTGATGTAAGTTCAAGTTGTATGACCTGAAAAAAAAGAAACATTATACTCAAAGCCCGTAAAAGTATGTAAAAAACAGCTATGGCAATGCCTCCGAACAACCCCTGTGAGAATGTCACCTCTGTGCAGCCTGGAAAAATGTTCTCACCACAACTGCAGCATGGAGCTGAAGAAGCTTGAAAGTTCTGTCGCACAGAGATATAAAAGTTTAATAATAAAAAACAATGTCCCAAGCTAATTCAAAGACAAAAAAATAATGTGTACAAGAAAGTGGACATTAATTGACCCACCTCTGGAATGCAAAACAATATTTCAGGAAATATTGCAGGAACATTGGCCATTGAGACTGTTAAGATGGCCGTGTAGCAGCTGGACTTTAAAAGCAGAGAGGCTTGAGGCAGAGGTTAGTTGCAGACCAACAGGGTGTTTATTTCACCCAGACTAAACACATACAACAATGACAGTCAGTTCTCCACATAAAAAACTGTGGACCACAGACAGCATGTGGTCCTGACAGCAGCTGCACTTGATGGAAACTGGTTGCCTTATATAGTCTGCAACTGCCAACAACCTCGACTCCTACCATGACTCCTACCACAGTATAGGGAAATCTGCCTCCCACCTGACATCAAACTACACAAAACAACAAATACATAAAAATACATTTATGCTGCACTACTGTCAAATATTCTGTATTATCTTAATTTATGTTACATATTACAATAGAACCACAGAAAATCTGAACAACAGATTAACAACACCCCAACACCAATTAAAAAACGGTATGTCCCAGAACCTTTAAATTGGTGTTTAAATACCCTGGGGATTATTTTAGCCTGAACACCCTGAAGAAGAGACTTAACAACAGAGGTGAGTGACCTGAACACACACATTGCACATGATATTATTGCACAATCAAGCAACAGTTAACCATACAATATATACCAGGTCAAACCCTTTTCATGGAAAGAACTACAGCCTCCAACATCGTGGACACTTTATGGTTAAACTCCAATCTTTCTTTCCTCCCTTGTTTCCCTGCGCTTTCCCACAAACCAGGTGAGCTATGTTGAGCTAAGTGTGGCAGACACTAAATCAATAGAGGGTTGGATAAGGTTCTAGTGGTTCACATTCAGCAAAAAGATAACTTCAGCTCAGGCACAGATGGCTTGGATAGAGATGGAAGCCTACAGATCACATTAATTAGAAAAGATAAGAACTCAGACATCGTAACACACACTTGCACACAGCACACGCACACAAGCAACAGAGCAAATACAGCCAGCAGGCACCAGAAACAGGTAGAGGGCAAGAGGTGACACAGTGAAATGATTGTTTCAGACATTTGGAAATTACCTTAGTAACTTTTATAGCATCTGTGGGGTCCCATAGAGATAAAACACTTATAGAATATAGTTACAGTGTTTTGGGGGACACAAAGTAAATGTATTAGAGCCAGTGGGAGTTGTGAGGTTAGGTCAACTTAATTGGCTTTCTAAAATACAAACTTGTCAATGTGCTGCAAGAGTAAACACTACTACTGTGTCTCAGTTCAGGTGCTTTCTCCAAAGTCGATATATCTTCCACCTAACAGCCCAACAAGGCTACTCCAGTTTCAAAGGTTCCTCTAAATGCAGCCGGGAGGTGCAGCCTTCTATTGGAGTTGACGGGTGGATCAAAAAAAGGCAACAGGAGGGGAATGGGGAGACACTAAAGTCACACTGAAATGAAAGAGGTCCTGATAACATTGCAGGTTAACATAATTGTTAAATAATATGCAATAAACAGGCATGTCTGTTTAACATTATACCAGTTTCCATGCTTTCTATCTGTCAGTCCTCTTTGTCTTTCAGTGTCTCTTGCATAAATGATACTTTTGTGGTGAGGGAGCAAAGAATAAATCAAACCAAGAGCTGAAAATGATCAACTATTCATTGGGGTGTAATTATATGCACATCACATAGGTGCAAGACTACTAAAATGCAGAATAAATGAGAAAAATAGTATCACTTACTCCAAAGCCACAAATTTAGTGGGCAACGTTTCAATTCAAATCAGATTTAGTTTAGAATTTTGGATGTATTTTCAACACGGCTGGCCACCAGCCATATTTTTGCTGATCTACCTGGTTTAATCTTTTCAGTGCTTGGTTGGCAGGCTGTAATGTGTACTGCCATGTATACCAGGGTAAATCTGTGTGTCCTCAATAGCCCTCAGAATAAGCATAAAAAATCTGTAACATGTAGACACTTACATAAGCATGGCAGTGGTGGGATTTGAACCCACGCCTCAATAATGACTGGATCCTAGCCACACTCCCTCTCTTTCTGTTTTACTATTCTGCTTTGATCACCGGTCTTTTTCCGACTGATCAAAATAGTCAAGTCAATGATTTGGTAACTTCAGCAGATCGCAACATGTCAGAGTAATGCTTTGATGACAAGTACTTCTGAATTAGATATGTACCTTTAGTCATCACTAATTTCCAATTTATTTAGAAAAGTTGCCACTCACCTTTTGCTGATATTTATGCTGATGTCCATAGCTTATATAATAATATATGTTTTATTCTTTAATGCATACAACACAGTAACCTGTACCACTATATGGCAGCCGTTGCATCGCCAGTATGATCTTAGAGGTCAGGTGTTCATGAGTGCTGCTGTTTGGAGTGAAAGATGTATTCAGTGACTGTACCGCTGTTGTCAAGTATGTTGGAGCACACATCATAGGCGGTGAAATTGATGATGCAACTTCAGGCTTTAGTGTGTTGGTCCAGCAAACCACTAGCTTGCCTGACTCAGAGGTCTTCTCCTCTATGTGGTCTTTCTCTAAATAATGTCCACTGCAAACCCTAAAGTCATTGCTCATCGGAGATCTCTCTCTCTTTAGTGCCGCTAGCCAGCAGAGCAGTGGGCTACTGTTCCAGTTGATGAAGATGGACTGTTTTGTCCAGGGGTTAAATTGAGATTTGTTATGTGGGGGGATCCTGTGGTTTCTGGGTTGCCATCAGTGCACGTATGTGCACAGACTGCAAAATCTGATTGATATAATTTGACAAACTGTAAATAAAATTTTGTTGAGACAACCCTCTGCTCTGATCACTAAAATGCTAATCAAAGTCATTCTAGATACTTTTATTAATAAGTCAAGTTCAGATGAACACAAAAAAAACTTCTGGTTGTACAGTTAAAATAATAGCTTTGGCATTTAAAGACATGTAGGTATCAAAGCCAAAATACATACAGTATATATTACCTAAGAGAAGAACACTATATAATCAAGTAAAAAACAATATATAGACATTAAATTATGTTTTGAATATTTATTTTTGTTTAAATATATCATAGCTAGCTTGACGCTGAAGCATGAAGCTGTTAGCTAGCTTAAACTGAAACTGAACTGTGTTGCGTTCACGGTAACAGACTGTAATGTTTTTTCTCAGTTCGCTGGCTTGATGTGCCTCAACATTGCACAAAGGATGCATGTTTGTTATATTGTTTCATTTTGTATGTAAGTGTGTACATTGTATGTCTATATACATGCGTGCATGTACACATGTGGAGATGTATGTATTTAGTATGTGTATATATTTATATATATATTTATATATACACACACAGACTAGTGATAAATTAAAGGAAAAGACCAATGTAAAGTGTCTTGTACGGTGTTGGTCCACCACATGTCGCCAGACCAGCTTCAGTGTGCTTTGCCATTGATTTGACAAGTCTCTGAACTCTATTGGAGGGATGAACACCATTTTTCCAAAAGATATTCCCTCATTTGGTGTTTTGATGATGGTGGTGGAGAGCGCTGTCTGACACCTCGGTCCAAAACCTCCCATATGTGTTCAACTGGGTTGAGATCTGGTGAATGCGAAGGCCATAGCATATGATTCACATCATTTTCATACTCATCAAACCATTCAGTGACCCCTCGTGCACTATGGATGGGGGCATTGTCATCCTGGAAGAGACCACTCCCATCAGGATAGAAATGTTTCATCATAGGATAAAGGTGAACACTCAGAACAACTTTGTATTGATTTGCAGGGACCCTTCCCTCTAAGAGGACAAGTGGACCCAACCCATGCCAGCAAATTGCCCCCTACATTGTTGAAGATGTTCAAAGTTAAGTGTCTCCTGATGACATAAGACCATAGGCCTATGTGCTGGGGAACAGCCCCATTTAACCCCTGGTTTTGTCCTTGACTTTAATACTATAAAACTCATTTGTACATCCAGGAACAATACAATAGTGGCCTCCTTTTTGTCTACTTCTGTCCTGTGGCTCTCCAGTCTCTATCTTTCACTGTCTCTACTGTTGTATCTGTGGAACTCAGCCAGTCCAACCAACCCTGTGATGTCACAGGATATAGTACTGCAAGATGGTGGTGCCCTTGCCATGAAAGATATAACGTTTCTCTTTTCTTTTGTCATGTTTGTTATATAACTCTTCATAAGAGTGGAAATCCTTTTAGTGAATTATGTTAACGTCTTGACTGCTTCAGGTCCACTTTAATCCAGCACCTTAGACCACCCGGCCACACTACTGCTGTAGTACTCCTGTGGTTACAGCTGTTATGATCACAACGTCAAAGAAAATTGTAATCTTCACAGAGCACATGGTCCACAATAATCTACTGAGCCTATTTGTTCAAGTGCAGAATATTGGAGACAGGGTGGCACAGCGCTCAAAGGTTAGCATTGTCATTTCCAGGACAGATTGAATCTGCTTTCTTGTATGATTGCCACTCTATTTATAGCATTATGGAGGGGCAACCATAGTCTGACACTAGCAATGCAAGTGATACCCATAGACCCCATTTATGCTTAGCCACTTCATACACCTTGAAAATAAATGAAAGTTTATCAAATAGGATTTATCTGGGTAGAAGACAGTTGAAAACACAATAAGTGCCTAGGCTTATCTTGCCCTTTGTTTTGTCACTTTTCAGTTGTTTGTGATCCACACACCTCTTATCCCTCAGTTTTACACTCATATCCCAATAGGTTAAACCCAACAAACTTCCTCTCAACTTCCTCCATCTTTTTTATTGCTCAGCAGGGCCCTTGTTAAGTTTTGCAAGAGGCATTTGCTCCCTACTTCATTGGCCTTTTTTGTTTATATAAAACACTCTCCATTTGTCAAGGCCTCTGGGCCTTCTGATCAGTTGACAATGGCTTTTTCTTATCTCTAGTTTTCTGTTTAGAATTCTTAAAGTAGCAGGGGGATTTTTCTTTCTTTCTTTCATTCCATCTATTTTATTGTATTTGTGGTTTGTTTTTTTAAAGGGTTCATTTAAATTCACATTCTCATTTCACCCATCCTTCTATTTTATGTTTCTCCACACCCCTCTTCACATTCATGCATTTCTACCCATTCACCTATGAGAGTTGCTCAATGCAACCACAGTCTTCTGTTGTTGACCTCTGAGCAGCTCCAATGGAGTTGCGGATGGAGGGTCAGGTCCCTTGCTCAGGGGAATGTTGATAGTTCTTACTGAAGTAGTGTTACTCATTCTATTCTTTTTTAACACCCACATTTTCCCTGTCCCGTGGAGCACAGGAGCATGAATGCACCGGTGAGAATATGACTGACTCACTCCCAGAGTAAATCACTGTTTAAATGGGCACTTTTTTGCAGTGGGAACATAGCGAGGTGGAGATGGGATGCAATGAGAATAAAAAATGACAGAATTGAGGCAGACAAGGAGCAGGCAAATGAAGAGGAAAAAAAGAACAGCGCATAGAGGCCAGAGAAAGTGCATAGGTCAAGAGAGGAGACACGCTGCTGAGAGTCCACAGAAGATGGCTGACGTGAGGTGAGACGAAAACAGAGAGGAGTTCAAAAGGGGGAAGATGAGGGGACAGAAAGGCAGACGCAGCAGAGAAGAGTTGGTCAGTGAAGGTAGAAAAAAGTGAGAACAAGTAGAAAAAGAAACTTTGATGGGTCTTAAGTTGAAATTGCAGTTTCAATATTTTTCCATTCTTATAAATTATTGCATTACATTATTGCCTTAATCCTGAGCGTGTGATGGGACATTCTGAACACAAACAGTAGGTAGTTCATACAGTTTTGGATATATAGCTTGTTTTATAAATATCAATAGAATTCTGTCTCTACTTTGTGCAATTCTGTGTCTATTATTGCAAGCTAGCTAACTTGATAGCTTACTTCTGCTAGATAAACATAAGTTGAATGAGGTAGTTGGCAAATTTGACTATTCAGCTACGCAGCCAAAGCATCATGATCATTGATGTAGATCCTTAAAAAAAAAAAAAAGACGCTGTACCTGTGTGTAAATTTAAATGAATCTACATATTAGACAAGATTTTCTTTTACAGAGTGTGCCATTAAAAGCATGCTAAACACTGGTTAAGTCGGCTGGCTATATAAATACAGGACAACTCCAGGCTCTACAATTTTTTTATTTTCACTTGTACTACTGAGCTAAAAACAAGACTAAGCCATGCTAGCGACTCAGTGAGACTGTACATAGGCACAGTGGTTCTGTGAGCTACATGCTCACAAAAACAATGCTAACATGCTGATGTTAAGCAATGTTTACTATGTTCATCGTCTTAGTCCAGTGTGTTAGCATGCTAACATTAGAGAATTAGCACTTAGCACAAAGTACAGCTGAGGCTGATTAGAATGTTCATTTTACACATGTTGCTGCAATTAAGTATAAAGTAAGTCAACTAGCTTAGTGAGCTACTGCTTATCTGGCAGATAAACTGAAATAAGATACTTAAAAAACTGAATAAACCACTTACATGTGAATATGATGTGCTTACTGACCATTCTCCCGGTGCTTCTCAATCAGAAATGACTGACTCCAGTTTTCCAAGTTTTCGAGCACTGCAGCCAAACAAGAGAGCCTACAGAACAGGGATGTTGAGAGAGCAAGAAAGTTATTTTTTATGTGTATAGCCCAATATCACAAATCACAAATTTGCCTCAGGGGGATTTACAGTCTGCATAGCAATACAACATCCTTGTCTTTAGACCCTGATTCGAAAGAGGAAAAATCCATTAAAAAACATAAAAGGAAACCTCAGAAAGAAACCTCAGGAAGAGCAACAGAGGAGGGGCCCCTCTCCAAGGACAGACAGATGTGCAATAGATGTGTGTACAGAATAGAACACAAATTACAGAAATACAATGAACAGGATAACAAGATTATAATGGATTTATAATATATATGAAGAATATGTGATGAAGAGGATGCCAGGCAGCTTCCAGGTGCCACCTGAACAGAATAGGACCTGAACCACGCAACCTCCATCACCATGGAGACCTGGCAGACTACACATGAACACAGGGGAGACTCACATCACACCTTTCACATACATGGGAGACGGTTTGCAACCACATAGAGCAGGGAAATTGAGAGATGGCAGCTGCATAAAACTGGATGAAAGAGGTTATCAAACATGTAAAAATGTAATGATGACGAAATAATTTTTTGAAACAAACATTTTGTCAGTTACACACACACAGGCATTCAGACTTAATATTAAGAAATAAACCAACAACAGAAGTCTCCCCTCGTGGGGTCCATGTGCTCAGACCTTATCAGTTTAGGTTCACTGGCCCTAACATGTTCTCAGTCCCAGTCCTCGAGGGCTGGCGCTCTGCAGGTTTGTGACCCTCCCTGATAGTCATGGCTCGTTAACCGCCAGAGAAAACCAGCAGGACACCAGACTTGAATACCACTGCCCCTAACGAGTGTCTGTTCTGGGTTCCTTGATATTAAAAATGGTCATTTACCTCGACCACAGGACTCATAATCGTTGAAAGAACATTCTAATTTATAATGAGTATTAAGTGGCACACTGTGGTTCCCTAAAAGGTCGTTTTTAATAACACTGATGTAGACAATTTCATACATTTTTCATAAATGGTGTTTTACAGCAGTGGCAATAAATCCTGGTCCTTTATTCATGAGACTGAAAACCAACCAAACTGTGAGCTCTCAGGGCCACAGTTGAGGACCACTCCTTTACAGCTCTATGAAGAATCAATGTGAGGACCATTAAATTGTAGTACACCAGAAAACACCTTACCAAAAGGGTTTTTTGCAGCATAAAGAAGATTCAAGCATGGTACCATATAGATCTTTTTTGTGAAGGTTTATAACATCAAAGAGGGTCCTGCTGTTACAATCCTTACAAAAAAGAGTCTTTACAGAGGCCTTGTTGAGAGTAAGATGTGAGCAGAGTAAGGAGGTCAGAAAAGGAGTGGAGTTGAGAAATTGTAAGGTGCAGAGAATAGACAGTGGGACAGGAGAGATGAAGATAAATGCACTAAAAAATGAGCAAGACTGAGATGTGAGATGATGCGAGAAGGTAAGATTGTGAGGACAGTTGAGAAAAGTAGGAGCTTTTAAAGGAACAAGATTGCCTTCTAAAGTTCCCCATGTCTGTTCCAGAAGTTCAGCGAAACTGATAAAAGTCCTCAAGGATATCTTTGTAATGGCAGTCATGAGTGTAACTATGAGTGTTTTGTCAGTGACGTATCCCTCCACCACATCTCAGAAAGGAACTACAGTCCATGGAAATACAAAAGGGGGGTTTTGTGTTTAAAAAAACTAAATTTAGAAGTTACCCAAAAACTTTTGCTAATTCAGTCTGCTGATGCCTCATATTAGCTTTGCTGAACTATAGAAAGCATTGGAGTCTTCACTTTGTCCTCCATCTCTTAGAGCAGTTACGCAACAACAGTGTTGCTTCACAACCAGTATAGAAGAGAAATGATTATAGTGACCAATTAACCTTTCAGTGACCAATAACCTTTCAAAGAACATATGGGCATGTTAGCAGTGTATTAATATAGAATTGAAAAAGTCTGAACCACAGCCTTAAAGGTCTGGTTATGGTTAGGCAACTAAAACTCCTTAGTAAAGGTTAATGGAAGATTGCTTTTGGTGGTAAAAAATGTTAAATGTTGTTAGTGGAAGTCACATACTTTGTAGGTCTAACCATCCACCTCAGACCCTCTCTGTAACAGGTTTCCTGACAATATACAGTACCAGTCAAAAGTTTGGACTCACTGAAAGTGTGCTACTTATAATAATTTATGTATAACAATTAAATAGTTTTTTCTGAGAATTAAAGAGGTTGTTGTCAACATACACAAACACATCAATTTTAGGCAGTTCATACAGGCTAGGCAGTCATTTTGCAATTGAAAACAATATTGTACCGACCAGTGGCTAAGCCAAGCAGAGCTTTGGTCACATTTCATGACAGAGACAAGAACACACAGTCAAATGTTCCATGCCAGTACGTACACTTGTGCATACATGATTTACATTGTAAATCACCAGGAAACTCACAATCTTTGCATTCTCACCAAGTAAGCTTGTCTCAGTAAATAATCCCACATCCAATTAGAGCTGTGTGGTGGTGTCTGTGACCTTAAAAAAGAAGCATTGACCATTTGACATAAAATGTCCCACAACACTTCAGAAACCACGTAATTTTAAAGTATGCAGTAAATAAGCTTTAGGTTCTTGGCTCTTCTGTGTTACTGATATTGCTAGAAAATCCCCAAGTGATTCTTGGAATTCGTGCGATGTAGACTCAACCATATTGTTATTAGGGGGGCTTAGATTTCAATACTGTGCAAGCTAATGAGTTTTTGTACTGTGCAAAAAACAAAAACAAAAAAAAAACACTCCAGCACACTGAGAAAGAAATTTCCAGCAACACTTTTACCAGAGAACAAATGTGTTTTTAGTAAAACCAACACGTTTCGGCTCAGCTTCGTTCTTTATTACTACTACTCACACAGAGCTAGGGAAGCCAGAGGAGGAAATAGAGAAGTGGTGCAGAGTAAAGGCACAGAAAGAGGTTGAGAAGAAAACACCTGATGCTCAGACGGTCCCCCTGTGATACTACAAAGAAAAAAGAAAAGGTGTCGGTGAATTGGAGAAACGGGTTAGGTTGCTAGATTTTGTGTGTAAGACTGTAGGAGAGGTCGGGCGCAGAGAAGAGGTGATGGCAAAAAAAGAAAAGAGTTGAGGGCAGACCAAGTGAAGCAGCAGAGGCCATGCTTAGGGCCTTGAATCAAAATAAGGTGAAAATAATTGAAAAGAATCGGGTGAAAAATGTAATATATACATACTTAATATACTGCATGTAGACTGTAATTTGAAGTACTACTCGCTATTTTTAGCCATGATGAATCCTTAATCAATGAATTGCTTTCACATGGAAATAATAATTATAGTCCATTAAAACTAGGACAAGAATAATGTTTAGTATGCAATATGCACACAATAACCAAACCTTTTCTGGTTATGTCAGGATACTGCATGCTTGGAAGCCCCTTTGACCCCCTGACTCAGGGGCTATAGACAACAAATTACATACAACTTAAATGGCTGCCATCATTTATTGGCTGAGGACCTTCAATTGCAGGGCTACACTTTTATAAACATCTGGGACACAATATATGGAATTCAGATACGAATGTACTTCTTACATCTTTCATAAGCAACATACTACATGTATCTGTAATCCTGCAACACATGAGGATCCACAGGCATCATATTAATATATTTGTCTCTTTGTGTAACTGATAATTGTGTGCAAATCAATAAAATCAAGCAGTATGACTGAATGATTTATGCATGACCTTTACCATTATCAGTTATTATGAACTTCATTATCATGCTTTACCTAACAAAATGTTATCGAATATGAAAAATCAGTAACAGCGTATAAGGCATTATCATCACTTCAATTATCATTAAAGGAAGAAAACAGTCTGCAAAGATGTCTAGGCATATAAGCATATGCAGTAGGCTTCTGACAGAATGCATGGCATGGCGAGGTTACTATTTACACAACCCTGGAGATTTTTTGTATCTATATGATTCTTGGTTTTGGGATTATATGTCAGCATGACATAGCCCATTCAATCAGAATCTGTTTTATTAGCCAATGCAAGCATAAAAGAATGTGTCTTGGAATTTGCTCCCGAAAAATGCAACGCAGTAGAATAAAAATAGACAAATGTAAGGTAATAATAATAATAATGATGAAATAAACAAAGTAATATTAAAATTAAATTGGCATTTTAAAATCTATTTACAGAATGGAATAGTATTAGTTTTGAAATGGGACATAAAACTTGAAATGAAATACTGATGAAATACATTGAAATACAACATACTGTTTACTGAATGCCTTCAGCTGCCAGCAACAAGACAGGATGCAGGCCTTACCTGAACCTCAGTGAACTTGGTGGCCAGCTCTACCCTCTTCCTGTGTCGCCACCTGTGCACAGAGCATTGGTTTCAGTTCATTTAGGTTAACAAATAAATGCAGATGGAAACTAAACAAAATACTTCACACCATTCGTATGCATTCATATCTCTCTTAGCCCCTTTGGTGTCTGCTCTTAGACAGGCTGATATCAGGTAAGACCCGCCCTCTTGAAGCTTGGCAACAAATCAAAAGTGGAAAAAAATAACTTGTGACTGTGACACCGTATCTTACTCAGGAGGATCGTGTTAAATTTAGCACAACAGATGTAGTGTGTGTGAGAAAAAGAGGGAAAGAGTGTATGACTTCATGCATGTTAGGTGTATGTGTGTAACAAAGAAAGGTCATTTATTCTGGTTGCATTGGGTGCGTTCATGTGGGAGAAAGTGGGAGATAAATGTGAAAATGTGCGTATTTGTGTGAGTAAACGAGTCAGGGAGCAAGTGAATGTGTTTGTGTGTGTATGTGCACTGACAGCTGAACAAAAGGTGTCTGAGTCCATGACAAGTTGTTGGCGGTTTCATATCCACTCTGGGGCCACAGTCAGACTCTACTGGAGGGGAAAAAAAGAGGGGAGATAAAAAGATGAGCGGAAGGCGAGTAGAAAAACACATTATGGCATCTCCCCAAAGAGTTGCAAACGCTACTGACTTGTTATTGTCTTGTCTGCCTCCTTGTGTGTGTGTGTCTGTGTCAGAGGAGGCTCTTCCATAGAGGCAGAGGAGGTTGCCCCTCCTCTATTTTTGAGAGGCAAGACTGAGATCAAAATATAAAAAAAGAGAAATTAGTTGAAATAAACCATTACCAAATCTAAGTATATTCTATAAAATAATTTTTCTCTCTTCTTTAGAAAAAAATCCATTATTGAAATCCTGATTAAAATGCTTCAACAGTGACACCTGCAGGGCAGGTAAGAGGAGAAAGGGCAGTGTGTGCAGCAGTGAGAGGAGAGCAGAGCAGGACGGGCTCCTGCTGGTCTTTAGGGCAAGACCACTTATATCAGTTTCACATACTTCATTTTTTTCATGCTAATCTGTTATTGGCCAAAACGAAGAAAATAACGCCACAAGGGAGGACGTTCTCTCTAACCAAGCAACAACCAGAATACAATATCGACATTGTGTTGGTCCAATGACAGTTTCCAAATTTCATCTTCAAATCTCTACCACTGTATGGTAAAGCGATAGAGTCATACAGTAGCATATTAGAAAAGAAATTATAATGTGTAAATTGCAAACTACTTTTAAACACACCACTAAAAAAAATTTAGCGGTTTAATTTCCCTTTTTTTTCTTTTCTATGGAGCAGTAGATAGCTACTTGCATTAGCCAACACAACAGTTAGCTTGTTGTATCAGCCCTGAAGGACTGTAAACGATGTTAAGCTAACGGTGAGAATGGATTTTAGCTGGACTACGGCGGGACTACAATGACGTACTGCGGCTTGATGTGCTGCTGCTCTAAAGTGAACTCCTCTCATCAACAAAAGGAAGTTAAAAACATAATTTAAACGAAACAACCGGCAAGTTATCTGGTTTGTCATTGTTGCTAATGATATCAGACTGGTTAACCAGCAGCCACAAAGTTCTGCTAACTAACAAACAAGATGACCAACAGCCACAAATGGACATTATGACATTGGTACTTTATCTCCATGATAGAAAGAAAAAGACATCAGATAACGTGAGTCAGATGCAGCTTCTCTCTCTCTGTCTCTTTGGTCGCTAATTTAATCTCTGATGGTTAAATGTCTCTGTGGCTGTTGTATGAATTTATCTCCTTAACAAGAATGCAGCAGAGATCATATAATGTGCTCCAGGTTGTTTGCTAGTTGAAGTTACAGTGAGCTGTCTGGACTCACTCATTTAGAATTGATCCAGTTTTTAATTGAGTGGTTGTTGAGTCACCTGTTGATTTTGTGTGATTAGTGGATGAGTGTGCAGGAGGTCTGGCTGCTTGCTTGTGACAATTTCCTCTAGTTTGTTTATAAGCTGAGATGTATATTGAGTAATAAGCTTAAAGTAACTAGAATTAAGACTTTTTAAATACTAAAAGTAACTAGAATAACAACAGTGTTAACATTTCAGCTTTGTAGGCTATTTTCTGTATGTCATGTATATTGTTACAAGTTGGCTCCTGCTCAAAATCAGTTATATCAGTTGTGCCAGGCTGTACAGGTGTGCCACATCTCCTCTGACGACCCTGCCCTTCACTCTGCCTCCAAGCACCCTGGAACATAACCCAACATAGGTAACAGACACACAGAGCAAAACAGAGGGTAACCCCAGGGTTGTCACACCTCTAAGGACCCTGACTTTCCAATGATGGAGTGCTACGGATGATCACAATTAACATTTACAATAAACTTTCAATATACACACTTATCACATAAAAATGGCTTACTTATGTGTTAAAGTTACCTCATCTACTACTGAATAATTCCCTGCTCACCAACTTCCCCTCACAACTTGGTATTTTAAGAAGCAATTTTAAGAGAAAAGAGGGAACACGAGACCTTAAGGTGATGCTCTAGACAATGCATCAGCCATAACATTTTCAGAACCTTTAAGGTGCCGGATATCCAGATGGAAAGGCTGTAAGAATTTAGGTTCTGTAAGGAATGTAGAAATGTACAAGGGTTGTGATCTGTATACACCACTAAAGGCCTACACCCATTATCTATGTATACCTCAAAGTGCTGCAATGCCCAAATCAATGCGAGTGCCTCTTTCTCTACAATTGAGTAGTAGGTAGGTAGGAGTTAAACTTACGAGAGAAGTAACTGACTGGCCTATCAATACCAGATGCATCCTGTTGCAACAACACAGCACTGACACCTGTATTGCTGGCATCCACCTTGAACTGAAATGACTCCTGCAGATGTGGGGCTGCAAGCACTGGAGCACAAGTGAGAAGAGCTTTAACATCATCAAAAGCTTTCTGGCAACAATCTGACCAATGGAACTGTACCTTTGGGCTCAACAGATCAGTCAAAGGAGCAACTACTGCTGAGAAATTTTCACAAAATGCTCGGTAATAACCCAGAATGTGTAAATCATGTATTCGATACATACATCAGTACTTCTTGATGTAAACCTACAATTTTAGATCTGTGAATGTTTGTGGTACTTTATTTCTGTATACTAAGAAAATACATAAACACATGTAAAATCATGAGATATGATGTCTGTTTTTGATGAGACAATAGAACAATAGAACAATATTATAAATCTGAAGTTAACTAAACACTCCGAGGCTAAAATGAGTATGAGTATGTATATTGCCCCAAGTTAGTATATTAGACTCAGACTGTGTATATTGTGTGTGAGCATGTATATTTCAGAGTGTATGCATGCATATATGTGTTTTATTTAGTCTTAGAACAAGGCTCTGTCCACTCAGCTTTTTAAGCAGGGCTTCAGTAAGTTTCCCTAGTGGCTCTTTTGTTCTTTTGTTGTGGATTTTTCTTTTTTGACCAATGAAGTGCTGTAGAAGGAAGAGAGGATTGAGGGACAGATACAAGATGGGAAAAAAAAAAAGATGACAGAGCAGAAGAGAGAACTGAAATAGTGGATCAAAGGATGTGGGGAGGGATGGAGATAAGACAAGAGAGTGAAAGGAAATTGGAGGAAATCTGTAAAATCTGCTACGGCCTGCTGTGGGGAAGAGCCCAACATAGATAGTGAGAGAATAGAGTTGATAGGCAGACAAAAAGCAAACCACTCTCCTAAAATTAGAATACATTAAATTTATTTATTTCTTTTACTGGTAATGTTTTTTTTTCAAACCTAGGAAATGTGAAGTTCCTATATTGGATGGTGGGTGTACAAAGTGCAGGACTTGGACACTTTCTTAATACTTAACCAAAGAGAAATCTTTCCTGCCGTGTCATTAACACTTGCTGCTTGGCGTTGGTTTCAGTTAATTTAGGTTAACATATAAACAGAGACAGAAACTAAACCAAAATACCTCAAGAATGAGAGTGATCAGTCACTGTCCATCACAGTCTCAACAAGAAGAGTTCCTCACTAAACTGCAGCACGCCACCTTTCTTGTGTTTGCAGATATGTTCACTACAAATGTTTTTTTGTAACGTCTGCTGAGGCTAATGTCATTGGTTTAGCAGGTATTTGGTCATAAAATAAAGTATTGGATAAATCAAAATTTGACCTGATGATAATGCTTGATGAAAAGTTATTCAAATTCATCGAGTAGGGAACAAAATTTACCAAATGTAAAGGCAATCCATCTACTAGTTGTCAAGGCACTCTGATCCAAAGCCTTTGACCTGGCAGTCCTATAGCAGAAAAATCAGGGGACCATTGAAGTTTGTACAAAATCATGGCATTTCAATAATTGTTGAGATTTTTCAGTCTGGACCAAAGTGGTGGACCAACAAACTGACAGACAGTGCCATTCCTAGAGCCACATCGTAATCATAGATAAAAAGTAATAAAAAGTAATAAGAAATATGTTGAGAGTGAGCATTTTGCAGATATGTTCAGATATGTTGTTGAAAAACTAAAACTGGGTGGCATTACAAAATGTATTTGCTAACTGAATTTAGTAGGCAGCAATTTGGCCAACACTGCTGACCCATAAGAGGGTGTTATGACTGATGGTTCAAAACCCTAACCCTAACTTTCAACAGTACACAGCACCAATAGTGTGTGCTTCAAACACCATATAGCCTATGGTATACGAACAAAACAAGGTTGAAAAAAGACATGAGAAAGAAAATGCATAGACATCAGTGGGAGGGACATTAAAAAATAGTATACAGAGTCCAATACACAGAAACACAACATAAACAAGGCAAAAAGGCAGAGCGAGACACATGAAGGGACAATGAGATGATGGGAGAGGAATATAGAGAGAAATGAATATCAAGAGAAAGGGAGGGTAGGAAGAGGACAGCAGGTCTACAGAGTCAAATGGATAAGAGGGAGCTTCTATCTGTAAGTTTCTATTCTTCTTGTCCTGCCCCTGTGGCATTCAGATAAACAGACCCAAAGAGACATCAGAACTGCTGTGGAAGTTTTTTGCTTTTCGTCAAAGTCGTTGTTGGTGGTGAATGTCCTTGCACTCTATTTTTCTGTTGTCCTTGTCTACCTTATAGTTCTGTCTGTCTTCATCATGAAAGGTGGACGTTTGTCGATAAAGTTTGTATTTTGGTGAATAATGTCCTTTCCGTTCTCTCTTTGTCCAACTTAGGTTCTTTGAGAAAGTTATGGCATAAAAACACTCCAGTAAGCATTTGATATATGGAAATAGGTAGTTATTTGCTCTGTTTTTTTTCTCAGTCTCTCCATCTGTTGTTTTGTCTCCCTATTTGCATCTTATTTCACTCTCATTTATACTGTATTTCAGTTGTTTGAATCTTTGATGACTTTGTATTTATATCTCTCTGTCTGACTTTATCACTCACCTGACTGTTGTTTGGAATGTGTGCATAGCATTTTTTATTTATTTATTTTTTTAACAAATACTTCAAGAACTGATATCACTCCAGCTGGTCTCACCAGTTAGCTCTTCTTTTAAAGAAGTACCTCTCATCTGAATAATACAACCTCCTCTTCTTCTATTTCTAGGTGCTCTCTTAAAAAATATACCCTTCAGTCCATCTACATACATTTCTGGCATTTATCTCTTATTAGATCATCTTGAGGGCGCAAGAACTCCTGGTATATTATTTGTGGGTTCAGTTTTACTGTTATGGAGAATATGCATGATTGCATTTACTGTAAAGACAAAATATGTCTTCTAGGAGACTGTCCTCACTAGAACAATGAAAAACATTCAAATACATCTTGTTACTGTAAAAATTAAGACTTTTGTGTCTCAGTGTTAATTTCTTTTAATAGATGTGTAAATAGGCAATTATTTGCTAACAATCGCCATATGAACTTTATATAAGATGATAAGATGTCAGATGTTGTTTTCTGCTGCCCCCAAGTGGCCAAAAAGGGCAATAAATAACCACAGTGATAGCAGATCAGAAAAAAAATACAGTCATATGAAACATTTTTGTGACATTTGCATGTTTGTTATTTTTTTTTTTTTTTACTACTGACATATAACTTAAATTGTAGTTCAGAGGAGAGGTCTTTGGAGGCTTTTAAGTCCAGTTTTTGATTGGAGTTGGGGTAGTTTTTTGCAATCTGAGTGAGCAAAACTATCTATCTAAGGGCTTTTAAACATGTGACATACATGGATATACATTGTTAAACTAATTCAGCTTTTTTTTGATTTTGTTGTTATAAATACTTACACTACAACATTATTTGGTAGCTTTTTCTGAGAAAAATCTTCTTGTGTACAGGGAAGGAGCCACCATGGCAGAATGGACAAAGAAAAAAATACCACCTACAGAAACTGCATCAGCAGCAAATCCAGGAAAAATATGTCACAGTATCGGACACTTCTTGATTGACAGCAGGAAAGTGTTGGCAAAAACATCACAGAATGCACACATAGCAAAAATAGTATAAAAATGTTCTAAAAATGACATTGTTGGTTGGTAATGACCACATTACAGTCATTTTGTGTTATATTGATATTGTGAGATTTCCACATAGACCATACAATATGTCAACTATTCACATATAACAAATCTGATATTTTTATTTTGCCATAGTTTCACAAGAGCATTTCAAAATTCATTAGAGTGTCAAATCTTGAGCTGAAATGTCATTTTTTGGCCTTTATTGTGTTTGTAAATGTGTGTGTGTGTGTGTGTGTGTCTGTTTGTGTGTGTGTACGTACTGTATGCCCTGCATGTGCCATGAGATCATCGTATCAAAGCCTTTTCTGATCTGAGCTATTTCTGTTTCCCCCATCCGGCTTACTGGCATGGTCATGGCAGACAACGCAGTGCCAAGACACTCAATATTGGACGCGCATGCACACAGGCTTTCACGTCCATATTGTGTTGTTCCCACATGGACAAGAACAAACAGAGATTGAGATCACATTGCTGTTCACTGTATTTTACAAGTCAGCTCAACTGTTGGACACTGTCACTGTCATCTTCAAGTGCCTGTAAGCAGAAGCCAGTTGTCAGCTAGTTGGTTTTCTGACTGAAAATGACTGTCATTAAACAGAGCCTGTGTTCAGACACACAGTTACTTTAACAAGGACCCACTGCAGGGTCATGGGTGTAAAGAAATAAAGAACAGCTGCCAACTGGTGATGGACCTCACTGTGAACAGAAATATAAAGGACTTTGAACAGATTGCTTTCAGTAAATGGAAGTTTTCCTCAAATCCTCATGTACCTCAGGAGGTTTGTAGCCATGCAGGTAGTTTCAGTTTTATTTGCCCACATTTACAAATTTAAACAGCTGTTTGTTTTGTTTTGTTTTTTCCGCTAGAATTTCTCAGTCAAAACCTGGACAAATACAACTAAAATTACTGGAATGCTAGATACTACAAGTGGTAAGTGAAAAAATATGTTTCTTTGTAAATTTGAGGGACTCATCCTTTAACAAACAGCAGCTCATTGGTGAGCCAGTTACTGTTCAAACTCACTGAACTTTATTCTGATTCCTCAGTGGAAATCTAAGAAGTTTCCTATTGTGCTGCATACTGTGTAAACAATTATGCACAATATATCTGGAATATCTCAATCTGATGGAATGTTGTATAGCCATAAAAAAACAACACAGAGTCTTGGGTTTGAACATTTCACACTATATAAATATCAAACACTGTAGCCTCAATGAAGAGCTGAAACAAGCTGTTACACAGTGTGCAATTAGGTGAATTTTCCAACCTTAATGCCGATAAAGGGTAAACAAAATGGGAAAACATGATGCTAAGGGAATACATTGTTTTTTCAGGATGTTTACACATGTTACATATTATAATAACAAATGTTTTTATATCAAACACCAAGGACAATGATGGAAATAACTGCAAGACTTTATCATTCTATCCCTGACAAAGTCTGATATGTTGTATTTCAAAATATATTAGAGTGTTGTCAATAAAGCTAAACCTCAAACTCTTGATTGTGAAAATCAGAGTAGTGCTGTAGCTCCACAGTCATAACTAGGAATGGTTATCACCTAAATGTACACTAGACAGTCAGTAGATCTGTGAACATCAGATTCAAATGCTTCACATCTGAAAAAAATAGTTCTTGAATATGATGAATGAGTTTTCCTTTCATGCTAATGGAGAGCCAACAAATGAGCTCGCTCACTATGTAATTAAAGTTTTAGCAACATACATAACTGTACTGTACTTAACTTTGTGTAGACTCTAAATTATTTCATCAGCCTCCGGGTAAGACAGTCACTCAGCCAGGCAGTCAGTTCATTAATCAACCAGCTAGTTTGTAGACCTACTTATCCCGTCTGGGCAGGCCTACACTCTGTCTGACAGACAAATGCAGTCACCAACCATTTGCCATCCAGTCAGCCCCTCACACCATCAGCCACCACCAGACCAAAAAAGAGCTGACAGTTGACGAACTGACTAGAGTGCTGCAGATTAACGAGAACTCCAGCAATCTCTGATCCCTTTCTATATCTCTGTGCGAGTGTGTGTATCTTCGTTTGTGTGATCCCTTGGTTCGGTATCATTTGACAGACAGCCAATGATCCTAGTGAGAAAGTGAGAGAGAACATGTGGATACAGAGATAACAGAAGCTGAGATACTGCAAAGAGGCAAGAACTCCTGTTGGAATTACAAGGGCACACATGTGTGTTTGTGTTTGTGGATACAATTGTGTCTGTGTGTATGTGTGAGTGGTACACAGTGGGGTTTGAGAGGAGCGATTATAGCTAAAGTGAAGGGTGAAGTACAGGGCAAGAATGCTGCACACAAGTTACACCGTGTGCAGAATGAAAGATGATCACGGTTATTCATGCTATGATGGTAAAAGGACAGTTTTTGACTGATTTCTGTGTTAAAACAACATGAGTTTGTTTGGCTGCACTGTAAATTGATATTTCTAACAAAGTAGCTGCTCAAGGAGTGTTTGCTGCTGTATTAAAGCACATTTGCTGTCATCACCATTAACTACAGATGTTGCCAAATCAACCAGGACTGAAATCTTAAGGATTATAACTTTAAGAAAGCCAGGAAATCATCAAACAATAACAGCAGCAAGTCATCCTGTTCAACAAATAAACTAATCAAAAACTACTTATAGATTAGTGTTGCACCATTTTACATTAACTGTGATGACCTGTTCACATTAACCTCACTTTGTGTTGCTAATTAGGAAGTGATTATCAAGGCACAAGTGCTCTGTAGGCTAAAATCTCATGAACAGTTACAAAGGACAGCAGAGCATTGACTCTGAACATCACATGCCACACATCACCAAAGACTGTCATCACTGAACATAATGCCAAACATATAAATGTTCTGGTACATACAATAGAGAATACAAAAATCCTGTGGGTAGTTTTATTGTCACTAGACAGTAGTCACAACATTGACAATTACACATTTCCCAGATTATTATAAATTTGCTGTAATGTCAAAGAAACAACACTCTTGCTCACGGAGCTGATACATTTTTTAAATGTATTACAACATTGTGACCTGAAACAATGACAGATGTCCTGCCTCTGTATTAATTAAGGAATACTGTGCACCTCTGCATTAAACCGATTCTCCTCCCAAACACTTGGTGATATATAAGTTAGTAATGGCACTGTCATACTGGCCTGTGATAGACTGATGACCTGTCCAGGGTGTACCCCACCTCTCACTCTGCTACTTACAGATGGATGGATTGTCTTAACACCAAAAAGTGGTGAAAAATGTCTGCATAAGAAACCCTGAATTATCCTTTAAAGCTGATTTAAAGAACAAAAAAGGTCCCCATTTCTGTGTTTTTGTCTCAAAATTCAAAATTTTAGTGCAAAATTCCACATGCTGTAGTTGAAGTTAGCTACTGATTCAGATATCTTGCTTTTATGAACAGTGTAGCTGCACTGGAGGTCCCCATCACACAAGCCTTCATCACATTCAGCAAGATGTAGAACTCAAATTACCAAAGAGTCTCATGATGATTGCGGATCATGACTCTGTTGCCTCTACATTCATCGATGTGACTGCACTTCCCTGCTGATCTTTGGGCCTCTGAACGGCAAGATGAGCAGGCTGACAGAGAGCCTGTGTGTGTGTGTGTGTGTGTGTGTGTGTGTGTGTGTTTGTGTGTGAGTGTGTAAGTGTCCCTCATGCAGGGGAATTAAATTTTGCCGTTTAGACAGTTCAGTTAGTTAACAGGAGCTGTCCTGTCCCACCTTAATTAAACCTACTAGACTTGTGGTGCAACAGGGCCATTTTCGTCCTCTATTCTAATGCCACTTCTTATTAGCGTGTGACCGAAGGTTTCCAGAGGCCAGTAATTACAGGGACTGTGATTTTCAACTCGGACACAGTCTAGATGATTGTAGAAACATGTGTACTTTACCTCAAGACTTGAGAATAGGCACTGAAGAATTGAGAAAAGGCTTTTTCCCCCCCTATATTCTTTGGTTGATGTGTTAAGTTAAACTAGGTTATAAAAACTGGAAACATCAAAGAAACCCATAGGCAAGAGCTAGAAGTGTTGTAATTCATTATAAATGTTTGTGGGCTGGCACGTTCTCAATGATTCACAGCTTTAGCTTTCTCCCAGTATGTACACAAATGTGTGTGTGGTTGTATATCTTTATTTGCATCCATGTGCGCTCAGGGGCGTAGCCCGGTTTGAAACCCGTCAAAATATGTGTGTGTGTGTGTGTGTATGATAAACACCTGAACATGAACTAGGTTATCATCTTTGATTTGTGCAACCTTCAGAGGTGTATTTACAGGACACGTGTGCATGTAGGACAGGTGGGTAAATAATGGTGTGTGTATGTGAGAGACTGGAATGTGTAATTATATGGGAGTCTTCCACATGAGGAGGAAATAACATCTGCAGATTTGCCTCAGGACACCAGAGGAGACGTTTACAGTATGGTAATGAGGTCTGTGTGTGGTGGGATGAAGGGATGATGGGGTAAAGGGGCTCTGTGTGTATATGTCTGTGCCTCAGTGTGTTTGTGAGTGTGTCTTGGGAAGGCATGTCACATGGATTGTATGCTAATGAAGCAAAATGAAGCTTATGATCGCTCTACTTTAAGCAGCATCACCTTGGAACCCATACATTCATCTGTATCAACGTTAGCTGTAGCTAGCTAGTACTGTGTTCCCCTTTGTGTCTATATAACAGCTCAGACTGTGACTGAACTTAGGTTCTATATGTTATTTTCCTTCACTTTCTTTCCTTTTCCCCCTTGTCTTGGCAAGTGCATTAAGTGGACACAGCCTCGGTTACAAGCACAAATTTGTGACTTGATTTGCAACATTTTGAACCCACACGAAGGCATTTTAGCCTCATTCACACCACCTAAAGCAAATTTGTATCTGTTTATATCCACTTTCTATTGACGTTACATGCAGTCTTGCCACTTCAAATTTGTTTTGAACTTGTCTGAATACTTCATTAGAGATTTAGGTTCATGTCCAACTAGCTTTCAAATTCTCTTTTAAACAGCATCGGAAAGAGGATTGCACTCCATGATTCATTTCATTTTTTGTTTTCTGTAATCTGTAAACAAGATCAAAGAGATTTCCTGTTGAGCAGATTTTTGTCTACCATATATCTACCAATTTCCATGCTTAACCTTCTACTATGCCGCTGTGCAAATGTAAAATAGAGGATAAGCCTCTGACTACAGAATTGCAATATTGGTTCAGGATGTATTTCTCCCCACCATAAATTCCCATTTCAAATGGCTACATCCATATTACAGGTCTTAATGCTCAATTCTAATTTTTTTAGTCAGATCCCATTCTTTATGTTGATGGTTCTCATTCATGTTTGGAAATGACAAGTGAGTCACTTAGAGGCAAAAAATTGGATTTGGAACACTTCATCGAATAATGTGAACGCAGCCCACATAGCCCTAGTGTTCCTCAACAAAGAAACACAGGACTCATCACATGGCCTTGATTACTATATTACCCATGAGCCTTAGCCACTGTTTTCTGTGGAGGAAAAGCAAGTCAGAGGCACGTATCAGCACTGTAGCAAATTCAAAACACCTCATTGTTGTAGTTAGGAACAAGCATGGCACCATTGCCGTACAGTTCACACATAATAACCCTGAACTTGAACGTGAATTAATTTAAGCTGCAGATTTCATTATCACTTTTTAAAAAGCATCTGTTTGTCATTAGCAGTGCTTCTAACATTATTTTATTTTCTTGGGAGGTGTGGTTAAATCCTAGTTTGTGATTTTTTTATCAAAGAATCAGATATTTTCTTGTGCAGTTGCTCATCTCTGGTAATGATCATTCAACTGACAGAGTTTCATGCCCGTCAAAGCAGTGGAGTCAATCGCCTTACACTGTCAGAAAATGAACAGGACTTTTACTTTCAGCATGGGGATTTTTTTCACAGAGAGACCAGAAGTCAAAGTCAGCTCAAACCAACCAACCCTAAAACTATACATTACCTTGCTTAAGGACGTTTTGGCGGGGTCGACATGGTATCTTCAGCCCTGGTCATGTGTTCCCTCAGTAGGCCACCCTGCCACCTCACACAGTAGACTTGAGGTTGCCACTTCCATACTAATGCAGGATAAACACAGGATGGGGTCATGCTATTATTGTCAATACAACAGCTCAAATGCAAGGAAGATTAAGACAGAGAGACTTCAACTGTATGGGAGTCAAGGCCTCAGGGAGTCATGTTAAGAGTAAGAGAGGCTTAAACTCATTGTCTCACTCCCATTGGAAATACAGAGGTTAAGACTGAGTGGACCATGTCCAATCCGCACTTTGATGGACTGCAGCAGCAGAATTTCAATTATGTCCAATTTCCATTTCTGTCCCTCCATCCTCTACTCTTTCCCTGTTACATTATTTCCACTTTTTTTCTGTTTCTCAACCTTCTCTCTCTCTCTCTTTTTTTTTTTACCTCCACACTCTACTTTGTCCATCCCCCCCTCCCTCCGTCCTCTGGCACTTTGTGTAAATTTCAGAATATTCCGCAGAGTAGGATTGAGCTGGCATGAAATGGGATTAGCCAAAGAGACAATTTTCACTACAGAATCTCTCCGTCTTCGCTGTTCAGTTCTATCAAAGCCAACATTTCCCCCAGAAAAGGCTTGTACATGTTCTGTTCCACTGTTTTTTGTTTGTTTGTTTTTTATTGCTTAATTTCTTCATTTGTCAGAGCAGCAGGAACAAACTTTCTATATCTTACGGTGATGTTTCGCTGCCTGCGTGTTTCCTTTTAATTCTAATATGAAAAATATAGGTTTGACCACTAGAATTACATCCATTAAGATTCACTGTGGGGAGGCAGAGCTGATGTAACTACAGGATGATACTTCAACCATTTTTTAAAACAAACTGTCTAAGTTCTTCCCTCTGTCGTCTCTTCAACTGTTTATCCTTCACTCCAGTCTGATCCAGCAAGTCCCCCTATCGTTCCAGATCATTAATAAGCTAATCAATTAGGTGTTCCCTTTTAATTATTTCTACTGCTAAATGGAACATTACAACCTGATTGTGGAGTCTAAAAGAAAACTAATGAAGTGGTGACATGCAGAGCAATATTGTATCATAATTATGCACAAGTTCCTTTTATGTTCTGCAGACAAAATGCCATCATATTGACCTTTCTTTGTAATTATTTAATTTGCATTTTTCTGTCTGTGGAAAAAAGTGCACCACGATACAAAATGCTGCCAAGGTTTGCCTGTGTTATAGTCACAGTATCTTAAAGTGTATCGTTAAATATTCTAATAACCTTTTCTACAGATTGCAGCCAGTAGTTCCATTATCTGTAAAACTCAAACAAACAAGAAAACAGTGTAATTATGTCAACTTTAATAGTGCTATTTCCCTATATTCCATATATTTTTATTTCTTTTTTCATCTTACAAAAATGAAATTGCTTTGTTGACTGCGTTTATTAGCTTGAACCAATTATTCTGAGGTTTAACTTCCTCTGACCTCTACTGCACTTGTTTGCTTTCCATTTTATAATCTCATTTTCAATGGTAGTTTTGAATGTCCTGCGGCCCTGAACGGGATAAAGCAGGGTGAAGAAAATAGACTTTGAATATGTGGAGTTTTACACACTGCGTATTCCACTCGAAGATCAATCAACCTATTACATTAGTTGAGAAAAAAATGTGATATTGGATCCAAATATAGCAGTTTTGCTACAGATTGTAAATAGAAATATGTGGTGTCCCACATGGTTGCTGTCATTATATCTGATGAAATGGATGCATTGTCTATGCTTTTCATTGCCTCCAGAAGAGTCACAATGTAAGAGGACATGATGGTGGAAAAGATTTCTAAAATATTTCAGGTAATATGGTCATCAAACGTTGTATAACATTTACACGCAATAATACGTCTCGTTCCCAAACATATCCAGCTAGCTCACTAATGCTAATTTGCTAGAATTAAGTTTTGAATGTGTGACATTGGGTGAACTGTTAAATAATTAGTGACAGCTAATTGCTTGCTACATTGATGTCAGTCCATAAGTCACTGATCTGTTGGAACCGTTCAAAGTAATGGGATGCAAACAGCCTCCCTCCCCCTTCCTTAACCCCACTCATCCATCCACTCACCTCCAGTCACCATTCCATGCTTTCCAGCAAGTCATTGCCATATACCGTATCATTTGTTTTTCAGACACAACAGTATAACAACATATATTCTCAGCTGAATGTTTGTATCCGTGACACTTAGTGGTGTCAGTAATTATACACTCAGTTGCCAATTTATTAGGTTCACCAAGCTAAAACCAATGCTGTCTAATATCGCAGTCCTGCTATAATTCATACTTTCATGAAGGTTATAATGTTCAGTTTGTGTTGAAACTGTTTTAGAGAGATGTTGATATGGTCATTTTTGAGGTTGCAGTTAGTTGTGCTGTATTTTGTCCACCCCATTTATAACAATGAGGCTAGGCTCAATGACAGAAATACCTCTCTGTAAAATGCAATAGAGTTCAATACTATAAACTGCTTCCTCCAAAATGATCATACAGTTGAAACACTGCCTCTCTAAAACAGTTTCAACAAAAACTGAACTTGTGCATTATAACTAGTTATGATTTATTGCAGGACTGTTGTATTGGATTACATTAGTTTTAGCTAGGTGAACCTAATAAACTGGCAATTGTTTGTAGTGCTGTACCTATGTCTATCAGAGAATTACAAGGTGCACGGGGGGCTGCACCATACACAAGTATTAACGATGCTGCCTCAGAGCCACCTCCTACTCTTTCCTCGAGCAGCCAGTTTTGTTTCTCCAGGTTGGCTAGCTCAGCAAGTCCCTCACTGCCACCCAAGACCCAATCCCTGAAATACTTTACAAGGTAAGCTAATTTTCTTTTTAAATTTCCATGCCCTTGTCAGTAGAAGGTAAATGTTTTACATGTACTCTTGTACGTTCATCCTTATGAATGAATCTATATGTAGTTGTATTGAATTCCAGAGCTGTCAGCCTAGCAGAGTTAAAGAGTGGAAAGCTTGTGAACAGCAGAATGGTGGTTGTAAGATTCACTGAGCAGGAGGCCAGTGTCCCATCCATGATTGCCAAAGTAAAAGATGCCTTAGGAAGCAACAAACAACTCATCCTGACAGACCACAATGGAGTGGAAATTTTGGACTCGCAAGGAACAGGAGGTGTTTCATTTGAACAACTTTATTTACCTTGTCAGTTTGCAGTTTAGGTTGCCCTGTGTCCTGAAGATTTACTTTGACAGTGACATGAGCTTTTATGCTGCTTCACAATTGGGTTGCAAATATATTGTGGGCATCGACATTTATAAATTCCCACATTTCAAATTGCAGCCATAAACAATGTCAAACTTTTGCTGCCATTCCAGCAAAACTAAATTAATATGCATTCACGTGTCAGTCCCAAGAATTAGCCCTTATTCATACATTTTTTGTACTCATTTAGGCTCCTTTTACTGGAAGCAGAACTCTGAAAAAACCATGGCTGTACCAAAGGCTGACTTTCATGCTGTGCAACAAGAAAGGCGGAGAATCCCGTAAGTCGGACTGCCAGTGGCTTCTGTTACACCCCCTCACTTTTTCCTCCTGACATCAGTCACCATAAAAGGCTAAGCATGGCCTCAAATAAAGAGCAAAGCTGGTCTGACACAACATATTGAAAGAGACTAAATGAAAGCGACTAAAAGAATGCCACGTTCCTCAGTCAGTCCACAATTTGTCCAAACACACTGCCATGTTTATATGAGTCTTTTCTTTGCTACTCCTAAGTAAAAAAAAAAGTTTCTGTGTCTATAATCAGTGTGAATGTTAATGACAAATACATCACAGTTAATTGTTTACATTCCCAGTTGCCTGTGTGAGCTTAAAAATATAATAAATAAATAAATAAAATATATAAATAAATGATTTGACGATGATGAAGATGGACAGTGTGTTCGAGAAAATCTAGGAGAGTATCCTGGCTGCTCAGAGTTTGTCTAAAGTGACTACTGCCATCCAGGGAATCTCTGACCTGGCCCATCGAAACAGGAAGACAACATTGGTACTGACTGTAGATTCATCCAGGAATGTGATGGGTGCCTTCACTTGTCAGCCTTGTCCTTGAGTAGAATTTAATTTAAAAAAATTCACCCATCATACAGCACCGACAAACATAACATTGATGTTTGATGGAATTTATGGTGCTGGCATCATTTTAAAAGCTCAAAAGTGTCCAGGCTTTTGGTCTTCCTTAAATGGCATGGGAGGGTGTGCTTGGAGTATCTGGAGGCAGAAAGAGGACTTGGTTCACTCCTACTGTGCCAGTCGTTGATCAAAGCGCACCTTGCTTATTTCATACATAGGCTCAATTACACCTCAAGGACGCTTTTTGTAATGCTGTCTGACATCTGAATAACCACTGCTTCAATTGAAAAAAACAATTTAATTCTGTTTTATGTCTTCATCTGTTGTGTCTTGTATTGCACTTTCAGACCTGTAATATTTATTTCTTACATTGGCAGGATTCATGGAAGATGCTGTATTTGCAGCATACTGTGAAAGCTTGGTTGGACGCAGATCCTGCACTACTTCGTGGCTCCACAATTCATCACTGTGTTTGAAGTGTCAAGCAGATGATTTTTCCGTTGATATTCATAGTAGTGATGTGCCAGTTGCGAACGGTTCAGCTCTATGAGCCCGTTCCTTTAAATGAAGGATGGGAGCCAGCTCCTGTCTGAGAGCCAATTTCTTTTTTTCCTTCTTTCTTTTTTTGTAAATTAATACATGACAGAATAATAAGACGATCTTTTCACCACACTTCTCAAACCACGTGCACTCCATGCACTGACTGAATGTTGTGTTGATGTGTCTGCGTGTGCAACCAATCACATGCGATAACAGACAGAGATCATACCATCAGGTTAAAAACAGGCGGGGGGGCTGATGGTCTACAGTTCTGAGGGACTGTATCTGCCCTGGGTTGTTTTCTCTTTGATTTACCCATTTCATTTAGCATTTTTAACACCGGCTGACCCAACACCGTACTAAGACACTTTATGTTGGTTTTCCCTTTAATTTGTCATAGGTCAAAACATTGCTAAATTTGGGTGAATTATAAAAGCCATAAGTGGTACTAAATGAAGAGCCTTTTGGGAGCTGAAAGAGCTGGCTCTTATTGCTGAGCTGAGCCAAATGATCTGGCTCAGTAAAAAGAGCTGGCATTCCCATTACTAATTCACAGGGTCACTCTGAACTAGTAAATGTCCTTAGAGAACTGGCACGCAAAGAGTAAATGCTGCATTTGTTCTTGCCACCAATCCCTACTTTGCACAGTGTTATGTCATGTGATTGATATATGCTTTTGATACCGAGGATTGATAAAAGTTTCTTGCTGCATCGTTGTTCTCAGCTCACAGAGATTTTATAAGAGCTAGAAAATGTGGCAAGATGTCTTTGTGACAGGATTTTCTGTGGAACACCACACTGGTTTAAAATGTATTAAATGCTGTTGTGACTTTCATGTGAAGATTCTCAAAGCTGGATTCACTTTGGTTACAACATTTTTGTCTCTGTTTCGTCATTATTCTCTCTGTACACAAATACTTCCTGTTGTTTTTTCCCCCATAAAGAGGTCCTGTGAATACTGTGTAATATGGATACATAACAGTAAACAAAATGGAATGGCATTGTTTTTTTTTAATGGTATCTTTGTAATGCTGTCTGACATCTGAATAACCACTGCTTCTTTCATTCTGTTTTATGTCTTCATCTGATGTGTCTTGTATTGCACTTTCAGACCTGTAATAGCACAAATATCATCCAAGTAAAATGCATCAGTATCCGTACTCATGATGAAGGAAAATCCTCATAGGGTAGCTGTGTCCACATCATTCCATGATAGGCCAGGCGGCCACACACAGAGCTCCTCCCGTACACAGAGGTCATTGATTCACTGAAGTTTATTCATTCAAGTTTATAAAAAACTTGTTCTATAGTTCTCTTACTCTTGTCATCAAAAACATCGATCTGAAGCTCAATTCTGAGGATGTTTTGTAAATAGTTTTCTAATAATCAGTAAATATAGCAATTTCTGATCAAATCATATCCATTTCAGGCTTAAAATACCAACTTCTGGTTAGGGTCCACCCACTTCTGGAATTAGCCACACCCATTCTGAGTTCGGATACGGATACAGATAATTTAGTTGGTTTAACAGATACAGATACAGATACAGATAATGGTGTACTTACAAGGCTCCTCATGATCCAACACACATGAAATTAGGAACATTCTTGTTACATCAGTGAGGTAGATCATGGACTAATAGTTGTAATTGACAGTACTGTCAAAAACAACTGAAAGGTTGGGGTAATACTGTGCAAAGTGCTGCACTGTTCTCACTTTGTCTGACTCAGACAGAAAGGGGTCACTTCCAAATGGAGATATTCTGGTGAGGGATGATCCCATGCATCTGTCATACATGTCAGGTGCTACTGAGGCATCTGGTTGAAGACCTGTTGTGATTTTCTCTGTGTTCCAGTTTCTGCCAGGTGCTCTGGTATCCCTTTCCCTTTGACAACACAAAACATGTTTGTTGTGATGTTCAATGGTGAAACACTTCCAGAACCTGTTACAGTGGATAACTTGTATTGCACAAATCTGTTTATGCCAATCCGGCACATCTGGCAGGTCAGACTGGATGAGCAGAACCTTGTCAGGCTGTCCTCCATATCCATTGTTTCCTGACCTTGTAGCTGTACCAGGGCCTCCTTTAGTAGGTAATTCACTCGGTTATTGATTTCTGCCCACATCCTTTCCACTGTGTGATTTTGTTAAAAAAAAAAAGAGATGGGTAGAGGTCTGTTGACATAGTGTGTCTCTGTTAGTGACAGTTGGGAACTAGAGAAAGGACTAATTAAAGAAAGAGTAATGCAGTGGTGGTATTCAGATCCTTTATTTATGTATGATCCTTTTATTTGTAACACTACAATGTTAAAATACTCCATCACAAGTAAAAGTGCTACATTAAAAATCCTAGAATAAGTATTATCTGCTAAATGTACTGGAAGTATCGTATGTAACCATTCTTGAAAATTGGCCCATGTGACTGATATTATTATATATGACATTGTTAGATTGTTATTACTCATAATATAGTGGAGTAGAAGTATAAAGTAGCAGAAAATAGATATACTCAAGTAAAGTACATGTACCTCAAACTTGTACTTAAGTGCAATACTTGGCTTAATATGCTTAGTTCCTTTTCACTACTGGTGTGATGTAGGCTGATGCCTTGCAGATGCTTAACATTACCTCTGTTGACTGAATTTGGAGGTATGGCTCTCTTTGCTGGTTGTATCTATATTCTGACACTCTTTTGCATGTACAGGCACAAAACAACATAAACAGCATAAACAAGTATATTAATTGTTGGTATTATTACAATCAATTAAAATATTTTCTTTCAAACAGAAGATACAGCACAGACCTGTGCATTTCTTCATAGATGGCTAGATTGGTTTTTGCAGGCATAGTTGCATTTGCAGTAATTCTCCTGCTATATCAATCTACAGCAATAACCCTAACCCTAACCCAATATGAGTCACTCCAACCATGACCAGTTTTTCATTTTGGTTCATGAGTAATTTGTGCGCCATATTCTCCACATTATATGGGATGGATTACAGTCACAGGTACCCTATGCAAGCGAGAAAAGCATTAGATGAAATCTAGGTATTATTAGGCATACATGTGCATGGAATACACAACCGGGACTCTTTTAAAAACATAAAATTTAGGACTACTTAATAACATACTTGAAGCCATTCTTCATGGCCAGCCATCAAAGCTATGCACACTATGTCAATTGGAAAAGAAAAGGGAGGATAGTAATGCACTGACAGCAAGTAATTAAGCTAATATCATACAATGCTGGTGCAGTGAGAAAATATGCTCCATAGACTTGCTGGTGTCTAATAGCTGGATTACAGATCACGGGAAATCATATAGCACTCTTAAGAAATACAATATGGTTACTTATTCTGGTAAAATGCAAACAGCAATTCTGCTGATACTTCAAATATTGAGTATAAAACTTTGTTGATACTGTGAAAGATACTGCACAAAGATGATTGTACCACATTTAATTAGATTTTATATAGCGCTTAAAATTCATCGAAACACTCCTTTACCAAGACACACTGGTTTTACAGCACTACGTTGTCTCTGAGAGCTGAAATGCTGTTCAGTGTGTTGATGAATGGGACTGCAGGGAGTTCTGCCGGAGTTCATTACTATGACTTATACTGTGAAAAGATCCGTTCTCTGCTCTAATGGACATCCCACTTGAATTACACTGGCAGGGCACTCTACAGTAAATAGTCCCTAATACCTGAGGTAGTGAGTGTGTGTTTGTTTGTGTGTCTATTATTCGGTTGAAGCAGAAAGAGGTACTGTACTAAATTCTGGCTGACAGGTCCATGTATGGCTGCATGAAATATAAGCTGCCATGATGACAAATAGGTTTTTGCATGGTTGTGTGTGCTTTGACGTGTGTGGGTTTTTGTTGTTACGTATATTTGACTGCAATAAATTCTTCTCGTATAATCAAGCCTTGTTCGTATAGTGTGTGGGTGTGTGTGAATGTGTTGATGTACAATTTGCACGTGTCACTCCTGTCACACATGTAGCGTGAAAGGTTCCTACTACACGACTGAAATGTACAAAAGATATGGGGGATGAACAACGACAATTAAAAAAGACAATTAAAAAAAAACAACAATAAAATGCCACAAGTTCAGGTAATTTTATGTAGAATTATAAAAATTTAATTGAGTTATTTTTATTCCGCATTACTGCCTCAGTCCAACTTTCGCACCCAAACAAATAAAATATGTTTATCTTTTCTCTCACTGCTGCCAATATAGTTATGTAACTGTTATGTTAATAACTTAATATTTATTGATTTATTAGCAACTACCATGGCAGTGTTAGCTAATTTTATGACGTGGATGTGAATATCAATTTAAATGTGCTCTGAGTATGATAATTAACTATTATGGCAAGTAATGGTACATCAATAGCTAATTGTCAGTTAGGTAGAATGATGTACTGCGTCGATTGAAACAGATATAATAGTAACTGCTGTATGTGCACAAAAAACAAAGTAATTTTAGTTGGCGCCATCAGTATACTAAGCTGAATTGTAGCATAGTTGACATCAGTGCTGTACATTATGTAAATGGATGCCTAACTGAATACCATATCAGAAAATATCATATATATATTATGGTACATGGAGTAAATGTACTGTACTTAAATAGCACATTGATTCAAAGTGCTTTACAATTAGTCTCTCATTCACCCATTTACACACACATACTATTGGCAGTGAGCAGCCATGATGCAAGTCTAACCATTGGGGGCAATTTAGGATCGAGTTTCTTGCCCAAGGCCACAAGCTGTGGACAGGAGGAGTTAGGGATCGACCTGCCAACCCTCCAATTAGTGGACAACTCTCTCTATCTGCTGGACAGCTGCCCACATGAAAGAATTTTCAAATGGATGCACTTCACTTATGTTCAGTCAACAAGGCTAAGAGTCTACAGCCATGCTAACAGCTCTATAAAGCTGCAATTAAGCACAGCCTTGCATAGAACTAAATGCTACTGTCAGCATGCTAACATTCTCATAATTATTGTGCTAACATGCTGAAGTAATGCAGATGTAACATTTACCATCTACTAGTGTTGTAGTTGAGTCACTAAGTCTTGAGTTGGAGTTGAGTCTCGAGTCCTCAGTGTTCAAGTCTGAGTCCAAGTCTGAGTCCGAGTCACCAAGGAAAAGTCCGAGTTGAGTCCAAGTCGAGCCCTCATTACCTGAAACCGTGTCCGTGTCATCAAGGTTGAGTCTGAGTCAAGTTCTAAGATGGGCTCCAGTGCTCCACTCTGGTATGATTAAAGAGCTTACATACAAATAAAAAAGGTCTACATTAAACAAAAATGACATAGCTGTCATATTAATATCAATGATGCACTGATTACAATTTTCTTGGCTGATTCTGATTTTTTAAAAGTCTGATCTACCGGTGATTCTGATTTTCTTTATAAGATTTTTTTTATTTTTTGGACTAAAGGTATTACAAATTGCGAGCTTTGTGTCTTCTTCACTCACACTTAAGAACTTCCAAACTAATGATGTGTGTGTGTGTGTGTGTGTGTGTGTGTGTGTGTGTGGCTGTGGCTTTGGCTTTCTGTGCGCTGTGTGCACGACGTGCATGTTGTGTGTGTGTGGCTACATTGTCTGTGCCGCAGTTGCTGCTGTGTGCGTGATGGGAACCATAGTGTGGCTATGTGTGGAAAATTTGACGGCAAAAAATGGTATTTATATTACTTCTTTATCAATTACAATCTTTGACTTCCGAGTCCGAATGCAGTCAGTGCTCGAGTCCAAGTCGAATCACAAGTCCTGAAAATCAGGACTTGAGTCAGACTTGAGTCCGAGTCCTGGACAACAACAACACTGCCATCTACATTTAGCATGTTAGCATGCTAAAACTTGCTAATTAACCCTAAAATGCAACATACAGCTCAGGCTGATTGGAATAGCATTAGTTTAAGCAAAGTATTAGACATTGAAATTTATACTGCAAAAGTCAGGGGATCACTTAAGGTTACTATAAATCATGCTAAGGGGAACATGTATGTGTGTATCAAATTTAGTGGTAATCAATCCAATAGTTGAGACGAAACTTCGTGGCAGTACATTCAATAGTTGTTGAGATATTTCATTCTACCAGTAAAAGATACAGAATGTACACACTGATTTTAAGTAAATGCAGAAAAGACAGCAAGTTTCTGAGTAAAGGAAAATGTATATAAAATACAAACATAAATGGCATCAAAATAGGCTAGACCGAGTATAAATACTTGCCAAATGGCACCTTTTCCTCATACCTTCTATCCTTTGTCTTTTATCTGTAGTGTACACACACACACACACACACACAAATGTGCCCTTTGAGAACCAGCAGTAATTTCAAGTTGTTAAGATACTGATCTGCCTCTCTGGTGAGCAGGATGGCAAGACAGCAGGATGCAAAACTCTGACCCTTAAATCAGTGTGTGTGTTCTGTGTGTGTGTGTGTGTGTGTGAGTGTGCTGTGTATATCTGTGTGTGAATAAGAGAGATAGTGTATGAAATGGAAAAGTAAGACAGATAATATTTTTCATTGTGTGTTTGTGTGTCTGTGTGTGCTTGCGCGTGTGTGTGTGTGTGTGTGTGTGTGTGTGTGTGTGTGTGTGTTTAGGCTATTAACATGGCAGTCAGTGTGTGACAGAGATGGATGGAGTGGACTTTCTGCGATCAAATCTCAGTGAGGGAGAGAGAGAGGCAGAGGTATGTATTATTACAGAGTTAGTGGGAGTATAGAATAAATGCATTAGTTTGTGTGTCCTTGGTAGCTTTATCGATTTTTCCCTTTTTCACAAGGGCATCTTCTGCTGGTTGTTATGGCAGGGAGAGGGACTACCGCAACAATCCACTGACTACATATGTCAACATTCCAAATTACAAACTACATCTTAAATAAATACAATTGTGGCTTAATACTAGATGCATGTTGTGTGTGTGTTGGTGTGGGTAGGTGTCATGTGTGTTTCTGTGTAAGGATATAGAGGGAAGAGAGCAGAGGGGAGAAAAGGAAAGAAAAAAGGATGGGAAAGCTGTAGTGTTGTGGGGGATCTCTGGTTGGGTGCCAAGGTGAAACCAGGATGAGTCAGGACAGAGTTTCAACACTTTCCTTTTTACAGGTCTATTTTCCTATTAATCTCTTAGGAGGTTAGAGTTAAGTGTGGTGTGTTAAGTTTATAAGCAGTTGTTGATTTCAAGAAGAATTTACAGCCTTAGTAAATATTCATTCATTACTTATTGGGAACTTCTTCATATATGTTGAATTATATGTTTTCCTGTAGACACATTTTTGCATGTTAAACTGAAATGCTTTTCGCTGGCTAACTGTAAGTTTAATAAGTACCATACATAATTAGCACCACATCATATGTATTTTCAAAGAGTTATTGATTTCTCTAATCATTCTTTCTCTCCATGCTGGTCGAGAAGTGATATCTTTGTAGCATGACTACACTGGGAACACGCTGTGCAAAATTGCAAAATTCTGCAAAAGCTACTATTATCATGTAGTTGTCTTCCTTCTGGCACTGTGTAATGGTTCAATACTGGTGTTTTGTCCTGGCAATGCAGCTATTATACTATTTATACTAAAAAGACTGTGACTTTGGAGAGAGCCTTTTTGATTTAGTTAACTTAGACTGTTGAAGCCTCAGTTTAGTATAGAATGTGGACCATGGACATTGTCTCCCATTTCTTACAGTATTGTCACCAAGTGGCTTGAGGCTGAAGCCTTGTGGAAGTATCTTAAAGGGCAGTGTCACTGACGGCCATTAGATGCTTCGACTGACTCCCATTCAAAAAGTGTCAACTTCTCTCTAGAAATACTAAGTCAATAATGTTTTTCGAGTCATTATGGTCTTAATCACTAGATTCAGGTCCTCTAATAAGTGTGCTGGTGTTCATTTTGGAAATTATTGCTCCGTTAATGAGATTTGAAGACCTATAGCAGCTTTGATGTCTGCTGTGTGGGCGTTGGTTGTCAGCTGTGATTGAGAAGTTGGCTCACCTGCTGCTCTCCCCGGCTCCAGGGCTCGCACTGAGTCGGACCATTGTCGCAATATTTCACTAACTTTAATGTTACTTGATTACAATACCTGCCTTGTTAGACTAATTAGCTAAAGTAGCTATCGTTAGCTGAAGTGTGCAGCGTTCAGTGCTCCCAGTAAACTAGCATTAGCTCGGGTCAAAGGTAGTGGGACGTTTCCAGAGTGTGAAAGGAAACACCCTGCGCTCCTTTATCTGGAAGGTCCTGGCTCCAAACAGAAAAAAATTGCGCCAACCAGAATCAGCAAATCTGGGCTTCAAACCGGCTCCCATGCAAACCAGTGGGTGACGTCACACCTCACTATGTTCATCTTTCCAGGTCTTTAGTAGTTACTCTACTACAGAGAGGAAGGATGAATAAATCAATAAATATGCTTTCAGCATGTGGCATGTGGGTATTTCATCAAGACTTAAACCTTAACACTTGACCATGCTATATTTTTACAGATATTCAGGTGGGCTCACATTTGCTTTCATTTCTGGACCAAGTGGTTAAATAATACTCTCAAAGTTCTGTGTACAACCTGAGAGACTGTCTGTCCACTTGTGCTGCTTTTACATACTGGACTCTGATGATGGCTCAATCCCAAACCTCAGTAATGTGGTGAGTTAATATGTTATCAATGTTAATACATTTCATTATTATTCCTTTGCTCCCCTCAGGCGCTGCCCCCTCACTCTGCAAGTGGCCACTCATGTGACATATGGTGCTGCATATTATAAAGTGCCGAGGGGAAGTGAAAAAGGGCATGTCAGACCATTACTGAAATGCTACATCAGCTGTCTCACACTCAGCTCTAGTGGCTGCTGATTCTTTGGCCCTACTAAACTTCACTCAGACTCCATCCCACTCGACTTAAACTTTAATTTACTCACAGGATGTTGTTATATTATGGGTAATGCACCACCTAATATAAGGTACCACACAGCAGTGTAATGCCAACATATATCCAGAATGACATGTGTATGTCAAAAATCTGAAAATACACATGCTTCAGAAACTGAAAAGGCTTTAGGAGTCCAGACGGATTAACTTGTAGGAAATATAGGTTGTTATTTTAACAATGCTCACCTCACTTCACCTCACCATGCAATTGTGGCAGCCATAATCACAATAGAGGCAACCTTGTATTGCTATTAGTGTAATTAAAATAATGAGCTCCACACTATGTATCTACGTATGTGGGATAGAACCTTGCTAAAAGAGATGTATAGCAGATTATTCAAGACTTGTTATGATGAAGGAAGGCTGTAACCTTGGATCACCTGAAAACAGCCCCAGGGAGGCAGCACATTGGTGGGTAAAACAGTCTGTAATTGGTCAGAAGGCAGTCAGACAAGGTAAACATATCCAGAGGGGTATGGTAAGCAGAAGCATAAAAATTGAACCACTGAGGCAACATTGATGATTTGTCCTCGATGTATACAGTAACAAGGAGCAGCTGTGTGGGCAGTTTGCTGAAATCCACTTCTGCGTGTTCTCTGGTCAACATGCACAGAAAAGGACGACTTGGTGGTCAACTTCCAGATTTAGTATTGTACTTCCACAAAGAACTTGTGAGCAAAAGATTTTTAAAAAAGGAAACAAAAGTCAAAGCAGAGATTGAGAGATCCTCAGTTTTAGTCCAGTGGGTCAAGCTCCAAAAACAAATCCTACATTTCCCACAGTGCAATTCAGTAGCACCTTTTCTTAAACTTTACCTGCCTGTTAAACGCCCAGATCTTTCAAACACCATGCCCCAGTTTGTAATGCAGGCTTTCTTTTATAGTGTTATACCGAGGATAACCCTGGTGACATCACTATGACATCAGCAGGGGGTTATTTCCATAGGCTTGGTGAATAAACTGAGCCTATTGGGTAAAATAAGTGGTGTGCCCCCATGAATCACTAGTGGCTAATGGAAGTCAGCGTTTTCTATTTGCAGTTCACTTCAGCATATTAGTCCTGACGGAAGAAGCTTAATCTGATATTAAAGGGCGGCACTGCAACATTTGTTTTGCACTTCAAACATTGCCTCCGCTTTATTATCTTTAAAATGGGCTCCGATCCAATTAAGCTTTTTTTTTCACAACCAACTGTGTAAGTGGCCAAAGGAGCAGAAAAGCATAAAAAGCCCAGTGTTCTCTCTTAACATTAATATTCTTCTTTGATTCTGTGATTGGAAAATTACATTTGAGGAAGCAGTGCAATGATGGACAAAGCGCTGATAGTGATTTTTTTCTAATACATCTCCAGCTCTGTGGTAAAAATACATCTGGACTAATTTGTAAAAATGGACATGAATTGAGTACCCATCTTTTTGTTGGGACTTCAGTGAAGCTCTAAGTAAATGTTTTATATACCAGAACTTATATTGGCAGGCTGCTATTTCAGTAAAGTGATGATCCATGTTGTAAAGGGCAAGAAGTAAGGCACAGACAGGCAAAGAAGTATGTATGTGTTTACCGATGGTCCCTTGTTCCTTTATCCATCTGTTTATTGGTATTCATCCCCAAATCTAAGAGAGGGAAAGGGTGAAGGGGGGAGAGATTGTGATGTAGAGAGAAAAAGATTAAAAGAGAAAATAAGAGAGAGCAAGAGAGAGAAGCCAATATCACAGAAATACTCTGTTCCTCGTAGCAAGACAAAAGTGTTTCTATTGATCCATTACTCCAAAATGTCACTAATCCTTTTACCCCATAGTCAGCAGGAAGTGAAGGAAAAAGTTGGAGAAGAGAATGGAATGAACTTGCCTGCATAAGGTATATGAAATGCATTTACTTGTCTTATTGTTATTAAGTGGATCGCTCAGGAGCATAAACTGTATTTCAGGGTGTATTTATTTACATTTTTGAGATTTAAGATTGGCTCAGCATGTGCCGAGGTGCAGACATTATGTTATATTGTGATTCATCTATCTAGTTGGCACATTGTCTTTTTCAGAAGTTCTAAAAGTCACAATAAAGTCCAAGTAAGACTCAATACACTTAACAGATTATACTGAACCAACTGAGGGTCTGTCTACTATATGGAAGACAACCTGTACTTTTCTTTTGTAATGTCCCTCAAATGTACTTTGTTTGATTGTTGTCACACTTTAATGACTTTCATCTGTTCCTCTAAAAATATTTGATCTTTTCTGACTGATGCCCCTGCATTTTGAGCTCAGATGATTTAGCTTATTTGAAGCTGTTGTATACATACAGTGTAATTTTATTTATTTTATATATTTTCTGGAGCCCCTCTACCACATTTCATGGTTTTCATCAGGGGATTTACTTTTCCCAGTTTTTAAAATTAATAAACCCCATTCTGAGTAAGGTCTTATTTTGAAGGGACACCTAACCCCCCAAAATATTACTACATATAATTAATAAAATTAGGTCTACTTACTAGCTTTCCGTACTTTCAATCCCATTCGGCAAATTAAACTGGCACAGGTGTCATCATGTGACCAAAATGTGGATCTTTGGTCAAGTGATAATACCTGGTTGTATGAAACCTGTTTCAGTTCAAAGATGGATCATCACTAAAATTTGATGTGGTAGAAAGCAAGTAAGTGTACCTTTGAGTTTAAACTGTCTTTACCATATGTGAATTGTTCCCAAAGGTCAAACGTGAACATTCATGCTCCAATTACTGTGCTAAAATTACTGCATTTTTAAAAAAAAAAAAACTACAGACTGAGTAAAATACATAATTGCACAGTAAAAATCAACAGGAACACTATACAAAGGGGATTGTGAGTGCTGCTTTAAGATATTTGAAAAAATGTGAACCTATCCTTTAAGGTACAGAAGGTGGTAGATGTTGCAGGACATGAACCTTGGCAAGATGGCGGATGGTTATTTCACAGCTTTTGATGTGATGTCCTTCTTCTAGTTAATCTCTACAGTAAAGAACCAAAATCAGGTCAAAACATCCAAACAGTGTTTTGCAGTGATATTAAAAATGCGAGATCAATCATGTTGAGCCTACAGACGGGTGACAATTTAAAAGAAACATAACAAATGCTGATACTTTCATATAGGTCACTAGGGGTCACTGCATGGTCATGATGTGAATCATATTCTAAGACCTTCACAGTCATCAGATCTTAATCTAACTGAACACCTATAAGAGACTTTCGATTGATATGATGGATAGCATTCCCCACCACCATCATCAAAACACCAAATGAGGGAATATCTTCTGCATCCTGTATCCTGTTCATCACTCATCCTGTTCATCACTAAATTAAAGAGATTTTGAGAATCTTTCCCAAGGAGTGTTGAAGCCACTCTGGAGGCTTGTGGTAGAACAACACCTAACTAAGACACTTTATGTTGGTTTCTTCTCTCATTTGTCACCCAGTTTGCCATTATTTTCAGATTTATGTTTTTACCTCTGAACACTTTCTTGCTTCAAACAAGTTTTACAGGCAAAACCTGTAAAAAAAAAATCAATGAATGGCAACTAAGTCTTTGAATGATGAGGTATGACACAGCTCAGTCATCATAAAATGGATCCATATGGCTCTTTGTCTGAAGGCGTCAAGTGCGACTGGGCGTCTTAGGACTTGTGGGTTATTGTTTTCCCTTATCCACGAACCACCTACTGGGCCGCTTCACGCTATGCGATTCTGTAACATGTCTTCCTGTTTAAATTATCATGCCAGGAATACAGATACACAGTGTTTGCTATGTGAGAGTGTTCTTTTTGTTGCCTGTCTGTGCCTTATTGTGTGAGTGTGTGCAAGTGTGTGTGGCTCCTACCATCAGGTCTAGCAGATGTTTAGCTGCTGGTGAAGATGACAATCACCCAGCATGATAATAAGGTCACATCAAGGAGCGTTTGTATGCAGATGTCTACAAGCTGTGTGTGTGTGTGTGTGTGTGTGTGTGTGTTAGTGTCTACCTGAGCTTTGCCAAGTTTAAAGCTGATATTCATGTAGTCCACCTTACAGAGCAGGGCGACTCACACAAACACACACACACACACACACATACACACACACACAAACACACACACACACAGAGTCATGTTTTCATTACTTCAGAGGACATTACATTGACATACATTCATTTCCTGGAGACATACCCTAACCTTAATCCAAATTTTCACCCTAAAATTAATGATTTTACGTTAAGGGGACTTGCTTTTTGTCTCCATAAGGGAGGCAAGTCCCCACAACATGACTGTGTAAACAGATTTATGTCCCCACAATGTGAGGAATACCTGGACCACACATACACACACACACACACACACACACACACAAATTCACACAGGGATGGCATGGGCCTTCAGGGTTGTAGATCCATATGGTAGCGATGGTAGGTCACAATAGTTGAAGAGATTTCCAAGCCTTGTATTTAAGTCCCTGTTAACGTCTCCACTGTGCAATATATACTGTACACACACACACACACACACACACACACACACACACACACAGTCTACTCAGATAACTGTGAGGTTGATGCAAGAAAAAATAATCACTTTACTCTTGTTGAATACAAACACAAACGTTTACACAGAAACAACAAAGGAATTCATTTTCAAAAATACAATGGCTATTTAGAAAAAGGCAGTTAATGGCATTTAGTCATGAGCATAAACCCTCTAATGACAGCCTCTGACTGCTATTACTAATCACACTGTATTATTAGAGCGCATGTCACATTTTTGAATGCCACTTTCATTGTGGAAATTTGTGAAAGGAGAAATATTATCATGGTGGTGTTGGGACTGGACAGAAATTGTAAATTGATGCTGATATGTACTTTTGCAGCTGAGTAACCAGACTGTTGGAGAACACAACCTCTGTCATAGTAGAAAGACACAGGTTGATAATATCTCATTTCACTTCTTCTGATGTGTGTCTTGGTGGCAATTTTGAAAACTAGTGTTAGGTTTATGTTGGCATATGATCTTAATACAGGTGATTACTACTGACCAGATCTATAATGCTATTCCTGCTACACTAAGTGGTAGACTGACCACCTACCACCCTTTTTATTTTATTTTTTTACACCCTTAAAACTAAAGCAAATACCCACAGATGGCAAGGATGTAAGGAGCCCATCACAGGTCATTAATCCCTAAAAGGATATTAATTGCATTGCTTCATCTTCACTGCCCCCAATTTTCTATAAACTCTTGGCCCTTCAAAAGGCTAAAATAAATTGGACAAAGCTCAAACTTTCAAGGTGGACTGAGATGTAATGGTCCTACATCTTTATATGCCATTGCAGGACATACACAAAAAGAAGCCAAGCACAAGACAAAACTTTTTTTTTTAAGTAGTAAAGTATATTTTTAGTTTTAAACTGACTTCCAAGGCAAGTTGTCATATGGAGTGAATAATTAATTTAACTTTAAATAACCAAAACATTCCTAGCAGGGACATGAAAAGTCACATTAATTGAAAAGTCATGCTCTAGTCAACACCTGAAATTGAGAAGTGCCACCATTTTTGTCTCATTAAACCTCTTCTTAGTATTTCAAATATGAAAGTAATGTGTGTGTGTTTTGCTAATGAACCACTTAGTTATTTTAATTCAAAATGACAGGCCGTTGTGTGTGTGTGTGTGTGTAGTCGTACTGTACATTGTCACCACCGATCTCATTAATATCCCTTTGAGTGCTACTGAAGCACTTAAGCCTTCTTAGAGTTCCCATAGCACGTCATCAATTAATCACACACACACACACACAGGGCTGAACACATGTATACATACACACAGTTGAACTCACTTGAATGAATCCATACCAAGATATCAATTAGTAACAAACACCCTTCAGTGCACCATATGCAGCATGTCAGTTATCACCAAGCACACTTCAGGGGGCATCCGCATGAAGACATCAATTAAACTTAAACACAGTGTGGTTATGGTTGTCAATGACAGTTAGTGGGAAAAGTGATCTGAACCATGAATGACGATGGTGGAGACCTTAAGTTCCTGCAGTTTTCTGAGGTGGACAGACAGGCTTTTTTTTTGAAGATAAAACATTCCAATGACAAACAACAGGCAATTTTTGGATTCACGGTGCCAACATGAAACCCAGTTCTCATGTCAACCCAGTTCAACCATGCCAGCAACAAATGGAAACTGTGTTTAGCCATATTTAGTGTGTGTTTTGGCAGAGCTGGTTTCTCTCGGAGGCCAAAGGAAGCCTGGCCTCCCCCAGAAATATATTCTAATAAAGAAAACAGAATGTATTATTCCCACGTATGTGTCTTTTACTGATTTTTTCCGATCCCTTGTTATCAAAACATATTTTTCTTCTTCAGCAGGTGTAGCGAGCAAACAGCACCCCTCTGCTGCATGCATTACAATGTGTAGTTGATGTCCTCTGCTCTGTGGTCAGTGAGATGCATCGCTCAGAGGAGGCCAGCTTTGCCTGAAGAAAAAGGACATTTGTGGAGTTTTGAAAGAACATCCTAAAATGCAAATTTTATTTATTTCATTATAAATTTTAATTTATTTTATCAACTGATCTGTGGGAAAGGACAAAAAAATATGTTTGCTTTTTATTATTAACTGGTATATTTTTAAGTTGTCTGATAACCTTATACTACCTTTTATACGTTTCGAGGCTCTATTCATACAGGGTATGATGTTTGACATTTAAAACATAAGTTTATAGAGATCCTTTAAAATGGGATTTAACAACACTTTTTCTGAGCACTACTTCAGTGACTCGCAGTACTTTTTAATGAAAGTTTTATGCACTCACTGCTGGTGTCCAAACTTATTCACTTTCATTTGCAAAAAAACAGTTGTTTAAAGCAATGACTATACAGTGCAATGAGGGGGTGCAACATGCTGTTCTATGCCATAATCCAACCCACTGCGTAAATGATTCCTCTAAATGTAGGATTTCCATTAATGTATCAGTCTAATGACTATACTTAGATGAGTCCATGTGCACTTTCTATAGCCGGTATGATCTGCTCTCCATTTGCATTTTCCATTATTTCCCCTGTCTGCCTCTTTTAAAGTGTTACTTACTAGTCCACCATGTAAATTGCTTAACCACCCCAGATGAAAGCCTAAAGCCGATCCGTGCTACTGTTGCTACACTGATAGTCATGTTTTTGCCTGCATTAAAGTGTAGCCAGACATCGTTGCTGATTGGGGAATGAAAAGCATGACAGGCTTTTTCAGTAGATTTTAAGGTGAGACTTACTGTGGATGTCTGTGGACGTCATCTCTTCATATTACAAGAGCCAAACCAGAAACCCCAGCTAAATTGAAACGTCTCAGCTTTTGAAATAATCCTTCATTACTTCTTTTTTTTATATCTCTGCTAAATTTGGCTTCTCAAGTGTAAAGTTTCCAACATCGCAAAGTAGGGATAAGAAAATCCCCACATACAGGACTTCAGAAAAGGAGGATGTGAGTTGTCGTGTATGCAGCAAAGGTCATTTGATTTCTTAACACCTAATTTGTTTGGTTTGATTCAAATGAACTCTGGTGGGTTTGTGTGTTTGGTTTGGCCAGTTTAGGTCAGGGTGAAAGATGTCAATTGAACTCTGGTGTGGAACAAATAACTGGACTGAGAATGCTTGAAAAGGTGAGTCCAAGCCTGGTTCCTATCAGACTCTGGTGTGGTTTGGTTTGTGTAGTCAAAGCAAAGCAGACTAACCACAAGATTTTGAGATAGTAGATATGTGATTTGAGCCTGAATTTAAAAGTTAAAATACCACTAAAGGTGCCCTGTGCAGTTTTTGGACACTAGTAGCACTAAGGAACAATGTTTTTACAAGGGAGTATGCCATGCATACGCACACGCACAAAGACTCACATAAATGTGCTAAAGCATGCAGTGTTTCACACTATTCCACTCCACTAACTGACAGTTGGCAGCAGAAATGTGCAAAGAAATACAGCAATGCACCAGCAAAGATAAGGAAGAAAAAAGACTGCAAGCAAGCAAACATGGAACATGAATATAAATATATATTTTTTAAATATGTTTTACAAATGTTTCACGAGGAAAGAAATGCATTCAAATCAGACTTCAAGGGTACACACAGTGCGTTTTGGTGATAGATAGTGAGCATAAATGTAACTGATTTTTTAAGAAAACTCTACAAGGTCCATTAAAGCCCTTCAAAATGTCAAATCTTATGTATTTCTCTATAACATTACATTTGATCAAACATGTCTAAATTAAAGTTAAAGTTTGGAATACAGCATCCTCAGGTCATATTTATTAAGAGTTAGACGCTTCAAAAACTCGTCTACTCTGCTTCATCAGGGCAGTGTGGTTGTGGTTTGATCACATTTCGATTCAAATGTTGCTAAACCCTGAAGTACATGACATCATCTTTGTTCAACTGAGCTCCAACCTCTTCAAACCAGTATCAACAAAAACACAAATACTCTCATGAAAAAACAAAACCTGTAAAAAGGTTTGCCTTAAAACTGTGTTCATGTTGCATCCCTCTGCTCATAGTGAGCAGCTGATTACAAAAATATGTTTTGACAGCCTTTAAATCCTGCTGCTGATCATGAACTGCCAAGAAAACGATCTGCTAATCTTTATAAGTGAAGTTATGTAAGATCATGCATTAACCATGTATGCATGTCAGCATGTGTAAAAAAGAGTTAAAGTAGAGGTGTGTTGCGCTTTTGCCCTCCTTAATGTATTTTGGCAGTTTCTCATTAAAAACTCAGTGAAACATAGTGGCCACACAGTAAGTACATCCATGTAACCATACATAATGTAATGTACTTGCTCATGACAGATAAGGTCTAGTTACGATCTCAGCCTTTGTGATACCAGAGATCTTTTTGATACCAGTTAAGACACAAGGGAGTCCCAAATATTCCCGGAAGTCATCAATAGCATGAGAGTAGGGTATAGTTATCGGAAAGTTTTTGCCTACAACTTGGTGAAACTCAAATTGGGACTGAAATGAAGAAGATTCGCCACCATGGAAGAAATCCAGAGAGAATCATAGGAGGCTCTGGACAAAGTGACAAAAGATGACAACAGGAAGTGTTTCCAGGAATGGGAGAAGTGCTGGACCAAGTGTATCACATCTCGAGAAGAGTACTTAAAAAGGGAATATAAAGGTGGTACTTAAAGATTTATAATGACAGTTTTTTAAACAATTCTGGGAATTGTCCAATATCTAATGAATCGGTCACCAGTCAGTGCATATGACTTTATGTTTATTCCTCTTTGTTTGTTTGTAATAAGTCAGGGTAAACATGAATTAGGACTGGGCAACAATGTATGATTTTTTCCTTGTAATGGATCCAAGTGAACACAAGTACAAGTTTGAAAGTGACCAAAGACAGCACAGTGATGTTTGATTGACATGTGAGAGTCATACTGCTCTACACAGGCTGTATCATCCTTGCTCAGCATGTCAGTAAAGTGATGATTTCAGGGCTGCTTTTGGAGAAAGATGTTTGTCTGTCTTGGTCTGCAAACTCTGACAAAAAAAATTGTACTTCTGTGGTGTGGGTTTTGAAAATTGCAGAGAATCTTATTTTGCATTTTCCAGGGCCGATGTAGATATATAGTGTACTTACATGATTTTACTGCCAAATAAATTCTGGAACAGCGGGATAACATCCAACAGAGTCAGTGATTCAGCTCAGTGAGAGCATTGCTTTGAGCTCCTTTACAGCCATATTGACTTGGTCATAAACTGACCATAAATCCATAGGCATTTAATAATGAGCCTATGTCATCAGCTGACAGAAGCATATGTCTTTTTCTATAGCTCAGAGAAAGCAACGGGCCTGGTAATGGTAAATGCAATCACAAGTATTAGGACGGTGAGCTTAGGTCAGACAGCGATAAATCTAACTTTAAACAGTGAATGTGAATCAGAAGACTGACTCAGCACTCAATCATAGGTCAAAGCATTGTAAACTAATGGCATTACCAAGGCCCAACAACTCATTGTCCTCTCGCTGAACTTTTCTGTGTATAAGATTTAACAGACTTATTTCACTGTACATCACATCTTGCCAACACAAGATGAACTAATAAAAACCTTGCCTTGTTTCTCTTGTTTCAGCTCACTGTGTGCTGTTCCTTTTTCTGAAAATATTTTTTATAAATGTGTAAAGGTTCACAGAGCTAATGCACTTATTATATGCCTTGCTCAGAACACAAGCGTTTTAATGAAAGCGCTGAATTGTAAAAGGAAATTTAAACCCATAACCACTGAGAGGCAATTTCATAATACTGGGTCTTGGCATAGAGCACAGCCAGGCAACACAGCGTTGCTTGTTGATTGAAAAGTCCCATCAGCAATATGGAAAGTGTCATTGCATTTGCAGGGGAGCCAAAAAGAGAAAAATAGTCTCCCTGGTACCATATTGTACAACTTTTTCAGCTTGGTCACAGCTATTGCAATGAAGTAGGACAAAACTGCACTTAGTCTTCTTAAAAGAAATAGAGTTAAAAGCCCTTGAAACATATTTTCTCAATCAGCTTCCCACTATGAGCCATAGGGTCCAACATGAACACACAACTTTCTGTTAAGAATCAAATATTTTGGTTATTTCACTGGAGAGATTTATGTATTTGTGTTTTCTTCTTTCTTTTTCAGTTTGTTTTCTCACTGGTTTGAAGTGGGCAGGACTTTCAAAAATGTGATGTTTCATACTTCAATGTACCAATCAGGATATAACAACATTTGAATAAAAATTGATGATTGTGGGGTTGTTTGCTCATGTTGCTAGACACAAACCGATCAAACCACACTGACACAGTCCCTAAGGAGCAGATTAGCTGTAATTTTCTTCTTCTGTGCAGCATTTACAGCTACAGATCAGGTTACCTGGTACAATGGTACAAAACATGATAACCTCAAAGAGACAACCAGACACAAGCTGAGGACAATTACTGTGACCAACTGTTGTTCACCAGGAAATACTTCCACCAAATAACTCCCACCAAAACCATAAACTTACCTTTTTATTTCTGTTCATGTATGCACTCAACAAACAAGATACAATGTGTTTGTAAAGTCTATGTCACTGTTTTGACCATATAATTTCTAAAGAATAGCTTGTTCATAGATGTTAGTAAGATGTTGTTAGTAAATACAAAGCTCTTGTCACAGGACAGGATTTTCTTATCTTTGAGTGGAATGTCCTTGTCGATAAATGAGTCCCCTGAAGGAGAAGAGCCAAAACCATGATTACACACAAATGCATGAAGGACAGCAGGGTGGCCTACTGGATTGACATCGTCCTGTAGAACCATGCAAAATGAACACAAAGTCTGGACCTAAAATCACATGTTGTCAAACTGTGCAAGTATTTCTGTTGATTCTGTGAAAAGGGTAGATATTGCTTGAGTTTTATTGAGTCAAGCTTTTTGGTCAAAGTTATGGATCACGGTCACAAAAAATACTCATTCAAACAGTTAATTGGCAGGAAAATAAAACTGGCTCCGACTGTCAGAATGAATGTACAGTAAATATGCATACTTGTCCGTCACTACACCTTCACATGCTTATTCTCTGCTGTTTCGCTGTCAGACTGCTGCTGATCCTAGTCATCCGTCATGTAAGGACTGCTTTGAACAGAAGGCTGAGTGAATGTGTAACAGGCCTCTGGTGACATGCTCGGATGTGCGAGTTTCTCAGAGGGATTTGTGAGAAAGCAAATTATGTATTTGACAGCTGATGTGATTCGAAATGCTTTGGAAAATCTAATCCTTCAAGGAATCTGAATAATTCCCCTGAACAGTGTGTGTATGACAACACGCAGAATGTGAAATTAATCCAAAGTGTTCATGATAGCCTTTATCTTCCTTATTTAAGCCTGGATTCAAAAGCTGGTCTCTATTACAATCTGCATAACCCACCGTATAACTTCAATTAATCGGCCGGGATTTTATTTCTTTTGATAATGAAGGTCATCCAATGCTTAACAAAGACAGACATTTATTTCATAAGACAGCTGGCTGTCTTGTATGGTGTATCTATGACAGGCAGATAAAATTAAATTTGACTGTATTTTTTTCAGAGCTCAAACATTTGCTGCAGCTGCCAACACATGATATTTCTCTTGTTATTATAAGAGACACGCTGCTATTTGAGACTCTGCCTTTAATGGAAGTTTAATGGCACATAATTTCTTACCCCTATCATACTGCAACACAGAAAAACAAATTGGTGCTGGCAAGCTGATTGTCAAAATAAGTTGGTGTATTGCTGGTGAAAGTGAAGATGAACTGACGGAAGGAGGCTGTTGGTGGAGTGATGGTGCAAAGCCTGCTTTATCTGGTAAACTAATGATGAAAGTCAAATTTGAAGTCCATTGTAAAGGTGACCCACTACTAATAAGTCAACTTGGAGCTAGTCAACAAGTTAACTTCCTCTTAGCTTCACTGCCATGCATTTTTAAGTGTTATCAGAATAATTTGATGGCTTTCATAAGCCTAAAAAGTCAGACAACAACAGTTAAAACAGGAGAATCATAAAAAAGTGGTGTTCCGAGGTTTTCACCTTTTTTTCAGCAGAACTCTCCTAAAAGCTTCATCCACATTTAGAGTTCAGACAAAAGCACCCTTGACTCGTCTTTTGTGTTGCTATGCAACAAAGGCAGTACCTGTTTTGCGTATGAAAGGGTTCATGATAACATGGTGACTCTCAGGGGCATGGTGAATGGGCCCAAAGACAAACCATCATTTATTCAATCACACCAACATTGTCTTACAACTTTGACAATGAACAAAGCCTGAGCACTGGGCCCCAAAAACTATTACAAAGTTAAAACTATCAAGCCACATGGTTTTTCGCAGAGACACAAAAGAAATATTTTAGAAATTCAAATTTAAGGAGAAGTTAATCAAAAATACTTGTGGAGAAAATGATTGATGCTCTTGTCTTCCTTAACCACTTCTAATGTAGTGCCTTTTCAGTCAAAGACTGGCTGCACTGGGCAACTTCCAGGAGTAAATGTGAAGTAGCTGTTTTTTTCTGAATTAAAGGGCATGTTGCTTAGAAAAACTCAACTCAAGTGAAGTAAAAGTCACCAAGTATTGAAACTACTTGGGTTCACATAAAAGAGCACTTGTTCATAGGGTAGATAAGGTTGCTGGCTTAACACTTTGAAGGAATATGCTCTTTAGCAAGCTTCTACAATCATTCTGACTAAAGGCCAATGTTGGGACTGTAGCACATTTGAAATTAGAATTTCAATCAATCAATTAAGTTTATTTGTCACATGTAATCATATAAGGTACAATCACAGTGAAATGTAATCCTTCTAGTTCCTTCAATTTGTGTAATAAAAGAGTTTAAATAAGAATAGTGATAAATATATGTGTATGATTGGAGGGGTGAGAGGGGGGCAGTCTTTGGCAGTGACCTCATTTAGAATCCTAGTGGCCTGAGGGTAGAAACTCTTCCCGAGCCTCTCAGTGCTGGCCTGGTGTATCTAGTACCTTCTTTACAGTAGGGAGAAAAGTCTGTTATCCGGGTGGTTGGGATCTTTAATGATTCTCCAAGCCTTATTTTTGCAGCACCTGGTGTAAATATCCTTTATGCAGGATGAAGCACTGGCTATTGTATGCAAAACAAACCATGGTGCAGGGGTAGAAATTCATCAGTATTTGAAGGGATACCCGGAATTTCCTCAAGTGTCTGAGGTGAAACAGTCTCCACCTTGCTTTTCTCACCACTGAGTCAGTATGCAGCACCCAGGTCAGGCCCTCTGTGATTAGGACACCAAAGCACTTGAGGCTGTCCACCCTCTTAACCGAGGACCTGTTGATATAAAGGGGGGTGTGGTTCCTTCCCTGCTTCTTCCCAAAGTCCACTATCAGCTCTTTAGTCTCGCTGACATTCAGGAGTAGGTTGTTGTCGTGACACCAGTGGGTCAGGTCCTCTACTTCCTTCAGGTAGGCCTTTTCATTGTTATTTATTATCAGGCCCACCACAGCTGTTTTGTCAGCAAACTTGATGATGGTGTTGGAGTTGAAAGTGGCTACACAGTGTTAAGGATGAGGGTAGGAGAGGTGTGTCCACCTACCCTCACCACCTGGGGTCTGCCTGTCAAGAAGTCAAGGATGCACATGTATACTGAGGTGTTTAATCCCAGGTCCCTGAGCTTTGTGATGAGCCTGGAGGGAACGTTGGTGTTGAATGCTAAACTGTGGTCAATGAACAGCAATCACACATAGTGAGCATAAAAGTTGTTTAGCTCACTTGCTAGAGATGCGTCAGCACTTGACAAGGAAGGGGTTGGGTTTGTAATCTGTCATAATTCTTAGACCTTGTCACATGCTTCTGGGATTGCCCTCCTGGAATTATAGTTCTACATTCTTCCCATAGTCCCTTTTTGCCGCCTTTACTGCTCCTCTTACATTTTAGGCTGCTGCTTTAAAACTGTCCATGTTTCCAGACTGCAGCCCTAAGTTGTGGGCAGCAGTGTGTGTGTTTATGGCATCCCGGATGGTTCTGGTAATCCATGCTTTCTGGTTGTGGAATGATTTAACTGTAGTTTTGGGTACGGTTGTTTCTGTTGTTTCATAAATTAAATCCACCACAGACTCAGTAAATCCATTGATGACATCAGTGACATAGATGTGGGCATCCTGGAATGTGCTCCAGACTGTGTCAAACTGTAGGGCGGCCTCTGATTGGCTTGACCATTTCCTGACCTCTCATCACTAGGGGCATGCATCGTATGCTGTGTCTCAAATCGCATACTTCTGTACTTACATTTAACGTTTTGAGTGCATAAGTGCGTTCACACTGAGGAGTATAGAAAAATGCAGTGCGCTGTGAGTACCCAGATGGTGCACTTAAAACGGTTGAAAAGTTGAGTGTGGAACTATGGACACTTCTCGCCCTCAATGGTTGCCATCTTGGCTACGTAGTGGACGGGGAGGAACCACTTTTCAAACTGGAAATGGCAGCCGAGTACGATGTAACTATGGTGAACATCGCCACATTATACAAATTTACAATACATGTGTTTTTTTAGCACTAAGCACCACTATACTGTTGTCGGATATGAGGCATTAGTATGTTTTTTGGGTTAATTTAGCAGTCTGTAATGATTTGGTAGCGCGAACGATAATGTGAATGCTAACGCTAGCTAATGCCAATTTGCGATCCGGTAAGTGCACAATGGCTGTGTTTGATTTGAGACAACACTACACTGCCAAAATTTGCACACTATGCCAGTAAGTACATAGTGTACACAGTGTACTACATGAAAGTGTACTAACAGAAGTATCTGATTTGAGACACAACTATAGTTTGTTTACATACTTTTACCTCAGCAAGATGGCTGCATTAGTCACTTTTCCCCGAATGTGAGTAGTGCTCCTGCTCAGCAACTGTTTGTTAATGGCATGTAGCCGTGATCCAGGGTGTGTAGTCCCCTTGTGGTACAGTCAATATTTTGATGGAAGTCAGTCATAACCTTCTTAAGGTTCGCCTTATTGAAGTCTCCAGCAACAATGAGCGCAGCATCGGTATTGCCGGTCTGTAAGTGTTATGAAATGTGACACACAGAGGATCAAGAGAAGGAACCTCTAAACCACAAACTGGGTTTGGTTTTATTTTTTTCTCTATATTTGAAAATGCATGTTTGTTTGCTTCCTAATTAGGAGACCAGTCCAGTTGTGTGTGTGTGTGTGTGTGTGTGTGTGTGTGTGTGTGTGTGTGTGTGACATAAACCACCCCCATGTGAGATGTGGGAGTACAGATCACCCTTCCTGCCCAGCTACCAGCTATTTGGACTCAATTACTGAAATTATCTCATTGGTGTGTTGCTTGGTGTCCTTCTCTATAAACGCAGCCCAGAGCAACAAGCGAAAAAAAAAACTAAAACCTGATCAACATGAAGCAGAGAGGAGCAGTGGGCTGTCGCTGAGGAAGCTGGTCTGGATCAAGAGCACCGCATGTGCAAAGGAAAGTACCCTGGTGGTGAGAGAGATCTAGCCTGGCCTGGCATGTTTTTAAGTAATTTGACTATTAATGGAAGGATGGACATTTTTTTTATAGAAAACTATCCGAGAGGAATTAAGCTGTGAATTAATACACTGGGAATGTGCAATAGACTAATTATCTCTGAGGAACAAACATTGTAGGATGAAGGCCAACTGTTTCAAGTCAAGAGGTGGCAAACCTGGCTGGAGCAGCCAGCAGCTGGAGAGAAAAGACCATGATTTGAACTCCCAGAGGCTGAAGTGGAGGTGCTTCCACCATAACTCAAGGCCTATCTAGGTGGGTGGAATTTTTTTTAAGTAATACAGACCATGACTGGATAGAAATGCACTTTTGGCCAGTTCCTTTGATTAACTCAACTTTGTGTGTCTAGAGCCAGTCCAATCCAACCTCCAGTGTCCCTGGGCCCTTGAGCACAAGCCTGATCAAAAAAAAAAACTGCATAGCAGCAATCTTTATAACATGAGCAGTTCAAATCTTTGCAAAGACTTAACAGGGCAGCCTCTGTATTAGCCTGTGGTGGGATGTAGACCGCTATGATAATGACCAATGTAAATTCCCTAGGTAGAGAGTGTGGTCTACATTTGACAATAATGCCAGATCAGGTGAGCAGGAACGGGATAGCATTTTAATATTCCCACTGTCACACCAATCCTTATTCACCGTAAAGCACATGCCTCCTCCTTTTTTCTTGCTAGAGTCCTCTGTTCTGTCAGGTCAGTAACCAGAAAAAGAGTCACCTGGTTGAATGATGCTATCCAGTATTCCAGGATTTAGCCAAGTTTTGGTGAAACAAAAGACATCACGGTTCCTGATATCCTGTTGAAAACTGATGCAGGCACGGATGTCATCCAGTTTATTATCCAATGCTTGTACACTGATCAATGTGGCTGGGATTGCAGCCGGTGTTAATTCCCTCCACCTTTTCCTCAATTTTTACTCCAAGGTTTACATTTGAAAACCTTGATTGGCCAGGTAGCAGAGTCAACAGGAGAAAAGTTTACAAAGTTGCGAGTTGACCATTTCCCTATCCTGATGAGTGACTTGTAGTCTTATGTTATCATTGTCCATTATTATGGACTAATGGAGAGGCAACTGGATAGGTCCGGGCCTTCTAGAAAAATCCAGTTCAACAGTTACTAATCCTTCAACACTTTAAGGGGTCAGCTTGTTTGCTGTCTTACCTGGAATTCAGTTCTGTCTCTGTGCTTTCAGTGGAAAGGCTGGGGTGAGTTGTGTTAGCTTTAAATTAAAGGAGTTTATGACCACTGGTAGTACATTAAACAGTGTTTCGATGGGTGGGTCCTTATTTTGCTTAGATGCACATTCCTGGTGGTTTTACATTTTTCCACTGATCAACAATTATTGGCTGTAATGTGCTAAGAAAAATAGCAATGTGTAAATAATGAAGGTTTATTTTATCTTTCTATCAGCTTTGCAAGTGTGTTATGAGATATTATGTGAGAAACACTGTATGCAAACATAACTTTGTTTAGAAGCAAACTCCACATGGTACCTTTAGGGTAGTTTTTGATTGTCGGTACATTCCTAAAACCTGTAGGCCTATGCAAGCATTTTTTTCTTTTTTCTTTTTTTGGTGATCCTACAGATGTCTACTGTCTGAGTCTGTGGAAATTTTGGACTTAAATGTTGGTTTTATCCTGGGCAAATATTTTGTCATCCTGGATGTATGGGTGTGGTGGCTTTGCAGTTGTTGGAAGATACCTGCAATGCTGATGCAGACAGCAGGTCTTATCATGTGTTATTAGTAAAGTATCAATGTGTATCAAATAAACTTGTTCAACACTGACTGCGTGGCTACAAGCTAGTTTTCTCCTAATCAAAGGACACCGCCATCCATTGTGTGTAAAAGGCAGATAGAGAGAGATTCTGTAAATGTAAAATGTGTTGACTGAAAATTTCTTTCAACTTTGTTGAGAGTGACAGCACATAAATACACACTCACTCACATCCAACTGAACACAGGTGGTCTGTCTCCACTTTTTCCAAACAATTAAATCTGGAGAGACCAGATGTGTATATGAAACATACATGAAACAGATGTGTGTGAGACTATCAATCATTCACACAAGCTTATACGCAGACATACAAGTACACAGAGTGTGTGACAGTGTCCTTGGATGAAAATTGGGGCTCTTGGCCAATTGCCTCAGCCCACAGAGTCAGGAGATTACCCTAGTTTCCTCTAAAACAAAAGAACAAGGAAGAGACCAGCGAAAGATTCAAGCATGAAAGAGAAGATGGATGGCTGAAAAGAGCTGAGGGATGGAAGTTTTGAAGGGGTAGATTTTTAGGATTCCTTGCTTTCCTTGCTTCATTTACCTAATTCTAATTTTGAATGCTCATTATGTTGGCTAATATTGTGATTTTGTGACCTCAAAGTACTCAGTATAGCCTAGTTTTCTCTTTGGAAGAAAAAGAAAAAGGAGGGAGGAGGGAAAGCGTTCGATCAACTACTCTTTTTATACTGATATTATAGTGACAAATACACTCATAATCCCAGCATTTCCTCATTTTCAGCATGTCCTCAAAGTGTAGACAACAATGAAATTGTGTCATTGGGTTTAAACTTAATTTATGAGTCAAAAGGCCTTTTTGAGTTTGTTGAGTTGCATTAACCTCAAATTGCTGTTGGTTGAGACCTGCAAGGGGACTTCATTACTTTGTTTATGCTGTAAATAAATAGAGGCAGTCTAAATCCTGTTAAACCAGCCACACATTCAGAGATATAAAATAATGTACAGAACTATACAACATATTATAGGTAACCATGAAAGGAATTCTGTTGTGCAGGTTATATTTTCTTAAATCAGTCATTCTGCAATAAAACCTCATGAACTGTGCCGCTGTATTATACATAGAATTAAAATGAACAAAAACATAATGATAATAAATACGGGATCAGACTCTGTATGGGCAGGACATCCTACTTAGAGATTTTAGACTTTGAACAAGAAATGTTAATACAGAGGCTCTGGCTCAGGGGCCACCTGAGCTGTTGGGAACCCTGGCCTGTGTCCAGTAGGCCCATTTGGTAATCCATCCATGATCTGAAATACTTAAAAATGACCATGAAGAACTTAAGAAAAGGCTTTTTTTCTGGGGGAGAAAAAAAAGTGTACTCATGTTGTTGTTGTTATAGTTGAAGAGGCATTCGAAACAACTATAAATACTGAAATAAGTTGAAATGGCAGTTAAATGAAAGTGCTGAATGAAAGACAGAATGGCAGAATTGCAGCGACATTTAAACCTGCAGTGCAGAACTTTTACATATAAATGAACATCCGTTACATTCATGGATCAAATTCTGTAAGTGAAACGAGTCATCCCGCGGGGGTTGTGTGATGCTCAAAACAATTTATCCACCGTTTTACAGCCACAACATTAGTGATGGAGTAGGCTACAGCGGAGCCTATGACGTAAGCATTTGCCAGAAAGGGGAGAAAAAAGTCCCGCACTCCAGCTTTAAAGAATGGCATCTAGAGACTGATTGGCTTGAGGAACAGAAATGTAATTGGTCAGGTGTGGGGAAGTGGAAGTGGAAGAGAGAAATAGAACAGGGGGAAATAGCAGACATTCACCCGTAGTTGAATAAAGGCAGAACGCAAGGGAAGAGAGCTTCCTTCTTGAACTCTTGTCAAAGCTTCATTTGCTGTAAATTTTGTATGAACAATGGAAGTTGTGGGATTTAGAGGAGCTGACAAAGTTTTTCGTTGTTGTTGTTCAAAGGTTAAGGCCTGTGACCTGGAAGGATGTGTAGTGTCAGTAGGAGTGTAAGCCTTGAAAGGCATCGAGATGTCAGTAAACCACTGAAAGGATTTAAATTGTTGCTGAATACAAGCACACGAATGAATGAATATGTCAAACTTCATCGCTTGCAGGTGGGGTGGTTTCTTGAGTTCTCTCTTTCACATTCTACTGTAATGGCTTCTGTAAATACAGTTAAAGAGATATAACTAGATAGAATTTTGAATATCTCTGAAGCAAATTTGACCCCTAAAATGGTACAAAAATGACATACAAAAAATAATTATTTAGTATATAATCACTTTGATATGAAAAAAAAAACCACCAACTGAAAAAGTAATTGGCCATGACTGTCTTATTGGCTGTAACAATAGCAACCTTATTACTCATTATTATCATTAATTTGTACATCCATTTAACAATACCTTGCAGTTCCTGGAATGAGAATATATATGTAATAAAAAACCTCAATATATTATAATGGTAAGTTGTTTAATGATTATATACAAGCCACCTTATGTTCAGTATATGTACGCGACAGAGAGCAACATAGGGACACAGATATGGAGCCACAGGGCATGCTGCAGCCCTTGTCACTTCCTTATTAAGTTCATGTGGTTTTAGATAATTGCATTTTTTTAACATCAGGTGGTATGTGTTGTGTAGTATGTTCCTCTAATTTACCTGAGGCGAAGAGCTCGGAGGGGGGGTTTTATGTTCAAATAAATTATATGGCAAAAATAAAGTACAATTATCTCCAGATTTCTATGTAATTTACATATGGTGAAGAATGCTTATAGATTTGTCTTCCACATGTACTTGGGTTGTTCAGCATGTGATTAATGGATATTATGCTGTGCTTTAGTCTATTTGCAATGCAGTCGACAGGATTGACAGGGTTGATGTTTATTGGTATGAAAGAGACATAAATCATAGTCTAGGTGGCAAATTACTGATTTTCTATTTTATTATATGACACCATTTCTTCAAGATGGGACCACAAGGAGTACTAAAGAGTGCTATTGCTTCATCAGCTGCATTTGGCTCATGATACTCAATACAATACTAGCACAGTGAGAATTAATCAACAATTATATCCAGTTATATACAACTCAACCTAGTTTCAGCCCTGGGAATGAAGAAATATTTCTCCTCCTCTCTGACACAGTGACCTTGGCTATCATGGAATGTGCCTGCATCAGATCCACTTTGTTCATTTAATCATTATAAATCTATATCCATTTTGAAGCTAAGCTGACATTCTATACATGATCTGTACGTGGTGACTCTGCTTTCTGATATTATCAGCCTTCTGCAGAAAAAAATACACTTGATTCAGTTTCCCAGTTTCTGGGCTTTGGACTGAGTTGCTGTGAAAAAAAAAATCATTACTGTAAAGGTGTGTTCAGACAGAACACAAAGCAAATTTTCACCTTGTGTCATTTGCGTGAGTTTGATCGCAATTTTTGTTTAATCACCCCAAATAGCCAAAGTACTGACTGTAGGCCTACGCTAGCTGTAAGCTAGTTAGCAATGGATGGACCGACCGTGTCTGTTGGAGTGAGTCTGTATGTTTGAGTTCAGTTCAGCCTCTGACTGAACTCAGAACTCACTAGAAACTCCGTTGACTTTATATGCTGCCTGTAAAATTTGCTCTGCATTCTGTCTAAACACACACTAAGACAATGCCATCTCATTAGTGTTAACCATGCAAAGGAAAATTCAAGATGATGACCTCTGAGGAGACATTGGATATACAATGATAAGATCTCTTATAGGGATCGTACTTCTCAGATTTGTATCATGAAAGTGTCAGACTCATCTAATGTTCTTCTCTTCACTATAACCAAGACATGAATGAGATCAGGGGTATACAATGATGAGATCTCCTCTGTTTATCCTACTTCTCAAATACCACTAAAACTATTATTTCAATTCAACTTCATTTATCTTAGGGAAGTCTACTAATTCATTTCTTTTCCATCTCTTTATTACTCCCAAGGGACCTTTAGGAGAAGTAACTCAGACACAAATCATCACAATGATTCAAAAATGAGAAACTCCAGTAAGTCTCAAGAGATTAGAATGAACAATGATTTTTTTCCCCTATGGGAAACCATTACTCTTCCTGGGCAGATTAAATTTACCTATTTTCCCATGATTTGACTTGGTTTTAATTATCTTTAACAAAACACAAAATGGACCACTTTGATAATTTCTTTCCATTATCTGCTTTTTTGCCACATAGAATAAAGCTTGCCAGTGATTTAGTTACAGCCTGCGCCATTGGAGTTTGTGTGTTTGGCTACTTCTTCTCATGTGATTTCCACTTGTTGTCCTACTCCACCAGGCCCTTCTACTTGAGATGGTGAGATGATTTTGTTGTGTTTCCCCTGTGTTTCCCCTTTGTTACTGTCTTACTCTGCTTACATATTACTATTGTTGCTTATAGATCTGACCTTGTATAACCAGTACCAAACATATTTTTTTGGATATTTGAACACCAACAACATATTGAACACCTTTAGCTTTCAGAATGCATGAAATTAACTAGTAGTTGTATGAAGAATGAAACAAGACTAGGTCAAAACGTAGTATATTCCTGGACTGAGTATGGTCAATGTGCGCAATTGTGGCCAGTTTGTTACAGGGATAGTCAGTGGTAGTGTCTATAATTTGAATTCCATGATATTAAATGTTCATCTGCAACTTTCTGTAGTGGTCCCAGTAATATTGTTAAAGTGTACTGAAGCAGCATCACATGACATGATTAAGCAATGTTTGAGTCAAAAAAAGTGGTATAAATGCAGTTACAAGAACAATACTTTGAAGGAAAATGTATTTAATTGTAATTATAACTATTCATAATTTCTGTTAACTCCCCCTGCTTTCAATTGTTTTTATCTGCAGATCTGTAAACATATGGTCTCATCCATATGTATATGTAGGATTAGCATGCTAGGCTAACAGTCCGTGAGCTGTGACTTTATATCCACTCTGTGATGTCTTTCAGAGCACACAAACACCATTAACACACCTGTCATCTTATTTTTATGAAGTCTATGGGCTACACACAGCATGGCACAGCTATGCTAATGATGCTAACAATGCCAAGTAGTTGCTAGCCAGCATGCAGACTGGTAAAATGGATCTGTTGCATCTCTTTCTATCTGTGGGTTGGTGCTCCTGTCACTGTCGGAGCCTCTGTGTGAGATACTTCTGTCAGTAATTGTGTGTTTTTAAAACTTATTTCGGGACTGCGCTCGCGGCCTCCACTGTAAACGTCTCCTAAGGACATAATTGAAACTGTTTGTGCTAATTCATTTGACAGAGCAATGGGGAAACTACAACAGTGGGCAAGCTAACCAGTGGTGTAACTTCATCACTCAGTGAGTCAATCAGTCAGTCAGTGACAGACATTCAGGGTTATAGGGCTGGTCCATGGCCAGATCACCCAAAAAAGTTTGAGAGGGAAGTTCAAAGTGTGCCTACTTTCTCACCTCTGCACACCTAGCCAATCACTTAATAAAGTGGGGGTCATTGTTGGGTTGTCTGTTTCGAAAAAGTTACAAAATGAGAATATCCGACAAGCTTTGCCTGAGACATAACAAAGACCTTGTATGACAAAATGTGACTCATGAGAACATGGGAGTAGCACGTTGGCAAAGGTCATTTGGTTTACCTTGTACACTAAAAAGGTAAGAGCTGGGCTTTTTATTTCATGCTTTATTTAATAATAGAAAAGACTGACTCAAACTGTGTTGAAACATGAATAGAACACAAAAAATACCTGCCTTTTTAAATATTCGGTGTGAAGAGGATATTACTGCTTTGACATTTGAGGAAAACACAGCATTTTGGACTTTTTAATAGGATGAGATGCAGTCAGTGCCTGCAGCTCACTCTGTCCGAGCCAGCTTATAAAGGCATTCATGGGGGGATGGCAGAGCAAAGAATAAGAAAAGAACATTTAATTTCAAGTCATAACCAAATTCAAGTTTACCAGGAAATCTTCTGTCAAGGTCCTAAACTAGAAAACATTTAGGAGGTGAATAGCTGCTGATACAATGGCTTGAGCTAACAATGAAAAGCTTTAGTTAATTAAAATGAGGGCTACTGTAGCTTCCTGAAAGCAATTCAGAAAAGTTTTTAAAATTTGTTTGAAACTGTTGTAGAAAATGAAATTTATGAATGCTTTGTGCCAGTGCAGGGCTGTAGCTACCACTGAAGACACCACAGGTTATACCCTTTGCTTTGTCTCTAACATTTGGCAATTTTAATGGCTCAAGGACGAGTTACAATTGGAGAAATAGCATGCTCCCTTTCTTCTCAGTGGCTGAAGGGGCACATGAGACAAAGTAAACAAACTTGAGCTGTAGCTTACAAGCCATGAGCAGACAATGTGTTGTTAGCGGTGGTACTGAAGAGTATGAACCACACCAGCATGTAAATGGACCAAAGTGACATTTGCACGTATGTTTACATGCTATCTAATGTGCTGCAGTTAATTAGTTATCTAGCCTGCTGACTGATGTGAGCGGTGCAGTTTTCCCCAGTGAATGTTCCTTTGGTGGCTCGTTCAACAAGCTAAACTACGGGACAAGACATGTGTTCATGTTTGTAAGTTAGATAAGAGGGAGACTTTAGCGGGAAAGCTAATGTGGGTTGTTGTTCAGAGTCTGAGGCTCTTGTGTTGTGTAGCAGGATGCTATCAGGCTCAGTGTGACCATCTGCCTATGCTAGAAGAGTGATGTTTCTGCTTTATGCAAATATGGTTTGGCTGTATGCTAACAAGTTCTCCATCTACATAAACAGAGAAACGGTATTACAGGACATGTGATTTACAGAGCAGATAGGTATGCTGTAGCAGACTTAAAAACATGCAATTGTCAGTTTCCTATTATGTATTTTCTACCTTCATGATTCCAGAATGTTGACAGTAAGTTTAATAAAAAAAAGAGAAATCCCCACCCACACAGGTGTAACAAGAAAAGTAATATCTTTAATGAGGTGGCTAGAAGAACTGCTGCATGATGTCTTAGTGATGCAGAATTGCAAAAATGACTTTTATTATATAAGAATACTATAGATTATTACTTTAAAGAATGATGTTGCATGAAGACAAATTGATTTGTGCACTAGTTTGGTACTGCAGTGGAACATTTTGCCATTTAACTGGGGTGAGATACAGCCGCTCCCTGCAGCTCATTGTGTTTGTCTTAGTCGTTTTACGAGCGCATTCGTTAGGGGGGTAAATTGATTTTTGCAGGCAATGTTTTTTCTGTAGGTAATTATGGAAATGGTGGTGTTTCCTGCACATCTGCTCTACCAGTCTGTTCTCTTTGGGTCCTGACAAATTACTTCACAGGAAATGCTGAAATAACTGCAGGGAAGCGCGCATGCATACGGAAATGTGAATGCACTGTACATACTGTATGTATGGCATGTTTGCACACAGACACACACACACATTTGCACACTTAAACTACACAAATAGCACTTCTCAGTTTTATCATTGTGCAGTTAATATATGCTGTTATAAATGACAGCATAAATCCACAGCAACCCATACAGACATACACCTACACACATAAATACAACATACACACTCTCACATATGTAATACCCTCATCAAGTGAAGGAGCTTTGTGATTGTAGGGACACATGAAAACATAATGGTGAACACATATACACACTGAGTTTAGATTTAGATTTTATTTTGAATATGTTAACAAAATAAAAATATAAGTAAGAAAACAAAACAAGAATAATCAATAAAATTAACCACAAACATATACATAAAACTCTCAGTAAACAACATCAATAAATATTTGTTGTTTGAAAGGGAGTAGGAAGAATTGAATACCCCTTTTTTATATTTTATCAATAATCTTAGTGATAAACATAAATATTCCAACTTTCCACCCCAGTATTCAGCATACACAACTCGATCAAATCAATCAAATCATACAAAAATAAAACATCTACAGATTTCACCTGTCAATCAAAAAGTGCAGTTTATCAGTCCAATAAAGTCTCTTAAACACACACACACACACACACACACACACACACACACACACACACCCACACACACACGTGCTCATGCAAACACGTAGAAAATAATGAGCGAGACAGAATCACCACTAATAATCTGGAACCCAGTGGCTTGCATTTTTTGAGGACATGAGTTTTAGACTGAAGAGTCCTTTTAATGACATACAAACACACAATCAAGTGTGTACACACACACACACACACACATGCACACAGTTTCTGTGCAGCACTTCTTGGAGCAGAGACACTGATATTACTGACAGTGCAGCGAATGTCTAAGACTGGTATCACCCTTGTCAACATACTGTGCATTAACACACACACACACACACACACACACACACACAATATACTGCAAGGCTACGATTAAGGGTTAATTACTTATCACTTTTTGTTAATCAATCAATCATATATTCTATTAAATTTCAGATAACTGAAAAACTCTACTCTAAAATCTGAGGGCCAACAAATCAGTTTTAAAATGTCAAATATCTTGGAGGGGAGGAGTGCACTGCTATTTTGGAAGATAGATAGCTAGTTAGCTAGTCAGCTAGTAGCATATTAAACATCTTATTAAAAAATCACCTGCAAATGTCAGCGTCTGTCAGTTAAGATACTAAATGATGTGATCCTTATTCTTCAATCCTGTTGCTAACAAACCACTGTCTGTCCTTTTCTTGCAAGGTACAGTTTGTCTGCAGACAGGAACACATATGGATGATAATATATTTATGTGCACATGCATACATTTATGTGTGTTTGCATAGACACACATCATTTACACAAATTACTCACCCCCATGAGATATAATTGTTAATCTGACTACCTGACTCAAGTGTTAATGATGATGATGTTTTCAGACAAACTGTCAAGTATGATATTTGCTCAGTGAAAGCACGGTGATGATGTGTGTTGATAAGAACTGAAATAGACCTAATCAGTTGGTAAGTGCCACACAATCAGGTCAGTCTGTGGAGATGGCAGCAGAGGTACCACGCAGATGCAGGCTGATGGGAGTCAAAAGCTGTAAAATCACAACATAAATAATGACTAACGGAGATCTCAAGGACTCATTAACAAACTCATTCACACTAAATGAATCATTTCCTCTCAGACATTCAGTGACTCAGCTAGATGCCCTTCTTCCAGATATTCATGCACGCGGCAAAGTTTGTTGATTGAAATGAAGTGTGTTATTCAGATTCATAACCACTGCTTAAACCTGAGTTAATGATCCCTGACATTTTCATATAAATAAATGTCAGCTGTGTCACTCCATCACAGACTGATAACACAACAATGATTCAGCCTATGGCCACCTCTTGGAAGCTTTTTAAACACTGTGGTGTCTGGTAGGTATTTCTGGATCCCAAAATTTCAATTTAACACTCAGGGTTTCTACATCTGACAAGGAACACAGTCAGGGTTCCACATTTTAATTTAGCAAGGCTATTTTAAACTGATTTTCACTATGATACACTATTACATAGGACTGGGCGATGAATCAAATTTTATTTTCAATTACAATTTTGGCTTCCAATGATTATGAAAACAAGATAATCGAGATAAAAGGATTATTGTGCCGCATTCTGTTTTGCAATGATGCTCTTGTTTTTTCTTGTGTTATAAATCCAGCGCAGCGTGTGTCGGAGCTGCCAGGCAGCACAGTGAGAGAAAGACAGGCAGAGCGGAGCTCTTCCTCACAGCATGAATGTGTCTGAACTTAACAAACAGTCAAATGTTCAGTGGTGGAAACTGACTTATTTAGACAATTACAGGCTACTTTGTTTTAGTTTCAGTCAGACCTTGGATTCTATTATGTTAGATACGAGGACCTTCACTCTATGTAATGATCTCTCCTTTCATCCAGCTGCTCGGCGCTGTGCTTTCTCTGTCTGCAGTCTGTTCTTGTGCACATGCTTGTAAAAAGCTGATTAGAAACCTGGTTACGTGTAAACATGGCAGAGAAATGGGTGTTCTCCAGGGAGTAAAATCTGTGGAAACCAGAGTTCTCTCATCCCGTACTCCCGAAAGATGGTTTGTCGTTTACATGACAGTTAAGAAATCAGCTTTCTGGAGAAAACATACTGTAACCTGGTTACTCAAGTGCATGTAAACACACTGCTCTCTGTCAAACCTCTTGTTTCTCAAAGTAACATGATAAATGATCATTTTAGTGTTGATCACTCTCTACACAACATGCATCTTAACAATCACTATAATAATTTGATCTCAATTATTTTGGTCTAATTTATTTTTCACTTATTTTTATATAATTTTCAGTAGGTTGTGGAAGTGCACAACAATATAATTGATCTTATTTATTTTGATTATTTGATTTATATCTCTCTCTCTATATATATATACATTTTAAGTTCAAGGAAATCCACTGTTAAAAAGTTGTTTTAAAAAGTTCAGTAAATGCATGCTGTCAATGAGTAATCATGTTAAATAATTGTGATCTCAATATTGACTAAAATAACTGTGATTATAATTTTTTCCATAATCGAGCAGCCCAACTATTACATCAGCAGACCCAGTATGTCAGTTAGTGAAACCTGCCTGTTACTGCTGGTGAGTGGCTGAACAAACAATGTCAGAGGGTCATAAAGACACCTCACCTGGTTTACCCAGAGAGTAAAGCCATCCTGCAGTGGAGTATTTAATACATCACTGTCCGCTCTTGTCAGTCAAAAATTATTCCATTGCTTAATGTGTCTTGATGAGACATTTTTATACATCGGGGTGTATGCTAACAGCTGTGGAACTCAAGAGGTGGCTGTGCTCCAGAAATGCCAGCACTTCTGGGACTTGTACAAAGAGTAAATACTGGATACAAGCTAGCTACAGAGTATAAGTTAAGGTAGTTACAGAAAGTCACAACAGTTGCTCCATAGTTTCTAATGTAAACCACCAAGGTAGGTTTACATAGAGGTTAAGAGGGTGGCTGCTGCTGTCATCAACAGCTTTTTGTCACTCAGTTGATGATGGTTGAACTTTTTTCAACTTTCTGCTAAGGCTCACCATGTGACCATGGAAACCAAACATAATAAATCCATATGTTTGTGTCCATACAATAAAGGAGCTAATTTTACTTTTATCTGAGTTTCCTGAGCTATATATCAGCAGTGAACAAACATATCAGTCAACAATTATGATCTTGCTTCCATGTTTGATTGTCTGGTCTGAGCCAACAAACAATGTTTTTGATATTAACTATACTTGCTATATCAATTGTGTCATATTCCTCCACTGCAATACATTTATTTTAGCTACTTGCTGATGAAATTAGAGCAGTTGGATAACAGCAGCCTGTACTGTTATTAGGATTGGGGGTATAGGCTACAAGTTGTGCCTTGCTGCCACCCATTAAAATACAAAACACTGGGTGGCAGATTGCTCTCTGAAAATACCTTTAAGGACCTAACTAGCTTGCTAGTGAAAGTTCTAACTACCTTGCAGGTGTTTAACAGCCTCTCAGTGTGAGACTCTCCCACATTTTACCAAGTTTTATGTAGCTAATGATGTCCATAAAAAGAGGAAAGCTAGCACCACAATTTTGTTGATGGAAAGAACCACTGTGGGGTAACACTCAAACAAGATTCTTTTTGTGATATTGGCTGTTGTGACATGTATCCATGTGTTTCCTACCTGGGCAGTGTGAATGTGCAGAGATAGGAACTACAATTACAGCATTATTCATGCAGAGAGTGAACTTGTGAACTTGGTAGTTCATTAGACTATCTTTAATGAGAAGGGCCAAAAAAAGGGCCATCATCTACAGAAAGTCAAACCTATGAATACAGTATGGAAGGAGAAAGATGTCACAGTATTTTGACTGACAGTTGATCTTTAAAACAATGCCGGGTTAAAGAACTCAATAACTTTGCAGCAAAAACAGTGAAAAATAAAAGAGGATCTGACATTTTAGTTACTCAAATTTCATAAAAATGTGATTTCTCACTTGAGTATCTTGTTATCAGCAGACTAACCAGAGAATATTAAAAAAATAAAAATGAGTGATTAGGTGAAGTCATTTTCAGATCATCTTGGTGTGTACTGTTCAAAGTGGGGAAATATCAGCAGTGGTGGTAAATAAAACTCAATGTAGACCATGACCTTCACTCCATGACTGTTACAAGGCAAACAGCTAGCGATATAAGCAAGTGTAACACTTTCAGAGTCCACAATGCCCGCCTTTATCACCCTGTTATTTAAGCTGATGCCACTTCATTGATAAAAATGTATTCCAGCTGGATGGGTAAAGTCAACTCTGTGCCCTATTCTTCAAATACAAAGGTAAACAAAGTCCTAGTCCCAACCACCCACCTGTTTACCCTACTTGAATCATTCTCCAGAACAACACAATAGATGGTTCACTGCTAATTATGTCAGATATTTAATACAATAGACAAATCCTGTTAGTTAATGCCAAAATTTAGGGACGATAATGACAGCTGGCTTTCAGTTTGTTCGTACACACACCTCACACAGAGACACACACACACACACACTCAGGGTAATATAGTCATTAACTTTTGAATGAGCACTACCTATTTATTTCTCTCTCTGTTTGTGTGTGTGTGTGTGTGTGTGTGTGTCTGTCTGTCACATCATATCATAGGGCTCCTGAGAGTTGTGCATTATCCATGTTGTTCTTTCATTACCATGGGCTTATGAAGATTTACATGGATATTGAGGTTGGCTGGGGCCTTAAACCATAGGGGCTTAGGCAATCAGGCAGTTGACTGTGTGTGTGTATGAGAGAGAGAGAAGGTGGGGGGGGTAGATGATCGTTCACTTGATGAAAAAAGTATATGACACGAAAGCCTCTCAGCTCAAATAATCTGTCTCCCTCTCTTCATTTCCCCCAGTCTCTCATGTGACATGCCACATTTGCATTGCCATCTTGAATTAAGTTTATTTCACCCATCTGACACAGAGACAGTCAGCTGATCATGTGTTTAGCACTTTATGGGAACAGGGGTATCGCCACTGCATCAGTGGTAATTAAAAAGATGTGCTTTGAATCGTGAATCATTTGTTTTTACACAGGCACAAAATTTTAAAAATCCATTTTGGGAATATGTGTCAATCCAAACCTCATACAGATTGTCTTGTGAGGCTTTATGAGCAATGGATTCTGTCATTAATGTTCAGACTCTTGATCATTGTCACTGACGTAATAAGCTTAAGGCTTTACTGGTCTGTGTTCTGCACTGTTGAACACTTTGACAAAGATAATATGTAATTATTGAGCCTTAAAATATACTATACAACCATTTATATTTTTCTTTAACCGAGCTAGTGAAGTGAGCTTTACTTGTTAATCACAAACAGGCTTTTGTTAAAAGAAACACAGCACAAATGATTCATAATTTACCTTAATCTGCCTTGTTCCAAAAAAGTGACACAAGAACATACTCTTATTCGCTTTCTTTCTGAGATAAGAAGATTGACATTTATCTTTTGTCTGGGCTTTAAGTGTCGAACTGGAGTCATGATGTGGTTAGCCTATCTTAACATGGATACAAACAGATGGAAACAACTGGTCTGGATCAGTCCAATGAAAAAAGCATGCCTACTAACACTACAGAAATGGAAGTTACCTGCTGAAACTATTAGGCTGTATTCAGACCAAATCAGGCGGTGCGGCATTCAGCCGCAGGGTCGAGCGGAGGTGTGTGGGGTTGTGGGCGTGTTTATTTGTGCTCTAGAATGTAACCGATATGAAACAATCAGAAAATATTGTTTTATTGATCTGAATTGGCTTTGTCGCTAACAGAGCATCCTCTCTTCATTCACTCTCTAGCTCGCTCAACCATAGCTGCTCTCTCTCTCTCTCTCTCTCGCTGGTGCTCTCAGCTCTCTCTCTCACTTTTTCTCTCTCTTTTTTAAAATGAGTCAGGAAGCCGACAGAAAATTAACGTTATCACATGAAGAGAAATGTCCTCTCCTCCTCCTAGTAAATAGTTGTTGTAAATGTTGGTTTATTGTAACCATGACAATGAAGATCCCCTAACCGTAATGAAATAGTTATTTGAACCCAAACAATGATCTTTCCCTAAATCTAACCAAGTGATTTTTGCACTTAAAACTAATAAAACCATACCTATAGCATTGTCACATCATGAAACATATTTTCCAACAGTGATTTGTTATGGTCTTGGAGGGCACCAACTAATGATGTTGTAGAGGCACCTAATCAGAAAATGCTGTGTCGTTCTAAAGGGCAGTTATAAACTACATATTTTGGAGGCAAACAACAGAATGTGTAGATTATGTTGATCATCAAACTTTAAAGGTGTTTCTTAGGTGTATTTAGTAGCTTTAGACTGAGCCAGACTTCCAGTCTTTATGCCAAGCTAGGCTAACCAGATCCTGCTCCATGCACAATGAATTGACTGATATCGTGCCTTTCATCTCATGCTTTGAACAAAAACGATTAAGCCTTTTCACCAAAAGGTTGAACTATAGGTACTTTACCCACACTAGAAGAAGAGGCTGCTGGTATAAATCCATACCTTTTAGGACTACAAAAGCTTATACAACATTCTTGCACACCAGAAAGTCTTATAGACAGGTGCTCCAGATCAAAACTATGACTGTGAAGAAGAGCCAAAAAATTCTGCACACTGATGATCACTTGTACTCTTTTTATTTATACCATTTCAGTCCTTAGATCTTCATCAGATAGTTCTTTCACAAGACCAAGAAAATGGGGCCAGTAAAGAACTGGAAAACATGCCTTCAGTAATGTGCATCACAAAATCTCATTTTTATTTGTCCTAGCAGGAAAGGAACAGGCATTAGTAATAACATGTAAGCCAGAGCAGTGTGACAGTGAGCCAGCATGCACAATAGCAGGACCCTTAAACTCAAGCAGAGTTAGATAGAATAGAATTCAGCCCTCATCCATTTCATTATTGACACCTGTGCTTTTCCTAGTGCAATACATATAAAGCCTACTCCACACCACAGCTGCTGAACGTATGCACATTGATGATGGAAACCTAATCGTCCTTTTATCACCTCATAAGCCTGATCATCTATTGTCCCGTCTGTGCCATACATGAGACAATATATGCAGCGGCATCTGTGTATACCGACACTTCTAACAGCACAACATTCCAATAATTACCATTTGGCTCTTACAAGATAAATGAGTTATGTGAATGACATTATGGAGCTGTGCCATATGTCACTGTGATGCATATTGGAATTTCCTTTATTATCTCATGGAATTTCTGCCCATGCATTGCTGGTGATTTACAGCAGTGCAGCCTCATACATTACCATCAGCAAGTGGGTTTTGAAGCTGCTGTAATTGCAGCACAGACTAACCTCCCGGGTGTTATTTCATTATATAGCTCATATACAACAATTATCAAAGCATATGTGCTGTGTCAAAAGTTTTCTCCATAACTGTTGCCTGCTTCAGCTCCAGCACAGGGTAGAAAAACTAAAAAAGATTAATTAGGTTTAACAGTGGATTTATTAGTCATCTTGTTTCTTGTATTAACTTTTTATTCACACAGTGGATTTCAATTTGAAGCTGCTTTTAGGCACTTTTGAATAAACTTTATGGTAATTCCTGGCTGAACATAATCATCATCATGAGTCACTTATTTTCTTTGAATTTGGGATGTATTGCTGACGCACAGCGTTGCAAACAACAGAAGGTCCCTCACTTTAGTTTATGACTGGTATGACTTGTGTGTGTGTGCGCACGTGTTGCTTATAGTTCCCGACGGATTGTCTACACGCAGATATATAGACTTTGCTGAGTGCTATGTGGGCGCATATTCTGTGAGGAACAACATATCAGACCCTGCGTTCTGTGTTAAAAGCCGTTTATTCAGACAGAAGCAGCCACCGTGACTCCTTCCATTGGGGACCTTTTTTTTTTTTTCAAATCTTCACGGCATCTTCAGGTGTATTTCACTTAATGAAAGAAAGTGCAAGGAACAAAACAACAGATGTGCTTGTGTTAATATGAAAATATTAACAAGCCAATGGCTTTTTAAACTTCATTCAACCCACTGTGTGTTTACAACCAATGCCCTTCTGCCACCTCCCAGTGTAACAAGGCAGAAAAGATCACAGATGGAGTAATTGTTTTAATTGTTGTCTCGTGACTACTAATTTAGTGTTCTAATATAATTCCAATTTGATGAAAAAGAAAAAAATAGAAACTGAGCTATATTTTTAATTTGCCTCTGAATCCCATCCCTCTTTAAGCATTACCTCCAAGCTTTGCGTGGCGTACATCAACTGAGATACCGAATCCTCTTTTTTTTTTTTTTTTTTTTTTTTCAAAAAACACTTCTGAATGTAAATCTTGCAGTAATGTGTATGCAACATGATTTCTCATTGATGGACTTGCCATATTCCCCCGATCCTGACGGTGACACTAATAGAATTCACACCTCTTTTGTAGGTCTTTCATTTCCATACTAATGCATTACCATGTCTCACACTGATTCGTGCTATTCCTTTGGTGATACTGACATTACAAAACTGCTCCGACATCTCACACGACAATGGAAAGACCTGCTTATAAAGTTGTATTATTCAAATCAGGTCCTTTAAATGGAGTCACATCAAGACATTCCTTTTTTTTTTGCATTCCCTCTTCAAGTTTTTCTGGAACTTTTAATTGATTTTCATACTTTTTCTCAAATATTGGGCCATTTTGGAACAGGAGCTGGTCCCAGGATCTTCTAACATCTTGTAGAGATGTGGTCTACCCCAGCAGGTCGATACAAAACTAACAGATACAGGTAGCAATGGGGCCATATCTCCCTCAGACACAAGTTGATCTTAGTTTGGGCCTCACTCAGGGGCCATGCTTGTGACACAGTATCAGTCAGAATTTGATATAATACTATGATTAGAGCCTATGATCCACTGGGGGTAGTTTTATTGGTGTGTGTAAAAGAAAGAGATCGAGAGGCTGTGAACTTTTTCTGCACTCAGTCCTCTGAGAGAGAAATTGAGATATAAAAAGAAACAGGGGGAGATAGAAAAGTTGATAGAAGGAATCGGAGGAGGTTAGATGATTGACAGAAAGAGAGAGAAGAAAGGAAAGGAGGTTTGAGAGATGAAATGACATTTCCTAATCCACACAGATAAGTTTCCTCTGCTGCAAACCTGTGCAATCTCTCACTTTGCTTGCTTGTGTGTGAGACTTTTGTGTCCAACAGTGTGTGTGAGAGAGTCCATGTCAATTTGTCCTTTTCTCTCTTGCTAATCAGGTCTGGTTGGCACTCTAAATGCCCTTTCACACACGCAGTCTATCCCTGAAATGTTCAGAAACATTTCCTGCATGGGGTCATGTGTGAATGGGAGCAGGGATCAATATTCAGGGAAATCTGTACTGCCAATGTCCCACCTCACGACCTAGTAACATTTCAGGGAAAATGCCAGTACGGCTGTGTTGTGAATGAAAGCAGTAACATTGCAGGGACAAGCACGTAAAGGGTTACGTCTGTCTCACGAAAGAGCGAAGCGTGAGCGAAGCAATCTCAAGACTTATGATGAATCCGCGTCTTGCTTACAGTTGCCTTGCCAATGCTTTCGCAGGTGATTTGTCCTGCAAACTTGTTGAATATTAAATACTTTACAAGAACACTGGCATCAGACAAAAACAGCTCCTCGCCTGCCATGTTCCTGATAATAATTAGAGACGTCTTCTGCCGTGTACATGTACATGTGGCCTTGCCCCATCTGCTTTTTCAACTATTGGATGAGTTGCCATGAAGTTTTGTACAGACATTGATGCTCCACAGAGGATGAATAAGTGAATTATCTTGGCAATATTGGATAGATAGACATGGAATTTGGTAGACATTCATGTCCCCACAGGATTAATTGTAATAACACTGCTGATCTCTGAACCTTTCCTCTGGCATCACCATCTGGTCAAAATTCACATTGTTCTATTACTTTGGTCAAATACTAGCAAAACAAAACTGATGGGACATTCCCATCAACCTCAGCTGTACTTTGTGTTTGGTACTAGTTAGTAACTGTTAGCATGCTAACACGCTAGACTTAAGTGTTGAACATGGTAAACAGTACACTTGCTGTACATTATCATGTTAACATTGTCATTGTGAGCATGTTAGATGGCTGATGTTACCATTTAGCTCAACCCGCTGTGCCTTTTCTATGCCTACACTATTTTCTTAGTAAATTTGGCCCTGAGTCTTGTTTTTCATCCATGACAAAAATCTTTTTTTTCTGATAATTATCCATAAATCTTTAACCTAACCTTAAAAGCTGTATTCAGACCAACAATAGATCTGCATCAAAAACTGCAACCCCCTCATTCATTTCAACAAGACTACTGGCGCTGACGGCTCCAGCAAAAACATGTTGCTCTTCCGTCAAAAAAGGCTGAATCTCAACACTAGAGACATCTTCTGGCAAGGCACAGCATTGGTCAATCAAATACGTGCAAGCTAATGGCGTACTTCTATGGTTTACCTCGATCATCAAGACACACACACGACTGTCATCATGATAACTTTGACAACAAAGTTGTAAAATCCTGACTCATTATTTTAAATTGCTATGCAGTGTTCAAACTCAGTGAAGTGTTACTCAATGAGGATTTCCTGATAAGTATAATCACACTAACCCCTGTACAGTTGCCTAAACCCAGTCCTTACCATAACTAGAGCTGTGTAAGTACCCTGAACTTAACCCTCATCTCAACATTGACATGTAAATTTGATTCTGTCTTTTGCAACATTTGTGATAAAGAAGCATGATTTTTACATCATTTGGAGTGCATGATCTGCTTCTCAGATGGTGCTAATTTTTGAGAATATGTTTTTCCAATTTAAAGCCCCTGATTTGAAAAGACTCCCACCATTAGTACCCAAAACTGTGGGTCACTGAGATAAATGTACTGAAAGGAATGCATACACATAATGCACATAGTTTTCACTGGCATTTTTTTTTACAAACATTCATGCAAAAGATGTTATAATCACAAAACCTGCACATAGTGAATTTCAATAAAATGACAATCACATCCTCTCAGTAAGTTTAGCTTAGTACAGTGGCCACAACCCAGCCAATTAACTTTGTCACTAATGCACAAAATGCATCTGCATGACTTCATGCACGACTACGAGTTAGTATAAGTGTAAGACCAAGATAAGGTATACGTATACCATGTTTCTACTAAATAATAGAAACTAATCTGCTACATTCTGTATGCATCTTTGCCCCAATCAGTATTTGACAAAGCCCCCCATCACTGTACAATAACCATTATTTATCAAAAGCTTTTTAAGTACAATCAATTATTCACCATCACATGATATATTTAACACATGATATCGACACTTCTGCAACATTTAAATGCTCTTATGTCCCAATGAGCGCCTGTAATCATGCATGAGCATATGTGTAATTGGATCGTGTTCTTGTGAATTTTATGTCTTGAGGGCATAAAAATAATCTATGATGTAACACTGCACAAGGTGTAATGGTGGTTCTCTTGCTTGAGACGTAACACTGTATAGATCCCATGGACTGCAGATTAATCTTTATTATTGAGTACTTAATGTGCTATGAATGTGTGGGTGTAAGAGAGGGAAACAAATGTCTGCTCCTATACCTGACAGACTCATCATGCTGATTACACAGATTATTCCACTGTGCCATTAAACAACGTAATGGTATGTTTCATTAGACTGCTTTAAGTGACGAGAAAGAGGAGAGCAAGTTTATCTTTGCACATGTGGCATACTGTCACTGTCATTGTCATTAATGTTGTAGCGTTGAGAACCACACACTTCACTTCTCTCCTGCACTGTTTACTGGACTGTTGTGAACACCACACATTTTGTCTGATGTAGATAATGCATCAGTGTTAATGTAGTCCAGTAAATATGTTTTCAGGAGAGATTTGTGTGATCCTTAACACTTTAATTTGATTTCATGGACCATTGGCTCGCACTGAACTACTGAGTGTGTTCACATTTTATTTTAATATTTTACATTTCAAATGAGCACTTTGGTCGAGTCTGGCTTGCTTTTTTTTTAATCAAAGTTCATCTTGACATCTAGAAAACAATTACAAATATTTACTTTTTACTGAGTTTAATATAATTTAAGCAAAGCAAAATTCAACTATTAACCATGATTCTCAGCACCTTATACTATATGTCAGTTAACAGACGTATACCAATAACTCTTCTTTGACCATTAAAGGGAACTACAACCCTGTCTGACATTAATTTTGGCAAACAGCATTTTAGTTTTATGTTTCAAATAATATCTTAAATCGTTTTTGACTAGAATAACAGATTCATAATCATGTATGAAACCAATTTAAATAAATGTATCTGCCAGCTCAAAAATATGTTTTTTCTTCCTGTTACTTCACTCTGACATTTGAGCTTCACTGTGCAGAATGATGTATGTGCAGAGTTTGACACTGGAAAGTTTTTTTCACATTCATTTACCGAAAGTGGAAAGTTTATTTGTGCTCATTGAAAATCTGATTTCAAGGCGCTTACTTACGAGCATGATTTGTGACATCACAACTACTTTGGAGCCAATCGTGGTCCAATATGCAACTAACACAAGTGTGATGTGGAAACTTGAAGCCTCCAGTGCACAAACAGTGAGAATGGATTTCACAGTAAGTCGGAGACATCTTGTGTCCAACAGTTGAACTTTTGAAATTAAATATATTTGCATATTCATATTTTCTGTAATTGTTAATGAGGGAGGAGGCATTTTAATGATTTTAACGTGGTTATTATACTTTTTTGTGGAAAAAAACATATCAGACACACATTTTTATTGTAAGTCTCAACACATATCTGGAGGGGATCTTTAATAATATATACTTCTGTGAAACTCTTGCCAGAGTTCCAGAGAGCATTCAAATGTGTACACCAATGATCACCTGACCTTTTCTTCACATCAGCATGTTTCTGTGCCTGATTATCATTTCTGCTTGTGGAGCGTCTGCACATAATTAATACAAGTTAATTAGTAATCAGTTCATACTTTGATTCTAAGTGACCTTAATTGACCATTTAACAGTAAAAAATGTCATCCTATCACAACAAGTTCACAAAGATCAAAGCAGACAAAATCAAACAAGCCCTTGGTCTTTCAGATCAAACCAGGATCACGTCCAACATGGAATGTTAATGCTCCCCTGGAGTTATTTTCAATCTGTCTGGTCCCGCCCCAGCCCCGTACGAAATGAAATGTTATTCTGAATAATAACTCCCTTCAACCAAGACCCCCTAAGGGTCACTGTGGGTTGTTTCCTGCAGTCAATCATCTGGAAAGGCCCCTCAGGCATCCTGCTAGCCTCGTGGTCTAAGACACACACCACATAACCACAACATTCCTGGTTTAGATCTGGCTGGGGACCTTTGTTGCATGTCATCCCCCTTTCTATTTCCTCACATTTCCTATGTGCCTCTCGATTACATACTATGACACAAAGGCACAAAAATGCCCCCAAAATAATTATCTTTAGAAAAGGCCTCCCGAAAATGTGAAATTCTCCTGATTCATTAGCAAACCAACCTTAAAAATAACATCAACATTCTTCCTGCTCCTAACCACCGGTGACATCCTGCCAATATAGTTACTGGCACTGAATAACAGCCAGTAACAGTCTTTCTTCTAGAAATGATCAATCAGCACTATTTCAGTCACTGGCACTAGAGTGCCAGATAACCCAGTACCTATTTTCTCCAACTGCAAACTAACAGCTAAATATGGACTCCACCTGGAGACAAGAAAAGACACAAGGCAGTCATGTTCCAGGATGCCAAAATGTCTGAAATAAGTAGGTAGAAAACACCTTTCCACTTCGATTAATACACCCACATCTAATTCTAAGAATTTCTCCATTGGATTGTGTTAGCTCAAGCAAAAACTTTCCATTTGCAATAGTTTATAACTTATTGACAGTGCTGCTATGACATTAAGAAACAAGCTGTACTGGATTGAAGCTGGGACAATCAGCAAAAAGGCAGTTTAAAGAATGATGATAAGCAAGCACTGTCAATATCTTGTTGCTTTGAACGGACTACTTACCACCTCTTTATTCCTGAAACTCATTAACAACTGCTTAATTTAACTGTAATGGTTTGTTCCTTACAGATGTAGTTCCACACTTGGAAATACACTTTTTCACTTTTTTTCCCCGAGAGCTTGATGTGAAGAATGATAACACTCTCATGTCTTTGCGTTAAGTTTGGAGCTGGAGTCACAAGACAGTTAGCTTAGCTTAGCATAACAACTGAAAGCAGGGAGAAACAGAATTACATGCTGGATCTAGGCTACTCCTTGATGAACAACAGTTTGTCCATCCACCCAGAACTTCTTGGCAACAAGACTCCCAGGCTAATTGTTTCTCTGTGCTTCCAAACATTATGCTAAGGTAAGCTAATTGTGCCTTGACTCTACAGTGGTGATGATGTCATCTCACTCTGTGAAAGAAAGTGAGATCATTTCCCAAAATGATGGACTGTTCCCTTATTCAGAAATGATATTGTTGGTCTCCTTGAACAGAGGTACTGTAAAAGCTATGTGAGAGTGCAGACCGAAAAAATACTACAATTGTATGACTGATGAAAATACAATTGTCATGGAAATTGTCTGAAAACACTAAACACACATATAAAATAATACACAAAACACTGCTGGGTTGAAGATTAAAAATATCATTGTACAATAAGGTGATAGAACACACAAAGATTTGCATCAGTTCATCTTAGCAAACAAAAAGAAAACCTAATCTTTTATAGTTACAGAAGGAACAAAGATATGATCTGTGATTGGTCAAATTTCACTCATTTAAATGGTGGTCTGCAGTGTGAACACACTACATCCATACACTTTCCGACATACAGCCAATCATAATGTGTGACGTCATCTGTAAACGCAGGACCCTGAGCCGATCTGGTACTTAAACTGGCAGGCAGCCTGTCCAAGGGACACATGGCTCTGGTCTGCTGTGGGAGCTGGTCTGACGCCGGACCAGACTCTCTAATCAGTTCTCTTGACCATCTGCCGGTCTGACTGACTGTTGAGACAGTGGTGCAGTATGATTTGTGTATTGCATTAATTAAACAAATGTCTCATTGTTGTAGCCTCAATATTATTAGGTACTTCTGTTGGTATAAACTTGTAATGTAGCTTGCAACATTCGTCAAAACGGTATTAAGGGTTTTTTCACAACACCTCAGCTGAACGAACAGGGAAAAAACAATGCTGAGAGTTCTCAACCACATTTTAGTGTAATTTCTGGTTGTCTCTTCCTTCTCTCCTCTCCTTTCCTCTCCTCTCTGTTTCTGAGTTTGATCGAGGCGGGGCTCAGCTCCTCCCCACACACATACACACATGGAGTGGACAGCACAACAAAGAGGCTGCAGTGGAGACAGTGAACCAGGTGAAGTGAGACAAAATGTTTTACTGGAGCTGATGACAATTTAACACTTATTACTGAAAGTGCAACAAAAGCTTCGCCAGTAAAAAGTCAATAAGAGTACTTTATCAAACCACCTGTTCAACAAGCATAAACATGTAGAAAAGCAATATTTTCAACTGCTTCATCTGCAGTGTCTCATCCACCGCTTGTTAGGTTAATAGTGAATTGTTATAAACAAGCTAAAACCAAAGCTGTCTGTAAGTAGCCTAACTGTTTATCTTAGTTTGGCATATATCTGCTGTTCTTGAAGAGGTCCTTGCAAAACATAACACTGAAACTGAGGAAGATGTTGCTCAGGAGATAAGTAACATTGTGTTTCAAACAAATCCAATACTTAATGCCTTGTCAGAAAAAGGTATATTATCAACTGATTACAGGAGAAATGGATATTCCAGGGAGCATTTTTTCTCCATCATTGAGCCAACTGAGTTGTTGTATGACAGGACTTCAAGAAAAGCCTTTGTTTATGTTTCTGTGAAACATAATTGAGCTTTTACTGGATAGAGCAGAGTTTCTGGAAAAATTTGCTTTCAATAAAGAGACTGCACCAGACCATTACAAGTCTTTTCAAGATGGTCATTTTAAACAAAATCAATGTTTTGGAGAACAAGGGCTGCAAATTGCATTAGGGCTACATATAATATAGATGATTCTGAATTGTGTAACCCATTAGGCACATCAAAGAAAATTCAATTCACTTTCAATTCAGTTTTATTTATATAGCACCAAATCACAACAGAAGTTAACTCTGGGCACTTTTTACATAGAGCAGGTCTAGACTGTACTCTTTAATTTACCGAGACCCAATGATTCCTCTATGAGCAAGAACTTTGCGACAGCGGCAAGGAAAAACTCCCATTTGGGTGGCCATCTGCCTTGACCAGTTGGGTTGAGAGAGAAAGGAGGAGGAGAGGGGAGAGACAGACACAGAGAAGCATAATAACAACAGTAATGACAATAACAACAACAACAATAATATAAATATGACTAATAATAATAATAGTAGGCGTGGTCATCAAGCAGGTCCTCGGAAGCCCACCATCCATAATTCATAAGATTACTGTAGTTTATTGGATGATTCTTAATCTACCTTCAAAGTTTCATTCCAGTTTACATTCAATTCATCTAGCTCTCCTTGGAAAGACCTCTGATATTAAGCAGTTTGGTTATGAGAAGTTTCTCAGTCCACTACTTAAGGATATAAAGTCATTGGAACAAGCAGGTGTTTGTTCAAGGTCTTATAGTATTTTGTGTGCTGATCATTTAGGAGCTTATGGTCTTGCAGGCTTTCAGTGTAAACTTCTGTAGATTTTGTTTGACAAGTCAAGGTGAAATAGCAACCACTGCAATTTCTGATTTCCAGCTACAGTCCAGAGAACAGCACAATACATTTCTGGTGCAACTGAATAAAAATGTTCCACATGTAATGGGGTTAAAAGTGAATGTGTGCTGTCATATTTTCAACTCTCTCTTTTCCTCCACACATATTACACTACCTTTTTAAAGTTGTTTTCCAGCAGAACTGTCTTTGTGTCTAAAGAAGTTGATTTCAAAAGGCTTTATTACTTTGGACCGACTGAATAGCATAATAACTTAATTTCCTTACAAATGCTCAGACAAGGTGGATAAACCAAAGGCAATTTCTAAAGCAAGTTTTGAAAAAGGCAATACAGGTGGCAATGGCCATGAAATTGGACCATGTTATGATTCCTCCCTCTTTTCATTGGAAAGAACATACCAGAACAAGATGGGAGATATTGATGGACCTTAAAGAAATATTTGAGATTGTTGTCTCACCTGTTTTTTTTCAGAGGAAATATTGCACTACTTGGAGATCAATTTGTCTGATCAAAGAAGGCTGCTCACGGACACTTTTCCTGATTTTAGCTTGCGTTCAAAGCACCACTTTGCTCACATTATCCTTACCTTTTACGCTGCCTTGCTCCATTGGTGGAATTATGGACAATGAGGTTTGAGTCAAAACATTTTTTTTTTTCAAGAAGACTGTGAATGATGTTCAGAACTTACATGTGGAGAGAGTAACTGACATCAAAACACCATCTTTGGATGCTGGCCTGTGCACAGTGATTGAGAGAAAGTATTCACATCTTGAAGCTGTGTCCCTTTCTAAAGACATTTATTTGCATGGGACCCAATATGCAGAGGGTATGATTATATCATCTGGACATTGCAATGGACTGCCAGAATTCTACAAAATAGTGACTGTAGTAGTTAACCTTAAAAAGTGGCCTTTGTTGGCAGAAAGCTCATATCTTGGTACCTGGAACATTTTAGGTCATTCAAGCTTGTGGAGAACATCTATGCAGACACTGAGATTTCTGATCCTGAGGCTGTCAACAGCCATCATCCATTGGCTGCATACACAGCGGGAGGTAAGGTGCTGGTGACTCAAAAAGTGTGCCTGCTTCAATGAAGGGACGCATCTATCCTAATGCCCACAGTGTCTTCAAGAGTTGTACTTTGCTGGCTATTACTTGATGTAATTGGTGTCATATATATGAGGGTTAATTTTTTGGTTGCAGAGTATGAGATGGAAATCTTTAATGTGTCAAACATAAATAATTCAAGGTGGAAAAAATTGGTTTATGCAATATTTGGAATAATTTCCATCATTGCTTATTCTGAGCCACAGTATTTTAATGACAAATGTCTTTCAGTTTGATTTACTATTCATGTGTTGGTCATTTCATGTCTGTCATCAGAAGGACACTGACCCAGAAGAGGAGCAGATGAAGAGCCTCATTATGAGTATCCTTACTGTGTTGGAGGATGATGATAGTTCAGCTCCTGCAAGAGTCATGAACGTCACTGTTATTTTAAAAGAAAACATCGTCCTTCAGTATCTCCCTGACCTGCCAACGGCTTTTGCTTACATCTTTGGGCTGATCTATGCTTTAAACCTCCAGTACCCATAAGAACTGGGATACATGTTTGAAACCATTCAGAAGGTTTTCATGGTACTCAGAAGGGATCGATGTGCAAGGGTCAGATCCCTCAAAAACAAACTCCTTCAGGGAATCCAGTAAGTTAGCTGATAATGTTGGGTCTGGGACAGTTTTGAATTGCAGAAGTTCCTGTTGCTCCTTGTAGAATGATGTACATCTCAGTTGCCTGAGATGGATCATCCTCTACCTCTTCTGCTTTTACACTCTCTCCCCTTTTTCTCTCTTCTTTTTCTCAAGTTTCCTCTGTCCACCTCTCCTCTCTAACACTCTTCTCTCCCCCTTTTTTTTACCCTTTTCTCCATTTCCCTCTATCTCATATCTCTCTTGTTTCACCATCTTCTCTCCTGTCTGTCACTCTTACTTGTCTGACTTACTTACTTCACATATTCTACCTTTCTCACTCAAAGTCTGACCTCTAAAATTCTCCCCTTCTGTCCAGCCAACACCATGTTAATTTAACTCTGTCTCTCTGCTACTCACAACCTCTTATCTACCTCTAAGTCCTTTTCTTTCTTTGTCTTCCTACCTGCCCATTTCTCACGCTGAGATGTGCCTTATTGGATTCTCTTATGTTAAGATTTAATTGTGTGTAAATTGATGACACAAACCTTTGGGCAATATTCTGATACATAAAGCATTTGCTGATCATTTTCAGACTGAAAGTTCTGAATCTAAGTAGTCTTGTTACTTTAACAGTTTTGTTAGATTGACAATTTCAGGATCACACTAGTTATGTATGCAATTTTATTTCAACCCACGAGCTACCTCTTGTGGTAACTCTGAATCTTCTTAGTAGTCTCACTGTCAAAGTCCTGACTTTTCCCTTTAACTCCATCTTGCCATGCTCACAACTCCCACAAAACTCTTCTCAGCGCTCCCTAAATGCTACCTAATTGTATTTTGGTGATCAAGATGTGATGCATAGTACTATACAATGTTACAACACAAGTGCTGAGACTTGGACAGTTATGTGACTCAGCATTTCCCATTTACTTGTTGCAAAGGATTTGATACATGTTTTGATTAATTAAAAAATAAAGAAAAAAGTTTTGAATGTTAATGTTGCATCTGTAACTATTTGTATTATTTATAAGTTGTTACAATGTGAAATTACAAACTACTGCAAATTGGAGTTGAGTTAACAGAAAGGAGGATTGAAAGTTGAGCAAACTCAAAAGCAAAACTTAAAGGTTATGCTAAATTGCATAGCTTACAATTTTGCTGAAGTTTGTTGCCTTAAAATTTTGAGTTTTCCCAACTTTTTCTTTTTTAACAGAGTATGTGGATGCACTGAGCTGCAGAATAGATCAGTTGAGGCTCCTCTTCTTAGGTTATTTTTCATTGAGAACACACTATGCCCCAGGGCCAAACCCGCTGAGCTGAAATGACTCTGGAGTGCAAATTGTTCTGAGAAAAAGTTTCATTTCATTTCAGTTTAAACACATTTATGTCTGGTTGTTTAATATCCGAATATGATTGATGGGGATAAAGATGGAGTAGATCAGAATATAAAGCTGTGGTGATATCATGTTGTCCTAAGTTTTTGTTGTTGTTGTCAGTTTTGTCTTCGCCAAATCCTATCAGCTCCCACCAAACACGCAGATGTGTTATGACATAAAAAGGCCGAGTGACAAAGCAAAAAGTAAACTTCAGAGATCCAATTAAAGTGTATCGTGTTTGTAACTGATAAATTAATTGGTTCATTAGAGCTGTACTCCCCTGCTGTGAGTCTCTGTATGGCTTAGAGGTGAAGGGGGATAAATACGCTGTGATCGACTCAAAGTAACTTTTACTAAGTGAAAAGTGTTTCTTCTAATGAGTGCAGAGAAAATGAGAAGCCTGCCGCCTGCAAACACAGCGGTGAACGGGATTAGGAGTTGGGTTTAGTGCAAGTTTCAAGTCTTTTTGAAAACCAAATAATTGGATAACAGTTGGGGGTGGAACACAAACCTATGGTATCAGATGAAAGTAGAACTGAAAAAAAAGGAAATGTCACTTTGCACCCTCTTGTTTTTGTTCTTTGTCAGCTTTTACATAACTGTGAATGGATGAAATTCACACCTTTACGAGCATTTTACTTCTTTGAGCGAGACCAGTGTTCATTTTGACCCCTGAACCCTTTATTAAGGTTTAGGTTTGAGGATTAAATGTAAATAAATGTACATTTTAGTTTAGTTTTCATCAGGGAAATATTATTCTCATTTTGGCTTTGCCGCTACCCAGCTATCCAGGTGTACAATCCCCAGACTCTCCTGTTCATCAGAGCGTCTTCCTGGATCATGGTGCTTCCACTCCAAGGATTAGTTTCCCCCAATTCGCGTCACCCCTGTTTCTGCCAGTGGCCAACATTCTCCATACTGGTTTGCAGCACCAGAGTTAATACGGGCAGAGGAGGGGGAGAAGGGAAGGGGTCCAGATGAAGCTGAGACAGCCCTGGAGATGAGGTGTTGTCAGAAAATGGTGCAGCTCACTTCTGATGAGCTTTGGCTTTGGTGTATCCTGTTATTCCTTGGAATGACTTCCCCTTATCCATGGCTGGGAATGTCAGACTCTCCTTTCTCTGACCTGTCTTCCCTGACTGTCCTGGTGCGGTGGAGAGAGTCCCCATCATCTGTGTCATCTACGCACTCTGCCCCGGGGTTCCCCTGTTGACAGCCGGGTCTCTACACCTCTCAGAATGGAGCTGCTGAATGCCTACTCTATAGAAAACAAGTCGTCTGTGCTAAATGATCTGGTCTTGCCTAAGAAATTAGACTCTCTGTTCCTGACTGAAACCTGGCTGAGGAATATGGAGCTTGGCCCTCTCATCAAGCTCTGCTTGAAGGATTATACTTTTATAAGCTTGCCCAGACTTTCTGGCTGTGGTGGAGGAGTTGCTGCGGTGTTCAGGAGCCACTTCATATGTCATTTGGTGAGCACTGGGTCATTCTCTTCTTTCGAACTTCAAAAGATTAAAGTTGGACATACTAATTATTTTAACTTAATTTTAATCTACCGTCCACCTGGCCCAAACGGATCATTTTTAAATGAATTCACTGACTTTTTGTCCTCTATCCTTAAGCTATCCAGTTTTATCATTACCAGTGATTTTAGCATTCGTGTTGAAGATGATATTAATATCACAGAGTCTTTTAATCTCACTCAACATGTATCTGGCCCTACACACAACAGAGGGCATACTCTGGACCTTGTTTTTACTCTTGGTTTGAATATTGATTCTTTATTTTCTGAGGATCTTTTTATGACCGATCACAACTGTGTTTTATTTGATTTGTCATTTAATCTAGATTCCTTACCTTGCTGCAGTATCATTAGCTCTCGCATCTTTAACCACCTTTCTGCTGCAAAGTTTTCTGCAACTTTCCATTTTAACTCTGATATGCACAGTGATATTGACTACTTGGTGCAATCTTTTAATGAACACTGTCTTTCAGCATTGGATAAAGTGGCCCCTATTAAAACTAGATTGGCTGCTTTGAGCAAATCCTCCCCTTGGATAAATGACAACATTCACTCTTTAAAGAGAGACTGTAGGAGATCGGAACACCTGCTGTTCTGATTTTTTCAACCAAGAAATGTAACAATTTTTTTTCTTTCTTTGTAGGCAAGATTAATGACATCAGGTTGAACATTTTCCCCTCAACTTTCCCCCTTATCTTGTGCTTCTCTCAGCCTACAGTCCTGGATAGGTTTTGTCTAATAACACTCCAAGATCTTACTAACTTGGTAAACTGTATGAAAACTTCCTCTTGCCCTCATCTCTGCTTAAAAATGTCATTGGCTCTATTGGTCCTGCTGTGCTTTCCATAATCAACAGCTCTCTGTTATCTGGCCATGTCCCTGCTCAATTCAAACTATGCTGCTATTGAACCACTTCTCAAAAAATCAAACCTTGATCCATTTCTACCCCAAAATTACAGGCCCATCTCGAAGGTACCCTTTGTTGCCATGTGGTTGCTAAGCAGCTCACAACTGCAATTGATGAACATAATTTCTTTGATAAGTTTCAGTCTGGCTTCTTCAGGGTTTGCTGGTTGTTCCTAGAACTAGGCTTTAAACTAAAGGAGACTGTGCTTTTGAGGTTGTGGCTCCTAAACTTTGCAATTCTCTCCCTTTGGATTTAAGAACTGTGGACACTGTGGACACCTCTAAAAAGCAGCTTAAGATTTGTACAGACTTGCCTTTGTGTAATTTTTCTATTTTCTATTTATTCTGTTTTTTATTGTGTTTTATGTCTGTATGTATGTTTTTGCTTTATCTCCTCTGTGAAGCACGTTGTGACTTCTCTGCTCTTGAAAGGTGCTATATAAATAAAGTTACCTATATACTTATGCATTTTTATCTCTTTTATGTCTTCTAAGTATTCTGAGGCTACAACTGTTCTACACATTTCATGTGTAGTGTTACCATCGTTACAGGTGTTGTTCTCGTCTGTCACTAGGTTAATGTAAAAGGCAATGTTCATTTTCATTATTGACAACTAAGCAACTTTCTTGCTAGATTTAGTGACTTTTGAGACCCTTTTACCTACTTTTTGACTTTGGACTTTTTGCAGACCTTAACTCCTCTCCCATGAAGAAAGTCAGCAATAGTTCTCTGGACTAACTCAGGTTAGCAAACAGGAGAGAGCAGCAGTACATTTAGTGGACCAATCAGCAGCCAGACAGAAACATGAAAGAGCTATGAATGTCTTGCTAACAACTAGATTTTTTTAACCTGTACTTTATTTGATCTGGTCTGAATCAGCAGATGAGTTGACAAACTTGAAAGCTCTATAAGTCACATGAGAAAATTCACTTTGCTCATTGTCTTGAAAAAGGTTCTATCTGCCAAAATATCAAGAAGGCAACATACATTGTTGCTAGTCCAGATCAGACTTTGATTGCTAGCTGCTAGCATCTGTTGACTTCTGAATCCCAGTATCCAAAGCACACCTGGAAGCTGTTTAGCTCAAACTTACAGAGTATGTCTGTATTTGGGTCAGAATTTGTCATTGGGTCAAGAACACTTCCTTAAACAGTCTTGGTGTGGTTGTTTTAGTCCACACCTGAGTACGATTGCTGAGTTCAGATCTGCCCATCCATAAAACTGTTCACTTTGTCCTTTTGAGAACCACTACTGTTTGCTCACTTTTTTCCTTTAAGAACAGGTAATGTTAGCTCATGTTAAATATTTTTCCAGCCAAGAAGTGGTAACATTAGCTAACTTTCTTCCACAGGCATCAACTGGGGTACTACAATTGGGGTACTACAAACGAGTCTGCAGCTACTGCTAGCCGAACAACAGCAACAGCAGTCCAGGTCAGTGACATATCAAGGCATATTGAGAGAGAGAGAGAGAAAGAGAGAGAGAGTAGTTGGCTAACATTATGTACTAGCAAGCATTGTGGTGATAATGAGGAGCAGTATTAAATTGTAGCTGATTGCTGTGTGTAGCCTATGTTGTGCGGGTATCTGCTAGATGGATTTGTATTGTCGTGTTGGGAGAGAGAGGCGGGGGAGAGAGAGCTACATAAGTGGAGCCACTAAGTTGCGTAACAAGCTAAATCAGCTGGGGAGAGATAGAGACAATGTTCATATTACTGTTATTGTGTACTGTCCAAATATTTGAACAAACTGTATTTTGATGCTTTGGTAACATTGTTCTTGAAACGTTCATGCCAATCAAGCCCTTTGAATTTAATTGGATTTAGAGAGAGATAATGGATATATGTCTCACTGCTGTGTTTCTGAGTTTTGCTCATTACTGACATGAATGATTGCAATTGATGATAAAAAGAAAAACAAAACTGTATCCATGGTAACCACAAGAACAATTAATTTAGACCTGGCTTCTAATTGAGACTAGCCTTTATTTATCAAAACATGTAGATATACCTGGCCAATAAAAGGGACATGGCTTTTAAATAAAGTTTTGGGTATTTCTATGACGTCATGCCACATTTCCATACCTTGGCATTCCCTGAAAAAATGCTCCTGCTTTCTTCCAAGAACAGATAATCTTGATTTTTCTTGTTACAACAAGAAAAGTTATTTACTTATTTTGGAATTTGTAACAATGATAGTTTTCTTATAATATTAGGTACCTTTACTGTGACAAACAGACAAAGTAAAGCAGAGCAACCACAGCACTTTTAATAACAGTTATAACAATTCAAAAATGTATCCAAAGACTACTAATCCACCTTCTGGACATGAATGGTCAAGGAAATGATCTGTATAGGCAATGTATAAATGAAACCATGGTAACACACACATGTGCGTCAGCAAGTAAGTTGTATGAATTTTCCCCAATCAGAAAGTGGAAAGCAGTAAAAATAGTGCTTTGCTGTCCTTGTATGTGTTTCTCATTAACAGTGAGTGAAACATAGTGACCACACATTAATTATCTCCCCTGGAATATTACAACCCTGTTTCTGTCATTATCCCTAACATGGTACAGGTCCAGTTTTGACTGATAATATCAGAATGAATAATTTCCTCATGAGCTCTTTTTGAACACCGGAGAAGAAATCAGCACATAAGTAGCAGCAATGTGCTGCATAACTCATGTAATATAGCATGTTGTTTTTCTTGTTATAATGAGAAAAATGATCTCGTTATAACGAGAAAGTTACGTCTTATATCGAGAAACTGAGCAAATATATTTTTGTAATGGATAATTAAGTCTAGTTTAAGTCTTGTTTCCATCTTGGAAGACTGTGTATGTCAAGGAAACAGAATATAACAGAAAAAGAGTCAAAAGATGAAGAGACTGTGAAACAACAAGAAGTGAAAGAAATGAACAGAGTGTGGTTCATGAAGCAGCAAGACAGATGAAGACAAAGATGAACACAGCGACAAAAGCACATCTGTTATCAGAAGTGCAGCTGGACAGCATAGTGAAGGCATAATAATACAGTCCAGCAGTTCTGACACCGGAGTGCCTCAATCACATCCATCCACTACAGGCCACACACACAAACACCTATAAACTGTCTGTGTCCTCCCTCCACCATTTAAAAAGACATGACAGTTGTGTTCTCCGGATGACTGGGCAGTGTGTGGATGTGACAGTTCACACTTCCCTCCAACCAGTCACAGCAGAGACATGACACAGCACAGCGGACGGCTGGCTGTAGTCACGGACTGTACCGTGTTATTTATTGAGATGTCCACTATAGTGGCTTTGCTGTTGCATCACAGTGTCCTAGCAACCGCAGCCAGCATTGTCATGGAGGTTCATTAGAGAATAATGGCTGAGCAGATAAACAGGGGAAAGGAAAAAGGAGACATATAAAAGCGACTGTTGACGTGCAGATGTCCATCAGTTTAGTCATTTTTAAAGTAAAAGTAAGTATATAAATGATGAGGTGAATTAGTTTCTAAATTTAGGTTTCTGTGACAGATAATAAGGGTATTTTGTTCTGCTTTCTACAAAAATATACCAGAAGATTAAGCTGCTGAAGGATCAGCTCTGTTACAGCACTGTTGTAAATATGACAAGAGGTTAAATTGTTTGAACTGACCTAATATGAATAAGCTCTGTTACTCCCTCCTTTCCCTGTGAAATTTTCTTCCAATTGAAATAATGTCAAAATTTGTATTCAGAAAGGTCACAGATGCCTCGAGATTTGGATTTATTGCTTAATTTGTGTTATCTTTGTGAATACAGGAGCCACAGTAGTATTCATATTTGAGTGAATATGACGCAGCTTAATGGAGCTAAGATGGAATCAGAAAGTGTAAACACTATGAGTCACATAGTCAATCAAGCAAACTAGCTTGATTTCCCCTTAGATTCCCGCTATGAAAACAAAGATTCATGACACATGTGCACTGGCCAATTTTTTTCTTATCTCTGTGTGTATGTTAGTGAATCAGTATCATTCTAAACTGACAGGCCCATGCCTGCTATTGGTAATTAGCATACTACCACACCCAAATTTCTCTATATAGGCAAAGCTCTGTTGGAGCGATGCAACAGTGGAGAGAGCTGTCACTCATTGCAAACAGGGAGGTAATGGTAAAAATATAAAAACATTTTACTGCTAGTGAAATGCAAACAATAGTCTCAGAAGTAGAAGTCAGAAAATTCAGATTTGGCTGGTAAACATGTCATTGGCACAACCATTTCGGAGCCTGAATACAGCCTGCAGACCTGTTGCACCACCACCATACAGTACATCTGTAACAAAATAAAAAATTGTAAATGTGTAGATCTGTGGAATTGATCTAAATAAATCTCTACTGCTGCACCAGATGTGCATCATGTTTCGTCTCTGTCCTCAACAGGCTGTGATGTAGAGAAAGCAGAGCGTCCCTCCCTGTGCCTCTACTGAATTGTCAGGCTGTGAGGACACTGAACAGGCTGCTGGTTAACCAGCTGCATATATCAGCCAAATCTGATGCTGTCACATTCCAATATGGAAACTCCCATATATATATAATGTCATCTAAAAGTGGGAAAAGGACAGTTTTAATATATTAATCATTTCATTACATTTATGATGATGATTTATGGATTACAAAGTCTTAACTTTTAATTTTATAATTAGTAAGTACATTGTGTATCATTAGCAATTTCACACTTTTACATGTTGTATATTTAGGCCCAATCATTTTTTAAATGACTGTGGTTGTATTATACTATTTACATTGAATAAATATTGACTATATCATTTTTTAAGAATCATGGGATGTTTATGATTTGTGTGTATACATGGTCTAAGGCAGTTCTAAATGTGTTTGCAGAGTAAGAACAAATTCAAGTAAGAACATATTGATGAATCCTGGATTTGTGCTTAAAACATTCGTATGCATGGTTTAAGCATACACACTGTTTGTGAATGAGGCCCAATGTCTGGGAATTAGAGTCATTTCATCTTGATGCATTTAGGACAACAAAAGTCCCTTCAGCGTGCACTCTGGCTGTTGTGCAAGTCAGATTGGTTGGACATTAATAATCACTTTTTCTTATGTATGTCTTACATTTGCTACAATAAATGTGTACAATACATTGCATATCCATATTTGAAGAGGTTCATCATTCAACCACCTATACAGTACAACTACTGAATTAGCTAAGTTAGGCTAAGATAAACTTAATGTTTTTATTATCTGGTAATCGTTCTGTGTACCTGCCCGGGGACTGCAGATGGAAATGAGCTAATAGTTAAATCTGGCCTAAATCCTCTCTTCTCATTTTGAGATTAATGTTTTGGGGTTTTTTTGTGCATGGTCTTTGTTTAATAAAGACTAGTGACCTGCACCTCTGAAGCTCAGTAATTAACATGTCATACCTTAATTAAATCTGTACAAAAACCAAAGTGTAAAAAGGACAAGTGATGGTTTTATGGGGGCAACTATAAGCACCGTAATAGTTCATTAATCAAATAAACATGCAAACTTCTTGCTTTTCTTAGAAATGTTTTTAATGAAAAATGCCTCCTGGATCAGCACCTTCAGCTTACTGTACCTAGACTTCTTCGTCTGAATCCGGTGTGTGCTACAGGAGTCAAATGACCCACATCAGTTGCGCTAAAATGGTGGAGTTTCACCGTTGCAAAGAGGTCGAGGAAGAAAAAGTGACAAGACACACATGGCTCAGCAGTCACAAGAAGAATTTGAATTCCTGGTTCAGACCCAAAGACAAAGGAAATGAATTCAGTTGGACACAATGAACAAACATACCTCCACTATATCTTCTTACTCCCTGCAACAGAATGCTTCATTTAAATTAGTAAAAATGTAGTAAATCCATTCTTTCAATTTACACTTAATCCCTTCTTACATTTGTCTTTACCTTCTGTCCTCCCTCTATTATCTTCCCCCTCCTCGTCAGTCTTGTTTTCCCTTTTTCCTCCTGCCTCCTGTCATGACTTGGCCCCATCACTCACCACCATCTCAGACCCCTCCTCCAGCCACCCATCTGTCTAGTCTGTAGTAATTATATGTCAGCCATAATATTTACTGTACTTAAACCCTGACTGTGCTTTTCCAGCGCCTGCCCTGCCATTATTGCCCTCCGAGACACAGATAGTTATCCCCATCAATCCAAACCCATCACGCACCACTGAGAATTTTCACTGCTCATTTTCTGCAAAGCAAATAGCTCCTGTGTTATTTTCTGACACTATCTCTGATAATTGGCAGTAGGTTTTTGAATAAGTCACTGAGTCAAAGAAAAATAGTGGGAGGAAAATTAAAACAGATACAACAGGGAGAGAGATGATAGACAAGGAAAAGGATTAGAGCGTACTAACACTGATGCAAAAATCAGGATAATATCGCCTGTGTCAGAAGGGAGATTTGTCAAATCCTTCACAAGACAAATCTCTGTGGAAAGAAGTTTAATACCTCCACTGGGTTCTTTGTAATAAATCACAGAGTTCTGTGTTTGACTCTCTAAGAGTAAATAAGAAGTAGAACTAGTTAGAGACTACATGTGTGTGGCTCACAAATGAAACTAAATGAAGTATCTACAATACTACCAGACAAGGACACAATCAGTTCACTATATTTACACATTTTTGTAAATATGAGGGGTAATAATTGGATCATTTAACATCTTCAGGCCTCAAAAACGTACTTAAAACAATTTTAAAAAATACACTTTTTGGTTGAAAAAGTCACAAAATGCTGGGGTCACAAGCAAACATTGATTTATTTAAGGATGCACCAATAAAAAGGGAACCACTGCTCTACATAACTCACCAAACAGTTCAGGAAAGGAACACACAGCAGGGGAAAACACGTATAGGTACAATTAAAGGGACTTTACTTGGAATCATTGTTTGTTAGACAAGCTTATATTTGGCAGCATGAAAGCAGTCACAGCAGGCAAAAAAGTCAAGTAGGGTAGAGCAGGTAGGCAGGTTAGGACGGGCAGCAAGTTTTAACATAACGTGATAACTGGAACAGGAACAGTGAACTGAAAACAGACAGGCAAAATGTCTAGAATTTAAAAGCATCTAAGTAACAGTGATGATCTAGTAAGGAACAATGCTACAGGAAGGAATATATACTGGGGAGCAAGACAGCAGGTGTGGGTGGAAGTCTGACAGACAGTCCCATGAGAAAGGGATATGTGGAAAGAAAAGCCATGTGTCCACCAAAGGAACCTTCCACAGGGACTAAGAACCTTTTGAAGAACTCATTTCCTCTGCCTACGTTTCCACCGGAGGAATCTGGGTGTGAATTAAGTTCTGGGGAGATAGTTTTACCCCTCAAAAAGTACTTTCCAAAAGCAGAGGAAGTTTGGGGGGGGGGGGGGGGGTTTGCAGTGATGACCATCGCTGATTGGTCAAACCAAACGCCACGGCTACTTCAGCTTGTGTACCACTTCATAAACAAGGAAGTACTCCAGTATCAATTTAGGACCAGTTTGCAATGAGGAGAGGTCATTTATCTTCGTTTGTTAATGTTAAAAGTAAAGTTACACTTTGTTATCAGCTTCCTGACTTGTTTTAAAAAAGGGTGAGAGAAAAAGAGGGAGCAGCATGGTAGGAGCTGAGAGCACAAGTGAGAGAGAGAGTGGTGGAGCGAGCTAGAGAGTGAATGAAGAAAGGGGGCGGCAGTGGAGAAAAAAGTCAGTGAATGAGAGAAATAAAATGTTATTTCCTGATTGTTTCATGGTGGTTACCTTCTAAAGCAGAAATAAATAACCATCAAACACTCAGCAGATATTTTACTGTTACACTCTTAGTTTCAGTTTCATTTTCCATTATCCGACTCATGCAGCAGTAAATACAAAGAACAACAGAACAAATCTGTGTTTTCATCATGTGTGAATGCTACGTTTCAAGCACTGCTGTCATTTTTTGATTCTTCAATGATTGCATGACCTACCTGGTTCCTCAGATGTGGTGGAAATGCAAACAAGACTGCATTACAGGCACTTTTAGTTCCAAGTTTAGTTTCTGAGATTAGTTCCTCTGATTCCAAAGTACCTGGAACTTTTGGTTAAAATGGGGTTAAAGATGGACTGAGGGACAGAGAAACTGACCTAATGACATGTTTTCATAGGGACTAGAAGTAGTTCTGATGAAAACTGTTGAAAGTGAGGATTATGGTTTATTTGGAGTAAGAGGGACACTGTCTACATCGCTAAATACCAATAGGGATGATGTTTTTTTTAAAAAAATTGGCATGAATTGACCCTTTAACATACTTTACTGTGCATATACTTTCCTGAGACATATCTACATAAAACATTTTGTGCATCCTCAGACCTCAGCGTCATTTTTCAGACGTTGGATTGCACAAAAGAGCAAAAACCTTGAATGTCGGGTGAGGCACTTCTGGATGAAATGGTCTCACACAAAGCAATTCAAACCCTAAATTGTTAAGGACAAGAAATAATGATAGGTGTGATAGTATGGATGCATCATTACAGTAATTGCAGCTTTAAATGTAACCCCACTAATCCAACAGTGGTATATCTTCTTAATTGTTTCCAGAAGGTGGAAGTGACACTGAGTAATCTAGCGGACAGTCACACCCGGCAAGTCTCCAGCAGTGAGCGTGATAACAGTCATCACTTGGCCTGATCATGTGTACACAAGGTCAGTACACATGGCTGTCAAACACTAGATATTAAAGAACTGCCACTGTTACTGCACTCAGTGATTTTCAGAATGACTGTAGATGTGTTATGAGGACAGTAGCAGAGTGTCAGTGTGCTACTGTAGTGTGAAATAAGTTCAAACTTGACAGTAAGGGTAGATTCCTCTGCTGAAATTCAGCATAGGTGTTAGCAGCTGTGAACCAACATTAATAAACAGAAGGAAGTTTTATGTCTACAGGGATCGATGGGGGAAAGGAAGGTACAGTGCTTGTCATGGCGAAAGTGAAACCAAGTTGCAGCCTGTAGATTTAATCATTAGCTGAGTGGGGATATAAGATATTTGATGGATTGCCATGAACTTTGGTAGAAACATTCATGGTCCCCAGAGGATCGACCCCACTAACGTTGAAGATTCCTTGACTTTTTGTTGTTTTTTTTTTGGTTCTGAGTGAAATATTGTAGCTCAACACTGTTGGAAATTTGAAATTTGGCGTTTCTCTTGGCATCAATTATAATAACTTTGGTGATCCCCTGAGTTTTATCACCTGGTCACATTCTCATCAGCCTCAACTGTACTTTGTGCTTCGTGCCAATTAGAAAATATTAAAGGTGCTCTCTGCAGTTTTTAATTACTTTGATCCATGTCTTTATGAGTTTGTCCCTGTTTTCTTTGTACATGTGCATGAAGATGCTTATGTGAGCATGTGGGCGACACAGTTCACATTCTGCTGTTGGTTTCACGCTATTCCACTGACTGACAGTTGTTGGCGGTTACGTACCAAGAAACGTTGCACTAACACAAGACAGCTAGCTTATAAACATGTTAGCGAACAATGTATGATTATAAAAATCAGCTTTGCAAGTGTTTCATGAGAAAGGAAATGCATTCAACCTCAAGGATACATACTAAAAGTTTTAGTGAGTAAAACTCAATGTAAACATAACTTTATGCTGTTTACAAGAAAACTCCACAGGACACCTTTGTCATGCTAAAGAAAGATGATAAACATGGTAAACATTAAACAATCAAAACATCAGCATGTATTCATTGTCGTTGTGACAATGCACACCACTGTGAGCCTCGTACACGTACACTTAGTATGAAGTTTACACTGTAAGGCAGCATTCAGACTGTAGCACTGCTTCAAGAAAAATCTCAGCCTCTTCCTTCTTTTAAATGGAACCCAAATGCTTTGATGCAGTGGGGCTCATTTTTTTGCTGCAACGCAGTGTAATGTCATCTGGCGACACACTGTGTTGGCCAATCAGGTACATGCAAACACACATTCTTATTACCTCCTAATGAGCATGATTTTAATTGCCTCCCGCTTTTTGTGATGGAAGAGAAAATGACTGCTTCTCTTTTCAGTTATAAAATCCAGTTCCACAGTATTATTGCACACTGTGCGCTGCTTGATGTTATGATCCTTAGTTTGTTCCCGCTCCAATTTAAGTTTTTAGTGCTGTGCTAAAAGCAAAAGCTGCTCCAGTCCTCCAGCTTTATTGATCTACTAAATTTAAGTTTCTGTTTGTTTTTCTTTTTTCCCCCCACTCCTGTTTGACATTCACGCACATACACACCATCCTCTGGCTGGTTTTGACTTCCATAGCTTTAGTTTGACACAGTGAAAAGACAGTTAAGACTCTGTTGTTATAGATTTCTTGTTGCAGTTGGTGTGACCTTAAACAAGACTTATTCTGGTTCATCTGAGATTATTAGCAGTCGTGCACTGCTTTGAAACTAACTGACCAATCGCTGCAGAGCCTTTACCACCCTCAGCAACCAATCAGATGTGAGACAAGTGAACTCAGTTTGGCATCTTGTCAGACAGTCTCCCCCACAGTCTGGAACCACTGGAGATCGTGTAGGTGGATGGAGAGTGAATGTGTGTTGCCCGAATACCTTCAGGGAGCGTGGTGCACCAGGATGAACCGGAGCAATGTGTGTGTGTAGTTTGTGCAGTGTGCGTAGCGTGTTTGCTCTCGCATCGATGACTAAGGGCAATCAAGAATAAATGTGTGAGCGTGATTTTCTTGCTCCGGTAGGAATTTCTCAGCTTGCCGTCTGATGGTCAGCGTGGCTCTTTCGCTGGATACCTGTGAATTGGCAGTGAATTGCTTTGAAATAAACCCAATATCTTTCCACACCGATCCATCTTCCGCGCCATGCTGGTTTGTCAGAGCTCGGAGGCTTTATTGTCATACGGGCCATGAGTTCAGGTCGAGTGGAATCCTTTACTTTTGTATATTCTGTGTATTTGTCTTTCAGACCCCTGTTTGTCAGATAATGTCTTTTTCTACCACAAGAAAATGCTTTGTTTCTACCATAAGAGAGCAGATGGCTTGAAAACAGAAGCCAGACTGATGAAAACTACTTGGCCAAAAATAGACATGAGTGGAAAAAAAAAAACCTTAAGCAAATTAAGCCACTGGATATTTACTTTTGTGTAGTTAGGTCCTGTGCTTTTAGTCTTTTTCAGATTGTATTGTTGTCATGTTGATGTGGGGGTGTACTGATTACAAGATTATTCCAGTTCCAGTGAATGATTGATATTCAATGGAAAAACACAAGATGTCACTTTATTTATGTGCCTGCTGCCTCCCTGCATCCCCACCCACAGTTTCCTCTAACACTCTCATTGGACACTGCTCATCTCCCATCTCTGAATTTTAGACACAACAGCTACAAGCACATCTTGCTTTTAGCTACAGTTGTATTAAAAATGTCTGAAACTGTTGTGGAGTCAGATACAGCTCACTGCAAGGTCAAGACGCATCTTGCAACCACTGGAACTAGACAACCTTTGGCAAAAGATTGTCAGGGACATGTGAATTGTGGCAAAGTTATTAAACGTTATAAGTTATAACTTATAGTCTGCACTAGACTTTAGACTGTCAGAGGAGAGGAATTTGCATTATTATCACTATATATATCAAAAAGTTACTGTTTTCATGCATACACAGACGCACAGACATTTCTAAAAAACTAGGAAAACAGGAAACAAGAAGTAAGATGATCAGACAGATTGTAAACTGCTGAACTACAGCAACTATGGTAGGAAGTCAGTCTGCAGACAGAAGAACATACAGTTTGGGAAAAAAATGTCACCATTTATCTTCATTCTATCTTCCAAATAAGTTTGACTAACCTGGAGGATTTTTTTCCAACTTGATTGATCATCTGACAGCTCGTGTTTGTAGCCCTGGTGGACCTGTTTTCTACTTTTTTTACTTGTATGAGGGCAATATTCATACCCCATAAAACCGATGGCTGGAGGGGCAGAAATAAAACCCAACATGTAATAAACTGTACTTCTCCTTTAACATACTACACTTCTCATATTGGTTTAAGGAAAACCATGAAAACACCAAAAACAAGACAAAGCGATACACGTCAGTGTGCACTGAAATGTTTCAAAAGACACAAGGTCCCCACATGTACTGACAGGTAGAGAGATGCTGTTAAATAGAAAATTAAAGAGATGGACGAGAGATACAAGACAGACTCGCCAAAGCCCACAGAGGAAATTATCTTTTATTGGTAGAAAAAGCCAAGGACGGACACTTAAGAGTTTAAATTTCTTTTGGAAATGACAGAAAGGGTTTATATCTGCTCTACTTATTTGTACACGAGCAGCAAAAATTCCAGTAGATGCTCTCTGATACAATAATATAATAATGAAACAGTGACTGTAGGGCGAGTGCTTTTAATAATGAAACAATATGTTAGCATTACACTGATTTGAGTGATAAAAGTGAAAATACTATGTCTCTGACGAAAAGTTTTTCATATTATATAACACAATTTACATACTCTTACTTAATGCATGACGCACACAGCATATACTTTATAATCAATGCAGAATGACACAGCGGTGTGACACATGTTTGTTTCACTTTATGTAACCACACTAACCTTTGGAGCTAGTATTTACATATATAACTCAGAGGACTGTTATGAAACTGCCTTCATCTCATTAGAGTGTAATTATGTCACATGCTACTCATCATTAGCCATAACTGATGTAACACAAACAGCTTTATTAGTGATATAACTTGTGCTATTGTGGGCTTTGCGTTGTTCAGAGTTGTGCTGATGCTGAAAAGGTCTTGATTACTGTGATGAGAGGATCTGACAGTATGAGTGCTGCCAAACTCATCTCTCTTCTGGCGATTCTTGTTTTTGCTCCTCTCAAGTACTCTTTTTCTACTTCTCTTTTCATCTTTTATCATGTATCATATCATGTATATTTAATGTATTTCCACCCCTGACCTTTGTACACTCACCCATACACACCAAGAATCTCTGCTTGACCAGACTGTGCTCTGTGTTTGATGCATATTCTTTCTTGGTGATGCTGCACCTGGGAACAAGTCTAGAGTTTGTTGCTTTATTAGTTCTGACAGCTGACAGTTAAAGCAATATGTACTCAAGTGACAGGTAGAAAATGTATTTCTGGCATCGGTTGGTGAGTTCTGGAAAGTGCAAAATGACCCGAGTAACTTTGAATTTAGCATGAGAGTTGATGTTAGGCACGCTTCCAAACTGCTGTCATGTTGGACCTGTCAAACAGAGGGTTTATCAAGAATGGTGCGAAAAGCAAACTACCAGGGGCTGGTGATCTTGCAGGTGAACACAGTTTGTGAATCAGATGAGGAATGGTGAGAATCCAGCAAAGGGACAGATGGGCCTCAACCAATATCATCTATCATCTTCTCGAATGCGTTAAAACAGCCAAAGATCATGACACTGGGTGAAGAATTCTGAGCATGGTCAGACTAACCAGGGTTTGTATCAGAATAAGATTTATGTTAGGCTAAGGCTTTGGGTTCATGTTAGCTTTAAAGGGAAACATAGGTATTTTTCAACCTGGACCCTATTTTCCCATCTTTTTGTGTCTAAGTGACTAATGGAGACAATGATTTTTGAAAGTGGTCCAAGTATTGAGTGAGAGCACTTCAGCCGGCAGCCACGAAACGAGCTGCAATGTAATCCGACAGGGCGATAGTGTCCCGTCAGTGTACGTCCACTAAAAGTGCTTGTTTTTGCCACTGACAGGTTCAGATTGTTATAATAATTGTCTGACAACATTATGGAAAGGATCATACAGAGAAATAAGATGTTCTTCTTTACTTTTCACATGATTGTTGTTTTCAAAATCAGCTAAAAAAACTGTCTTGTGTCAGCATCAGTCTGGAAAGAGTCCAGATCAGTCATTTATATAACTCACACTTCAAATATTACTGAGTTACATTGTTTATTTACTGAGTTACACTGTGCAGACCTGTGTCTCCTGTTTATCTGACGAGGCCTGGCTGGCTTTGTTTATCTGAATCAGTTTATCTGACATCATCAGAGACAATAATGTTACAGCTGTTTACTGTCAGTCAGGAGACAGAAGTACATTCATTTGTTATTGTTATTACCAATTAATACCAATGTTATTATGTGGAGAGACTATCAATAACGTTATGTTATGAATATGACAAAATTCAGATATAAAACAACATTGTATCTTACTGCTCATCTGGTTCCACAGCACAGAAACAGCTGAATAAATGTCAGGAACAAACTTACTGAAGGTCAGCAGATGAATATCAGCTCCAACAAAGAGAAGTCTTGTGAGTTTTTTCACTACAAACATAAGATACGAATATCTAATATTGTGGCAAAAGTTTTCACCCAAAGTTAGTCTTTGAATCGCTGCTTCTGCATCTTCACTTCCTACAGTCAACGGACAGCACCACTCTGCCACTGCAACCCACTTTGTTTTCGGAGGGGGGTTTACATCATTGTCTACAGCCCGCAACCAGACCCTTTTATACAAAAAATGAACTTGCTTGACATTATTATATATGAGACTGCCAATCAGATTTATTTACTTATTAGCTGAAAGTGCTGGAATGCTGTTCCAGATCGTTCCAGCCCAATTTAGCCCCTGCTGACACCAAACATACTGTAGAAATAGAGCGTGAATGAGGGAATTTCTCAGCTTTAACATAGAGAGAGACTTACAGAAAGATCACCAGGTACCAACAGGATCTCAGGATTGCAGAGGGAGAAGTAACATTAAGTTAAGTTTAACAAATATTATGGCTGAAATATTATTTTGAAAAAGGAGGTGAGAAGGAGGAAGTGGCAGAATAGGAGGAGGATTACAAGACATTGTTCAAGAGTGAAGTTTTGGGAGTGATGAAGAGATAGGGGATGAGGAGTGACAGGAGAAAAAAGGGCAGTAAAAGGGAGAGATGTATCAGTCAGAATGTGAGTGAATGTTATGCTGCCTTCACGTGCACTTAAAAATATTGTGATCAGGATTGACTCCAATTAATGTCTCAACAAGGTCGTAAAAAAAAAAATTTAAGGTAACTGATTTGTCACAATGTTGCGCAGATGTATGTACACGTTTCAAGAATTCCCTTCACCAAAGGTAAAATAAGACTGGAAATTCAATAAAAAACAACACTCTAACAACACAATGTTAGAAGCAAAGCGCAGTGGGGTGAAGTATGCCTGCCTGGAAGCTCTAATATTCGAACACTGAAATTTGCAAGGCTGTCCTTTAAAATGTCATAATGCAGCTGCAGCTTTGTTTTCCTCCACTTGTGTCCTGCCCTGCGGTGTATCCTTTTAAGCTGTGCAATCTCCCTATTTTTCATCGGGGCTCTTGATTTATTTGTGACTTTTATTACATTCTGTAGAGCAACAGAGTCAATCGCTTTTAGCTTTAAGCTATGCTCTTAGTCGGTGTGTCGGAAGGGAGTAGAAGTGTGGTGGTCTTTATAAAAAAGGAAGACTCATCATTTTATGATAAAGGTATGACTGTGTTTCTATACTTGCTTGTTCCTTCAATCAGCATGACATATGAAGAGTGAAGCTGAAGAGAAAGTAAGACAGGAAGACAAAGAATTTAAAAATAGAAGAAAAGAAGGGAAGTTAGAAAGGAAAAAGAAAAGAAAGGAAGGAAAAGAGAAAGAACAAAAAAAGAAAGTCAGTTATCAAAGTTAAGATAAAAGTTAACAGCTCAAAGTAAAGAAAAAAGAGCTGCAGAGAGGTTTTTACATGCCTATCACTGCCACAAGCAAGAGCTATTCATGTGATTTCATATCAAAAATAGTGTTCGGATTCGATCAGAGGAAGGACCTGAAAGTAGTAATACACAGGAGACAACACCGCTGACAAGCACGTTTTATGAAGTCACGTTTCAAGGTTTTGAATCGTGCAAACTGAAAATATCTGACATTTGTGTACTCACTCAAAGGGGAAGAAAAAGTAGGAGAAAAATAAAAGAGTTTCAGTTGTTGCTAAGTAGTGCACAGGAGGCGGGAAGAGTGAGCAGTAAGTGTGATGTTACGAAGGTACATGGGGAGTGGAGGTGTACAGGCTTCCTTTGAAAAACTATTGAGATTCAGTTACTTTATGTCCTGCTTTATGCTAACTTTTCATGCACTACAACACAGAACATAAACTGCAACTTAAACATGAACTTTTTTATCATAATTTATTATATGCAGTTATCTTATCAGACAGGAAATCACAAAGTTTCATGTTTTTATTTTACATTTAACAGTTTAACTTGAACTTTTGTTGCTAAGATAGTTAAACTGAGGAAAGAAGGAGCAGAAGTGAAATACCATTCTTATGTTGGCTGCAGGCTTAAATCATCTGTAGTTGTCCTAATAAAATTGGGCATAGTGTGATTTGAGTGTAATACAAGGAACCTGGGATGGTTGGTAAGTGTGAACGCTCTCCATTAGATTTATTCCTAATTTGACTTTATGTCAGTACACCCTTTATGACTCCTCAAGATATGTCTCACTGCTCAGGCTAACTACCCATGTCTTCTGTTCCTTCTCCCAGACATTTTTCCAATAAATATGTGTTGGACTTCCTGTATTTCCTGCAACTCAAAATTTCATTGGGAAGACCATTTTCACCATAAACCAATTTTACTTATTGAGATGACCTTTGTCACTGGCAAAGTTTGTCAGTGTTAGCTAGCCAGCTAATAAAATTAATTTCTATTATAGTACTAATTCTGTTTTTGCCAGACTTATTAGAAACTCAGAACCCTGCACACAAGTCTTCAAGATTCACATGATGGCTCTATACCATGCTAACTCACTACCACAACTATGCAAAAAAAGACTGAGGCTTAAACTTACAGGTCTCAAATTAAAAGTTTGTATCCCCACCAGCAGATGATCCATGTAGAAGACACAAAAATAAAGAACCATGTTCTTGTATTGAAGCTAGAGCTAGTTAGTATTGTTAGGACAATGTGCACCAGATCACACTTTCATTTAAATGAATATCTAATAAGATCAAGATATAGATATGTTTTCTACCATAGAAATGCAAGGTGACATTTGACATGTAATTAGTTGTAACGCTATGATTGTTGTTAGGACTGATGACCCTCCAGACATGTCCCACACTTCCAATCATTTTTGGAAGGAGCAACAGTGATGGATGACCTTGAAAATCTTCTGCATGCCATGTGCCTACTCTTTGGACTTATTTACACTCTGAATTTGAGTACCCTCAACAACTGAAGAACACATTTGACTTTAGAGTGCTTCTCTCACTTAGACAAACATCCCTAAAAACAAAAATACAATCACTCAAAACTCTTCTGATGCAGAGTGAATGTCTTCACAATGTGAATGGGATGTGACATCCTTCTATCTCCAATGGGACTCTTTACTTGTATTGGAAAAGTGATGTTTTTTTCATCCTTTGGTCCAACTGACTGAGTTTGTTTTTCTGTAGTTTGTTACGCACCATAGTCAGTGGAGATGTTAAGAACATTAGAGGGATGATAACCATTTTTCATCAGTGTGATGAAAGCCATTTTGATTTTCTAAAAGTTGAGGAAGTTCATGCCAAGATTAAGATATACTGTGAGTAACATATGTTGTTTTTCTGTAATTAATAGCTTAGTTGGCAGAGGTGTCAGTTCATTCAGGATTTGTATACAAAAACCTGACAAAAACCCAAAAGAAAGTTATTGTCTTGTGTATGTAAAGGGAAAAAGCTTTTCCATTTATACTGTTACACAATATTGTTAAAAAAAAATCTTAAGACTAACAATAGTGTATGTTCATCATTCTTGAAGTAGTCTGCAACCCAACAAAATGCATTTTTAAGACTAACAGTTCAGATCTTTTGCACTATAATTTGATAATTTAATTTGGCAGCATGTCAAACATTTTGAGTACCAAGTTTGAAGTTTGATAACATGCCTGAAAAGAGAACCAAAACTGAAAAAGAAACTTGTTTTTCTTGTCTTACAGAACAAATAAACTCTTTCAGTTTTCCCTTCAAACTGTTGTCTCTCTTTGTTTCAACAGCTTACTTTTAGTTTGCCTTATTTGAAAATGTTAAGGCAATCAGTTTCCTGGTATTTTCCTATTAATGTGAATGCTTAGACTTGTAAGGATTAGGGAGTGCAGAGAGCCCAGTATTTGTATTTGTTGAGGCAGCAAACTTATTTGTATTTGTGTTTGAATAAAAGTGGAAACAAGCTTAAAAATCCTGTTTTTGTTTTGTTTTTATTATGCTTTTAATTTCAGAGAATTAAAGTGTTACAATAAGTGTTCATGAATAAATTACCTTACAAAGGAGGTCCCCACATCAGGTCTCGAACTAGAGTCTCCCCGATCATAGATGACTGCGCTGATAAAACTTAACTCATCACGTCATTGTAGACAGACCTCCGGGAGTGATGTCCAAATTAGGAAATGTGTGTCATGTAGCAGGTGGATGTGACTCCCCTCGTTAAGACCTGCTGATAGACATAACAGCAGAGCAGAGGAGAGAGACTGAGATAGCGATGTAACCAACCTGTACGCTGGTATTTGACATGTTTGCTTACTTACTTCCCGAAAACAAATAATTTTTTAAAATATTGGTATGAAACAAATATTCGTAAAAAACCCACTATTTGTGCTTTGCCGAATAACATGTTTGTATTTGGGCACACCCCTAGTAAGAATAAGTTTTTACTTACTCTTTTAGTTCTCTTTACTTAACATTACTCAGATCTTTAAGTTGTCTGAAGTGACATTTTATAGTCAACTCAATTAATGATTTTGAGTTTACTGTACTGAAGTTTACTGCCATGACACGGTTGCCTAAATACAGTTCTTTTATACTTTAACAACTTAAAATTAATGATACACCAATTGCCTCAAAACCAGAAATTTTGAGGCCATTGGTTTCCTTACTTTTATTAAGTCAACTTATTACAATTCACAGTGTATGCATCCTAGCATGTCAGCCAAGAGGTTGAAGATATGTTTTGTACCATGAACTTCTGACATGTAAACCCTACAAAGCAAAAGTTGTGATATATGAATTTTTAAGAAGTTGTGCTGTTAAGCAGCAGAGGACCCAGCAAAGAACCCAGCATTTATGGCAGATCCAGGGTCAGTTTTCCATAATACATTATTTAAATACTTAACCTACAGGTATTCAAGATGGTTCCAAATTAACACTGCACTATTATGGCTGAAGATGAAACTATGACATGTTGAAATTATTATATATATTAAGGTGTTTAGGGTTAAGGGCTAAATTATTGTAACAAATACTGTAATTGTGGTACATATGTCAATGCTGCTTGACAGACCTGCCGTCCCTACTTATAGCTGTAAAGCTATCATTTGACAGTCGATATTCTGGGGAGGGGTTGGCAAATGTTCAATTGAAGACTGGTTCATTATACAATTGTTTACAGTAAAACATTATCTATATGAAAATGTGCAGTCTGGCGCCGGAAGAGCTTTGTTGGTGCCAAACAGAAGGGCTGTGTCATTTTAGATATACGTCACAGCTTCTGCAACTGGGATTCATATAGACATTTAGATTCATTTCAATGAGAACTGTGTTGCTGTTTGGAGGGAAAGTTTCAATCCAAACTGCAAAACAGAAATGTTCTTCAGAAACAATGTGCTGATGCAGGAAGATTTGGTTAGGTTTGTAAGTGTGTGTGTGTGTATGCATGTAGTGTTGTAGCCTCTCCGACCTATCTGCAGAGCAGTAATTTTATCTTAGTGCATACGTTCTTATCTCTACAACCGAATAGCACACACACACACACACACACACACACACACACACACACACGAATGCACGCACCTGACTGCCACTAACAGTCTCCTGTGATTACACTGTGTTTCTCTCCTAGGACTTGCACACACACACACACCAACACACACCTGCATGCCACCAAGTAATCGCCTCCTGTGATTACATTGTGTGTTCCCTCGGGACCTATACACACATGCTCCAACACACTCATACACACAAAAATGCGCACGCTGCCATTTTACCCAGAGGAATAATCTCTGTGGCTGGTATTTAGAGTGAGTGAGTTTCCTCTAACTGGATTACTGCGGCCACTCCTGCTGCTGTCACAGGGGAGATAGAGTAGCTATAGGGCTGGAAAGCTTTCTAGTGATGGGAGAACGTCTAGAAGAGGTGGGGCAGCTGTGGTCAAATCCAACCTTGATCTGAAGTCACAAATTTGAACGATCTTATTTTAGATATGTTGGATTTAAGTCTCTCAGGGCATGTCCACAACATTCTACTTTTTTGCCATACGAGTGAAAGAAAAAGCTGTTTCAATCACATTTTGTGCTGATCATGAAAACAGTTAGCCAGTCACTTTCTTTGTATATGAGGACAACTGTAGCTGCAGTACCTGCAACAATCAGCAAACAGTTATAATGTGCAACTCCTTAACTCTCCTAAACTCTGCAGCAACTTATTGACCCTGTAGCCGGAGTAAAAACTCTTAAAGAGGACGTGTCATGCTCATTTCCTGTATTTATATTCTGGGCTCAACCGGAATATTTTTGCATGATTTACAGTTCAAAAAAATCCTTATTTATCTTATACTGACCCCTCTCCTGATGAGCCCACACTGTTCTGATTGGTTAGCTTCCAGAAGTTGCTCCTCAGCAGACTTCAAGCAGTTCCAGAAGCTACGTAAACAAACAGTAGTGGAAAGATTTTGCTTATTTTTCTCATTCTTTACTTGAAGAATCATCTAAAATACATCTGTACATATTCAAGCACAGATCTGATCCGAAAGTATGAGAGCAGACAACGTGAGCAGCCCATGGAACAACCTTAGCAACAATCCTAGCAACAAAGGCTACTGAATGGATGGCTGTTTGTGGGCATGTGCCAACAATCTGTCGTCATCACAAGGATGAAGTAGAGGTAACATTGTACACGAAGCATTTAGATCAAGCTGAAATCCTTTCTTTTGACTTGCAGGGAGCATTTTTGTTCACCTCATGTTTTTGAACTGACATCAAAACAGTATAAAACAACAGATAATATGTCCCCTTTAAGAACTTCATTAGAGCTGTGGTTTTCATATAATCACTTGAAATTCATCAACACTGATCAGTCTGTGACAAATGCTGATTTGAGCTCCTGCAGTACACATGTGTTTACTGCAGTGTGTTTTTCATTGTACATTTTAAAGCACTTCATTATAAGTGTTGTTTTATCAGTATTGGACAGATTGCCATAAACGTTGCTGTGGGTATTCATAGTCTCCAGGAGATGATTCTTAATTGTTTTGGTGAACCCACAATCTTAACTCTTGCACAACTGTAACATCAAAATTTCTACTTACACAACAAGTATCTCATCTCTATACAATCACATAATGGCCAGACATACATGAATGAGTTCCTTTACGATTACCAGAGGAAGAACCCTCTTCATTATAGATACTACATGAAGTTTCCTTCCTTTGGTGCGACCCTTGTGAGAGAATATCAACTTTGCACACAAGATATCTCACTATATAATAAACAGATTGCCTTGAAAGCAAAAAGCAAAATCAGCAGTTCCATCCAGTGGTTTGGAACATAGAACACTGCAGCCTCAACTAGCGGTTGTTTTCTGGTCTTGTTAATTTCAATAATAGCATAGAAAGCATCTTTGAAGATATGTAATTCAAGCAATAAAGGATACATACAACAGTGCAGAAGAAGCCTTTCACACATGCACTTTTTTAACAAGAACTTCTTTCCTTTGACCTTACAACTTTATGATAACCAGCATAAAAAATGAAATACATAATGAAATGTGAATGCTGTAAAATAAGCATTAAAAATAACAACAACAGTGTGAACATGACCTTGAGTCTCATTTTTTTTTTTTACTAAACAAACAGGATCTGATGAAAAATGGCAGCACACGATGTCTTCATTTAGAGGCATTTTATGTGGACCAAGGATGTTTCAGCATGACGTCCTTTCTTGTATAGTCAGACATACCATTGTAGTGCTGGAAGAAATTTTCAAAGTGAAAAAATGGGGACAAACCAACATAAAGTCACTGTGTACCAGCTGTGTAATGAAAGAAGAATCTGTATTCCCTCATGAACAAGACAACACATTGTGATTTCTGTCGGGTGGTTAAACAACTACATGTAAAATTACAAGCTGACAAGATGATATGATGGTTTAAATGTTACCTTGTTGACTGAAAACTACCAGGACCTTCTCTCCCTCTGTAACCCATTTTCCCATTGTCAGCTTACCTGCCTCAAAATATACAAAAATAAATAAATGAATCGAGGAAGGTGCACCCTGCTGTGCCCTCCTTTTTTTATTTGCATAATTCTACATTGATAAGCATGGTTTAAATGAGCTTTGTTTTTACTGTGTCCATGTAACCAGTACATGTATCTGGCAGCATACATGTCATATAAGCATTTTTTATTCATTACTTCTGTCAGAAAAGCTCTTTTGTGATGTGAAAATAATTGTTATACTAATGGTTGTACAGTTGTTTGTGGTGGTACGGATTCTGTGTATGGAATGCGTATGCAGCATGCTGAAGATTCAGCTAGGAGAGCAATCAAACCCCCAGGGATGTACAGAACAAGAGAAGCAGACATTAATCACTGAGATATGAAAAATACATCATTTCAAGAGACAAGCCTACAGAAACATATGGTAGATATTGACAGATAAGGAACTGAAGAGAAGTGAAGGAGGAGGGGGTAAACAACATACAGTTGACAGCATTGAGCAGGAAGGGGTGAGGCGCCTGCGGCTTAAATAAACCACGTTTCAATGATATGAATCATCATTCCATGTTGTGTATGGTTTCTGTGTGCTTGCTCTCCTCAGCAGTACATTTTACCCATTGTCCACGGCAACAGCAGCATTCTGCAGGTGACTTTGGTCCATGTTTGTCATCTTGATTTAAGCAGCAAGGATGATGTAACCACATTCATGCTTGTTGGCGTGTTTGACTAAGATTCAAAAGCAATGCTAGCAACTCTGTGAAGGTGTACTTTAGAGTAAAAGGCTTACTTGCTAACATGCTCACAATAAAAATGCTAACATGTTGATGTTTAGCAGGAATAATGCCAAATTCGTGAACACATCTTTTCCAGAGTGGCCTCCACAATGTGAAAATCTGAAAATGCTGGCTTGGCATTGTAGTGTGTACTAGGGGTGACAAAAAAATCGATACAGTGACATATTGCAATATTTATACTTGCAATATGTTATTGATACACTGGTGCCAAGTATCAATACTTTTAAAAAAAAAAAAAAAACATAGGACTGCTCAAAATTGATTCAGCTATTTTGACTTACCACTATCAGAGTGCCACTACCCTCCGCCTCCATATGGAGGCACTGAACAGACTGGTGACGATCAGATGAACAGCAATTGTAGGTGACAGCAAAGAAGAAATGCAAGCAAAATAACCAGCTATGAGCTGCTGCTGTCAGACTAGTGATGGGCAAAGCAGTTCTTTTCCAAAAGATTCGTTCAAAAGGTTTGTTCGCCAAATTGCTCACTGAATCATTCAGTGCTTGACCGGAGTTCCGACTGCGTAGTCCCACTCACTGATCTGAAACACGGCCGAACATTCAGTTCAGCTCACGCACTAGTGAACTGAGAATGGTTGTTCCTGAAGGATAAGCCAGTGAGAATTTAGCTGCATAAATAAAGATACTGTTTGCAAACTGAAAGCTGCTATAACAAAGTCCCACCCTATTATGTATATAAATAAAATAAAATATGTATATATGTATATTTTCACAACACTTAATTATTACATAAAATATTTGGTACTACTTCCTACTTCGAGACTTCAAGACATGAGAGGGAGGGAGAGGAGCGGGCTTGAGTGACTCAGCGACTGTCTATCACTCACTGTGCACGTTCAGTGAACAAATCACTGAACGTGCACTGTTCCCTCGCAGAGGAAGGATCTAAGACAGTCTCAGCCATCCGGTAATTCATATTGCTGGTTTCACCACGCATTGTAAACTACGAAAAGTGGTGAGATTTAAAAAAAATTAAAAAAATCATGGATTGTTAAACATAACCTAGCTCATTTTAAATTTATTTGAAATCTAATGAGTACAGATGTAGCAATTTTGTTTATGCACTCTATGATACTATCCCATCTCTCAGATTATGTCACATCTTGGTCTCAGGCAATCAACACAACTCCATAAACTCTATAAACAAACACTGAAGGTACTGGATAATCTATCCAGTATTGTTAAGAAGCCTGTAAACAAGACTAGCTCAAAACCTGGTGTATGGCTGGACCTTGTTTTATTTAGAAAAGACACATGTAGTGGGTGGAAATTGACAGTAAGACAGCACACAGATCCTCTTCTCATGTTAATGTCACATGACACAAACAGGTGTTATTTGGATAAACTGACCACATCTTGGAATCTAAATGGTTACCTTCTCAACTGGAAAAATATTAAAACTTAATGAGGTGACATATTAACATTCCTACAGCACCCTGTTTACCAGTGTGCATGTGTGAAACGTGACTGTGTCTGCGGACCCTCTGTGGGTTGGTGCTCCTATCAGTGTCGGAGCCTCCATGTGAGATGCTTCGGTCAGTAAATGTGCTTTACTCAGTCTCACTGAGAGGCTGAGGACTGTGGAAGCACTGTAAACTGTTTGCCCATATCATCAATTGAAAAACTCCATTGGAAAACACTTAGGCGTCCAACCAATGATGTTACCTCATCACTCAGTCAGTGACTCAGTAACTCAGTGATGAACAGACATTGGGAGTTATAGGGCTGGTCTGTGGCTGGTCCAGCCAACAATTTGTAACAAACTGTAACAGTGGCACAAGGTTAACAAGCGCCTCCACTAGAGGGGACAGTTACATTAAATTTCAGTTTACAAAGTTTAGCCAGACTGCTTTTTCAGTCAGGGCGACCAGGTTGTGGAACACCTTGCTTAGTATCAGAGAATGCAGTACTTTGGATCTTGCATTAAAAAATGGCTAAAAGAAAACCAGCCATACATGGCCTTTGTTTATTCATTTATTTATTATTTTTAACGCAGTGCTATGCACTGTATTGCATTTTAGATTATGTATTGCCTTGTAATGTGATGTAATTTTGCTATGCTTATCTCCCACCAAGAGACTGCAGATGGAAATATCTGGTGAAATATACAGTATGTAATGTTTATTTTCCCTGTCAAATAAACTAAAAAGTGTATGCAACTAATTTTCAGGTTGTTAATTGTTTTATTATACTGAAATGAAAGCAAGAAATAAAAGCAGAAGATGGGAGATATAAATTACAGTACAATTGAAAACAATATCAGCAAGAAAATACAAAAAAATAAATATATACTACAACTGCAGTGCAAAACAAATATTAAATCAAGAGTGTAGTTGACAAGATATAATACAAATAGAAACTATTACCAATACTGTAAGTTTAAAAAATATCTAGAAGAAAATATTAATTTAAAAACATTTTGATCCAAGCAGGGCCTTCATGAGGAGGAGAGGGAGGTTGCCCTGTGTGTACTGTAAACCCTTGGATGGGCAGGTCAGATGACGTTGGCCAGGTGAGCAATATTATTGAAAACAATAGAGAAATTATTTGACGAAAATCAGTGAAGATGAAGATCTTCATTGATTTTCTTCAATGAAGATGAAGAGCTTAATTGAAAATTTACTGCAGGTTTCCAGCTGACGAACCTTTGATGAACTGAGCTGATTTCTCCTCTCTGAAATGATCTGCCCCGTTTAGCTGAAGATTCTCTCTGAAGTGACAGATGTGGCCACAATGCAGAGTCTCTTCTTCATAACCTCACACAGCTGGGGATAAACCAGTCCTTGACTTTGCCAGCACATGAGGGGGTTTGAGGACTTGGGCACTAGAGGCTCCTCCACAAATGCACAGATCTCCAGCACAGAATCTGCTGGTGGATTGCGAGTGCTGGTCACAAGCCCAGAGACCTGATCATCGAGGTCTCTCCAGATGACACTCCTGTGTAGAGCTCCCTTCTTGAGCTGCTGCTCCCTCTTCTTCTCCCTCAGACTGTTGGTTGGGGAATGTCACCCTCACTGCAGCATTGCAGAGGCGTTGATAGGCCATATCAGTGGTGTCCTCCTGAAGGCCTTTTTCTTGAACCTGGGGTCCAGTGCTGTGGAATCTGTGTGACATCTGTGAGCGAATGTTGTCCACTATTTCCCTCACAGGCTCTCTGGGGTTTCGAGCAGCTCATTAGGGATTTGCAGTTCACTTTTGCAGACCTTTTGCCAGAAGAATCACCTTTGAAGCAGTCACATAAGTGAGAGAAAGAGAAAGAAAGATTAGGCCTCTTAATAATAATAGTAATACTAATGATATAAATAATAACATGCATATTGGTATTGTTATTATTATTTATAATATTAGTGCTACTATTAGTAATAGTTATATAATAAGCATATTTATAACCATTAATTTGAAAAATAGCAAAACACAAGTTCTAGTTAGTTTTTCTTTTGATTATCATGACAAAGATATCACATCTTAGCTAGGAATCAGTAAGCTTAAGCCTTTGAAGCTCCTCTGAAGTCAAGTTCCCATGGTAACGACCTAGGTCAAGCCAGACAAGCAGTAGCCTAAAAGCTTGATTGACAAGTTCACGACTTTGTTTTGATATGACTGTGCAAGTGAAAATTAGGCTGTCAAAATCAAAGTATTATCAAGTGACAATGTAGTAATAACATTAAGATATAGCTGCAAGCGGCAGTGATCGGGATCATATTGGGAGCATTCGACTTAATATGATCTCAATAAGCATTTAAAAACATACCACATACATGAATTGCTACATTGTTGAGAAGATTTCTTACTGACTGCACCACTGAGGACATATGGTTTTCCACACACCTCACAAGTTCAAGCAAAGACATCACATGTGCAAAACTGGCATTGTCAAATACTTTGGTGAAATTTGTTTAAAAATTGGATGAAACAGAAAATTTTGTGCATACAGTACATATTACAGCAAGATATTGAATATCACTGTGGACTCACCGGACTCACGGATCTGAACACTGTTTGACACACTTAATATCTAGTATCCAAAGAATGTTTGGTAGCTTATGATTTTGCATATTTTGAAACATATAAAGTGAAAGGCTTCTGAATTGACCATAGATTGCAGTGAGGCAAACTTTTGTCAAATTCAGTGGATTTACTGAAAAATTTTCAGCTCTGTAAGACATATTCAGCACATATTTTGTAGGTAAATGTGGACTTGTTTCAGTAAAAATTTAACTTAAATTACTACTTATGCCATCACCAATCATTGTTATGTTAAGTTGTTATGTTGTTTTCATTTTTTTCAATGGAGTTTGGTGCACTTAATGTTACTCACTTCTCTGCTGAAAAGTCCTTGGTGGCTTCATTGTGGCCGTCACCCTTGGAGCAATTGCTTCTCACACTGTGCTTTTTGGTGAAGGGCTGCACAGCAAATGCTCTCCCTCTGGCTGGTGCATGGGGAATGGAGAATAGATCAACATGCAACTTGGTAACAATAGCACAACTATTAAACGTTGATACTCAGCAGTGGTGGAAGCATTGGACTACAGTTTGGGCAGCTTGGACTACAGATTCCAGCGTTGATGGTGAAGCGTTCACTTGCCTCCAGGAGAGAGAGAGGATAGTATCACTTCTAAGTATCACATTAGAAGACCGTGGCAACAGTGTAAAAATCAATATTCTGCTGCTTGACTGCATGACAGTGTGACGTCTGGATGTTATGATGGCTCTAAGGGTTGAAGTTATAAAAGTTTGGTCTCTCACTCTTAGCGGGTGTGACAGTAACAGTGGCAGCAGCAGAATCAGCAAGACCACAGTTCTTTGCTTTGACGGAGCCTTCCCGATACGGAAGGAGGGACCTTTTATTTACCAGACGGGTGCTGTAGAAGCAGATTTTTCATTTACCAAGGTACCCAAAATAACTTCTTCTGCTGCGGAACAGTCTACGTCTGGCTCAAAGCAAGACGTCCGGAGAACAAGAGAGAGCTGAAGGCGCCGCAAACGACAGCTTCTGTGACATCTAATGAACAAATGCTGATTTGCGTTGAAATCCAAGTGTTGACAACAAGCAAAACAAGCAGTCAAAAGCAGCACAGCGGGAGCAGAAGAGGTGAATGTGGAACTGACAACATCAATGAAGCGCTTTGTTTGAAGTGCCAAACATGATTGGTGTTTATATGGATCATATAAGCTGACACGCTGCAAAGGAAAAGGAATTAGGTTTTGCTTTTTTTTGTTTTCCAGAACAAGGAACAAAGGATGCTTCAGTTGAATAAACATGAATAACCAATCTTGGAAATGCCTTATTTTTCTAGTCAAGGAAGGTAGTTTTAAGAGTTGGAAAGGTTTTTTTATTAAATGTATAACATCATACAGTATTTGTATGTATGTGAGTCCTTACACCTGGATGATATCTGAAGCAGCTACAAAAAAGACACAGGGTCTGTCCATCACCAATAAAACTACTTTTATGCCATTCAACATGTCATACGCTGAGGAATTCATGTTGTTGAATGCATCGACACAGAGATAATACACACAATGGTTCCCTAGTCTGAGGTCTCAGACAGCAAAAAATGAATGTGTATTCATTCAACCTGTCTGTGTCTGGTTGGGGTATTAGGACTGTGTGTGTGTGTGTGTTTGTATGTGTGAAGCACATACAGACAATGAAAAGAAAAAAGGGAAGAACAAAAAAGACAAATGTGAGGAAGAGACGGCAAGCCACACTGGGAGAAGAAGTAACAGAAAAATGACAGACAGCGAGACTGGAGGGAGAGGAAAATGAATGTGATTGTGACAACACTGAACAAGACGCTGGATATATTTTGAAGATTATGATGGTCTCTATTCCAGACCTCATTTATTTTTGTTTAGGGTGTCACATCCCTTCTCTAAGCACCTTTCATTGGTACCTTCTTTATCGATTTGTTTCTTACTCTCCCTGACCGTCTCATTGCCCTCAAATCCTTTTCTTTACAGTCTTGCAATGGCCAGCCTCTCTTTATTAGATTCTTTTTATTCCCCATCACAATGCCCAATCCTTCACTGTCACTCTTGTCGTTTTGTCTGCCGGCCTCTTTGCTGATAAATCACTGAGTGCAACCTCAGAAAAATGCTTCATTTTGATTAAGTCATGTCACATTTTGGCCCCTGAATTTCTGCCAAATTATATATAATTTTCATCAACACTGACCAGCAGTGCACCAGCGATAACATTCAGTGCTATGTTCTGAGAGCAGAAGACAGACTTTTGATTTTTTTTTTTTAGATACTGAGTCTCATTTTTCTTGGTTTGGCCATATTTTTTCATCAGTTTTCATAACTGTTGTAACCAAGTTAATTGCTGAAACGTGAGAACATGGCAACATCTACTTATGGCAGTTGTGTGCACAGTTTTCCTCCGCAATGATGAATTATTACACACAGTTAAGAAAATCAGTTATAATGAACCTTAATCATTCTTCAAGGATGTGGTGTGTATGTTATTTTCTTCCTTTAAATAAATGTACACCATCTAGTAAATGCATTATGATTAAATTGGTTATCATGATTTCCATAACAATGGTAGTGTACTGAAAAGAAAAAATCCTAGAAAGCCCTACAATCTTCTACAATTTCCCTGATACGCTACGATTGAGAAAAAAGTTTCTCCTCTCCCTTTTCACTAGGCCCTGGTTCCCAACATTGCTAGTGTTTGATGTATTAGATAATTTAGTTCAGTCCAATTTCTGTTAATTTATCAGTCATGTTACACAAATAATGAAATGCAGGTTGTTCAGTTGAGTGTTTTGGTGAAAGGCTTCAGTCCAGGCAGTTTTGTGATGGTGGGCAAATCATCTGCTTAATCAGTGATAGTGACAACAGGTGTGCGTCATTGGCTGCACTACGCAGTGAGTCACTGCTCTGTCAAGTTGAGGTAAGAGGGATAAAACTGTTCTGTATAATGTGGTGCACTCATGGTTGTGTGTGTGTGTGACCACTGGACATTGTGATTATCAGCAGCAATAGAGAAGGTCTACATCAGTGTTGTTCTATATGTTTTGAGAGCTTGGTATCAGTCTAGCTCATCCTGTGATAACCTGTGTAGATGGTATGTTCCAGTTAGATGAGGCTGCTTTCCTTTTGCTTTGGCTTATGTTATTTTTGCTGAATTTCCCAGGTTCATTTTTGCCTGTTTCATTAAAGTTTTTGTTAACAAACATCACCTTTTTCTGATTTGATTCTTATTTTTTCCTTTGAAAATCAAAAAAACTGTAAAAGTGGGGGGACTTAAATAGGGTTTCGAAAGTGAAGGAGACATACACCCACCCATCCTTAGTTTAAGTGACTGTGGCTTTCATAAGGGAGGACAAACACAGTGCTTGACATTGGATACTTCATGAACAAGTAGGAGGTAGGAGATGTCTGATCTTTTCACATAATATCTGCTGTCTGCACTAACCTAATCTACACACACAAATAAGTCAACCCATATATTCACAAAACATCAATATCAAATCAGCCCACACCCACGACTCATGAAAACATACTGCCACTGTTGATCAATCATGTTACATGCGTTGTTTACAGCAGATAAAGTCACACACACACACATTTAAATGCCTAAACTGACAGGATATTGGATTTTACATCATTCATTATAGAATTTCAAATATAATGGTTGATTATTCGTTAATTTTATTGATCCCCTTAACTTAGCCTTCAGAGGTCAGGGGTCAGATTCAACTTTGTATAAAAACTCTACTAAAACTGTGTGTATGCACAGAGCCACAAATACGCAGACACATCTGTGATCCCTGTCACTATAAAACTAGGCACACATGCATGACCCTTACTTCCACTCTCACAATACTGTAAATGAATGCAAACACAATTTTAACCATTCAGTTATTTTCATATCAATATGCAATATCAGCCTAAGCAGATACAATGTAGATATAAGGCCGAATCAAGCCAAAGTGTCTACTGTTTCCTTCAGTGAGATTAAGATTGGAAGGTACCTCAAAGGTATGTTAGGTCAGGTCACAAGGTCCAGTGCGGGGCCTCTTTATATGTCAAAACATCATTTAAGATGAATACCGGGCTTCCAGCCCACAGTTGTGAAATTACAACAACCACTTTTAGCTCTCCTAAAAAACAATCTGTAAATGTCTTTTTTTAAAGACCCCATTTACATAGTCAGTGGGTCCATTTGTTTATCATCGCAATGCGATTGGATAGTAAATGTGTTTATAGGTCTGGGTATCTGGCCATGAGCTCACACTACCTGGAAACTTTCCTTGAAGCTCATCTCTTTGTTTTACTGGACTGGATTTCTCAAGATTCAAGTAAGTAAAATACTTTATTTTTTTGTGATTATTACAATGTCTAGAACATGTAGATACTTAGTTATTGTGGAAAACATTCATCAAATTTGATTTGGAGCTTGTTATGTCTGAGTGGTAGTCAAAATAGCATGTGCACCTTACACATGACATAGGGACATTGCACTTCTCACATGTTCACATATGGAAAAAATACTAATAGAAATATAAGGTATTTGATGAATTACTATAACTAAGTTCAAAATGTGTTTTTTCTGATAAAATTCTGAGTTTAGACCACAATTTAATAAATTAATGAATAACTTCTGGTTGCAGTATTTGAAAATGTATCTGTATCTTATCAGTTACAAAATAATACATTTAACTGATCCTGGGCTTTTTTTGGGCTTTGTTTGTGCCCAAATAACTACTTGTGGCATTAGGCAGAAACAGGTTCTGAATGTTTTGGGGGGTGGTTGTTGCATTGTTCAGGGACAGGTGAGAATGGTCCTGAATGAGGGGATGTAAATGTTGTGGGGGTACGCGAGTAGTCCGTTAGGTATGATAAGTGGGGAGCTTAATAGGCTAGTCAGACAGTATTGTATGAATTTAGTAGAATGTGTAAATGAATTAGGATTAATTTGCATTGAAATTATTTAGCCTGGAAAATACTTAGCTCTCTATCCTGAAAACTTGGTCCACCTGCCTATTACTTCGGGTTATCTACTACAATATAATACTCATATGCATTATCTATACTGTACTTTTTTTTTTTTTTTTTTTTTTTTACTGTTTCCATTTCAGCATTCAACCAGTAAAAAGAAGTCTACTCTTCAGTGTGCAGGATGTGATTGTTGCCATCCAAGAGAGAGCAAGTGATTTTGAGATAGAATCTGATGACACTGATGCAAGTGATGGAGAGGCAGATGGAGATGCCGGTGAAATGGACAAAGAAAACCAGAAACCTACTGACTGCCCAGCTAGTGATCATGTGGACATCAAGCCCCAACCAAGTAAACAGACCATGCCCCGTCACCGGTATCGCTGGCTAAAAAAGGATTTCATCAGCCCCAATACTGATTTTTCCGGTCTGGATGTCACCAATTATGCCGTTTTCCTCCACACAACAGGAGTACTTCCAGAAGTTTGTGTCAGAAGACATGATTGAGGCTCTGACAAAAAACACAAATGAGTACAGCTTTCAAAAGAATGGAACGTCTATAAACACCAATACAAAGGAGATTGAGAAACTGACTGGCATGTACCTGAAGATGGGCCTAACGCACATGTCTGGAGTCCGTATGTATTGGGAGACAGACACACGGTACCCCCCTGTTGCTGATGTGATGCCATGCAACAGATTCCGATCTCTGCTGACATCATTACATTTTGTACACAACTTGACAGTGTCGGAGACGGAAAAGAAAGACAAACTCTGGAAACTCAGACCATGGCTTGATTCATTCAGAGAGAAATGCCTGCAGATGGTTCCGCAAGAGCACAACTCTGTGGATGAGATGATGATTCCTTTCAAGGGGAAATTCAGCAACATCAAGCAATATATGCAAGGCAAGCCACACCCATGGGGATTCAAACTGTGGGTAAGAACTGGAATCTCTGGCATGCTCTGTGACGTCGATGTATACCAAGGCAGTGTCAACAGAATACGAGCAAAATCTGAACTTGGATTGTCAGGTGATGTTGTGATGAAACTTGCCTTCACGCTTCCAGAAGGGCAGAACTACAAGATCTATACAGACAACTACTTCACTTGTGTCCCATTGGTAGTCAAGCTCCTTGATCATGGAATTCATTATGTGTCAGAGTCTGCTCTCCCCCTCACCTGTTGCTGTGGGAATTATCCAATCATTCAGTCTCACTCTCTGCTCTGCCACACCCCTCATTAGTTCAACCACCTTCACCTGGCGCTCCCACCTGCTCATCATCTGCAATTTAGCCAGTATATAAGCTGCCTCGGCCCACTCCCTCCTTGTCAGATTGTCTACACTACTATGCTAAGTCATCTTGCTTTCGTCACTGGACTGCCTTCCTGGTTTCTGATCAGCTTGTCTTCGACCATCGCTCCTCGTCTGTGCCCCGGTAAACCCACCAGCCTTCTGTCCCTGACTCTGAGTTCTGCCTGCTTGTTCCCTGGTCTTTGTCTGCTGTGGGAGTGGAAGATCGGGGCTCAATTTCCGGTGGAGTCATACTCCTTAGAACTGTGTTTCTCCGACCGTGCTTATATTGCCTTGACATCGTGTGAAATAAAGACTGCAAAGTTTATACCAGTGTCATTTGTGCTGCTATTGGGTCCATCCTATACCCGTTACATTATGTGGGAACAGCCAGGAAGGTACGTCTACCCAACTGTAACCTTGAAGATGAGAACAGCTTAAAGAAAAAGGGCAGAGGAAGCTTTGACATCAGAGTGGAGGGGAACCACAACATCTGTGCTGTCAAATGGTATGACAACAGGGCAGTCACACTTGTGTCATCCTTTGCTGGACCAGAACCTGTGCTGAAGATTCAATGCTGGGACAAAGTCACCAAAACCTACACTGAAGTTGAGAGGCCTTACATTGTGGGTACCTACAACAAATACATGGGAGGTGTAGATTTGCTGGACTCATTTGCAGCCAAGTACAAGTTCCCCATGAAATCCTACCGCTGGTACATCTACATCTTCTGGCACACCATTATCCTCGCTGTGATCGATGCCTGGCTCCTCTACAAGCGGGACTTCAAAGCTCTCAAGATTTCTTAAAAAAGAGACGCTGAACAGGAGACAGTTTCAGGCACAACTAGCATCCTCTCTCATCCTGGTGAGAATATTTACCATTTGTAATGTTTTCAATATTTCACTGTTTATATTATTTTTGACTTGACTTGTATTTTTGACATGTATCTTAGTTGATTCTGTTCTACTCCAATTCAGGTGAACACAACTCTCAACACACCGAAGAAAGGGAGACCATCTTCAAGCAATGGGAGCCCAGTAACACAGACAGTGACATCAAGGAGCCCTTTGAATGCTCAGAAGAGACCGTCCCCAGGTCATGGGAGTCTGCAAAATGGGGCCCCAGCCAAGAGGTCATCTGTACACCCCCCATTGGATGTACGCAAGGAGGACCTAATTCTTTTCTGTTTTGTAAATACAATTTTTATCATTTTTTTTATTAATAAATTAATATTCATACACAAGATGACTGTTGTGTGATTATTCTTTATTATATTGTTATGGGGCTAAATAAGCAATCAACCCTACAAATGAACCCTTAGTTGTTCTGTATATTTGTTCAGAGAATGTGAGTAAGAATCCAGAAATTCAGCTCCCAGCTAAGCCCAATGTTGTAATATTACAACATTTCCCTAAAAACTTACTAAAACGTAAAAAATTTGACAATTTGACATTTACAACAACATCTGAAAGGTGAAAAACATTTTTGCTCATTTTTTTCTATATTTGGGCTTTACAGGGATAGGAATGCTGACCCATATTTTAGTGTGTATTGATAACAATTGATAAGACATGGTATAAAAAAAACTTTTTGGCATTTTATACAAACTGCTTCATCAAATGGCTGCAACTAGTGATTATTTTCAGCAATGGTCAGTCTGTTTATTGTTTCTACAATTAACTGATTACTCATTTAATCTCAAATTTGAGAAAAAAAGTGAAGAGTCAGTTTTTTTGAGCCCTGACGTCTTCACATTGCCTGTTTTGTTTGTCTAATAGTTCAAACTCCAACTATACAATGATATAAAACAGAAAGGCAGCAAATCCTCACATTTAAACGGCAGTGACCAGATAATATTGGTATTTTTGACTGATAATTGACACAATATAAAGCAGTCTTTACATCTGTCAATGAAACAAATGGGAAAGAAGACACGCAATTCCACCAACTTGCATTGGTGAGGTTCTCAAACAGCACCAGAGCAGCTGTCATTACATTACTGTACGTTACCATTACAGTCGGCTGTGTTTGTTTATAGCACCCATATCATAAATTGACCACATGGACCTTGAAGCCATCACTTGCACTGATATCTGGCCACAGGTTTCATCCTGCTTCCCCTGTTATTCAAACACTGGAATATACCTCTATTTGTTTCTATGTGTTAATTTCCAAAGCCTCTGGCAATGAATGGGTACAGCTGGTGCCTCCTTGCTGGCCTGTGGTGCTACAGATGCCTCCATGTGCTGCCAATCACAAACTGTGTCACTCACTCTACAGGGAGGGATTATTGACATATAAATTATGCTTTTTGGGTTAAGGATTCCTTTCAGCAACCTTAATCAGCAGTGATATGTTATCATTTAACTATATTCAACCTAATGACATGGAATACATAATAAAGCACTCTCGCTCTCCTCCTCTTTCCAAGCCTCTGCTGGCGTCTTGACATGTGAGTGTAGTAAACCTCCCGGAACCTTTTTTTTTTTTCTTTGCTCCCTCAGCCTCTTTCCATCTCTTGTGTTTCTCTCTTTCATTCTCTCTTGTCTCTATCAGTGTATGTGGTGACATATGGTCAGTGGTGGAGTGTAGGAAACCTCTTAGCTTTCTGCCACTTCACATTACAACTGTTACTGACAGATAGAAAGGGTTACATACACACACACACACACACCCCAAGCCTGGAATGCAGAGATTTTTCTTCTTGTTGCCACTGCTGCCCCAACTAACATCAAACATTCAACAGCCATAAATATCTTGGTGGCTCTCCATCTTTAGAGCTTGTAACAAGGACTGCGGAGTCAGTTCACTTATATTTAAGTCAAAAATATATGTCAACTGAAAGCAGTTTTTCACTTGGCTCAATGCAGTTTCTCCACTTTTTGAAGGTTAAATCATCAATTGAAAACAATCTTGAAATAGCACAGTTGTTTTTTGGGGGAAAAAGAATAAGGTAGATTTTTGAAGAAGCTTTTAACATCAATAAATCATTACCATGATAATGTCGTAACATTAGTGTAATTACAGTGAAAAGAACATTTCAGATGTTTGACAGCTTCTCCTGCTACAGCATTTCAGAGCATAATGCCCATGATAAAATCACTGTCATAATGTTTAAACATAGTTTACCGATCACATTTTTTATTGTGTAAAATATATAGAGTGGTTATGTAACATAGCACCTTTCAAATGATTACAATGATCTGTGCTTTTGTGTATGGAAAATCTGGAGTATGTGCCTTTGCTACCACAGGAGGTGCCAAAGTTGCAGATGTTTAAATTCAACATATGGTACCTTTAATTTTTTATGTTAGTATATTTGTTGTCAGCTTTTCAGCACCTTTTCCAGTCATATAGAATTGCAAATAAACAATTTTTTTTCTCAGAGACAAGATGGAAAACAAGGGCAAACCAATGATTTACTATATGATAGTTGCTTATAATTAAATATTAACCTATAATTATTATTTTTTTTTACCATCTTATAATCATAGCCTTCAAATATGAAAAGGAATTATTCAATAATTTATCTTTTGAGGATAATCCACTACAGAAATTGATCAAGATAAAATAATATCACTGTGAAAAAGCATTTTGGGATCTCTCTTAGTTACATTTCCAGGTCAACATTTACAATCTGGGTCTCTACTGGCATATTTTTACACGATTAAAAGTTCTTAAACTGGCTCGTAATGCAGCCCCTCAGTTAAGCCTCTGTCTCAAACAGGCCGTTTTAGCTCCTGTCTCTTTAAGGCCCCCCTCCTGAGGAGCCCACTCTGTTCTGATTGGTTAGCTTCTGGAAGCTTCATCAACAAACAACAGTAGTAGGGTTTCACTTTTTTCCCCCTCGTTCTTTACTCAAAATGGCAACTTCTCAAATACATCTGTACATGTTTGAGCCCAACATCTCTGCTTCCACTGTCAGTGTAAATGCATTCAGATCACTCTGACATAAAAGTAATGGCGACAGCTGATTTATGTGCAAAACATAAAGCATAGATCATAGAGTGGTTGAACTGTTCAGTGATGAGATGTCACAAGGGTGACTGTAAACAAAAGTAAATATGAGGAAGATATTGAACACCTACCAGCTCACTCATGATATATTATCCTCATACAGTGTGGCTCTGGATTGCAACATCAGAAAATCATCTAAATAGTTAAATATACAGCAATATATGTAAAACTCTGTCTGCCAGTTTACCTTGGGAAATTTCATCCAATGCATGGGTGAGAGAGATAACCCTCTCTACTCTTGGAATAGATAAAGGCTCACTCTATCAAAAGCTGACAAGCAAGTGTTTCCTTTTTCTTAAACCATACAGACTCTCTGAGGGTACTGCTGGAAAAACTGCAGTGAAAGAGAGAAGAGGAAGAGGTGAAGGAGAAGAAACCCAGAGAGAAAAAGAGATGCAGAAAATGAGAGATATAGCTGCAGAGAAAGATTTTCCATCATTGTGTTTAGCACCAAGGACACTACTGCAACACGTCATTATGCTGCTGTCACAACTCATCAACCTAAAATAGTCTCTCAACAAGGACAGGCAGAGAACTCTGGGTCTCATGCACATTCCAGCAATAGAAGAGGAGGTTAAATATGTTATTATTGATTAGTGTTTGGAAATGACTGCATTCTTTTATACTCAACCACAAAACACAGTGCTGAAAAACAAATAACTATTACAATCATTTCTGATAGAATATAATAAAGACAACATCTTCTAGAATTTTAAAAGATCAGAGGTTAAACCAAGATCTTTTAGCTCTCTTAAACTGATAACATATTATTGATGTCCTCCATAATTCTCAGGTTTTTGATTTTTTAATGAACTTTTTCAGGTGGATAAATGCTTCCTAATTATTTTTGTAAACTTATTGGTATTGTCAAAGTCAACAGCCAAGCTAATCATAGCATACGTTTGTGCCTCTCAGGTATTAACATTTTATTTACAATCACAGAGCTGAGCATCTGCTTCTCTGATAGATAAATGCATGCTGATTAATTCTTTGGTCCTACTGCTGATCTGAAGATATTTCCAGAAAAAAAAGCAAGACGTACAACCCCTGATCTACTCACTGCGCACTGGACCTGCATGATAGAGCTATCTCAAATGTATCTCTGGTTGTTTTTTCTGCAGTATAACTCCATACTCGTCATGATAAACTAGAGAATTATCTAATCTAGAATCTTTCTTTTTGGGTTGAAACGCCAGTTTGCCAAAGCTGGTCCAACCCTGGTCGAGAGGAAGGTTGAGAAAGAGTGAAGGCTGACATGTTGACCGATTCAGATAGGCCACCATCACTGTGTCGGTCTGAATGGGGTATTATAGTTTTTGATTTCAAAGTAGAGTAGACAAGAATGATACAACACATAATGGAAGTTCTCTCTGTGTATATGGTAAAGTTTCAGTTTAATCTCTGGGGTCAGTGTTTTACCTTTGTGTTTGTTTCATGCTGTGTTCCACTTTATAAAAGGTAATGTACAGTATAGTTCCAGTGAGTCGGTATAGTTTACTTGCATAAACATAGTTGTCAGTGGTAGCAACATGAATATAACAAAGGTTAGAAAGAGAATATAATTGGATATTGTGTCCTCACAGCGTTTGTGTGTGTTGCCAGCAGATGTCCGCTATCACTTGGCTACACTGAGCTAATAAAAATAGATACAGCTTTGGTCGAACATATGTGTACACAGACAAATAGAGAGTCACGCAGCAATATTTATGCTGTTAACCCTCCCTTTAACCTCATCTCTGACCTTTTTCCAAAGTAAGAGCCAATAATCACCATGGAGGATTTCTCTAATCTCTCAGCCTTCACTTCACACAAAGTGCCTTCAATTTTACCCCATATATTGAAATATTTTGAGTGGAGATTTCAAGGAGCTTAGAAGATGGGGGATATTTTTGGAATAACGGTAATTCCATGGCAGCATCCAACATAATGAAAAGAGCACAAACGCATAAAATCCAGACAAAAGTACACCAAATAATCAGAAAGAATATTAGCAGCCGGTATCTCATGTTACCTGCTGCCTGAATCAACTGTAAAATATAGGTCAGATGTGTTTTTATTTGTACTGGCACTCGATAACCATGGAGGAAGTCATGTGTGCTATTAGCGATTCTTCAAAACTGTACCTTGTAAGGGTAACAGGGTTGTCACTTTAATGGGTTATTTAAGTGTATTTTGAATGAGGCTGCTGCTGTACAAGCCTGAGGGAACTGACGAATCTTTGGAAGAGTGGGGAGATGAAACATCCAATTTCCTGCCTTAAAGCAAGCCTATGTAGCTTTAGTTGAGCAGCAGCCACTTTTATCATAAATGGTGAATATGGGATAATGGTAAAATATACTGTAATAGTATAACACAAGCTGAGAAGAGTCAGAAAGCAAGCAGTAATGTAACAACGGTATCTATCTGTTTGTAGATATCAGCTAATATTAACAACCAGCTACTGGTCATACCAGACCATGAAATGCAGCAGCAGCAAAACCTCAAACCTCACCCGAGTGTACTGAATTGAGCAAGACTGTGTTTTATTGCTTATGTAGAACACATTTTATTTGAATCAGGAAAAAAAAGTTCTGTTTCTTCTTTCAAAGGTGAAACAGTCTCACTTTAACTTCATTTTGCATGAAGGGGGCATATTATGATTTTGTAATTTTCTGTTAATTAAATACAGTTATCTATGCTAAACATGGTAGAAATTCAAAAACTTGAGTTTATTGTATGTAGAAACGCTCTCTGCAAGTCAAAAGCCAGGGCTTCAACCTGCTCTGAACAATCTGTTTGCGGTGTTTTTTTTTACTTTGCCGCGCATGGCCATAAACGTCCATCTGCTCTATAGCCTTGGTTGCTAAGGTTGTTGCTAAGGTTTTTCCATGTTGTCTGCGTTGTCCACTCGGATATTTCAGATTGGATTTCGGCCCAAATGCTCAAACTTTTAGAAGTTGACATTTTGAGTAAAAAACGAAAAAAAAGTGGTGAAATACTACTACTATAGTTTGGTTTTTGGTTTGTTTACGTAGCCTCCCGAGTGATGCAGCTTCCACAACCTGACCAATCAGAACAGAGTGGGCAGAGAGGCCTTACAGAGACAAGAGCTAAAATGGCCTTTTTCGGAAAGAGGCTAAACTGAGGGGATGTGTAAAGTGTCAGTAAAAGATAAATACAGAGTTTTGTGAACTGTAAATCATGCAAAGATATTCCAGTAGAGACCCTGAATATAAATATAGACCTGGAAATGTGCATAATATGTCCTCTTTACACACTATTCATACACACATTCAGTGATGCCTCTCTAAAACAGCACCTGTACCACACCGTGACAACCCCTCCGCTCCACTCGGTGATCCTGTGTTTTTTGGTTCGTTTGCTGGTTTCTCTTTGCTTTGCAAGATCTGGGGCAGGGTGGAGGGTCGTCATCGGCTTCATGAGCCACACGTGGGCCCGGTGTGGTCTCTTGTATAAAGCATGGCTTTCCACGGAGCTTCCCTCTCTCCTTTTCCTCTCCCAGTGTGGCGCAGCACAGCTGTTTTGTCTTCTGTTGCTGACACACACACACACACATCCATACATGCATACACCTCTGATTACTGACTTCCACGGTTTTTCCGTTTTCATTTATTAGTTGTAAATAAAAATACTTGTCCACACTGGCAAACTCGTCTGGTCTCACATATTTGTCGCAACTTATGAGCCGGGCTGTGACAACATATAATATTCACTAGTTTTGTAAAATTGGGTCTGATTAAAATCCAGCAATAATTAGGATGGTATTACTACCTCAGTAAATACATGGAAACATTTGTCAGTAATTACATGTAATGTAACAAAAACAAGCACTTAGTGCTCCCAATTAGTATTTTATCTACTTTAGCCACTCTAAAATAGAAAAATAACACTTTATTAATAAGAAGTGTATTTATACATGAATTGTGCAATTAATAAAACATTGTATATATGATTTTAATGTAACAAAATAATACATATTTTATCATTTTTACCATATTTTGGATCATAAAAATGCACCAACTACCTGTAAAAAGGTCTTGCAAGCCAAATATTGGGAGTAAAAATATATTCATGCAAACCAAAACTTAGTTTGACAGAAATTGTGAGTGGTGGAGGAAGTCATACATCACTTTCAGGGATGAACTTTACACAAGAGTTTGACATTTGAATAGGGTTATGAGGTCACAAACGCTGGACTTAAACATTATTTAAAGCTCTCTCATAATCACCTTCCTCTATGAGAAAGTGTGTTCCAGGCAGCCGACTACAGGATGTGTATTGAAACCCAAAAACAATTAAATACTGCCAGTAATTAAACAGGCATACAACTTATAGTAGGTGCTTGGATGTGGATCAGATTCCACCCTGTTAAGAGAAAACCAAGATGTGGCATTGGTTGACAGTCATGGAGAGGTGGTTGCTGCCAGGGTTCTGTGTCAATATTTCAAAATATTCCTCTAGATAAACTTTCCCCATCCTCTGACATACATTCTGGGGCATGACAGAAATGCCCTGTAGACTGTATTTCTGCCAAGTTTCTGTTATGCTTGGAGTGACTCTGTGGGTGTGATTTACATAAAAAGTCCAGGACTCAAATGTATAATGGTTTGTGTAGATTAAAGTCTAAGATGTGCATAAGATTTCAATTTGAATTGTGCATTTATAAAACACCATGATTACCTCCTTGTACTTGATCACAACATAAAATAGTCAACATGGAATTATACAAATGTAAACACAGTTTATGTTTACTTCTACAATTAGGCATACATGAATGTTGAAACACCCTTAATCAACCTGAGTGGCATTAATATCACCTTTAGCTCATTTATCCTATAAGTCACAACCTTATTGTAAGTTAAGTTGAAACCCAAGTAGAGGACCAAAGGTTTGGCTAGCAGTAAAAACTGAAGCAAGGCCTTTTGTTTTCAGTTGCTGCCACTTGGAATTTTGCTGTTGAGCTAAGCATTAATCCCCCATCCACACATACAGACTCAAACACCAGTGGTGCAACAGGCTGTCATTTGTTGTGAATGGAACCTTCAAATAACATCCAGGCAGACATCAGACATCCTCTGAATTTTCCCTGAGACGTAGAAGTTAAGAAAGGTTTGACTTTATGCTACAATCCGGAAACAATCAATCGTGCCTGTTTTGATTCCCTTTGGAAACATTGTCACAGCTGTTTTCTACTCCAACACTACAGTGCAAAAGTACAAAATGAAGGAAAAGCCATTAATCGCGGTCAATGACTTCCTCAATCAGTGACATAACTTAAATAAGCTACTGTCACATGATTAAGAAAAATGATGCGCAGAAACATGTTGCTTGGGAAATTAACTACTTTGTTGTATGCCACAGGCAAGAAAATATGTAAATTATGCAAAATATGTCAACTATGTGCTTAATAGACCCTTTTCACAGCAGACAGTTTGACTTGTCAATGCAGGGAAAGAACAGATGAGCATGGAATAGATGAACCAGTACCAGAGTCTTTGTTAATGTTTTTATTTACACCTGCACTCTTGCTTTTACAAAATCAAAATGTCTGACATGAAAGGGATCCACACCGTACACTTTTGCAGGCTTTAAGCTCCTGAGAAGCAAGAAAGAGTCTGTATTTTTGAACAGGGGGTAACATTATTTGTCAAAATGAACCGAATGTTGAAGTGAGATAACTTTAGTTTTGTTTGGCACAGAGGTTTGCTTGGGGTGAAAACCCACTGAAGGTGATACAACACCAAAGTGAAGTCCGTCCAAATGTATTTTCCATGGGACAGCCACAAATTTACAATTTACATTGTAGTTGGCAGCATTGCAACGCACATCAACTCTCAGGTTCTGTACAAGCAGCGACCTCCGGGGCAGAAAAAGGAAGCCAATGCGGAAGTGCCAAAAACCTGCATTCTATCTAATGGCCATCATGGGGTGACTCCATTGGCTGCAAAAAGAAGTACGATTGTATGGAAGTGAAAATGACCCTACTTCTCTCTTTATTTATTACCTCAGTAAACTGTTTCCTAATGAGTTTATGGTCTCAATTGCTAATTTCAAGTCTTCTTCAATACAGCATGATGTTCATTTTGTAAATTACGGCCCCATTTACAGTAAAATAGATGATAACGCAACGTATGCTTTAGGGCGTGGCTATGTTGTGATTGACAAGTTGCTACCACGGCAACAATGTTGCTTACATAATGTAACCATTGCGTATAGATGCAGCTGCTGCTATTTCACAGTGTGTTTTCAGTTCACTAAAGTTAATTGTAACATTGTGGTCGCCTAAAAACAGTCTTGTTCAGCATTTGGTTGTAATAAAAGACCAATCAATGAGTCGGATGATCACTTTTTCTGGTGAGTACATTTTGTTTTAACAGTTTTAGGCCTGTTTGTCACTAGCAAAAAATAGCATTAGCATTAGCATTATCACTGTTAACCATAGATTGTAAATGCACTGTGCTAACCAAGCTAGCAGCTAGCACTATGGTCAGTTCCACCCTCTCGTCCAAATATGGTCGCTTCTGGCTCCAAAAATCAAATACCATTTTGGATTTGGCGATGGTGATGGTCAAATAGCTACACTCGAGGCTTAAAACGGCAGTTCGCAAACCAATGGGTGACGTCACAGTAACTACGTCCATATTTTTTTACAGTCTATGGTTCTGTACCTTGACTACTTCTGTGCGGTGTGTCTGGTGTGTTCTATGAATGTCAAATGATGCAGCGCTACACAGTGAGATCAATCTGTGTTGCACTGAAAAGATGAGGTTTCACCACCATCCATTCTGATGTGCAGCTGTGGTTGAGGATGTAAAACATGACAAAATAGGCACATGGCTAAGCCACTCTTAAGTTCTTGGAAAATGTAAAAAGGAAATGGTATAATAACAAAAGCACAGGTTCAAATATGCTAAAAGAAGAACCAATGGTGGAAAGAGAAGGAACTGCAATCCTCTGTCTGTTTACTTTGCCATTATCTTGAGCCAAGCAGCTGTCCGATGCATGGTCATTTTGCACAGAATTAATTGTATGCCCAAAGTAAATATAATAAACTAATGACATCATCTGATATTGTTAAGAACACAATAGAGCCTATTTGCACTTTTTAAAATTCAGTTTAATTAACAGGTTTAGGTGAAGGGGGTCACTTGGGTGCTGGTCAGGGTGAAGTAGGTGTCAGCAACAGTTCAGTGAACCTGCTCTGTTGGCTGCCAGTGGAGGTATTAGGTCATACGGGCATGTCATAACAGAAGCTGTTATGGAGGGGCAGAGGGACAGTTTGAAAGGTGTTGTGGTGAAAGAAGTACAAGATATGTCTTGCACTAGAGTGTGTGACTTAATAAAGACTCTGTAGAAGCAATAAAGCATCAAGAACAAGCCTGTCCTTCACTGTTTTACTTTCACTTAGCTTTTTTAATTTTTGCCATGCCAGGCTTTTAAAGCTGCTGCATTGCAGTAAGGCACAGATGGATAGCTGCTGCTGTTGGATGGCACAAGTGTTGGAGCTCATGGGGGTCATCCAGCCTTTGGTCCTCACCAGGAAAGGGAAATCCATTTCTAATTCACAAGACTGTGTAGGACTGCACGTCCTTATACTGCAGTCTCCCCCCTGTGGCACTGAGGCAAAGCTATTTCCCCTTCAGTGAGCCAGTGGTTTGCTCTAACCTAGAGGGAGCCCAGCACTGCTGTGTATTAGTCTCCCTGTTGTGTGCTCTGAGGTTTTACAAAGAAGGTGAGTGACCATGTTTTCAACAGGTATCTGCCATTACCTGAAGGTCTGAAGCATTTCAGCTGGGGTTGGTCTAGTTGACTGTATGAGATATTGTATAAGACTGAAACATGGATAGCACAGCTACTCTCACAAGGAGATGTCTCACATCTTCTCCCTATACACTCCAGTGTGTATAATAGACACTGCCTTTATGTCACGCAAGAGAACTCACAAAGTTTGAACAATTTATTCAACACACATATACATATATATAGCGTATACATACTTTCAATGACATGAATAAATGTAATAAAATTATGAATAAACACAAGCTACCAATACTATGAATAACCATAAATTAACAAGCTATAGCTGTAGAACATTGACTTGGAAGCTAAAAGGTAAGGACATTTTTCAAGGTCCTCAAGACCCACAGGCCTGTAGAAAGTCCAAAAACGTCCAACAGTATGCTTACATCTGGGCACTGCAAACGAAAACCAGCTAAAGTTAAAAAGCAAATAACAAGACTACCTTGGCATGTGGCCTCCTTAATTTCTAATTGTGTCCCTCAAAGCATTGATCACCTCCTCCATCCCTCTTATTTTAAAGAGACTGTCTGAAAAAGCTTCATCTTTGTAAATGTTGATACCTAATCATCAATCAGGGCCACAGTGATGACTTTGTTAGCGCAGGCATACTGGCCGAGGTCCCACAGGGCTTGCTTTTGTTGCTGGCAGCTCTTCTGTGTTGAGAGCTTCAACTTTTTCAAGGGTTTTGCCATCTATGTGACTGATATACAGTGGATATGCAGTTCAGACAATACAGTCTTGGCTTCACTTGCCAAAATTTAAGCAAGTCATGAATATGTAGCTGAACGGCCACACTGTATATTGACGACTGCGTTTCATATCTACATTTCAGGTTGTAATGACCTATTTAACATCATTTCGTCATCATCATCATCAATAATGACTCAAAAACAAGGCAACACATTTTAGTTTCACACTCATCCCTTTTCCACAAAAATGGTTTTTCATTTAACCTGTTAATGTGTATTCAGCATAGTTACCATTATTTCATGTGACTGACTTATGATTATGACTTCTTAATTTTATTGTCAAACACTAGCATTACTAGATTGTTGGTGACTAGAGATGTCTCTATTAATTTGCTTGTGTTGTCACTTGTGGTGTTCAAAAGGGCTCAGTGACTTGAAATTAGACATTTAGATGTACATGGGGAGACTCTGGTCTGTGTATTGAAAATGTCACTCTTCAGAGCCTATTGTGGCAGAAGAACTGAGTCTTCCATTCATAAATAGGTAGAGGCTTGGAAACACACTATGCTTGTTACCTTGTCCTCCTCCACTTCTGCCTCATCAGCTCCTGGTAGGAGCCGTCACACAAGGCAACAATTTTTTGTGCATTTTGCCTCCAAAACCCTGGACCTAGAGAAGATAATGGAGTTAAAATGGAACTTTCCAATTCAATTGCAGTATTTTTGGTCAATTTTAACATTCTTTTTGAAGAATGATGTGGTTCAGATGAAAGGAACATCTAGCTCCCTTTTTACATAATGAAGAAGGGAAGAAATCTTGGTAAAGACCACAGAGAGAGGGGGCGCCTTCCTGGCAGCCAGGAGTGCAATAGGTTCCAACCAAGTCAAATCACAGAGGTTATAAAATAAAAAGTCAAATAAATCAATAAAGTAGCTAATTAGACAAGATCAGAAGAAGAAATGATGTAAATTATATTAACTAAACTTAAGTAGGAATTAAGTTTTTACAATAACATACCAGTTATCTTGGTCCGTTCTATAAGGTGGTTCCCCTGTCCATTGCAGAAGACCACATCTACCTCTGTGCCCAGGTCATTCTTCACCTTTTGGGCAATTGTGAACACAGTTGTCTCACGCTCCATAAAGTCGACATAAACTGTAGTGCCATCCACCTGAAGGATTCCACCCTCCACCCTTGCTATTGATATGCTCCTTTTGAGAGAGACAAACAGCGATAGAGAGAGATACATTAAGATAGTTGTTTTTGTCAGTCAGCCTTTTTAACATACACTGGTTTTATGTTTGCCCTCAGTGCATTGTAATAATGCAGGTTTGGCTCAATTTTCCCCCCATAAATATTTGGTTTAGATTAGAAGAGACCTTGAAAAGCTTCTTGTTTGGGATGCACGTGCAGGTCCTGGACAGCCAGCAGAAGCCACAGGCTGGTTACTGAACAGGAAGGGGTTGGATGGTGGGTTGACAGGCTTGCTTACAGGTGAGAAGTGTTCACACAGTATATAGCACAGTGATAAATCATTCTTTAGACCAAATAGCCTATATTATGACATTTCTGATTCTGATTGATCTGAGTTTGTTGTCAGAGCTGCTAAGAGGGTGACAGCAGAGTTAGAACAGAAGGACATACAGGTTTGACTCTGAGCTGAGGGTGAATTATGATGGTGATGATGATACAGTGATGAATGTGCAATGATGATGATGATGATGATGGTGATGATACAGTGATGAAGTGGTGGTATGACTGGATGGTAAGTTAAGACGGGTCCACTGAAGGGTGTCCAATAAGAACAAACTAATTATTTTTCAATTGTCCTTTATTTATTGCCACATGATCAACAGATGTTCACTCTTCCATATAGGTATGTGTTGTTCTGAAATGATATAAAATACACAGTAAATACATGCTGTATATAACTAGGTTACAAATTAACTGTAAAAAATCAAATACCAAGTGAAATGAAGAGCATTAAATACATCTGTATCAATACCCTGAATAATTGACCTATACGCCTATATTTGAAAGAAAAATAGAAGGGCATAATGAAAATTGGACCAACTATATTAACATTTTCTTTGAATAAACCTAGACTAAACTGATATAATTAGATAAACCATCACATGTATTTAGTATGGCTAGTAGAAAACCTCATTGGATGAATCTTTTTAACAAATGTACTGTAAAATTCAGTGAACCTAATCTTTGAACAAGTACAACTGTTCCTCTTTAACATCGTCAGACTCCTGATGGACAGTTTATTTTATAAAAATTGATGCAGCAGAACCAGATGTTGTCTTTTTTTATTCAATGCACCAACAGAGATTTGTGTGTCATGCTAGAAGCAGCTGATGTAGTTGTGAGCCACTAGCCTAAAGTTCAAGCTCAACCTTCACACCTGCAGATTTCTTTTCATTTTCAGACTCAGTCTTCAGCCCTAACCAACACTGACTCAAGTGACATCACTTGAGGCAATTCATTATTCTTAGTGCAGTTCCCTCTGGAGCCACAAGAGGCTTCATACAACGTTTCACACATGTAGTTGTACTCCCCAAGACCTGAAAACTGACTTTGATGTGTAAAATCATTTTATGTTTAGATGAAGTTCATAAGTGAATTCACTCTGATCTGTAGGTCAACTCAGGTACAACCTCAAGCATCTGATCTACTGTATATCTCTTATGAGCACACACACACATACATGCAGATGGGCTCACTATACATATATTTATCTCTCTCTTTCTTCATTCCTCTCTCTCTCTCTCTCTCTCTTTCTCTCTCTCTTTGCTGTACCAGTGTAGTGAATATGAATAAAGCAGCAGTGCCATGCATATGAATGTGCTCTTAATAAATTATGAACCAGATGTAGAGAGAAAGCAGGAGAACAGGCCTGTGTCTCCCGCTGAGTGGCAGAGAATTCACTCCAGACAAAAAATATAACTTGAAACAATACAAAAATAAAAAAGCAATAGTCTTACAAAGCAAATGATTTGCAAAGTATGATTTTCAACATTTAAATTACCTATTTCAACACCCAAATCTGTACTTTTCTCCTCTTATCCCCCCCTAACAAGCCCAATTTGAATATATTGACGCATTATTTGCACTCGAGTCATTTAATGGATTTCCAACATGGTTGCTAGGTTATTACTGGCATAAACTCTCTATTGACATTACTGTTGTACATCATAGGATGATTGCTCTGTTGATACCATGCTTTCAAACAGACATACAATTGAAGAAGTTACAGAATGACTTAGGCAAACACCCTAGCAGTGACATGTATTTTAATGAGATGAACAATTCTACAGAAAACATTTGTGGTTCATTTGTGGTTTGTGTCAGTGTGATGACACATGACATACGAGGCCAAAGTGCAGTGCGTCTTTTGGGCTCCAGTTGTTCACTACTGAGTGACATGTCTTGTTATACATTAACAATATTTGCCACCTTTCACAATAACCTTTGACAAAACCAAGCTAAATCGCACAAGTCCAGACAGCTGTAAATAAAAAGGTATAAAAAGCAGCTGTAATTTCTAGACTTTTTTAATCTAGACTTTTATGCTACAGATAGGAAACGTGATGAAAGTTTCATATTGAGTATAAAAAAACTGACTTTTAAGACTACAGTTTAACAGTTAATGGAAAATAGATGAAAGAGAACACATCTGATGACAGACATTAAGAGTACAGCAAAACAAATTAAACCTAATTAATATCCATATGTAACACAATAAGGTCATAAGGATGAGTCAGACCCACCATGTGTCTCTACATGCACGAGTACATGCTAGCACAATCAAATCAGGCAAAATACATAAGAACATGTGTGTGGGAAGACCATGGTGCTGGCTTTAAAGAGTAACACACAAGTAAAACCAGGCTGAAAAGCACTGATCATTGCACTTCCTGCTTAACCCTCCTGTTGTTCGCGGGTCAATTTTGACCCGTGAGGACAACAAGTGTCATTATGTGCTGTCATCAAAAAAATTGAAATGGTTTTAAAACAGTATCCTGACTTTAACAAATACTAGTCTGCCATAATCCAGCACATAATGACACCTGTTGTCCTCCCGGGTCAAAATTGACCCGAGGAGTTAAAAGTTTGTAGCCTGTTTCACTTCTGATCACACCCACAATAATAATGGAAGTGTATGCCAAGCCATCGAGCCATTGTGCACATATGCACGTAAACATGTAGTTATGTTACTCTTACAGTTACACCATGTTAATGCGTCTACAGCTTGGAGCAACCATTTTCACCAATGATTTAGAGGGGGACCAGTCTAATAGTCTCATTGAGATGAGCTCAGAAGTTAGTTTTCTACCCCTTGGATACCCCTTTTCTGCTATGATGGACAGTTGTTAAATTCCTTGTTTAAAACAAAGAAAAAAAAATCTTTTTAATTCTTGTAGTTAGTATATTATGATACGTCAGATATTTGCTTGTGTTCCTCTCTATAGTTTTTCCAAGTCACTGGGTTGCCAGTATGTGAAGAAGAGGTGGATTGAAATCTAAAACTGAAAGTTAACTTGTATTTAGACTAATTCATTATGCTGGAGTTTAACAAGACATCACTGAAAAACAAAAGTTGTATGATTCAAAACGAGGGAATTTGTGTGTTTTTCTGTGTGCAACAGCAACAGAGAAACTAAGGAACTGTGTGAAAGAGGGTAAAGGCTCAAAAGCACTGAAAGCATTTGACATGCTGACGTGTTTTGAAGTACACCTATTGTTTTAAATGACTGAATGTGCACTTACAGTGATATGAAGCGCGTCAAACTGCTTTGATGCCCCTACTCCTTGTTTCAACTTTGGAGCATCAAATGAGGACCCAGAGACCAAAGCTGTTTTTTCTACAGCCTAAAAAGAGTGAGATAGCACAAGAAAAATGAGAGCACGAGGGAGCGAGAGAGAGAAAGTGCAACGGTGGTCGAGCGAAGAGAGTGAGCGGCAATAGAGTGAATGAGAGAAATAAAACATTATTTTCTGATTGATTGATGGCGGTTACGTTCTAAAGCACAAATAAATAACTATCAAACACGCAACAGTGGATTGGAAAGAGATGCTCTTAGTTTCATTTTCCTCCTCTGCATTTCTCCTTTTCATTCTTTCATTACATTCAACTAATGCAGCAGTTAATACAAAGAACAACAGGACAAATCTGTGTTGGTTCTGTGGTGTTCTCGCTTCAAATCTGATGCCTGCAGTATGCCATAGGAGCATCGAATGAGGTGCCTCAATTATCGGTTTCAGTGTGTTTGGGCCTTAAGAGGGGTCCGTGCAACATATGAGGTCAATTTTCCACATAAAAATTGACAATAAAAAATGAGAAAGCTAGCCTATGGCTGATTTGCATGCAGTGCAGTGCGTCCATCCCTAATAAACAGATGCAGATTAAAGAAGTTAGCCTATCACTGGAAAATTAATTAATCTCTGTAAATGCCTAGTCGAAAAGTCCCTCCCTGGCTGAGATCAATACGTACTGTAAGTCAGAAGGAATCTGTGCTTTATATATACAGCAACATGTTTCTGTATAAATGCTCTAGCAGCCTACCAATGTATGATCTTAGCTGTTTAAATAAATCATATCCCTGACATGTCTCCTGTAGCAATGGATGCCAATGTAAGATTTGTCTGTATCGCCTCAGGTGAAACTACAGTATTAGGCAGATACAGCCAAGTTTTTCCTAATAAAAAAATGTAACTGAATGATGCCTCTAGTCTCATGCTTTTGCCTTTAGTTTCATAGAGAGTAATAGTTCTGTCTCCTAGAAATTATATTCATATACTACTAAATTGCATTCTCAATTATGTTGCATTGGCAAATGCAATTGCTGCCTACATCCAACCTCTCTTGAAAATAGTCTTGCTTGCCAACCTCTGGTGTCTGCTTTGTCGATCAGGTCCTGGTTCTTGGCTGTCTTGAGCTGGTGGGAGATGTCAAGCTTGTCCTCCTAAGAAACTGTGAGATCTCCTATGACATGTTTTGGTGCTCTTGGACAAAAGCACTATGTCTGGTTGGAGTGATGTCACTGCTATCTCTTCTGGAAAGACATCTTGTTCCTTTAGGTCTATTTGTATCTCCCCGTCTGATGCTCGATGAAAAATGGAGCGAGTGTACTTGGCGGTTGGTCTGTTGGATATCTGGTCCCCTTCTCCAACAAAAAAAAGAAAAAAAAAAGTACTCTGATTTCCTGTTTTTCCATTACCTATCAAACATTCCAAAAATAGAAAATTAGAAAAATCATTCTAAAATCTTAATTATGCATTGATCTGACAAACAAAAACTGATAAGCGTTACACGGACCAAGAGGGATCAAAGTGCTCTTTTTTTTATTTGACAGATACAAACAGACTTTGCAACCCAAGAACTAAGCAGAAGGTTAAAGCTCAATCGACACACCTGCTAATATTACTGGACATATATCATGTATCTGCCTACATGCCAGCTGATAAATAACTGCTGTAAACATCAAATATATGTTTGTGATGTTCTGATTGACCAGCTCCCAGAAGCTGCCCCCTGGCAGACTCACAGCCCTTCCGGAGGCTACGTAAACAAACAGTACTAGTAGGATTTCACTTTTTTTCTTCAAAAACTCAAAATGGAAACATGTCAAGTACATGGGTACATGTTTGAAGCCGAATCTGATCCAAAATATGTGAGTGGACAATGCGACCAACCCATAGAACAACCTTAGCAATGTTGGCTATGAAATAGACGGTATCACAAGGAGGAAGTAGAAACAAGGCTGCAAACGAAGCATTTGGAGCAACTGAATGAAGCCCTGGCTTTTGACTTACAGGGAACATTTTTACATACTGTACCTTTGGCCATGTTTAACATAGACATCCAACATTTTAACAGTATAAAAATAACAGAAAATCAATACGCATGACATGACATGTCCCCTTTAATAACCAAATTTAAGGGATCCTTATTGAAAATGTTATTTATTTAATCATTTTATATTCTATGAATACTATATGAAAAAAGGCAGGAATACCATGAGTGAATAAAAAAAAGAGATCACAGACGCAATCAGCCTTAAAAATTGAGATTTGGATGAGCTTCTTATTTCTTATTACATAAGATCATCTGCATAGAATGTTTGAATATGTTGTATAACATTTTCCAGTTTTACCACACACCTGCTGCTATAAAAAGCATTTTGCTTATAATTACTCATCAGATTGAAATATGGACAAAAGCAGGTGTGTGAATGAAGTTTCCAGTGAACTTTACTCTTCTAATGTGACGCCTCACCTGCCACCACTACCATTTAATCCAGAGCGATTGAACATGATAGGTCCAGCCCAGAGCCAGTGGATCAGATCCTTTTGTTATTTTTAGGTGAGTGTTTCTTGGCCTTTGCATCACCTGCTACAAGCTGAACACGATCCAACAACGAGAAACCCATAAGCTTTGATTAATTCATTAAATTATCATAAGGTTGTTTAGCAAAACCTCAAGCACAATTTCCACACGTTCACACCCTGGACGCAAGCTTGCATGAGTATACACATATACACACACGCAGACAAACGTTAACACACATGCATGCATGCAGAAGCAGGTTTCACATACACACAGCAACGCACGCACACACACACACACAAACAACACATGATCTGTCTGGCTGCTGTTTAATTGATAGTTGTTCTTTACAGTGGAAGTAGATCCAATAAGGAACTGAGCTGATCACCTACACTTCCTCTAACATCCTCTGATACTGTTGGGAGGGGTTGAGTGTGTGTGTGTGTGTGTCCTGCTGGACTTGTGTGCAGACCTCCATCTCATTAAGATGCCTCTGAACTTTCTAGAATGTCAGGGCCATGTTACCTGAAGCTACCATGGACACACACTTTGAGGGTTTACTTTCTGCAGCTGGCTGGTAATTAGTTTCAGTTAGGAACATGTTTCACATCTGGACAGTCATATTTATTTCCCTGGTTCCCTGCTTTATTTATTTTTTCTTAAATTACATCAGCCATTTTTACAGCTAATTAGTATTTTGGGCTGGATGCTTTGAAGCGCTTCCACTTCATAATGCTGTAGATGTATTTTCTATGAAAATCTTGACCTTGACACTGTATTACATAAATTACATACTGTAGCTGGTTTTGTGTGGCAAGAGGGGTTACTCTGCTTTAGTTTTGATTGGCCAACATTTGCAAATACTGCTGAACTGTTTCTGGTTTTGCTGGGATCTCAACATGGATTTTTTTCTGCTGAGAATTGAACTCTTGTAAGCTGTTAATTTGCTGAGAAAAGTATGGATTTGAACTGTGCACTTGGTGTACAAATACACTGTGATGAACTGCAGGTTTTTGTTTGTGTTTCTTGTTGGGTTGTATTTTTGTGCTATTTGTTATTAGTTTCTGGTTATTCCAAGGGTATTGAATCAATTTGCAAGTATCCTTTGAAGGGTTGACTGGTATTATTATAGATATTTTGTCAGGTTTTCCCACAATAAAGGAAAACAACCCCTCAAATTAGCTCTCCGCTGTGAAGGTAAGCTATTACCCTAAGTCCAGTTCATGACTTAAAAAGCACTGTTTCAACAATATTGTCTGTTTTTTAGCATGACATATTTTAAACCAATCAGCGTGTTAGTACAGCAATATGTTCTGGTTAAACATGTCCAACTAAAACTTTCAGCAGCCAGAACATACATATTTTCCACCTTTGTAGCTCAAAGGCACAGAGGCTGAGAATGACACATTTTCCACTTTTAACTGTCTAACATTGACAATAAACAAAACAACACCATCAAAATATTAGATTGTGTGCTGGGTTCTTATATCAACCATAAATTCATGATGCACAGTATATCCAATGCAACCAAGCAAATTCCATCTACTGAGGAAGATTGATGGGCTGGTGTGGAGTGCTGGAGTGCATGGAGATCTGTGGAAATTTGCTGTTAAAAGGGTCAGATTGGCTGCAGAGCTACCAAAACAACCCTGACCAGGATGAAATACTCAGATGGCTGGATGGTGGACGGGTGGATAAATATGCAGAAGGGTGACAGGTGCTTACAGTTGAATCCACATGTAGGTCATGTGTGGAAATAGAAGCAGAGTGATTTAAAATCAGTTACCAGAAACACCTGTTGGCTGTCAGGTGTATTTTGGTCCTGATGTAGTTAGTTTTGTATTCACGCAAGACTAACCATGATGAAAAGTCCTAAAAAACAATAACTCTGTTGGAATATTTTATGTCTGGTATTTTCTTGATGTCAGCAGTGTTTTATTTGTAATTTTATGTCCAAGAACTCAAATGTTTCTCCTTCCTCACACACAGTTTGGAAACCAGGAAACATTGATGCACAAGTACATATCAAATTTGTACGTATGAATTAGTCATTAATTGGGCCTACAATAATTGAAAATTGATGGCAAATTTTGTCAAAGATCCCCTCTAGACATGTTTTAAGATGTATATTATGATATATAATTTCAATTATCTTGTTAAAATCCTTAAGATGACATCTCCTCCTTCTCCCTTGTTAAAAATTCCATAATGTATAAATATGCAAATATATTTCATTTCAAAAGTTTAACTGTTGGACACAAGATGTCTCCTTGTTCACAGTAAAGTTCATTCTCAGTGTTTATGCACTAGAGGCTTCAAGTTTCCACATCACACTTGTGTAAGTTCAATATTGCACCACAATTGGCTTTCAAACTATTTGTGACTATTTGTGTCACAAATCCTGCTGATGGGTCCACCCCTTAATGAGCACAGAGAAACTTTCCACTTTCAGCAGATAAATGTGAAAACAGACTGTCAAACTCTGCACATACATCATTCTGCACAGTGAAGCTCAAACATCCAACTGTAGGAAGAAAGAAGAAAAATATATTTTCGAGTGGAGGGGGACTTTAACATTTGGTCATCTATCAGTTGTTGTTGCCAACTAGTTCAGAGTCTGAATACATTTTGTGGAAGAGTTATCAGGTTGTTTCCTAACTTCAACCATGAATCAAGGTTCATAATACAACAGATTTTTGGAAATAGGGATGTGCTATTTAGAAGTTGTGACCAAGTTGTGTCTTTGTTGAGAGGATGATTTGTTGTGCTGCTTTTGCTGATAAAATGTAAGTTTTTCAAGTATTTTGCATTTTGCAGTTATCTCCAGCAGTTTCAGTATTGTTATACAAGTTATAAACAGGTTCAGAATTTGTGATAAATAGAGCTTGAACTCCTGGCTATGCACATGATAAATCTTAGTGCTTAGAAGAAGGAATGCTTTCTTTACAGTGCTGCTGTGGTCTTTTCATGTAAAATATAAGTACAGGGGGTGAAGGACAATGTTTTCAACTGAATTATTACCCAACTTTGTATTTACCTTCAGCCTAAAACCACTGTTGGGTTTCTTGGAATCATTCAGTCAAAAGAGACATTTTTCCTTCACTTTTCTTGTCAGGTTTCTTTGAGTGCCTCCTCAGCTCAGTTTTGATATGCCAAAGCTGGACAAACAAATCTCTTGAGAGAGTTTATTGGCTTAGAAATGTAATTTATTCTGCACTTATTGGAGTTAAATAATACTTAGAAAAACAACAAGGGGGCAGTAAAAGAAAGATGTTCACGCACAACTCTTGTTTTTTCTTTCCTGTGCCAAAGTATACTTTCTTACAGAGGAACCCATACAAAACCTGAACACAGTCCTGACAGCCTAGAATCATGCTGTAACCCTGCACTGACTAGATCAACTGACTCCTTCGTACACACACACACAATTGCACGTTAGTTCACTTGATAGTTGATTCAAGTGAACATATCACTTGTTGAAACACGAGGTGTGTATACATGTGTATGTGAACTGCATGTGTACATGTACTGTAAGCTCTAAATTAGAATTGTGACACAATTGTGTCATCTGTCTGTATTACTACTGCCTTGATTTTCTTTTTTTGTTTTAGACCAATTCACCAATTAGTAAAAGTGCAAACCTCTACAGATAGATCTAAAGTAAGTTTATATACAATACATATTACACAAAATAAATGACTGCATACAATTTAACCCCCTTTACTGTGATTAACTTACCAGTGTTCAAAAATGGTGCCCATTCATTCCTGTGAAAGTTGCTCAGTGGCACACGAAGCCAAAAATAGTCTGCCATGTGTCCGCCATGTTTGTTGCAGGCTTCCTCATATTTCCAGGTTTTTGGGCCCATAGAACATGCTCAGTAGAGTCCTTCTCTAATGTGTCCCAAACTTCTGCTGGCCGTGCTGGCTGGCATTCCGGTTAGCTCTTTGTTCACTTGAATGGGTATAAAATAATTTTACTCAAAAAAAATGTACTCACTGTTTTACAGCCACTCTTTTTCCAATTATTGTGCGCAGGAAAAATGCTTTTTGGGCCAGTGTGCATCACATGATGGATCCAGAAGTGGTAATTACACAATTTGACCACTATGTCACAGCCTGGTGCTCTTCCTGGAAACTGACTAATCAGTTTAGGTCCAACTGGTAAGTCAGTTTCCTTTTTGTTGTATGATTTTAGGAAGGAGGAAGCAATCATAGCATATTAGCTGTGTTAGCGGTGTTGAACTATTCACTTTTATTTAACCTCCTTAAATGATACAGTTTATAATACATTTAATAGACAGGAGTTGATGGTACAAATACATCTTTTCAATAAACTGTGTGACATTATTGTCCCGTTAGTGACCAAGGTAAGCTAATTAGCTAATGTCTTTGCTAATGACCATTATCAAGCTCGTTAGCTGGGGGAGCCTTCTTCAATAACTTTTGTTAATGAAATAGTGTGCAATAGTGAACAAAATGCCAAAGGGAAGTAAACAGAACAGTTTAGAGAAAATACTGAGAAGTTGCTATTATGTCTAGCCCAGTCAGGCCAGCTAGCAAGTTAGCGATTAGCTTGTACCAGTTTTCTAACTTGCTCCACAAGTAGGCATTACATCACTAAGCTTCCAGCCCCTCTTCTTTTGTGTGCACACGCAAATGTGAATTTGTGGTGTGACTGCTGCTTAACCAGCTACAGGTTCCATGGCTAGATGATGGACACTGCACAGACACCAGCTATTGGCTGGGTGCTTCATTAGCTGCAGCTACAGCATGTGAGTTTAGAAACTCACAAAATGAAATGTGGGGGACTGAAACAGAGGAGGAAGGTTCTCTGGTCTGATGTGACTAAAGTAATGCTGCTCTTTAGCCATCATACTAGACATAATCCTGAATACTGAAATAAACTTTTGTTGAACAATTTAATTTAACTTACAAGAGCTCCACATTGATATTCAGGATGATGCATCACCACCTTTCCCTAATTAAAATGATTTAAATGCTGTAGGGCCTTTCTTTCTTTTGAACAGTAACTTGTCCACAGTGCAGACACATAAATGCTTGGCCTCATGTTCACACTTGTGTACAACCTAAGTATGTGTGTGACATTGTAAAACAGGCCTTTCTGTGTGCCATTATAAGGTATTTCAAAGCCGAGGCCACTGTGAGTGAGTCATAGCAAGGCGAGTGGCCCCGTAGGTGTTGATGGCTTGACAATGCGGATGACATCCCAACATGCTGTGGCTTTAGATGTTACGTTTCCTCCATTACTATTTCAGCCCCAGCTGGCTCAGGGGAGATGTGATTACAGGGCTTCGCAATAAGCCTGCAATCTGTAGTGGAAAGTACAAGGGCTGAGGGTAAATAATTCATGAAGATTCACTGTTTGAAGGATTGAGTGACTGAATGGCTGTTGTCCTGCAGAGAGAAAGAAAAGGAGATGAATAGGAGCGAATAGAGGATTGCGATGGAGGATCTTTGACTAGTTTAATTATGCTTTTGTTAACTTCTTCTTTCTTCACTTGCATTTGATGTGTTTTCTCCTGCTTTTTTTTCCCCCTAATGCACTCATCTCGCCTGTCATCTCCTTTCCCATCTGCTTTTGTCTTTCCTCCTTTTTCTCTGCCTTTATCACTCCTCTCTTCTATGTTGTTTTCTGTTTCTCTTTCCCCTGCCTGGCTCAGGTGATATAAAGTATGGCGACAGCTATTGAAACCTGGGGGATTAAGTCAAGCTATTTTAGTACCTTGGGCCAACACCACAGTATCTCACGCACATTCACAAACATGCCACAGACAACAAGGTGATATAAGGTAGGCAGACAGAGCTATTTAAACTTAGGGGGGAGGAAACATGTATTTTCAAGACATAGGTCTTCCAGGCAGGGATAACAAGGATGCAGCACACACACACACACATAAGCACAGTCTGTGGTCTCCAGGACTCAAAGAGGATAGAGGTGAACACAAGCTGGTGTACTCCACCCACAACATGTGCGCACACACACACACACATACATGGAAAGAGAGCATAGTATCACACAGCTACTGTCAGGCTGTTCTCACAGTCAGGAAGCGAGAGCACCTGAAGTTAACACCCAGGCATGGCTTGCTGGAACACATCCTCTCTGCAGACCCAAACTGTCAGCTTATTTTTTTCACGAGTCACAGCTCATTTCTTTTCTGAGGTTGCGTGTGTGCTTTTGTATCATGCACAATATAAAAAGTACCCATAGACATAAGAATGTAACACAAATAAATGAATACCACTGTCTTATTCTCTCTCTTGTTATGTTTCTACAAATCTAACGTTGCATACAAACCTCTTGCTGTAAAAATAAAAGAAAACATGTCACAGCACTGATCTTGCTGTTTTGACTTTTTCAGTCATTCCTTAACACCTAGCACTCTATAGAAGGTCTTTATTTCAAGTATCACTCTTTTCACACCATTCTTGTTAAACCGAAACAAAATTGTGTGTATCATTTTTTCATAAAACTGTTCAACACTGTTCAAGAACATATAAAGCATTACTCACATGCTTAACAATGGCATTTCTGAGTAGGCTAGCTTAAAATAAATATATATAGTATCCTAAGCCTTGTTACATGCATGCCAATAGGAAAACTGAGCAAAAACAGGCCCCTGTTTTGAACTGTTATTTCTAATTTTCCTTGTTTCAGTATTTTATTATTATTTTAGTAAGATTTGCTGTTGATGCTGAAACGAGGCAGAGTGGTGTGGATACCATTTTCCTTCTCGATCGCTGTTAAGCTACTTTTTTTCTTCCAGCTATTCAAACAGTGCAGTCCCTCTCCCATTCCTGGTTGGATTTTAATTTATAGAATCTGCAGAAAGTGTTAAGTTTCAAAGACAGTAACTCTGCTCAAAAAACAGCAAACAAATAAGTGATTGGAATTAATTAATGAACGAAAAGAGAAATAGAGCGGCAGAGTGGTAAGTATGCTATGATTCTGTTGTGTAGTTGTACTGATGGATTTAGTACTGTGGAATTGATCATGCAAGTTATTGCAGGAAATTCAATCCCTCTCAATGGCCTTTATTAGCAACCAGTCTTTATTTGTTCATATGTATAATTATTTACCAGCTTTTGAAAATTAAAAGTAAATAAAAGCCAGCAACGTCCAACATTTCTGCCAAATGAGCAAATTCCCAATATGAAATATAACTTGCCAACACTAAGTGACCTGCTAGAAGAGTCTGCTCTTTATTAAACCAACTTCTAAACTTCTAAACATTGGGCCTTCATTCTGAGAGGTGAAGAAGTAACAGAAAACCCTTTCTGGAAGCTAAATACCACCAGAATGTAAAGAAAATGACACATTCCTATACAAGAGATGATGCCTGTTGTATGTGAAGAGCTTGACTATTGAGCAGAGCTAACAAAGAATCTGTGGTCAACATATTTTTATGCCATCATGTGTGGGAGGTGGCCAACTAAGCCAGAGAAAGAGTCTTATGCGTATAAAACTTTGTCAGGACTCCCAGTTTGCCCCAGTGTGCAGCTTTCATTGAAATGAATGAGGCACCATCTTGGAACAATGCATCCACAGTTTAACATTCTGGATTTGTGTATGTCAGATATTGCACAGTAAATATTACACATTTAGTTTCCAGTTGAATTCTGGGAACTGTATTTCTTGTTGTGACAGCCAGGTGTTGCCAAATCCACCAAAGTATTAAAAAAAATAATCAACACAAATTATGGTACGTAAAAGATGTCACACAGAAAATAAAGTAGAAATGTAAATCCTGTTAGTAAATAAGTTCACTTGTAAATGTGTTTCTTACAGTTAGGCAACGACATGTTCAACAGCAAACTTTCATATTAGAGCAGTGAAAAGAGTGATGTAACAATGAGCAGAAAAAGCTCAGCCACCGTTACAGAACACGCGTTGTTGAGGATGATGACGATAATGCTTTTGCAGGGATATATTGTGTAAGTCTGGCCTGCAATTGATTTCATCAGTTGAAGGTAAAGGGGACATCCACGCATGTTGCTATGGATACTGTAAGATAGTGGTACTCTCCAGAAAAAGAAAGCATTAGTGAGTGATGGAGAGAGAAAGGAGAGTCAGAGGACATAGGACACTTTTATCTAACGATCCATGGCAACACAGTTTCACTTTAATACATTCATTATAGTAAAATGCCATAATAGAAAAGAGGAAAGAAAGAAAAGGAGGGTGGGAGGGAGAGATAGGTCAGATAAGGTGATGAGTTGACATGAACACCCTTTTGAGATTCTACAGTTGGATCAATAATGGTATAAGGAGAGATGCCCCTGAACAGAAATTTGTTCATTTGCGTGCCATAAAATTCCAATGATTTTTATTCATATCAGATAAAATGTAATTCCTCATTTGATGTCAGATTTAAATAGCTGCAAGTCATCAGAATACACATTCATTTTTTCATACACATTAAGTATGTACATAAGTACAGAGACAAAAAATAATAATATGCACCTCTGTCCAAATATTTCTGACTGCACTTGTATCTATTTTAGCTTCTCTATCGGTGTCAACTAGCTGCAGGCCACAGAATATCACATTACTGCTCTGCTAGAATATCTATAACTTCACACATACCTTTATGAAACTCAAATCTCATATTATACTGCTGACTTCATGTGGCTGACTCACCAGGAAAATCCACTCAACTGGGAGAACAATGCCCAACTAGAAACCAGAAAATACATTCAGTAGTTTAAACCCACTTACTTTTGGAATCAGGGTCAATTTTGAATAAATTAAGCAGCTATGGCAGTGTTTTCCTCCCGATTACAGCAGCATTCTGAATTTGTTACAAGTCTGTTTAATGCCTCTCGCAGACTTCTTCTCCATGGAATCTTTGGCTCATGGGTATCATAGAGACATCCACCAAAACTAATCCACCAAACTAACAGAAAATAAACACATTTATGAATCCAAGAGACAGTGTCAGTATGTTGTGGAACACTGAGAATATAATTAAAAGAAAACTCTGAAATGGGAATGTACACTTTCTCCTCCCTGGGTTAGCTGTAATCTTGTATTGTCTAGTTCTTTGTATGGTGGCCCTGAGAGCTCAACACACTCTAATTTAAGAAAACACAAATAGACAAGATACAAACAAATAAAGAAAACATCATCAATTTGACAATACATGCACAGCATTTAGAAAACGAGCTGAAATCCAGACAGTACAACACATCTCGAGTGAATACCCCACAGGTGATGCCTGGGGCTACTTTGAATTACTGACTGAGAAGATTTAGCCTACAGGGTGAAATAAAAGTAAAAGACCAGGTGGAGAGGAGGAATGAAAAGAAGTGGAGGGCCAGCAAAGCTTTGTGATGTAGTGACTACTTGTTGGGCTAGTTGGTGAGCTGCTGTAGCTGACAAGCTAACCTCTAATGTGCTAGCTAGCTAGCTGGGAACATTTTCTTTGGCTTGACCAACTAGCTTGGTCATAGCCTTGCATAGCCGCAGTGTCAGCAATTAGCCAACCAGTGTGACGTTAATAGCCTAATAGCCGCTGAAGTGTAGTGTGGTAGCGACGTCAGCGGCTGCGCTGTTGGTGTTGCTGCTGCTACTGGTGAGGAGTAGGCTGCCGGGGCTGGAGGTGAGAACCCATCCGCTCCGACAACTTCTGCGTCATTTCCAACCGGACAACCCTTCCTACGTGTTTTGTTCCATTTTTTAAGGCTACAATTAACAGCTGTTGTTTACATGGCTACCGTTTGACACAAGTCCTTAAAAAATGGTGGTTGCTGGTGTTGCATTGGCTCATGTGTTTAACCTAACCATTCAAGGTATACTTACACTGGACAAAAATGACTTGTATTCAGTAGGATCCAAGTTTACAAGTTTATTTACAAGTACAAGTATACAAGTTTATGGATCTGTCACATATCCATAACGTTTATGGATAGAGTACAGGGACAACATAGATGCTTATATATGATATCATCTGGATATGGTTTCTGTAATATATCCCTTAGGATACCAGATTCATAGATCACAAAGATCACAGATCTGGCAAAATGGCATCATCGGATTTACTGCATATAGTGAGAAATACAAAGAAATTTGATTATATAATTTTCACTGATCTGCAAAACTGACTTGGCAGGCCTGGTCTGACACAGATCCTTACATGAAGGGATAGCATGTTTACTGATTTGTCAGAGATGCCTAATTGTATAATTTATCTGTAGCCTAATCTGTTAGAATGCAAGGTTGGGCTCCTATTGGATATTACAGACCTGTAAGCTCACCTTTCCCTCCAAATCTTACTCGACAAAGGAGCCCGTAGGCTATCCTGAAAGATCCAGTGGTGTACAATTTTCTTGATCTGTCACATATCCATAGTGTTTATGGGGCGAATATGGCTTTAATTGGCTTTACATTGATGATCTCCTGAACTTTAGGGTCAATTTCGGGGTACTTCCTGTGATCTTAGAAGGACAAAATTGCGTGTTTGGTGTTACGCCAGTTTTCAGGCATTGTGATTGTAAGTCAATCAGACCTTGTACGGCTGAAAAGGCCTCAGTAAAGTTGTTCAGAAGGCCCTCATTGACGACCCTCTAACCTTAACTGACCCCTCACCTTTAAATCCCCATAAATCAGGAACCAAAAGAGCTAGAGAGATGGGTCAAAGTGTTCTCAAAAGCTCTGGATGAGCTTTTCTTTGTTCATTTATTTGTTAAAACAAGGTTAGCCCTTGTAAATACAGCTTCTTGAAGGAAACAGAATTGCCAGTCAACACAACATAATAAAAATGCCTTGACTAAATAATTTAAAATGTTTATATTAATTAAATGATATAAGTCACATTCACATGTTGATAAAATGGACCTTCATCTCTGTAACACCTGATTGATTTGATTTCAAAATTAAGGGTTATATAAGCGTCATTAATAATTCATTGAAATGTGTTCATTGTTTTTAAAAAAGTTAATATTTAATAGTACACCATAATAATAAAGTATTGTAAGCATTGCATTAACACAGTCCAATCATTGTTGTAGATTGTCCTAGATTGTTAGTGTTAGTGTTATTGTTTTTAGTATTATTACTTTTTCATTTTAAATCAAGCTTGATTGTAAAGGGTTGGGGTTTAATTCTGTTATTTCAGCAAATAAACATCCAACATGGTCAATGGAAATTTGTTTCTTTTAATTTAAATATTTTAATTTAGTAATGCAATTACAGAATACATAGGGAAACATGACTTTACAAGGGATATTACTTTCTCTCAATATTACGGCTTTTCAAAGGGCATTCATGTCATTCCTTATTATATTTCCTCTAGGTGAATATATGTAATTAGGGTTACATATTTACTTATTATGGCTTTGACACTAGTACTTATGGACTTTGGCTCAGGGTGTGCGGCACATAGTCATGGTGACCAAGGTACAGGCATACTCACAGTGCTCTGGCTGAGGATGCACAACAGTCTTATTATAAATGTGTTCTCTAGGTGAATATATTGACACTACATATACCGTAAATATATATATATATATATATATGTGTGTGTGTGTGTGTGTGTGTGTGTGTGGTGTATATATAAATAAGTTAATGTCTTGCCTGCAAAGAATAAATAAATAAAATAAAACAGTAAAAAACACCACCATAGACTGTATAAAAGAAAAAAGGCACCACTTGTGTTTTAGCTGCAGTGTGCTGGCTAACGGCTTATGGTAAGCTAGCGGAGGGAGTGAGTGGGAGAGTGACAGTGAAGGAGCAGTGGTGTGGCTGCTATCGGTGCAGAGCTGGGTGAGCAGTATAAACTGTTTTGTCATGTTTTGTACTTAACGTTAGTGTTTGCCATATAATTTTTTTCTTATATACGTGGCTTGGTTGGGGGGCCATAAGAGAGACCTCTCATAACCCAACTGCCACACTTTGTGTCGAAAGTCACACTCCATCTTTTGAGGCTAATAAACCAGTCAATCCGCAATGCACACAGGTAATGAAAACACTCATATAGACTAGAGAACTCACCAGTACGAACATCAGTAATGTTAACAGCTTCAACATCCACCGACTATTAAGTGCCCATTTTCCATCTGGAAAATGATGAAAACCTTGTTACTCACAATTTTGAGGTCTTGCCTCAAAATCATCAATCTCCTCTTCTCTCAATTATCAAGTCTGGACAGTTATTCCACATAAAAGTAGTCCAGTGGGACTGTTTTTTTTTTTTTAAATCATCAGATCCTCTTACATTGAGATCACAAAACCTGTTCTCATTTTTGACTCATCCTGTATGTAGTCCAAATCTATTTATAAGCTTTGTAGAAGTTCAACTCTGCCTCCAGTCACCATAATGAAAACGACATTAAACAATACGTTTCTTCACATTGCTGAGATAAATCTCTCTCGGATAGGCTTAATCAGCATTGTGTGAACTTGTTTGGTAAGGGCTTGAATGTAACAGACATTCATTTATATGTAAAAGTTCCACACTGCAGGTTTAAAGATGAAAACAGCACTCTATAAAATTGTTCTATTATCTTAATAACTTCATTTTACTTAATTGTGTTCTGGTTGTCCATGAAAAGCTGTTTCTCTGTAACAAACATGAAATTGACAGAAAGGCATTTTTTGCACCAATTATATGGGTAGCTCTCATACACTCTGTTATACACTAGTTTGTTTCTATTCGTGCATTATTTATCTATTATGGGAGATTGGGCAAGAATCAAATTATTAGACTTATAGGACTTGGCATAAGACATTTTACGACCACACACACACACACACACGCTAGACACATTTGTGTTGTTTGTCTCTAAATAATTGAGAGTACAAAGAGCAGAATTAAATATTTCTTTTTCATCAGCATCTCATAAAAAGTTGTTTATTTTCCTTTCTGTGGGAGGCAATGCCAACTGCCATTATTAGGGGAAATTATTCCTTTCTTTCACACACAAGGGACTTAATCTCTTACTCTTTGACTATCTAGTTTAGTTATTCCTCTGTCTCTATGCCTTTCTACTTCTTTGTCTGTTCCTGAACCAGGTTTTTTCTTTCATTAGTACAAGGAGCAAGCAACACATGTTTTCCTTTCAATGGTCTGGGTCACTGCTAATAGGTCTTCCAGTTGAACAGGGTGACAGTGTGTGGGAGCATAACTGAGTCTGCAGTATCACTCTGATTTTTCTCTCTTTTGTCCATCGCTTGCTCCTTCGCCTCCATTTCTCATCCTTCATCTTTTTGTTTCTAGATATATTTATTTGAAGAAGACATATTATATATATTCTTATTCTGGAGCTGTACTGGTATGTCTTTGCATGATTTACAGTAAAAACAAACAAACAAAAACTTATTTATATTCTAATGGCTAAGGGTGCAACGGATCACAAAACTCATGGTTCGGATTGTATCATGGATTTGAGTCACGGATCGGATAATTTTTCGGAGCAGCAAAAAAAAAAAAAAGGGGGGGGGGGGGGGGTCAAATAAAACTTTGTTTTCCATTTATTCTGTAAAACACTTACAGCAAGGAACTTTTGCCCATGGTCTTAAATGAAAACAACATTCAAGATGTCCAGTGGTTAAATGAAATCTTAAAATATTCAATGCTCAATTGTGCACCACTAACATAAGTTAGCAGCTTGATAGCCAATTAGCAGCTTAACTGCAGCACATTAAACAGCATGTAAAAATACCTGCAGATACCCATTAGATGCTGGTTTGGTCGTCGCTCTTCAAAATCTCTGTGAGCGACACGCTGTCTGTCCATGACTTGTACTTACAGCAGTTTGTTTACATTGTCTTAAATGAGATATTAAGTTTTGCAATTAAGCCGCTCTTCACATGCGTGCCTGTGATCTGTATGGATCACTCCGTAGGGGGCTATGTTAACAAACTGTGAAAAGAGCTATAGTGGTAGGATTTCGGGACAGTTCTCGTTCTTTCCTCAAACTTCTTAAATACATCTACAGTTGAGATGACTTTGTTAGACGTGTGTTGCTGAAAAAAAGATACCAGATTAGAGATTATAGATCAGAGATAGAAAAGACATTATAGATAAGAGATTTTTGAAACTTGTTTTTATGTTGTCTTCACTCTCAACAATCTCTAAAATTGTAAGACAAGGCGCCCAAGCTGACCAATCACAGTTCTTGTAGTAACCATGTGGTATATCTCTGTATCCACCAACACATCACTTACAGCATAGCAACAGTTGCTATGTCAGTAGGCTCTGTAGCTACACTGTAACTACCTCCTTAATACAAAACTATAAATTCTATCAAATTAATTGGTGTTAATTGGTTAATTAAATTAACCTCCACAGTATCTCCAGTTTGTATTTATTGGGTACAAACAACTTGTGTAATGTTATTGGTTTGAATTATAACAGCCACTGTCCCTCGGTTCTTATCTAACCAACCAGAACAAGACAAAGGACTAGGCCATAAAAAGGTTACAGTTAACTCAAATATCTCACATTACTGACACTTTAGGCTTGCTGAACAGTTTCCACCACAATTTCTAAAAAAAAATAGTTAGTTCAACATATACGCTTATTGTTAGGTGGAGCGGAGCAGGTGGACCCAAACGCAGGAGACTGCAGACAGAGCAAGGCTAAAGAATGATGCCTTTATTTTAGGCCTGTGCAGGCAAAAACAAAGGATCCATCAAAACTGAACTGAAAACCAGAACTTAAATACAAACTGAACTAATGAAACAACAAGGAACAGGTGGTGAGACACAAGGGCAGGCTGGGAGGTGATTGGCTGGGGAAGACACAGGGGAGCAGGGTGGGGATAACAAGACTGAAGGCAGGGCAGGTGTGAAGGGAAAAGCAGGCTGAGGAGGAGTACATGAACACAAAAAACACAGGGCAAACATTAAACCAAAACCCAGAATCACAATGAATACAGTTTAACTAATAAAGGCAACTTAAATGATATCATGCCAGAAGTCTTTAAAGATAAAATGCAAATCAGCTTTCCCCCACTCAATCCAGTCCAAACAAAAGGGGAGAAAAGTCTGAGGGCCTCTGGAAGACCAATGGAGTATGGCAGCTAGGGACACAGAGTCAGACAGCAAACAGAACTGTAACACTTATTTTCAGAGGAACATGTGTTTCAGTCTTTAAAGTTTTATACACACACACAAAAAAACAACTTCAGGTAATATAAGCATCACTTCTAGTGATGGGCAGACTGATTCTTTTCACAGAATTGGTTCCTTTGAGTTGATACATGAAAATGTATCAAAGCTTTCGAGTTTTGATACTTTTTGCAAAATATGGCGTAAGTTTCTCTGTGACATTCAGTTACAGTACATGCTCGTTTGACAGCTAGTCAGCGTCCCACTTGAATGTAGGTAGGCTATGTAAGCTCAATATGATGTTACAAAAGTGTCACTGACCCAAGATTTGTTGTTCTATTCAAGGGGCAAGTAGCAGACGTCCTTGCTCAAGAGAGCAGTTTGTTCAATCTTGTTCAGTTTAACCTGCCGTCTGTCTCGACTTGAGTCTGATTCAGTTGCTTTTCGTTCACTCATATGTCCCAATTTGAGAGAATAGTTCATTTGATCTCGTTCAGTGAGTAGCTGCCAGGCTGTCTTGACTCAAGCCACTCATTGATGTCCTCATTGAGACAGTGATTCCAGCTCCTTCATTGGTTGTCCCACTCCCTATGTTTTGAGTGACTGCACCACTGTAGCAGACAGCATGAGCAGTACTCTACGATAAAAGCGAGTGGGCATGGGCAGTATGAGTGGGAAAAGTCGGGGATTCATGAGCACTCACTATGTTCAACAGGCTGACCGGGTACATACCAGACACTAAAAAGAGTCATTCAAAAAGATTTGTTCGTTCATTTTTGCCCATCACTGATCACATCCTTGTTGGTCACAATGTGGCATCAGTTAATTTTTTTCAATTGCAACAGTCAACTTAAAAGAAGTAGTTTGTTGCTCCCTGCTCTTAGCCTCCCTAATGTAGTGTGGACACTGCAAGACATACAGTACTTCAAACTAAGAAGGAACTGTGCAGAGGCACTGGTGCATAAGATATACAAACAAAACATAACCAAAGGATACGAAGTAAATGCTTGATATTCAAGTGTGGGTATTTTGTGAGTAATCTCTTAAAATGTTTGTTTTTGTTCATTTCCTTGAGTCAAACACTGTCTCCACTGTTTACATTTTTTTCTTTTTCTCCTTTTTTGTCATCCTTCCTTCTCCTCTAATCTCCAGGACCTAGATGCTATTTTTGTCATTTGTTTCCATTAGGATCAGGAGCAGGCAAAGCACAGTTTTCTTCTGATGGCTACTTTGCTGATAGGTGGCCCAGCGCAACAACACATTGATGATGGGGCTGGCACAGAGGAGAATACAAATGAAACCAATGGCTGCTGGTTGGCTGAAATCCAACCAGTCAAGGCAGATGGCCGCCCACCTAGAGCCTGGTTCTGCTTGAGGTTTCTTCCCGTTAAAGGAGAGTTTTTCCTTGCTGCTGTCACCAAATGCTTGATCACTGGGGAATGTTGGGTCTCTGTAAATGAAGATTACGTTCTAGACCTGCCCTGTGTGAAAAGTGCCCTGAGATAACTTCTGTTGTGATTTGGGGCTATATAAATAAAAATGACTTGACTTGACTGCTCTGTTTTATTTATTTATTTGTTGATTTATTTAACAGGGACAGTGCACATTAATAAACATTGCTGTAAATGCGCCAGAGTTAACCAAGAGGCTATTTTTCATCTGTTGTCTGTGGACAGATGTTACAGAGTCACCCTAAAACAGAATATGAGATTGAAATTACAAAGTTATTGAGATCATTCATGAGCAGAACAATAATAAAAGGAAGAAAAAAGAATACATTAATGTTAATAAAAAACATCATTCAGGACACCTTTATACTACATTGTCAGGTACTATTTAGAACATGCAACACAGAGGCTCATAATACAAAAGATATGAGATATTAATGTTAATGGAAATATAAGACCAAATTTTGCTGCATTGTTTGACACTAACTGAAACATGCAATGCAGAAGCACAGACATAAAAAAGGATACACAGTATATAAAATACATAAATCAGTCTGACGCAATAAAGGCAAGACCACAATAAGGCATGCATGCAGGTACATGAAGGCAGACGGGAAGTAGCAAGATATCGACAGGACAGCAGACAGCAAGTCAGCACAGACGGACTGAGGACAGTAAGGTGCAATTGAGTTTTAGTGCTGACAGAGCTGAGTACTAATTAACCATTTCTTTAAATGAGCTCTAGAAGAACTGTATGTGTCCAGTTCTCTAATAGTTGCTGGGATGGAGTTCCATTCTAGTGCAGTTTTATCAGAAAATGCAGACTGACTGAAAGTACTTTTTCTGAGTGGGATGATGCAATCCCCTCTCGCTGCACCTCTTGTGAATCCATATGCCGTTGTTCTTATGTTGGCAAACTGTCTGAGCGGAGAAGTCAAGCCATATATAATCTTGTACGTTGAGACAAACTACATATTTAATCATATTTTCCTGACTCAGCAAGTTACATTTTTTTTAACATTGGGCAATGATGAAAATGTAATGTAATGATGTAATGACATAAGATCACATTAAATTGATCTCATGTCAAATTCCACACAAATCCCAGAAAAATTAAGACAACAACCAAAATGCTGTGTAGCCAAATATATCCAGCTGCAACATATGTCCATATTTACTACAATGAACCAACATTTGTGAAAACTGCTTAATTTCCCATGGGATATGCTGTAACCAGGTAACCAGGTGGTTTTACATTTACATCATTTATGTCACATATGCCACCCCTGGAGGATAAAATACCAAACAGAGAAGAAAGACACTCACACAGTGGTGGGCATCACACTTATTATCTGCCCTACAGGGAAACCACAAATAACAAGTAAAATCTTTAAAAAGTGTACAATTTGGAATGCCAACAGTGATGGCATGCTTTCACACCAAGACATTTGCTGGACATATGATGCCTTATGTAGGCATGTGAATATGACGCAGTATTTGCACATCTCGTGTATCTCTCTGCTGCTGATGAACATGTTTTTTGTCATATTGAAGACTGAAGTTGTTTCATCTTTGATTTAACAGACTATAGTTGTAGATAGTGCCTTAATAATACACTTTGAGAAATATTGTATTTCATTTTGCTTCATTTGACTTTGATGAATCATATTCAAATTCAGTGGTAGCAAAGAATATGATCACATTAATTGATTTTTCCCCCCTGAAGGCCTCCCCAGATGATCCAGTTAGGCAAGCTTTATGTCTAGTGCGGCTGCTGTAATACAGTCTCCCCCTGTACCTCCCATTCATACAATTCATACTATTGTTCTCTTGTGTTATTTTATCTCTATTAGTTGCTGCGATGACCTTATTTACCCAATGAGATCATTAAAGTTTCATGTTATGTGAACAACACTAGCTTTTTAGTTGTATTCCCTGTGAACCCTGATGGACCAGGTGGAAACATGTTTAGGGAAAGCCGCACAGGGTCTCAGTCTATATCCTCACCGCAAACAGTGTGTCTTTGGCTACAACATGTTAAGTGATGGTAGGAATTAGATGGCAACTTCAGCTGGCCAAATCCCTGCTGGAGATCCCGGTGACTCAGTCTTCTTAGCCTACTGTGTGTGTTTGCTGCAGTTCTCCCCGGGAATAGCCCAACAGCAGCATGACACACAGCATGCTGTCACACACACAGACACACACGCATGCAGTGCTTGCCTGCAGGGATTTGTGTGCAAGGGGGAGATCTATTTATCTCTGTGTGTCTTTTTTTTTTCGTCCTCTACGAGTGAGGCGACTACCAGCTAGTTCACCCTGACAAACACTCCCATGTGCAACACAGCTTTCATAAAACAGCTACTGGCACATGTGCAGTCTCTAAAGCTTTTTTTATCTGAAGTGGGGTATACATATGAGATAAAAAAAAGTAGGGGGAAAGGGGAAGACTGACAGTAGCTTCCTGTGAATGACTAACATGGAGAATAAAAGCTTTAACTATTTTTCAGTGCATATCAAATTGTTTAGGGAAAATGAGAAGACTGTGACTGTTGTTTTAGGTGAAATACCATATGTGTGGTGAAGGGGAAAAAAGTGCCATGTAAAAGGCACATATGAATCACTTACAGTATGAAATAAAACAATGTCAGATACATTTAATGACTCTGCATCCTTTTTGCCATATACCTAATTACACATACAACTATATATATTTTTATACATTTACTATTCTTCATTTCTCTTGCTGCCTCCACAGAGAAAAATGTATGAAAAGCAGTAAACAGGGTAATAGATTCTGCAAGGGATAAGTGACTGTAACACTTTAACTAACCGTGACATAAACTGTTGGCAGTCACACTTCCTGCTTTGGTTACTGTGTGTATCTGTGTTTTTCATGCCTCTCGTCCTCAGCTTTTTGACAGTATTTTCGCAAAATACAACTGATTTTGGATTTCGGACCTCGGGCTATCTACACCTGAGATGTATTTGGCCTTGACCATTGCCTGGATTGTGACGCCAATTCTGGAACACAGACTTGAAAGACTGATGCCGGTGAGCTTACTAGCCAGCTTGGCTGTTTCATGGCCTGCGGTGGCTGCTACAACTAATGTTATACCTACTATGCTTGGTCTTCTAGGTGTACATTGCACAAACAAACAAGATGCCACCAAAGAAGAATTGTGCAATTACAGATGAGGAAGTCAAGGAGATAAAGAAAGCGCTTGACTTTCTGTCAGAAAAGATTGCAACTCTAAGTAGCAGAAAATGATAATGGATTTGATGAATGAAATCAAGGAATTGAAAAGACAAAATGCCGAGAAGAATAAGAGGATTGCTTTCTTAGAGTGCCGAATGGCAGACCTGGAACAGTATACCTAAATGAATTATATTATTGTCAGCGGGTTGGATACCAAGCCCTGGTCATATGCAAGGGCTGTGGTGCCGGTGGAGGGAAAGCCCATCAAGCCTGATCTGGACTTCCTAGAGAAACATGTGATCAGCTTCTTCAAAAGCACAGGGAATATCAGTGGACTGCAACGATATTGAGGCATGTCGTCCTCTCCCCGAAAAAACAGAAGTGAGAAACCAGACATAATAATTTGTTTTGTGAATAGGAAACAAAAACAAGTATTGCTCAGGCAGTGGAAAAAAACACTGTGTATCACTGTGAATCAACGTGTATGTCAATAAGCACCTGACTAAGAAAAATGCTCACATTGCCAGACAGGCGTGCTTCCTGAGGAAACAAACAAAGTTCAATCTACTACAACAAAGTGTAAAGTGTTCATAAAACTGAATGGATCACCAGAGGAGACTGAAGTGCTTGTCATCAAGGAGATCACAGATCTGGAAAAGTATCAGTGATGGCAACTTCTCGGAGAGCAGGAACAAAGGTAATGAAATTGTTTCTTGAACCTGAATTCAGGTCAGCTCGCAAAGAGCATAGGACGTAAATGACAGGTTTTGACGGATGTCGTTCATCTCCCTCTGGAGATAAGGAACAGCAAATAACACGGATTACGGAATATGAAAAACTGGGATTGAAAACTTTTGAATACACAGAAAATAAATTGCAAGATATGGATAATGATGTATGTGGATAAAAGCTTCAAATATAAGGTAGTGGAAAGTATGACAATTACTATTGATGATACAGTAATACAAGTAAACAATACAGAGTGTACAATGCTTTATGATCCAGAATGTGCCTTGTTTTTTCATAGAGATTTCTATGGTATGGGGTAAAACGTACACAAGCAACTTACACTCACTATGCCTACTACAAAAAAGAGCCATAAGGATAGTAAACGATATAGGACATTGTGAACACACTAATATGCTGTTTTTTAAGTCACATGTTTTGAAGTTCATGGATCATGTAGAATTTAAGATAATGTATAAAGCAAAAAAAAAAACTTCTGGGTAACATACAAAAAATGTTCTTAAAGAGAGAGGGGGGTTCAATCTGAAGAGAATGTGTACTTCAGTTTGGTTTGGATATTGAACTCAGGTAAAGTCCAAATATAAATTAATTCAAGAATGTGTACAAAGAATAATTTTTAAGAGTTAAAGCGATGAGGAAGGGTTGGTAGTTTGAACATTGAGGTAATTGTCTAAATTATATCTGATTGACACTGGGTGGATATTTGGATTGTACATAATAGCAAAAGCTGTCCACGAGGTTGTGTAGCATCAGCCCTCCTCTCAAATAGCCACAGGGGACAAGCAGTCCCTCTTCAACCAAAGTCCACCATAGAGCTAACAGGAGAATATCACATAAGCAAGTGATTTAAGGCTAGTGAGTGCAGAGAGTGAGCAACTGGCTCTCAAAGGCTTACTCTGCCACAGATACAACCATCTGAGCCCTTTTTAGCTCAATAATAAACAGTACTGTGCACTACGTTTAATACACAATACAATACTATAACTCACTGTATTAAATGCAAAACACATTTTACTCCCTAAAATAAAGAATAAAATGATGTCATCTAAAGCAACATATTCCTTTGACATTTAGCTTAAAACAGCATAAACTATGTGGGTTTACATTCTGTCTAGCATGGTGGCTAATTAGTGATTAGCTTATCTCGCGATTAGCATGCTAATAAACCACCACCAACAACAACAACACATTAATAAATTAATGTGGTTATTAAAAGGTTACCATAAGGCAGGCAATAAGACAGATAATGTCACACATCTTAAATATGAATTCTCAGGAGAATATCACATATGCAGATAATTTGAGTGCAGAGAGTAAGCAACTGGCTCTCACAGGCTAACTGCCAGTGACAGTGACAATATAATGACACAAACTGACTAAAATTACAGCTGGGTTACAACAACAGAAATCTTTATGTTACCGTCATGTTACCATGTAAATATATAACTATTATACACTTCATAAAAACTGGGTTCAAAGAACTCTACTCAAAATATGTCTGCCAGTGGATAATTCATGTTTTTGCCCCTAATAATGCTTCTGTGTTCAGCAATACAAGATTGAAGTGATCTACAACATATGACTTACCACAAGGACAAATGATAAATGACTGACTTAGTGTGATATGAAATAACCCCTATTATAGGGATCTTTCTACCTGTGTGAAGATAAAACTGTTACAACGGTAAGTATAGTTACACTGACTATAACAACTACAGTGACAGTTGCCCTCAGGAATAGGTGCTAAAGTAGCTTGGCTGCTGTATACTGGGCTGGTACTGATTGAGGAGGAGGTAAATATGGGTGTACCAGATGGTCCCTTTTATATATCATGAGAGGTCGTTCTTTGAATACATAATTGAGTTGAGAATCAGATTCAATTATATGCCAGTTTTTCATTATTATTCCCTTTATTTGTTCTGTACCCTTAGAATAATGTGGTCATTTGATTTCACTGTAGGTTTATTTTTTAAGAGATCAGATATGTCTTTTATTTTAGTGGCAGCATCATTAAGGATAAATTTCTCGTATCATTTTTGTTAAAAGTTGTTTTTCATTTCATTCATGTTCCTGTCAAAATCATCAGTTTTCTGGCAAATGTGTTTTAATTTGCAAAACTGACTAAACAGGAGACTGTTGTTAGACTGTTTTTAATGGTAAGGGATGATCAGAGTCTGTCCTTGGTAAAGTATTTCTAGAAGTAGGTTTTCTGAACAGATCTATATACATGCAATTATGCTCTCTAATGACCCATAAATCTAGAAAACCGATGTGATTCTATTCATAATCCATAGTAAATGACAGAAATTCAGAACATGAGTTGAGGTATGTAAAAAATGACTCTACCTGGGTCTTGGACCCTTCGAACAAAGAAAACACATCACACAAGTACCTCCTCCATAAGACTATATTCTCCAGAAAGTAGTCCAGGGCTTTAATACCTCCATCATGTGGTCATCAAGGACACTAAATATTGTTCCTCCTCGTGTAAGAGAGTCGATAGATTCTATAATGTCTACTATGTGTTCTGTGTCCTTTGTAAAGGAAGGAAGGTTCTCTAATGGTCTGATAAAATAATCTACAAAGGTGGACAGAGTAGAGGTAAGAGAGCCAATACTGGCACCAATGGGTCAGCCTGGAGGATGTTTAAGACTTATGTATTTTTGGTAATGCATAAAACGTAGGAACGTTAGGGTGTTCAGCTTTTAGAAGTCATAATCTTTTCTAGAAATTCATCATTCTGTAGTAGATTCTCAAGGGCTCCATGAACAATATTCTTAAAAGACTGAGTTGTGTCCCCTGGAAGTTCATTGTAAAAAATCTCATCAGAATGTTTTCCTAGACATTCATTGGCATAGTCAACATATTCAGCACCCCCTTTGTCTGCTTGTTTAATGATAATAGCTTTCATCTGACTCCAAGTCCTTGAGGGCAGCCATCTCTTCTCTGGTTAGATTGTGTAAGATATACATTCCAATTATTTTCTTTAAAGTTTGTCAACATCTTGTTCTACTAGTCTACAAAATGTCTCAATAGAGTTACTACAGTTAGAAGGAGGTACAAACACACTTTTGCCTCTAAAACATGTATTCTTGTTTCCATCAGGTAATGTAGAACTAGGTAATTGAGAGCATTCATTTTCTGGTTGCTCTGAGGTGGATCTATTTTGTTTGAAAAAATCCTTTAAATGTATGTTACTGAAAAACTTGAACAGGTCTACTTTAACATCAAAGTCTTGACATGGTTAGTAGGCATGAAAGAGAGTCCTTTGTTTAACACAGAGAGATAAGAGTCATTTAAAGACTTACTAGACAGATTGAAGACAGTCATTTCCTCCATTCCTCCATGTTATCCAAACAAGCCATAGACGAGCCAGGCATGACAGTCAGAAGAAGCAGTTGAAGCTGAGGAAAGGCCGTACACAACGCCTTTCCTATACTTCATACAAACCTCCATCTATTGTTCACAGTATGGCTTTAATCATGTTAAACAACTGGGTCAAATGACAGCGCACAGTGAACAACAGTATATGGCGGTAAGTCAGTTACTGAGTTGAAGCTACTCTAAAATTGAATGAAAGATAAATAGCTTTAATAATTAGTTTTCAGGAATTTGCATAATGTTGCCCTTATTTGAGGCATCTTATTTAACATGTAAATTTATGTAAATTAGCTTGGGGCCAAATATCTCAGGAACACCAGAAGTATGCAGTAGATTTACCATCACTGGCACATACTGGCACAACATGCCAAAATTAACCAGAGAAATTAATTTGGTCCTCTGAGCTGTTGCTGTAAATAAGATCATGTCTTCAGTCAGCTGCTCATGTGGTGATTTGAGTGTCAAATATAGGTTCCAAAGTGCATGGCAGTAATGGTAACCAACTTATATCATCACAAGCATTTCTTTTAGTGTATGTGTATTTTAGAGAGAGAAATACCGTCGCTGAAACACTTTCTGACATTGAGCTTTAGCCTTTTTACACTGTCTCATTGCTTTAAAAACTTAATTTATCCCTTCTCCTCCCTGAATCCAAACTGTCTTTTCATGCTTTTAGTGTTGAAATCAATGCAGGATCACAGCTATCTTCTGAGTTCACCTGCTCTGTGCATTGCTCAGGAAGAGCTGGCACCCTCCAAATTCTGCATATGTGACTAAAGTCCTGTCTAGACAGGATTAGTTTTACTGGATTATCAGGTAATGTCATTTTCACTCTGTAAACAAAATTACTTATGAATTTGAATGTGCAAACAGTTTTTCAGGCAAACTGGTGCAAATTGTTAATAACATCTTATTCTGACTCCTTTCTGCTGAATGTTGCCATTATTGTTTTTTCTCAGAAACATGACGGTAAAGCAACATTCTAAAACTGAATCTCTACAATAAGGACAGCTCTTCAGACAGCTCCACATCTTCTAAGATCAGTTACCAATGCTCTGTGTTCTGCTGTTTCATGGTGGGGAGGCAGCAGTTGGAGCAGAGAAGCCTGCAGGCTCAGCAAAGTGGTAAAAAAGACTTTTTTCTGTCATGGGGCTGAGGCTAGACTCCCTTGAGGCAGAAGGGAGATGGGAGGGTGAGTCCAAGCTGAGCACTGTCCTAAGCCCTATTCACATGGGACTGCATCTTATGGGGACATCATGTAATTAATGAATTACTAGTCAATCTCTGTGTTCTGTTAACCACAAACAAGGGATCAGGACTTAACTAACTTGTTCTTTTTAAGTGAAATATTGACAATTTATCAATTTTAGATGTAACAGAGAACCCCCATGCAGAAAATTCAATTATACATTGCCTTACTGCCTCTATTAATGATTTCAGAAGGAATACTGAATCATGCGTCTTTCACATGTTCAGCTTCTGCCTCAGCACTCAAAGGTGCAACACAGGATGCTTCAAGTATTCATCCATGTTGCTCACTAAATGTTTCCTGCCACAACAGCTGCAGATTCAGCAGGCAATAGGTACTTTTAGGACATATTTGCATCCCTGTCCTACCTGATAATCATCAAAATGATCAAGATAAAATGCTTCCTTTTTTAAATGTATAATGCAGTCTGTCACACACCTTTGATACAGGGACTAAAAGAGACAAGAGAATGGATTTCTGGATTCATACATTTGCAACAGCTGCTCTGTAATTGATCAAAAACTGTCACTGTGACAGCAGACGCTGTAGACAATCCATCAAGATTTATTTTTATCAGTCACATTTGTGCAAATGTGTCATGTTCTTCTTTCTTCTTTTTTCAGGTTTCACAGGAAAACTGTCCAGCACGTAATCTTTGCTGAGATAATGTTTCTGCATAGATGGTTACACTTTTTCCACCATAAACAATGAGACAAAGAGTTTTTACCATCCTCAGATGATGCATAATGTGACTTTGAGGAATGACAGACAGGCTGGTGGCTCAGTTCTGTTGTGTTTGTACAGAGAGTGTAGTTCTTCTTCAGTCAGTTCCTGTTTTAAATAAAGCTCTATAATTTGTGTTGAACCATGTGTATGACTGGCTGTGATTGGTTGCCCAGTTCAATGGTCTAGTCAGCATATAGTTGTCCAGTTTAAACTACCAACGGCAGACATGTTGCTTAGATTAGCCAATGCTTTGCCTGAACCTGTGCTCTTGTTGTTTTTGGTTAACAGAAGCCTTGTTCTACATCCATACCCAGCTAATGACAGTAATGCCATGTAACACAGATAGAACCCGTACTTTTCAGTCAGTCATCTATTAAATCTGTTACATTTACTAGCATGAAAAGATTTTTAAAAACTTTTTTAAAAAAAATCTTTTTTAGGTAAAAAGGGAAGAATATTGAAGCTTCATAAACTGTATGAATGAAATTTCCATTTTAATCAGGTGTATTGCAGTAGTATAGCTTCTGGCCACCAGTGGCAGCATTGAGCACATTGCTCCTGAGCAGTACTCCAGTCAGGAGACAAGGAAGAAGTATTCAATATTCATTCATATTCATTTTGGATAGTTTATTAACTTTAATCTATGTCATCCTTCTCTGTCAGAGTAAGTCATGTTTTCTTCTTCATTTACAACCAACACATCAGTTACATGTGTCTGTGAACTTTATAAATTGCTAAGAAGAAGATTTACCTTCTGATGAGTTTGTATTTTCAATATTCCACATTTTCATGAATGTCTGAGTGACTGAAATGTCCACAGTCCCAGATCAGCTAGTAACTAGCTAGTGAACAGCTAGAGATGAAAAACAAAATATCTCTTTCAACAAGTATATCTGAAAGTTATGAAAATATTTTGTTTAACTGCTATTATGATCTGATTTCTTGGGTTATCTTCAGTGTTCTTTGTCTTAATCTTACCTGTATCCATTTTTTGTTGCTGCATCAATAATAGCATTATTTATATAACAAGTTACATAGTGTCTTACAAGGCCATAACACCAAAAAAATACCATATCTACACCAGATAAAATAATTTAATATGATGAATTTTTTTTCGTAGTCACTCAATATCCCCACAGGGAACACTACACTTACTTACTCATGTCTTATTCTCTCACCTGCACTCTTTTCTGCACCAGAAGAAATGAACCTTAACCTCCTCCATATCATTATCCCCCAAAGTCTAATTGTGACCACTCTCACACACATATTATTATCCCATATCCGCTTGAGCTTGTGCATTTGTTAGTGAATTACATTTTTACACAGATATAAATAATATAGGGTCATTTTGAAAAAAAAAAAAGTGTCTTGTAATGTCTTAAGATATCCCTGTGTGGGTGTGAGTGTGTATCTACAGTATGTGTGTGATGGTTATTGTTGGCTGTGTGCATGTGTAGATATTAATAAATTTGACTTTATTATGCTCCTGACAGGCTGTGATTACATGTTTTTGTCCCTTTTGTTGTCAATGACGGTGGATGTTCTTGTTTCCACTGCAGGGGATGATGGGAAAATAAAACAGGTCCGTAAACACTTCCTCCCGTTATCTCTCCTTGCCTCCCACCCTCCCACTCTCCACCCTCCCTTCGTCTCTGTAGTGAGCCATGCGGAGGCCGTGTCATTTATGGCCTTAATGATATAGAGATCTATTTAACACTTTCTCCCCTCATGTCTTTGTTCTTTGCCTGAGACTTCAGCAGCAGTCAGCGTTTGTTGCAGATGTGTGATCACTCAAATTCAGCCTTTAAAAATCTGAACAGAGCTCTGCCTTTATCCGGAGGTGAACTCAAGTAAGTTTAATTCATACTCTGTGCTTACATTTGTTAATCTGTGGATCTGTAAAATGCTAATCAAAGGCATATTTTTTACTTTTGTGTGATCAAATTTAGCATTCTTTTAATTTACATAGGAAGCATCATTTTATTTCTCTGTATTTTATTCATAGTTGTTACCCGCCTTGTGAAGTCAGTTTTGATGTGTGTGTGTGTGTGTGTGTGTGTGTGTGCTACAAACGAATCATTGATCACATCTCTGACATTTAATAATGATGATTGAGATATTACTGTCAGCGATGGTTTACACGTTCATGTGATGAATTATATCATTATGCGAATTAGTGATGAATGCTATAAATAGCCACATCCGTGTGTAATGGTCACATGTAATGACAGCTGCTGTGGCATTGTTGAACCTCGCTAATGCATCACAGTCACTGAACCGAGCTACATCATTCCTCTATGTGTCATTGATGCTAAAGACAGGTGGAGCAAGTAGCTAACTAATTAAGAGTGTTTCTACGTCCATTTATGGGTAATTGTGGGAGTGGAAATAAGGCTGCCACAATGACAAGGATTTATAAAGCAAAATGTGTAAATATGGCTTTAAAAATCTAATAAAAAATGCATGGCTTTGCGGTCACACAGTTTAAGTCATGGATCTACACAGAATTTTATGCATCTGGCCCCTGGATACTGAAACTGAGGCAGCTAAATGGAATTCAGCCTTCATTAATATTGATTTTTGCACCTGTGCTTTCTCCACTGTGACATGTCCTCTGTGAAAAAGGCATATTAGGTCACATGTGAACAGACTGTAATTTGGAAATTATGATTAGACTTTTTTATTAAAGCAAGACTACGTAACATAATTTCCCTCTTATTGATGAAAAGTTGAATTCCAAATCAATAAAATGCACTTTAGCTCAGTTTCATACATTGAAGAGTTTTGCTGCTACATCCTCACTTGGCCTGGTATGACTAGTAGTAGACTAATGTGAGCAAACCTTGGATAGATAGCTGCTGTGTAACTGAAATGACGAAGTCAGTTTGCTGACGTAATGACTCTTCTCTACCTATACTCCTAAAGTGTTTTAGCATGCCACAGATAAATGTTTCAATTCTTTTTTTTTTTAATCACAGAAGTCAAATAAGTAAACACAAAAAAAGCTTGTTGTTTGCTTCTTATCATCCTTTTCCACTGACTCTCAGTCAGGATGCCTAACGATTATGTCTTTAGGCATCTGACTCAAGGAATTTAATGTGATATTAATGCCAGTTGTGGACATAGTCGCCACTCCTCAGCCAAACTTGCATAGTCTTGCTTTTAAGCTAACTTTAATAAAAGTTATCACACTGCCTTGATTTTATAACAGTATTATTATAATTTATACCCCATGCAGCACAAGCTAAAGTTTAAATGAGCATGAGATGAGACAGTGGACAGGGACTTAGGAGTAAAACTTTCACCAAATAAAAATCTGGTTCAAAAGATCCAAGCTAATTTTCATAGTCATCTATTTGGTCTACTTGGCTTGGTTCTTTAATAAAAGACGATATAAGGAATCATCTCTCTCTCTCTTCCTATCTGTAGTCATTTCCTCATCTGTTTAACTCTCTTTCTCCCCCGCGCTGTCCTCCTTCCATATTTAAATGTAATGGCAGCAGTCATATGACTGTCTTGCCCCATTGAACTACTGCTCCGAACCATCAGCAGGTCATTACAGGGGGAGAGGGATGTGAAAACATATAAAGAAACCCAGAAAGGGAAAGAAGATAGTTACAGACAAGCAGAGAGAAACTACGACAAATATATGAACAGATACAGAGAGAGATAAATGACAGAGAGAAAGCACATGATGACAAGAAGTGTAATCTCTGAGTATACCAGCACCGGATGAAGAGATGAATAATCATTTGTGGAGCATGATGGCAGAGGGCTGACAGGAGCAATTTAGGCGCTGCAGTGACAAACAATGATTAACACACAGATAAAATAACCCTGATTTCTAGAGATCAAATTAAGAGAAACAGAAAAAGATCGGGGGGTCTGAAAGCCTTATTTATATGCTTTGACAATACTGTTCATGTAACATTCATGGGTCTCGGTTGATAAGCTGTTTGTTGATGATCTACGGAGTCCTACTAATCATACTTGAGAAAAGCACCATGCTGGTTTTAATGGGCCCACAGAGAGAACCAGGGAGATGTCGGGAGGGCATGCTGAGGGGTGGGGGAATGGAGAGAATGTAAGACAAAGAAAGAACATTTTGTAAAAAACATTAAACATTAAAGCCGTATCATATGCAATGAATATACTCCTGTTTATCACAACATACCCGCTATCAGAAATGTCAGCTGCATAGAGAAAAAACATAAAAATATACTCTCTGGTGTGGTAGACACATGCACCACTTCATGACTGCACATGTACATTACTGATGTATCGTAGACACATTTCTAAAATGTGTGAATTAAGTCCATTGTGACTTTGGAAGAATGACTTTGTAATAACAGCAACAGCAAACCTGCTCTTGCTGTCTGTTCTATTCCAGACAGTCTAACACTGCCTTACTGTATATTGTTTAAAGATGCACTAATCAATATTTCCATGTTAAAGGATAGATTCACAGTTTTTCAGTCAGGTGTCCATATGAACAGTGAAAGAGGTTTTCCTCGCTGTAATCATTCCTCCTGTTCATACTGGCTATTAAAAGATCCCCTTCAAATGTGCTTTCAATGTAAGTGATGGAGGCCAAAATGTATTTAAAAGTTGATCTGAAGCTTATATGAGGCTTCAGCAGTCTGAGTTAGTCATATCAAGTGGATATCTACCACATTTACAGTCTTTTTAGCATCAAATTTCCTCTTTGTGTTTCCTCTGACAGTGTTACCTTGTTGAGCTGCTTGGGAAGTATAGTAACAAAAGGAAGGACTTTGGCACTAAAAAGACTGTAATGTTGAAAGATATCTACATGATTTGACTCATTTGAAGCTTCATATTAGCTTCAAATAAACTTTTAAATACATTTTTGCACAGAAGGACGACTGGATTTTTCTTCCATCACTTACATTGTAACTGCATTATGAAAGGATCTTCTAATGGTCAGTATGAACAGGAGGAATGATTACGGTACAAGAAAAACCAGTTTCACTGTTCATTTGGGCTCCTGACTGTTTTAAGACAGACTTGAAAAATTGTGAACCCGTCCTTATACAATATATATATACAACAATACAACAATATATCAAATGACTTTGAGTTATGTGAAAGAGGTCACTCGGAGTCACGAAGCTATAGAATATTATCAACCAAACTCTGCATTTCTCACCTCTATGGAGTGTTTTACCATTTTGTTGTGTTTTGGCTTTTTGGCCAATGACTTGAATGTTTGGATAACTTTCATCAACCCTGTTTCCAGATGTAGCAGGCAGCTGTTTTGGGCAAAAATAAAACCATTATAAACCCACTGCACACTACCAGCTCAGCACCAAATGGCAAACAGACACAGTTAACGACTAGCTGGTGAACTTTTTTAAAATTTCTTTTTAATGCTTTAACAGATACAAGCTTCATGAATACCATTCAGAGAGCCTATCACTGATCTGCAGCCACTTAGGAATATATATGATGCTGATTTGTATATATTTGAAAGTCCTTGAGCTTTAGGATTGCAGTCTTGATGGGATGTCTTCGACGGCAGCAGGGGGAGGCTGTACCATGTGGTTAAAGCTCACACATTGAACCACAGAGTGGAGAAAATTCCTGTCAAGGCATTTGGGGTTAGCCCTGGGGAATGACAAGGCACGGGTGGTTCGACCTGGGACATGAGCTGAGGGTAGCAGTGCTTTAAGGTCTGTAAAACATAGTGGAGCATTTAGCAGCTAAAGAGCCAGATATTTCCCTCAGGAGTTGGTAGAAAGCAAAAACAGAAGTAAAAGAGAGTGAATACTGGACTTACATTCGCCAGGTGGACAGAAACACGACTCCAAATAAATCATAATGTAAATACCCAACTGTTTGCTAACAGGTTCAACATATCAACTTCTAAGGTTACGATATGTCATGTTGAATTCACAACTTGTTTCTGCTGCCCCGAAGTAAACAAAAAATCAGTTAATGCAGGTTTAAAAATTTACCTGCTTAAGAGCTAGATATCAAATGATATCAAATAATTCCAGGCAAGGCTTCCCCATTGCCTTGTTTACCATTCAGATAGATATTAAATTATTGACTTCTTTTGAAGTTTATTGGACTGGATTCCCTCTCCAGACGTGGTTTCACGTGGTTTTAGTGCAGTACCAATGCAAGGAAAATGAGAAACGCTCCAGATGTAGCTCATCTAATCTGACAGAGCCCCCTGTTGTGAAAATGAAAGTGAAACTCGTCACTTCATGAAGACTCCATGTTCCAGACACTTTCTGTGCACCCCTGATGCTGTGCTCAACAATAATTAGACTGTACCATTAGCTGTAGGAGATCTGAGTTGTGAAAGAGGTTGTAAATGAATCAAACGCTTAGGTTGTACATCTGTGTTTGAATTCAAATCTTTTCTTTTTGTTTTGTATTTACTTATTTGCAGCTAATTATTTCTTTAAATGGCTGCTAATGTGACTGAAATTCTTCACTGCTGACATATTCTTTGTCCCAAGCTTTAAATGCTATTTGAAGTCTGACAAAAATAACTTTATGTGGTGAACAGATGTAATTTGTTGCCATACAAATATAAAATTGAAACAGATCACGATTAAATAGCCAATACATTGCCTTGTCTAGTAATTGTCTTTATTATCATCTCCTTTCTCCCACTCTCCTTCCCATCTGATGTCAATTTCATGTTTTGAAACACACAATAGCCTCCTGAAAAGGTTCTCATCTACTGTGATTTCCAATAACCATTAACTGCCCTCTACTCATCTCTGTACAACAAAGTGACCAGACATTTGCCTATTGTGTGTGTCCTCATGGAATTATGAAAGCAATTGCAAAGGAAGAATGAATTCAAAGAAGAGTTCCACCTTGCAGAATAATGTGTATTGATGACATAAGAGCTGTTATATGCAGCACACACAAAAAAACATTAAATGTGCATTTGTCACAAGGCAGTGACACAGAAAATCACACTCAACTGCCCAATAAGAAAACCATACTGATTGAGTGGTGACCTGTAATTTAATTGTAATATTTCAAATAGCATTGGAGCTGTAGTCCATTTAAGTGTCACATTTCCAGGTCCGTGGTATCATACATAACTGCCATTCAGACTCTTAAAGCTGTCAATATTTTTATATTAGCAATGGATCAAATGACAATGTGTAATGTGAGAGGCGTTACTCATAATGAGCCCCACAAGGATTATCATACAACTCCGCAGTTCCCCTCAGCTTTAGTGTCTTTCAGCTCAATGTCTTGGTTCAGTCTCAAAAGCTCAAAAAAATCAGTAGCCAAAGGGTCGGATAAATGGAGACTAAAAAAGTTAAAAGAGTGAGTATTTTACCTAAATTCACTATGTGGACACATACACAACTCCAAATAAATGCTAATTTTGCTACGTGTTTGCTGGTACTAGTGTACCAGTCTGCCATGTAGAGTCAACGGAGCAGCTTTGAAAAGTGACATAGGTTGGAACCTCTGTGCTTGGTTGAGTTTGTAGTTTTGGGAGAGTTCTTTATGTTCATAAATATGTATTGTACTATGGTACACTGGATTATAAGCAATTGTGACCGACAAGAGCATAAGGCTAATCCTTATTTTTTACTGTCTGTGCTGCTGTGGAAGAGTTTAGCGTGAAGGCTGATAAGCTAAAGCTGGCAGTGTGTATGAAATCTGCTTCAGGGTGTTTTTTTTTTCTTTTTATATTTTTCACTTTAAGGTTATATTTCTTGATGCTGAAATAAAACAGCCTTATAGAAAGGTAAATTGCGGGCAGGCTAGGTGCTTGTTTTTCCAAATGCCACGCTCCTTTAGTCATATTATTTCATATCCTTTCACTTTCTGTACGTGAGAATATTACAATTCCAGCAGTGAAAACACACACACACACACTTTTTACATTCTCTCACACAAAACCTTGTTGGTATGTTGGCCTTTTTGCACTATAAAGATATTGCTTATTACATCCAGAGCCCACTGGGGCAGAGGAAAGGTTGAATTAAGGATTTGATGAGATAGGATGTGACATGCTAGCATTTAGCAGAGTACCACCAGTCCCTGTGTTAGCCCCGGCTGGCTCTGCCCAGCCACTGGGAAAGGTCAATGCTAATGCTGGCTGGTTAGTTCATATGCCTCACTCTATCTCTGTTTCACTTGCTCTTTCTCTCCTTCTATGTGAAGTTCCCAGTTGCTCATTTCCAAAGTTATCTCCCATTCACACTCACACATAATGGTTGTGTGTAAGAGGGGATGTCCAATAATAATTCCTTTCTTTGCTACCACAGGGAAATCAAAGCCAGAAAAGCCCCGTTGAGGCAGGTGGTGATTCAATATCTTGCTCAAGGACACTTCAGCAGGGCAGGTGTTTGCTGACACAGAGGTTTGAACCCCACTCATCCATTTGAAGAGTCTCTCTAAACCGCTGCAACCCCCAGTGAGATCAGAAAGATTCATTATTTTTGCAGATTCCCTGTTTTTCTCTCTTACTAAGGTTACAGTGGGTGATTAGGCTTTAGCACTGCACTGCTGACAATTCATTGCAGCCCAGCTGCCTTGTTAGTGCATCCAGAAAGGTCACAACTAAGACACTGCAGTTAGCTCTTACATTTCAAGCTGCAATACTGGAAAGTGATGCTCTTTAGATGGTTAATGATAATCGTCTGTGGAAAAGTAGGTTTTCACCAAACATGTTAAATATATTGATTTAAATCTAAAAAACTGCCTTAAGGGAGCAAGTTCAGATATCCTGGGGCCCATGATGCACCTTGGTATTGACAGGCAGATTGGTGAAGGCTTAAATTTTTAATCAAAGATTTCAATTTCACATGGGCACTGCATGTTTTAGCAATATATCTCGGTCTCTTCTTCCTGCATCACTTCACAAGAACACATCAGCATCACAAGTTCACTGCAGTGAACTTGTTAATTCATGCAGTCATCATTAAGCCATGGCATAGCTGAGTCACAAGATCTGATACGGCAAAAAAATGGTAGTGAGAATCATGCATTGAATGGAGGAATGTACTGAAACATATGTGTTCATCCACTTAAGTCCTGTTTCAAACTAGTATGGGGCTTGCCACTGTTCAAGAACGGTATTGAATGAAAGAGATGTGAGACCTAGATTTGGACAAACATAAAATCCTTTGACTTAAAGCAGCTATGAACAATATTTTTATAATAACAATTTATCAAATGACAATGTACAATATGAGTTGTTACCACAGAACCTACAGAGAATTATCACCGGACTCCACTTGGAAGCAATGAAGCAAGTTTTAGTTGTTTTTCAGAGAAAAAGCTCTACACTACCACTGTTCACTGCCTGCTCAGAACCAAAGAACAAACACACACAGTTAATGACTAGCTGGTGAACGCAGTGGAGCATTTAGCAGCTAAAGGAGTTGAAACCAATGCTAAAAGAGAGTGACTATTGGACTTACATTCACCAGGTGGACAGAGACATGACTCCAAATGAATGAAAATGTTGCTCCATAAATGCTGGATGTGGAAATAAACAAATGTCTGCCAAAAAGTTCAATAGATCATCTTAAAAGGTGATGCCATTGCTGATTTCACAACTTGTCTCTGCTGCCCCCAAGTGGCCAAAAAAACAGTTAATGCAGGTTTAAGTAAGACTGAAATCAAGGAAGGTGCACTGAAAGGAAAGGGTTTATAACAAATATGCAAATACAACTGAATTATTTGAAGATCTAATAAGTGATATAAAGTGACAATCCTCATCTCATTGTCTGTTGATATCACAGCAAGGCCTGACAGACCTCCATCACCACACAAAGTGAGAGGACATGCGTTAAGTAGCAGCTGAGAGAGAGATGAATGCGTCTGAAGAAAATGGTGCCCATTTGAACTGATGGAACTCCAGCAATCACTGGGAGACAGATGGGACTTGCTCAGCTCTTAAACCAGCACCATCCTCACTGATTTGATACCACTGCATGATTCACCAAATTGTTCTGTGAGATATTTAGATGTCAAAAGACTTGTGAACTGTCTTGGAGTGAACTGTCCATAAAATTGTGATAAATTTACCTGAAAAAGAGGAATAAAAAAGTCACATACATCTGTTCTTGATTGTTTTGCTGTTTTTGTTGATTATTTTAATATCTTAAATACAATGCAAGAGGTTGTTTGAATTCACTTTCTACTATCTCAGCTCTTTATCTATCTGCCCCCTTTCCACATTCTACTGAAGAGAGATTCTTACTTATGCAAATAAATAATCTCTAGAATTGATTTGTGTTAATTTTGTCTGTCCTCTCTGTCTCCGGCCTTCACCTGCAACCTCTTTGACTCGGCTTCTCTCTCTGTTCTGTCACCTTCTTTATCTCTTCTGGCAGGTCAGTGCAACGTGAGTCGACTGTGTTAGAGGAATTTTTGGACAATAAGGAAACAGCTGCAAATATATCCTGAATAAATAAATAAATAAATAAGCCCAAGTAAGACAGTTCCTTGATACTATACAGAATGACCAATAAACAAACAAACAAAGAAACCTCAACTTTTCCCTTTAGAAAGAAGTGTTCAGCAATGTATGGACATGCCCTGAGTCTGGCAGTCTGACAGTCAGCCATCATCCTTGCAAGTTTCTGCACTGAAGCTTTGAATAGGGGTGTTAATTTGATCAGAACTTGTGTGTGATGGCGCCCACATCCTAATTAGAAAGCATATTAGAACTGTCATTGACTGATTTGAAGCTTGCTCTTCATTTGTGCTGAAATTCAAAGCAATAACTTTACTTTCTCATTTATATTAAGTAACACTTTGTATTACATAATATACAGGAAGCTGGAAGCTCTGACAGTACACTATATTTCCATAATGCCATGATGATTCTAAGCTCCGTAAATGATTGTGTAGTTTCATTTGTTCTGATAGATGGTAAGATAGTACTAATACAGTATTGTGTGATGATCCATGAAAGGCATGATATGACTGTTCAGTGATTACAGCTTTTTTTTACATATGATATATTTTTATTGGCAAGAACTGTCATGTTATGTAATGAAAATACATGAAGTATTAGTACAAATGAAACCAAACAAATATTTCATGTGCTTAGAATCATCATGACAGGATCATGATGAAAAAAATGTGTACTGCCAGTTCTTCCAGCTTCATGAGTATTATATAACACAACATGTTCACTGATTAGGAGTAAGAAAGTAAAGGTAATTTGTTTTGACCTTAAGCGCCAATAAAGAACACAGTCCTCATCTGTCAATGACACTTCAAACACTTTTTAAATGAGATGTGGGTGTTGTCTCACACAATTTCCAATCAACTTAACACTTTTATACAAAGTTTAAGACTAGTTTAGTTTGATGTTTGCTTTAATCTGGGGCTTCAGCATGATGGGGAGGCAGAGAGACTTAAGCTGTGTCCCAGTTCTATACTGCATACTAATTCTGAGCAGGTTTTGAGTACTTTCACACTAGAAAAGTGACAAAGTATACACTACAAAGCATGAGAAACAATGGTGAATGGTGATGAGACAGCTCTAGAGAGATCATTAAATTTTGTATTTGGACAATTATTTTACTTCCTATTTGTAAAGTTCAATTGGCAGTAGTAGTTTTCCTGATATGCAAAGGTATAATATGGCATAATTTGCTGTAAATATAAAAGTAAATGCAATAAAAATTGTACTCTGAAGGCTATATAGCATCTACAGTCATAATGTAGTATGTGTGTGTATGTGTGGTACACAATGTGTGGGAGAAGAGCAATTATAGCTAAAGCTAAGAGCAAAGTATAAGCAGATTTTTCCCTGACATAGTTTCATATTCATATAGAAGTAACTGATATAAATGCAAACCTGGAAAGAGCCAAATGAGCCTATTTATTTACCTCATCAAGTAAAAGAAAGGATCTGAGGAAGTTACTATGGATTTCAGGAATGTTCAGCTATTTAAGCTTTGGTGAAGTGAGCAAACAAAGAATTCCCTTGGGAATTCTGACCAATTTACATCCAGGAAAATTAACATCTGTTGTAACATTATAACAGCAGGGTGATCCTTTTCCAAATATAAATCTACCCATGCAGCAGCATGGCAGAAGAGACTGAATGGACTGACCACAGCTTCTGACGTAAATATAAAGGACACTGTTAAGTATTTTGCACAGTGCCAAGCTCAGCGGATGCACTTTTACAAGATTGTGGCGTCCATTTAACTGATGGACTGCTGAAAGGTGAGCGGGTTCATTTTCAAGGCGATTTATGGTTTCTGATTGGTCACTGTGCCAACAAATATCTGTGCTGTGTCCTTCCCAGCTGTGTTTTTGATCAGATTTTTGGTAAAGCTTCTGTGCAAAACAGCAGCATTACTGTAAGCATACAAGACAATTTGTACTGTATTCAAAGTCCTGCACCTGTGTTTAACTTGATTTGTTGTTGTGCTGTTGAAGGAGTAGCCTCAATTTATGTAATCATCCCCACAACAACATTGGATTATTTGTTGCAATGTGTTTATGCTTATGTATCTTGGGTTGAGTAGTGGTCCATTCAGAAATCTTACACTGTGGTCTGTCATACAGTAAGTAATGGTGACCCTTACCTTGTTTCAGCACCATGGACAGCGATAAAGTGCTCTTACAGTAATGGAGCAGTGGCTCTTGTTCTGAGTGGTGTATCAAGCATTGTTAAAATGGAAGAATGTTCAAAAGATTGGAGAACGTGAGTCTGGATAGTTATGGACTTGGATCAATATTTCTGCTTTGAGTACATGTGGTGAGATTGTACAGCCCAATTGCCTGATTACAAGGTATAAGTATATTACAGTTGTCACTACTTTTTACAGTAATTTTCAGACATTTGGGATTTCAACTGAATTAGTCTGGACCCAGCTGAAAGATGCTGAATTAAAGATTTAACTTGGAATATGAAGGGATGTAGATTTCATGACAACTTTTGGGCTCTGTATCTGTAAATTTTGCACTTAGCATTTCATCAGTGTGAACTCACCAAGTACCTTGAGTTACCTTTGGCCTGCATAACCTTAGCTGCATTATATTATGTTTTATATAGATAGATAGATAGATAGATAGATAGATAGATAGATAGATAGATATAGACAAGGTTATTAAGTCTGTTCAAAGTTAGACTGCTGAAGTCTGTGGATGCCTTGAAAGTAAGCAGTTTTTATTTTTTTCTGAAATTCAGTGTGGATAGAGGCATGCAGTTTGAGTCTTTAAATATTCATATTTGGTTCAGTAACAATTAAAAATACATGGTTTTGAGAGAAATGGACAAGGGTAGCACACTGTGACACTAGGCTTATACTTCCAGTCTAACTGGAAAACAAAAAAAACAAGCTTTGGAGACACACAGGGGACAAATGTGGAAGACAGGGGGATCCTACGGCAGTTGGCAAGTCCATGCGTCCATAAGCCAGTGTGTTGTCAACTCCCTCCACTTGCGATCTGTTCCTGGGAGCATCCAGTTAATTAGCAAGCCAAGAAATGAAGCACAGATCAAAGCACAGTGACAGTCCAAAAGAGCCATCAAATTAGCTGGTGAGTGCTCCGAGAAACAATCTAGAAATCAAGCCTTGGTCAGTCTTCCACTGGCCAGCCCTTTACCGTACATCTCATGGAGCTTACACTTGCCAAACATCTTTGCTTTCTGAAGACAGACTGAGCTGGCTGGAGTTAAATAGTTTAAACCTGACTGCTGATGATCTGCAGCTGTTACCTCCAGACGTGCCAGAGCAGGGTGGAGAAACTGGCCCTCCTACAGCAGGCTCATCCAGCTTTAATGGGGGACCTGCACTGTGCCTCATATTAAACCTCACTATTGTAGTTTTACCAGCCTTGGACTGTGTGGACATTATTATCATGCTACTCCTGCTGTCCATGTATGCATAAAGAGCCCTTCCAGATATGCTTTAGGACATATAAAAATCATCTGCTTAGAATAACAAATTGTCTGACATGTTTTTCCACAAAAAAAATGTTCAGTTACCATGTTAAAAATCCATAAAATTACATCTACTCCTTCGTCCTCATTGAAAAATCCAGAATCTATGAATATACAAATATGTTTCATTTCAAAATTTTAAGTGCTGGACAAAAAATGTTTCCTATACTGTAAAGTTCATTCTCAGTGTTTGTGCACTAGAGGCTTCAAGTTTCCATATCACATTTGTGTATATTGTATACTGGCCCTCGATTGACCCCAAACTAGAAGATACGCTCCTTAAACTCAGATTTTCAATGAGCACAGAGAAACCTTCCTTCTTCAGCAGATGCATATGAAAACAGCCTTCTAGTGTCAAACTCTGCATATCCATCACTCTGCACAGAGAAGCTCAAACATCCAACTGAAGTAACAAGAAGAAAAACACATTTTGAGTGGTGGGGACTTTAAAGGTGCCAAAACAATGTGTTGATAAGTGGGTACTTTGTTTGTATCTACTGCTCTTCTTGCATGTACATGAGGACACACATGGTCCCTAGAGGATGCATCCTAATAACTGTGGTGATCCCTTGTCTTTATCTCTAGTACCACCAGCAAGTTAAATAAAAACATATCCAATACTTTGGTTTATGACCAAACACTGGCAAAACTAATGACATTCCCATGCAACCTCACTGCTAGATGCTACTAAATCCTACACACTGGTCCTTTAACATTGTCAATGTGAACATGTTAGCATGATGACATTAGCATATAGCACAAGTAAAGCATCTCAGAGTTGCTATTGTGGCTGTTATGGGCTCTTAATCTTGTAATCATGTATGTAACACTGCAGAACAAAAAATATTTTCAAAATCTGACTTTGAAACTGTTTGTTAGGTCTTGATGACACACACAATGTGTTTTAGTCAGAAACACTGAATGTTAACAAGTGAAGTGTTTGTTTATAAGAAAGCTCCACAGTACTCCTTTAATACTCTGGTGGCCATATTTAAAATGATCAAATCAGATTATAATTTTATTCTACTAAGATACTTTCTAATTATTTCAAATCCTTTACTACTACTGTACACAACTGCTAATTTATTTGCTGATTTCTGATCACAGGGCTTGAAGCTCCACAGTGTGAAGGTCTTCTTTTTGCTCTTTGGTAACATTTTTGTGAATGAAACTTGCCCACAAACGGAGCCCAACATCTAGCCTTATATGGCAAATTTAGGGGCGTCAATCATGCAAATGATCAAATCTCAAACACGCAACTACTCATGAACAGGTGACATTCATCAGAAAGAGTTTGTTGAATAAGACTTGGAACACTTGTATAAATAAACCTCACAGAAAGAAATAAAATAAAGAAAGGTTTAGTATAAGAATATGAACATTTTAGAAAATGTTCCCTCCTGAGGCCAATTGTCTACTGACAAAATAAAATGTTAAAATGCATATAGTAATTTATCAAACAGTAACTCTCTTATAAAGGCAGAAATTTTAAAAATAATATAGAAAAGAATAATTGGTGGCAAACCAGAACTGAACTATTTGTGTAGCTTGACATGAGCAGGTTTTTAAAAACAGGCCTGTGAGGCATGTATTCAAAACCATTCACTGTCTGTACAAGTAAAATCACTTCTACCAGTTGTGAAAAGCCAAACTATCTCTATTTCAAGGCAAGCTTTGAGAATCCACACTTGTCCTGTTACTGCACTGATGCACCATCATGCTACCTAGGTTACAAGACGGAGCAATTTCCAGCCACTAGGTTTCTCATTTTCTACTATTTGCTCCTGAGCGTGTGGTCAGCGTGCATCATACAGTGAACCTTTGGAACAGAGGAGATGATTTGTTGTAGACATTCTGGGTTATTACCACAAGGCCAAGTTGTGTGATAAAGGGGTGGGGGGGGGGGGGGGGGCGTCAGGAGAGAGAGATAGGAGGGACAGTGAGAGGGAGAGAGAGAGAGAAAGGGTAATAAAAAGGAGGAAACAGAGTGTATGAAATTGGACTCAAAGCTTTACAAGCCCCTGAGAGAAGAAAGGGAAGAGACAGAAAGAAGAGATTAGGTATACTGAAATGAACCCTTGTTAAAGAAGAATAAAACCCATTGCCTTAGCGGGTTACACATCTTTCCAACTTATGTAACAAGTTAGGAAAAAGGGTTTTGTGCACCACAAGGTCCACATAGGATAAAATATTCACATCACTGCATATTTGAACAGACAGAAGTTGTCTTAGGGCTGGTGTAGTCTTACTACTTACTATTGGCTCCATGAAGAGCATGAACCTAGAGTGAACTTAAACTTTGTACAACAAAAAGCATGTATTGTACCTCAAACTTCATTCTGCTGTGATTGGCTGTAGATCATTAAGAGGGGAGCTGCTTTGTGATCTTGGAGCACATTTTGAGTAGTGATATAATGTTGAAAAACTGGTTGTACTTATCTTTGATGCTGTTGAAGTATGTAAGCCCCCTCACCAAAAAAGAGAAAAAAATCCCAGTGGACACTGTGATGTGGTTTAGTTTCAGATGGATTACTCAACAGAATAATGTAAATGCATACTCAATAAAATGTCAACGACTTTAAAAGAGTCAGTTGTCAACTTTTCAAAGGTAGTATTGCTAACACTTTTTTCTAAAAAAAAAAAAACCCAAAACAAAACAAACCGAATATTGCCAGGAAATATATATTTTTTCAGATTTTTTGTTGTCAATATGAGACATTCATTAAAGGTAACATATCATGCACATTTCCAGGTCTATATTTATATTGTGGGGCTCTACTGGAACATCTTTGCATGATTTTTTTTTTATCTCATACTGCCCCTTTATGCAGCCTCTCAGTTCAGCGTCTGTCTGAAACAGGTCGTTTTAGCTCCTGTGTGTGTCTTTAAGGCCCCCCTCCCAAAAAGCCCACTCTGTTCTGATTGGTTGGCTTCCAGAGGCTGCCCCTTGGCAGACTTCTTCACTTGAAATATAATCTTCTCAAATACATCTGTACATGTAAATTAATTTAGCTGTGTGTCAAAGAATTTACACCGGGCGGAAACAGAATCCCAAAAGACAGTTCTGTCAAGTGTCCTTTCACACTTGCATCGTTTTTGTCATAAGATAGAAGGCGAGGAAAAAGTGTCAAAGAGTAGCCGATTATGTAGTTGTGTTATGTAGTTGGCAATGGTGAGTTGGTGAATTGGTTCTCATAAGTTGCCTACACCATAACTCAAGCATTTAATCTGTCAGCAATGTTTTGCCAAGCCATGTCCTTTGCCTTGTGAATTGCGGCAGTGTATGTTTGGCCAGAGTGCAACCTACTCTCAAGAGGGCTCAGACTAGCACTGTGACAGTCCCCTTTAATTCTATGGTATATTTGCTAAAATTATTGTTTATTGTTATTTTTTGGACGTTTCTTAGACATTTTTCAAATTAAATTAGATTCACCCCAATAACAGTTGAGGACTGTGAACACCCACACTCTGATCACTGGGGCGGTGCAACCTTTACCCAGAGGCTATGTTCACTTTGAAGTGTACAGGGAACACAATAGTTTTCTTGTGTTTGTACCACAAGAACAGGATTAATTCCCCAAAAACTGCTTTGCCGTTGTACTAGTTTTGCGCTGTGTTGTCATTCACCAAACTTACTCACATAATGACCAAGAACAATCTGCTACAAACTTCATGACAAGTGACAGTGCGCTGCATCATGAGTAAATGCTGTCTTTTCAAAGTAATGGAAACATCTGCATATTTTTCAGTGTACAGTAAAAAATTAAAAAATCCACCATGCTAGTTTGCAGTTGGAATAAAGATATTATTGCTGATCTCAGTTGTTTTCAGCTAGAGACACAACTTGCTTTAGTTGTAATAATAATAATAATAATAATAATAATAATAATAATAATAATAATACATGCAAAATAAAAGAATTAAGTTCATATATGAATGAGTAAAATGTGCATAAAAGAAATAAGCTCATATAATGCAGATGAAATTTATGTAAAAGAAATAAAAATAAAAGATATTTACACAAATAAGATGCAAATAAAACACATGATCTCATAAAAAGCAGATTTAATGCCAATAAAAGAACAAACTCTTAAATATAAAACATAAAAGTGCAAAATATATGGATGTGGATATAAAAATACTAAAATGATACTTAAAACAAGCACAATTAAAATCTGTAATGACAGTAAAATTGAATAGTAATATAAAGAGGAAATATGAAGTGATGCTATAATGGAAAAGGAAAACATTGTAGGCCGTCTTGTAAACATGAGTTTGAAGGAGGCACTTAAAAGCTGCAGTGGAGTCTGCTGATCTCACACTGTTACACTCACATTACACTCAGGCTGTAATGTGTTGTTACCCCAAATGCTCCAGTGAGACTGGGTGCAATGACACTGGCTAAGCTACATCTCAAACATTCATTATATTACCAACCTGCATAAAACAACATGATTCTGCCTGCAAAGACTCTACATCAATTATGCATGGCCCCTTGAGGAAAAAGGGGATTTAAACATTTAACAGTTGATTGGGGAGAATCAACTTAAAAGGGGAAAATCAGGCCCACTCTTTTGTCTCCTCGATGCAATATTTAAATATAACTTACAGAAGCGTAATTCTGCATTCTTGTCACCTCCGGTATCTGACATTATAGATGGGAGCTGACTGTGCAATAAATCAATTGTTTTTAAACTTTTGGATACTTGTAAAAGTCTAGGGATGCCTTCTTGTCTTTATATAAGTATAAATATTGCAATGCATGAATGACATTGTGGCATTCCTTATGTTGAGAACAACTGTAACCACTGTAGCATGGAGGTTATTTTTTATCTTCAGCCTTATTCATTGCATATGCATTTTTTCTCTGGGCTGGAACCGTTTGGTCACATTATATGAATACTATAATCTAATTTGCAATTTGCAATTTTCTACCCATGATCCAGACACACCAGTTCTCCTACCAGTCTTTAAAGTCATGGCATTCAACATCATGTGCTGTAGGGGCACAATGATATGGAACTATATCAAACAGATATTAATATTCTGAAACAACTGGGACAAAATTTTGGACCCGATCTGAAGCAAACCCATGGAAAACCTTCCCAAAGCCAATATGCAAAACTGTATTATAAAAAAAGAGAGAAGTCTGGTCCGAAAGAGCCTTAAGGATAATTAGAGCCAGTCAAGAGTGCAGTCAACCCAAACAGACTCATACAGAGAGAGGACACCAACACTGGCAGCATGATGTACCACCAATTTATAAGTAACTTCAGTCCAAAAAACAATCAAACAAAAAAAAAAATCTGTGGAAATATAACAGGACCCTACCTGCCTGAATTAGACTGAATATAATTTGGCAGGTCAGGTCAGTTTGTAGAAACAAGATGAGTCATTAAGGACTTTAGTTGGAGTTTCTTTGACCGACTGACTCTTTTCTTGATAATTTTGGGGATTTTCTAACCATTGAATTCCATAATGCATTTAAAAAAGAGGATCAGAGTGCTGAGCACTTAACTCCACTTAGCAATGAGGGTACAAAAAGTGTTCATACAGAAGATACACTATCATCATGATGAAATAAATGGGCTGGAATATTAAAAATGACCTTTATTTTTGCAGTTCTGTACTTTATGTACTGAAAATTAGAGCTTGTATAGTAAAAATGTGAGAAGACAAAAAGTAGACAATATCATGTCTCATGATTTCTGTCTTAAATGCCACATTTTGTTTATCAAAGAAGACTCCATGTGCCCTTGACATTTGATTTTTATATTTTTTTTCCAGAACATAAATGTCAGCATTATGTTTTTCATTAGATAATACCTATTTGCTTCATTGGCAGTGAATGAATGGATTTATATTTAGTGGACAATAGAGCCTTGTGATATTATTGGGAATGTCTCCTCATCTTCTGGTTGCAAAATCAGGATCAGGATTTTTTACAAGACACTTATACATCTAATATATGATGCATTTATTATGTAGGAGTCACTAAATGCTTTTTCCCCATGTGTGATCAGAAAGTAGTCAGCCTGAGGTTATTCACAATTATCAGGATGAACCATCTGCCACATAAACATCACTGTAGGTTAAATGCACGGGAGCTTTATTAGCAACATTAGCATTGTTTCAAATGCCCTTTTGAGTTAATTGAACACTAACACTTTATTATTCCTACTAAATTAGAGGCAATTATAAGGTCAAGGTCAATTATCCCTCCCAGGATGTATAGAGCCTTGTGAGGCATACAGTATATATAAGCCATGCTAACATGCAGGGAGGTTAATGGAGATCCATTCTTTTGTCTTAATAAGCCATTTTTGAAATGCAGCCCAAAAGGAGAAGTAATTGTCATTTCACTTTGAGTGAATGAGCTGATGAGTCTGAGGCGTGCTACTGTGGCACAGCATGATACAGGTTGCTCATACCCACCCGCACTGTTATGAAGGCCAAACGCCAAGAAGGGTAATGAAGATACGGTGCCATCTGTCTATATGTTGCTAGCGTGGAGCTTTACAGTACAGGAGCTGGCTCAGAGCCCAGCGTGGGAGAGCCGAGCAGCACAGGGAGATGCACAATACCAAACAGGCAAAGTAAGACACAGTAATCACATTAGCGGTGCTTTTTGAAATCAGGGGGGAGACTTGTTACTAATTGGAGTAAATGTAAAAGTGTGCATTACCAGCGCACGCCAATATGGACACAATCCGCATTTTGCACATGTTGAAGTGACTTATTTCAGGCTAAAAGGTAATATGTGACTGTGTTGCACACTCTACATGTCCCTTGCATAAAGAGCATTACAACTCTTGGCAGAAGGCCCAAGCATGGGAGATACTGGAGCACACCCACAGGAAGATGTGCCATGTGGAACGTCAGAGAGATTAATCCAATAATGGAGAATATGAGAATTAATCAAGACACTGTAACCCAGTTTCTCCATAGGGCCTAATTACAGAAAGCTTGCCTGCCACATGGCGCCAGTCCAGATGAGTATTTCCTCAGGACTTGTCTTCTCTGTCAGTCAACTCGACTCTTTAATCTATAGGGCCCACGCATACTCAAACTTGATGATTTATTGAATATAAAGGCATGCTGAGTTTAGAGTCAAAAATATATTGTCAGTTTGTAGACATGTGCATATGTGACCCATGATCCTTGTCTCCCTCTTGATTAACAGTATGCATGGACCCAACTGGCCTTTGAGACATGGTGTAGGATGTACTGTATGTGATGGATATAGCTAGTGGGATGGATGGATGAATAGAGGCTTTAATGTGTGTGATTCATAGAGATAAGATACAAACAGTAGATCAGAAGTCAGATCAGTTCCTGTTACATGCAATGAATAATGCTAATGTTTGTCTATCAAGCTTCTGTGAAAAAAAACCCCAAAAGATAGATGGAAGGCATGCATTCATAGTTAATGAGATACTGTGTGATGTGTGTCAAATACCCATGTTACTGATGTTTCTATCCCCATTTCCTGCTTAATGAGTCCTGATGAGAACTTAGGGAGTTTAAACCAGATTCTTTTACCGGGGAAATCAACAAAATACAATAAATCCCACTGTTTGAATGAAGCAACAGTAGTAATACACCAATATTTAACAATCCCTGAAAAGCATAATACAAACTCGCTAATCATACTGCAACCTTAAAATGTTTCTCCATAACATTAAGTTATGAAAAAGTTCAGAAAAAAGGTATAAAGTATATGTATATGTCCTTATGTTTTTCTCTCAGTTTCAAATAACTCCCAAGTCAGTGTCTGATGACCATCGAGAAAAACTGGCCAAAGTCAACTTTGAGGTCAAATCAGATGGAGACAGTGTTGCCAATTTAGCAGCTTTTTTTCAAAAAAGCGGCTAGCGAAATATCTAGCGACCTTTTGCATGGACCATAACTCCTCTCCTTGATAGGAGTGGCCAGTATTTTTCAGTGAATGAGCACTAATGTGGCTCTCTGGACTGACTGTTCGGCGGGTGGGACAGAGCAGCACCTTGTTCAGTCAACCAATCATCAGCCAGACAGAGACATGAATGAGCTGTGAATGCACGTACCTAATGATCAATCACTTATCCTCATTGATTTTATTCTAAATGCTTTAACTTTACTATCTCAGTTTGTTTTATCAAAATAGACAGAGTTAACAATAGTGACTTCATTCCAGTGCATGATCATCTCTCTATTCATGATACTTCAGTCAGAGTTAATACATATAACAGCCTGCATAAAATGTTTTTTTTTTTAATAATAGAGGTAGATTTAGATGCATGTTGAGGAGCTGCTTGAAAAAAATAGCTAATGTTACAAGTAGTTACAGTCAATTTACTTTAACTTCATTTTCTTTAGATTTTTTAAAAATCTTGTATGTATGTAATTACATCATAGATATGCAAATTAGCGCGTGACATCATCTAGCAACATCTGGTGACTTTTCCTGCAGGCTTTAGCTGAAAATAGTTGGCAACACTAGATGGAAGTCTGATCTGTCAGAGTCTGATGAGTCAGAGTCGGATGAGTCAGAGTGCACTCTTTAAGTATAATATCTGCTCAAGCTGGTACCAATCCAGGTGACTGGCACGATCCTACCACCAGGCAGATAGTTCATCCTGCTGTTTCAGTGGCAATAAAAGACCTGACCTGCATTTACAAAGAGGCTTATAGTCTCTGTTCTGCTTTCCTTTATATTTAATCTCATCTTTCTCTTATGTTGTACAACGTCACACTATATAGATCATAACAACATCAAAGTAAGCGCTGACTGAATGCAAATACTTAACATATTGATAATTTTTTGTTAATCTCTAGTTCAACTTCCAAATTCTCAAATGATATTAGAATTGTTTTGTTCTAATAAAATATACTTAGCATACAATACAAATATCACACATGAAAATAGAATTAAACAGTTTCAGCTAAGGGGGATTTGTCAGGAAGTAGTAACTTTAACCCACACCAGAGAGAGAGATTTATGAGAAAGTGATAGTGAAAGTTGTGAGAGTTTCACAAATCTAGGGTTACCATCTAGACATGACTGTGGGAATAGGTGAAACAAAAGATTTGCTGTGATTTATGATTCATGCTTAGTGACAGTGAGTCTTACCAATGGAAGGATTTGCTTCTTTTACAGGAAGTGAGGATGTTGTGCAGCAAAATATATCTGTATAAATAAATGTAGCTATATTTGTTTACTCACAGCGATCAATAAATGAGTTATTGTTTGTATCCATCTGTTGATTTATGTAGGACTTTCCTCAAATCAGAATGATTGTATCTTCTTAAACTAATGGAACTAACCTGTGCATACAAAATATGTGTATATGAACAAATATGGGCGTATACTGTATATCTGTATATCTCCTCATATACTGCAAATTCTGAAAGGATGGGAGGTGCAAAGACAATACAAAGCATGACTCATCTGAAAAAAGAGACAGAGAAGATCAAACGATTGGAAGGGAAAAATGAGAAGTCGAGGGGAGGTAAATGTCAAACGAGGAGCTGCTTAGTGCCAGCTTGCCTGGCTGTGATGGATGGACTCCGGTGGGAGGGCAACACTTCTTTTACACTGGCAATATCTACCATCTACAGAGTAGACAAAGAGAAAGAAGGAGGGAAGACAGCTGAACTCCCACTGTAACTGGAGAGAGACAGAGGAAGACAGTGTTTCAACCAGATTTAACTGGGGGAAGTCTTGATCAAACTTTTAGCAGGGAAGTTATTTTTCTGGATTAAATGTGGGTTAAAGCAGGAACACGTTTGACTTCTATGGCTTTGCACAGAATTAAGTGAATTTGAACAGAACTGTCATGTCACATTAAGTAAAGCAGAGTAAATCCAGGCAGCGCTTCAACTTTGATCTTTCATGTCATTGACTAATAGGAAGCTGTCGTGCTGCTTAGCCCTCTATAGGTGCACTCACACAAGTTCAAAATGGCCAAAAGCTCATTCAACTTCATACATTTCTTATCTGGCAGAATTAAAATTGCAATCAATGATACATGAAGCCTGGTTAACATTCAGTTATGAGGATTGTATGAATGGTGTGACTGTGTTCCTAATTTTGTTACTTTTTCTAATTTGGTGAGCTGCTAGTGTGCGCAAGCTAGCAATGAGCTAGCTTGTTACCTAGTATTACTTGTAAATGTGACACTGCCTCCAAAGCTAACTAACAAACACGTTATATCTAATTTGTTTAATTCATACAAAAAAATGAAAGGTAAAAAAAACTTGTAAAAAAGTTGTGTTTTTTTATTCTTGGCTGGGAGCAGTGACTCTGCTGGTTGTCTGGCAACCTTAGCTTTAGGGGTGCTGGTAGGAGGATTTTGTTACCTTCAGACAGAGACAGGCTAGCTTCTTTCACCTGTCTCCAGTCTTTAATCTAAGATAAGCTAACCATTTCCTGGCTGTAGCTTTAACAAAGAGGTACTATATGTGAGTGATACTGATTCTCACATCTCTTCTCATCAACTCTTGGCAAGAAAGTGAATGAGTGTAATTCTCAAAATGTCAAATTCTTCTAATTAATAACTTTAACTTTGACTTTTGCTTAGTTAGTCTTGAATATTAACTGTTATAAAGAAATATTTAAGATTTTAAACCAAGTTCCAAGAATATTGAATGGGCGCTGTTTTTTGGTCATGATCTTAACTTGGTGTCATTTTTGTTCTCTTCATTCAGTCTAAAAATTGCTCAGACTTGTACATATGTATGAGTCGACTTAAAGGGGACATATCATGTACATTTCCAGGTCTATTTTTATATTCTGGGAATCTACTGGAATATCTTTGCATGATTCACAGTTCAAAAAATGATTTATTTATCTTATACTGGTCCTTTATGCAACCTTAGTCCTTAGTTCAGCCTCTGTCTGAAACAGGTCGTTTTAGCTCTTGTCTCTTTAGGGACCCCTTCTGATGGGCCCATTCTGTTCTGATTTGTTAGCTTCAGGAAGCTGCCCCTCAGCAGACTTCTGGCAGCTACATAAACAAACAGTAGTAGTACATGTTCGAATCTGAATCTGATCTGAAACATGACAACGTGAACATCTGGTAGAACAACCTTAGCAACAAAGGCTATGGAATGGACAACCCTTTGTGGGCATGCATAAAAGATCTGATATCATGAGGAGGAAGTAGAGATAACATTGCAAATGAAGTGTTCAGAGCAGACTTGTCACTACCTGATCTGTACCGGCTGCCCGATCCGTTCTGCACATGCAGACGCAAGCTTGTGAACATGTGAGTAGGTCCACCTGTTGATGTTCATATTACTGTTATTGTGTACTGTCCAAATATTCTGATGAATTGTAATTTGATGCTTTGACACTACTGCTCTTTAAACTTTCATGCCAATAAAACCCCTTTGGATTGAACTGAAATGAAGTGAAAAAAATGCTGTGCTACAACAGGCAACTACTCACCACCGTCCAAAATAATCATTAGCAAATGTAATCTTGATCATAACTAAACTTAACAAATGGCCAGTTTAACTGCGGCTCTGGGTGTGGTTTGTCCAAGTGGTGTTGCCGTACCTAGCTGTCCAAGATGGCAGACGTGTGGGTGCATACGGAACGCAGCCGGTATGGATCAGGTAGTGACTTGCATGGAGCATGTATTCACCTCAAGTTTTAGACCTTTGACCATGTTTAGCATAGACATCTGACATCATAACAATATAAAAATAACAGGTAAACACAAAACGTATATGTCCCATTTAAGAAGAGGTGTGGACCACAGACCTGGATTTAGCTTTGTCATTGACAAAAGTAAAGTGTACTGATGTTTAAATCTTACGACAACAAACATACCTCTCAGCAATATTCTGTTCAAGGTGGCTATGGAGGAGTTTTTCTTCCGATTGTATTATTTATCAGTACAGTATGTATACCCAACTGCTTAACTGCAGTTATGAATGTCACAGTTGATGGTTTAAACATGTGCTTTAGATGGATTGAATGATAGACAGTTGTTCAGAAACAGAAGAGTTGTCATGCTGTTACTTCCTCTTCCTCTCTCACTCTCCCTTTCTCATAAATCTCTCTCATAATCTAAGCGTCGCTCCCTAACAGACTGCTGTATCTACTGTTGGCAGTTGCCTTTTCTCCCCCCCCCCCCCTTTCTCTCTCACTCCCTTTCTCTCTGCTCTTCATCAGTAAAACACATGAATAATGGACTAAACTGGAAGAGGAAGTATTCCTCTTCCCGATGAAGTGACACTCGAGTTGTTGCATGAAAACAAACTGGATTAATGGTGATTTATTGAGGCTGTTTGATTCTGAGAGCATTTTACGGATTCTCTCTCTCTCTCTCTCTCTTCTCTCTTTCGCTCTATGTGTGTGTGTGTGTGTGTGTGTGTGTGTGTGTGTGTGTGTGTGTGTGTGTGCGTGTGTGTGTGTGTCAGGCTCTTGCTCCATTACCACCCATCATTGCTTTTATCTCGTTTTTATTGTCTCTCTGGAGCTGCTGATAAAACCCCCTTGGTGTGTGTGTGCATACTATGTGATGTGTAACCACATGCAGCAGCCTGGATGTGTGTCTGTGAATTCATATTGGTGTGTGTGTGTGTGTGTGTTCTTTCACCCACACATCTCTTCATTTTGAGAAGACATTACAGTATTTGTGAAACAGAATTGAATGGAATGGGAGAAAAAAAACAGCAACAAAAAAGACGGCAGGATGAAAAGAGAGATTGATATGCAGTCATACTCTGGAGGGCAGATAGAGGCATTCATGTGGGAACACCATTCAGTTTTTCTGTTTTTCTTTTTTTTTTGTTGTTGGATCTGATGATTTAGGAGTTATGAGTTTTGACTGAAAAGAACAGGAAATACATTCAAATGAATAGACAGAGAGAGAGATAATGGAGAGCAACAAAATCAGATGGAGTGAGACAGAGAGCAGAGACAGAGGGGTGGGCTGACAGGAGTTGTAGAGTATATGAGCCACAAAGTCACAAATAGTTCACTTTTATGTTTCATTCAACACAGGGTCTGGGTATTTTCTTGGTTTTAGAAGAAAGCCACCCTGATAGGCCATAATATTTCATTCTTCAACTTCAATGTACACTGTGATGAATACTAAAACTTTTTGTGATTTTCTATTTTTATTTTCATTGTAACTTAGTTTTCATTTAAATCATTTTGGGTAAATTGAATTCTAAATCATGTAAATAGTTCAATGCAGTTTTCTCATCGCTACAAGGTTTGGATACCTTAAGGGTGATATGGTTGATGTTCTGTATTAAGCAGGGCCTTCTTTCAATGTGGTTATCCAGCACTGTGACAATGGATAGAGATGGGATTTTGACCTCATTGGACAACTTGAGACAGTTGTATGATTTTAAGTGTTGGTTGTGTAAGGGTGAGGCGTTTTATCGTTTAAATTTGGGTTTAATTACCTTGAACAACGTACTGGATGATGTGAGGTGTCCATGTTTGTTTGCCTTTTCAGGCACTTCTGATATACACTTATTGGCCACTTTTTTACTTTTCATTATTAGGTACACCTGTACCATCTAATGCAATCCAACCCAACACCACTGCCATGAATTCTTTTTGTATGAAACTTCTAAATTTTCACTTTTTGTCGATTATTATTTTGGTCATAGTGGGTAGTGCTGTTGTTCTGGAGTTATATTTAAATGTGTTCCTAATAGTTTGCCAACCTTGTATGTAAAATGGGTTGTAAAATATAGATATTAAATAATAATATTATAAATTTCAATATATCACACTCCAGTACAACAAATAATAAAAATAAAGAGGAATTATCACCTTCATTGCTGAATGTAACACAATGAGGTGAATACCATCATTTTGTGATCCCCTTTCCTCAAACTGCCCAAATATCCACTTGTACACAAAAACTCTTGAGAATATAATGAGGAAATTGCTGTGACATTTACTCCAATTACTTGCTCTTCAAAGAGCATGAATCTTTCACATCTCCACTGTGCCACTCCAGGGTCAAAATATCATGATTGCACCCAAGAAACTGCATAAACTAATTGGCACATTGTCATGAAATCTTCTGAGCAAATTACAATGTGATATGTGTACAAAGTTTGGCAACCCTAAGGCCTTTCCCTTTTATATTTCTTGGCCTGCCAGTGGTAAGACTCAAAGAATAGCAAAATCATTAATAATCACTTCATTTTGTCCAAAACATTTGTATTGTGAGGTGGAATGAACATCACAGCCTCTAGGGGTGGAGACTAAGTCACAAAATGAAACCAGTTGATCGACTTATTCTTATCTAGTCATTAGTCTGGACCGCATGAACTCTAGAGTTAGATTTGGTGTTGTTGAAACAGGCCAGCTGGGTCCACTACAAATCTAAGTACTGGAGGCAGAGCAGAGTGATAATGGAAAAAAAGGAGTCTAGTGCTTAGAGATGGACACCAACAATCAACACAGCTCTCCTCTCACCCACTCTCTCTCACACTATTCCACCCACTGCTCACCCAATAACTCATCCAACTGATTGAAATGAATGAGATATGTGAATGGTATGACACAGAAAAAACAAGTGTACAACCAGCTGATACTGATGTTTTTACATTTATCCTAATGTAAGTTTGCATCTGGCTTGAGTTGAGCAACATTTGTTATATTAATTCAAAACACACCCATTGCAATTAACGGCTATCCTGAAAATGTGCTTTGTTTCTCACTGAAACACACAACCTGATTTTCTCTACAGTTTTATCAGTCTCTCCCTGCGACCCACAGAGACTCCTGTGTCTTTTACTCTTGGTAATTCCAAATTCAGACTATACAATGTCAGAGCGATAGCTTTCTGACCTGACAGAGGCAGGGCATCAGGCGCTTTGTTTTTTGTTCCTGTTGTGTGTCACGGCTCTAGAATACAACCGACACAGCTTGGATACATTGTGACATCCAGTCAAAAAGGCTGGCATGTCAAATATTTGTCTTCTCTTGCTTAGTTTGACAACTCTGACATGTTCACTGACACTGACCTTTACAAGCACAGATAGCTCTTCCATATACTGCTGTAAACCTGGCAAAGCACAAGAGGAAGGTTTTTTTTTTTTTTTTTAATTTAATTTCAGTGAACCTGTAACCATTTTAGTAGCTATCATCCCCAGGTCAGGAGCATTACATCAAAATGATCCCACCTGCAGGTACGACGTCACTATAAGATACAGTCAGTGTATGATAAATAAGGAGTTTTTTGAACTATAAATCATGCAAGATATTCCAGTGGAGTGTCAGAATATACATATAGCCCTGGAAATGTGTATGATGTATTCACTTTAATGTGTTAGGTGGAGTTGGTCCGTTACAGATCATATCACACAAATAAGATTATTTATTTCTTCATAGAGTAAGAAGAATCCACAAGCAATAAAAGTACAAGTGTGTGGTTTTTAATGTAAGGTGTCTGGATCAATACATTTAAACAATGTTATTAAACCAACAGATTCATTTTTGGGGCAATAGCCAGTTACACACGTACTGCCAAGCTGCTTCTTTTTTTCTTTGATTTAAATTCATCACCTCCTACACATACACTGAAAACAGAAAGTTTTAGATTGACCTTTTGAGTTTAAAGCTCAGTCTTAAAACTCCAAGTTATTATTTTCTCCCTTTTGAGATATTGTTAGTCAGGTGTTACCATAGTGCTCCACATAACTGGCTTTTGTGTCTCCATCAAGACTAAACCACCAATAGGCCTGTACAACATGTAGGAGAGGGTCTCTATCTATATTTTGCTCACTCTTCTCTCTTCTTATTCTCCTCCTGCCCTTTGAAATGTGTTTTTTCTCTCTTTCTCTCCCTCCCTCCATCCCTCCCTCGCTCTCTCTCCTTCGCTGGGGAGGAAAATGGAGTTGCTGGCCCGACGCCACACCTGACACTCCAGCCTTAATCTGATTAATGTTTTTAATTTATATAAGTGAGCAGCGAGGGAGAGAAAGACGGCTGTTGCCTTTACTTATGTCGGGCCTTACACACACATGCACACACTTATTTGCAGGCTCTATGCAACGTCGGGTGTCATATAGGCCAAATCGTGAAAGGGCAGAAAGAGAGAGTGTGTGTGTGTGTGTGTGTGTATGTGCGTGTGGAGAGAAAATAGAGGGGTGAGGGAGACTTTAAAAAGACACAGAGAAACTGAGTAAAGTAAACAAAGAGGCACAAATGGAAAAGAGAAAGAAAAAGATAAGGAAAAGAAGCAGTGGGGCAAGAGGGCTGGACAGAGAGAGAAGAAAAAGGGGGGTGCTGAGAAATTGGAAGGTAATGAAGGGATACGAGAAATACAAGAAAACCACAGAGAAAGAGAAAGAAGAAGAGAGGAAAATAAGGAGCAAAAGGCAGAGAGATGGTAATTACGAGAGATGAAGGATGATGAAAAGGCCAGCTTGGGACAATCTAATTGGAAAATCCTGCCTTTTTATTTCAAACTATTCATCATAATGAATTAAAAAAAATCACATCTACATGAAATTTCAACCCAAATAGATGAATAAGTCATATTCAGAGCTTCTGTTCCCCAGTCCAAAACGGACGCCTGGAGCAAATTTATTTATCTCGTCTGGGAATCTGATTTTTTTTCATTATGAGTTATATATGTATGTATTATATAAACATTAACATTTTTATATCAATCAATCAATCAAGTTTATTTGTCACATGTAATCATATAAGGCACAATCACAGTGAAATGTCATCCAGTCAGTTACTTCAATTTGTACATTAAAAAGAGTTTAAATAGAATAGAATTCTTAATAAATGTATGTGCGTGATTGGAGGAAAAACAACAAAAACAAAACTCTTCTTCTTCAAGCCATCCTCTCATTTCTTACTTGATGTACTGGCCCTTGGGGGTCAGAGGTTACTAGCGCATGGCCCCTGGAGGAGGACAGTCTTTTCCACTGCCTCATTCAACTTCCTGGAGGAGACGGACCTTGGTGATGGGCCAATCTAATATACTATGAAAAAGGCTGTTATCTGCGTGGTTGGGATCCTTAATGATTCTCCTAGCCTTATTCTCTCAGCCCCTGGTGTAAATATCCTTTAGGCAGGGTAAAGCACCGCATACTGTATGTTCAGCTGAACAAACCACTCTTTTCAGGGCCTTGAGCTTTGTGACGAGCCTGGAGGGAACTATGGTTTTAAACACTGAACTGTAGTTAATGAGAGGTAATCTCAAAGAGTTCCCTTTCTTGTCCAGGTGAGATAGGCTGGTGTGGAGGATTCAATTCAAATCAGTTCCACGGGCCGGAGCCTGGTCCTTGGGGTTTCCTGCTGATGAGAAAGAACAAAGAACTCTGGGGAAGAAGTCAAGTTAGTAACATGCAGTAATAGTATATGAATACATACACACATGCATAGGATGTGTGCCATGGTGTCTTCTGTTGATTGGTTAGGATCATAGGCAAACTGTAGTGGGTCCAGTGTGCTGGGTAGTGAGGAGGAGATGTAATCCTTGATCAGCCATTCAAAGCACTTCATCCCTACAAAGGTGAGTGCCACTGGGCACTGCGGGCTGATCTTGCTTTCTTGGCACAGGAATGATGGTGGACTTCTTGAAGCACGTTGGTATGACAGACAGTTTGAGGACCCAGCCACTGATACTGTCTGGTCCTGCTGCTTTCTTGGTGTTCACATGCTTGAAAGCCCTCCTGACATCATACTCAGAAAAGGTGATAGGTGTGAAAGGTCAGCAGGAGGAGAGTTTACAAAGTGGTCAGTTGACCATTTCCCTATCCTGATGAGTGACTCATAGTCATGTTATCATTGTCCGATATTATTCACAAAAACTACAACTAATATTGAAAAAATAAATGTCAAAGAGCATAAATTTAGTGGAGCTAACAGAGAGGCGACTGAATAGGTCCACGCCTTCTAGAATAGGTGATAGGTGTGATGAAAAAAACACTGTTGCTCTGTGTGTGATGTGTGTGTGTGTGTGTGGTGTGTGTTAAATGAAAAACAGGAATTCAAATAATGACCTCAGACATTTACCTTTCTATTACTGTTCCATCCACTAAATAAATCCATTGATTGCAGAAGAAACTGTTGTAGTAGGGAGAGCCTACACACACAAACACACACACACAGAGTCGTGTTTCCATCACTTCAGAGGACATTACATTGACTTACATTAATTTCCTGGAGACTTACCCTAACTTTAACCATAACCACCACATGCCTAACCCTAACCTTAACATAACCCTAAAGTAACCTCAACTTTAATCCAAGTTTTCACCATAAAATTAATGATTTTATTTTGCTTTTTGTCTCCATAAGGGAGGCAACTCCCCACAACATGACTGTGTAAACAGATTTATGTCCCCACAACGAGAGGAATACCTGGACCACACACACACACACACACACACACACACACACACACACTGTGTATTGCATTAATCAAATGGCCTTGGTTGATTTTCTGTGAATCACTGCCAGGCAGAGAAGGCAAAAGACAGCAGGATGGTGAAAGACAGGTGATAGAAAGAAACGGTCTGGATAAGGACTGAAGAAGATGGGAGGAAGGAAAGATGGGGTAAAGAGAAAACTATATTGTGTTCCCTGCTCTCCCTCAGCTAAAACTAACTGACAATAGCAAATACACTTTGAAAGGAGCCAAATAACATCAGGATTATGTTTTTACTGAGACAACAGGAAAATGTTTCCATGGTTCGTATCTCTGGACTGCCAAATCAAAATGTCCATCTGCAAAATCTGCTCACTGTCAGTGTAATTTGTTTTCAACTACAACGTTTGCTCCCACAAACTAAAGCATGAACAATCTTTTTATGTTTAGGACGCTTCAAACAAAACTTGCTTTGAACAAAGTGGCTGTTGGATCGTCAAACAGCATCTCAGTGTCTGGGGAGAACTTTTTCCAAGCTCTTTTTCAACTCTTTCCAAAACAGACAATCCAAGAGGTACACCCACTTTATACAGGATTGGGCAGGTTTGCAGAGGTGAGAGAGTAGGCAGGGTTGAACTCTCTTCATCTCTCTTTTTTAATTGAACTACTTTCATCACTTTTTGTGTTTACAACTGAGCGCAATGCCATTAATGTCTTTGAAGAGTCTGAAATCATCCACTGCTATCATTTGTACAATTTATAGAGCCTTGGTATGAATAGTTATGAACATGTTCAGATGATACTAACTTGCACAAAATTGGTTTAACCTGCCATAACAGATTTTTTTTTTTGGCCAGTGGGGGCAGCAAAAACAAGTTGTGAACACAACATTAACATATCATCTTCACAGTTTGAGGTTTGACTGGCGATCTTTTAATTATGGGGACTGCCCATTGGTCTGAAGACCCATTATTCTGAAACCCCAATTGTTTGAAAAAAGTCCCATTGGACTGAAAGCACATAGTCCAACGGCCCGAAGGCCCATTGCTCCGAGAATACACACTCTGGAGTCGGAATTCAGTGACTGCTGGTCTTACTACTTTCCAGACTTCATTAATATATTCAAAAGATAACGTATAAATCATAATTTTAATCATAACATATGACTTTGTGTGACTCCTAAAGAAAGACTTTTCATTTCAGCTGATATTTAACTTAAACAGCTCTTCTGAGAACTAACTTCAATAAACTTAAGATGTATAACATCACTGTTTGACATTCTGAAACACGTCCATGCAATTTTTATAATGTTATTTCATTAAATCAGAGTTCTACTTAGTGAAACATGATGCTGAATTTATCAGAAGAACTGCATGAATTGTGAAAAGTATCTTTGATAAGTTAATTTACATTTTAAATGACTGACGGCAAGGCAGCAACACAAACATGCCAGTTTTTTACTATGTAGTTTGGCCTACAGTCACTTGCTTACTAACGATCGATTAGAAAAAAGTATTTTAATTATTTTTGTGATGTTAAATAGTGTCATGTTGTGAAATAACTTTATTAAAGTAAAAATCCTGCATTCAAAATGTATGTAACAGTGAATATTTTTATTGGTTATCATCAGATAAAGTCTTCAACTGTTTCCTGCTGTCAGAGGAAAACCTCTTAACATTGTTAAATTTTACAGGCCGAGCTGACCAATAAACATCTACTCCTTCCAGAAGATCGTTTATGATTTCTTATGACTCATAAACAGACACTAACTCATGGTCGGTGAATATTTAACATAATTCGGTATTAATTTTAACTCCATGTAAAGTGAATAAAGTTGATGTTTCACCGATTATGCTCGTCAGCCTTAACAATGCAGTTAACACATTTTTATAACTGCTGATTTATTAAATCAGAGTTCTACTAAGTGAAACATGATGCCGAATTTAGCAGAAGACCTCAGTAATATATAAAAAGCCTGTTTTGTCAGGTACTAAACATTATCAGTGTCGTATAACCAATAATGATGCACTGCCATTATGTATGGTTAGGCTTCCTGATTAGCCTACATCTGTTGCCTTTTACCATTAATATCTTAGTGTATTTTGATGTGCTTGTTAAAAAATAATTATGTTTTATAGTGTGACAACACGCTGGTTAAGGTCTGGTTAGGTTTAGGCACAAAAACCACTTGGTGTTAGGGTTAGAGAAAGATCATGGTTTGGGTTAAAAACCATCAGACTATGAGCTTTCGGTCCAATGGGAAGTTTGTCGAACTATTGGGGTTTCGGAATAATGGGCCATGGGACCAATGGCATGCCACTTTAATTACGTCATCTTGTTGGTTATTCTGAAATGGTTTAATGGCCCTTACTGACATTATAGCAAAGACTGTGACACAGGACACACTGACCTTTAAAGTATTCATTTTCATCTTTCCCAAGTGTTTGTAGTTGCCTCAATATATCAGCAACTGTATTTTGTACAGTGTCTTTTGTGCAGCACAAGGGAATGTCATACTCCCTAGATAGGAATAAATGTTACCATTGACAAAATCCAGACTGCAATAGAGATCCAAACTGAAACTGGAACTTCTAGGTTCTGTTCGCTGAATGTCTATTTACATTTCTGTTTTTAGCAGCCTTAAACAAACCATTGCTGGTCAGACTAAACAAGCCAAAGACCACTGTGAGCTAAACTTGACCAAATGAGGCCAGTTGAGTGGTGAACTATGACTACCAGTCTCCCTGCTCCAGACATGGTTGTATAAAACATTTTTAGACAGCAGAAGTTACAGCTAAAATGTTAGAAAGATGACATTAGAAGAGAGTGTGGGTGGATTTCATGAATAAGGACAAAACAGTTACAAAGCCACATAATTTGCATGCTGCCATGCTGGGGCCTGTATTTCTTTCAAGCTAACAAGTTAATAGGAAAAACTTTGCTCAAAACGTAAAGGGTTCAACTCGCAAGTGCTGTGGTTGATACTCTTTCACATTAAATATGGAGTGTAAACCCCAAGAACATGTTTCACGTAGTAGAACTCCAATGAAAGAAAACTATATAACTGTATAATAGATTCCATAAAGTTACAGAAGCTAATAGAACATCATCTAGCCAGGATTTGACATCAGGACATTGGCTCACTACATCTCCACCAAAGCAAGTTAGTTGTTCATGCATTTTGTAGGAAACAGGGTTGTATCCCTATGTGCATTCTCTTTGCTCCTACATGTCTTCTTGTTTTTATTCCTCATATATCTTCACCTTTACTCCTCTGACACTGTCTTGTAGTTTCTCTCCTCTTCTATATAACAAGACAACCAACACAACTCTGTCTCTGTTTCTGCAGCACATACCCTCGCACCTTTATGTTCTCCACTCCAGAGCATCATCCAATGTCAATCTTTCCTTTCTCCTCTACTCTCTCACTTTACATAGCACATAACAGATTTTCTCCTCTTAGCCTGTCCCTGCAGTCCACAGCAAACTAAGCAAGTCAGCTCTATTTGAAGTCCAAATGCATGCGAATTCAAATCCTCCCAGCAGATGTCAGAAAGGCCACAGATGTAACAGAAACTGCCCTTGAGCAATATACTGAAATTCTCCAAGGTTACAGTGCATCTCATCACATGGAGTCTCTTGGTTTATGTTACTTGTGTTAAACTTTTCTGTAGGCTACTGGCTTTCAAATTAAACTCTATTACATGAAGAGGACAAGCAATAGTAAATGTGTCGTGTTTGCAGAATCTTTCAGGGCCAATCAGAAACAAATACGTAGCCCCATTTAGACATACAGCAACAGCACGCCCTGTAGGCTAATCTTTGTAAATCATGAAATGTCTGGACACGTGGGTTACATACAAAGACAAAAACATACAACATCTGTGACACTCAATGGGCACTTTTGACAAAACCAGCATGTTGAGATGCATCTTACAATGTAAAGGTCATCCATTCATGTCTTAGATGTGATACTGGATGTTACCTGATGGTAACCAAGTCCTACTTTCAACTTGACTAAGGACAAAAACATCTTAGAGCTCCTTAAGACAAAGTTGCATGTTGCTGAAGGCTGGAATGTCACGGTCTTTGTTATATACAAATCCTCTAATGTATCTTTTCCAGATAAACCCAGTAATATTTTAGTAACTCAGAAACTTTACTTGCACCTGGACCCAAGGAACACGCATCTAAATTTGGTTCCAAGTACAAGCCTCAAAGTGAGTGAAACAACCTAAGCTTTATTTCTTGATTGTTTTTATGTCATAACATATAATAAAGTTGAAAAATAACCAGGAAATAATCACTAAAAGCCTTTTTTCACTGCAGGAACTTTTCCAGGAATAAACAAACTTGACCAGCGTTTAGCTTCAAGCCCCCCAAAGTTCCTTGCTGTGGGGTAGTAATTTCTGGCCCAGGACGGAGTCTTTTGTGCTGAATGTCACAAATTGGTCAAACACAGGTGTTAAAACTTGTGTACAGTATTATTCACAGTAAGCAAGCACTTGCCTACTTTGCGTGTTTCTTTAAATGTGGCTTAAAGGCAAACAAGATTGCATTCAAGGTAAATTTAATTCATGATTAAGTTCCTGAGTTTGGTCATAAAGATGCTTACTTTGGAGACAGGTATCTCACCTTTCTGGCATTTTCAGTCTGCTTTTCTAAATCTGCCAGTCTCGATATAGAGACACAGAACCTCATGGTAAATCTGTGCAGTTGTCATGTCAGAGTCCTGCACTTCGGGGACCTGTGGGTACCTGGCGGGTATCTGACGGGTAACCCGCGAAAAAGTTGTATAATGGATAAAAAAATTTAATTATATAAATTCAGGGGTACTTGCACAGGTAATAATGAACTAAATGCGGGCGGGTAGCAGGTGAGAACAAAAGAAAAGAGAAGTCAGAACTGAAAATGATTTGCAGTATTTTTAACATCTAAATCAGTTAATATTATCCAAACCATGACACAGAGACGAAAACAAATAATTAAAAAAATATTTGTGCAAAATAAATATTCATAAAAACTCACTATTTGTGCTTTCCTGAATACCGTATTTAGATTTGGCTCCACCCTTAGTAAATAATGTCTAAAAATGCAGTTTAGAAGAGTTCCTGTACTGTATGTAGAGTTTCCAAACAACAGCAGTGACTGGCAAACAATACAAGCTAGAATAGAGAGAGGACAATGGGGGTAGGGGGGTGGGGGGGTCTTAAAATAAACAACACATGTTCATCTTAAGTCACTTTTTCTCATCTCATAATATCAGAATCCTTACAGTTGGTTAAGGAGTATCTAAAAAAAAGGTGTAAAGCTTTCAAAACAGGCCATATCTTATTCATTTTAATAAACTTAACAATTAATTGAAGTAGATTCTCACAACAAGTTGATTTGTATTGGAGGAAAGCTAAATTATCACCCATTTCACATAATTGTTTGTTCCCGAAAAAGGGTTCTTAAGGCTCCAGAGTGGAATAAAAGGCTCAGTGAGATGGATATGTTTTGCTGTGAAAGCTTCAAGGGGTTTAAAGCCATTGTTTCCTTTGTGTCTTGCTGCCTCTGCCTCTCAGAGGAATCAAAAACTTTGTGTTATTGTTGTTGCTGGCTTTGGAGAAATGGCTGGAATACATGTGAGGGCCCCCCTGCCTCCCCCCGTTCCTAGCTTCTCACTAATGGCGAGGTCTGCTGCCTTGTTTCTGTCTTTTCTCCCCCCTTGCTTCACCCTGCTTCATATCAAAGTGATAAAGTTTGTGCTGCTTGTTCCTACAGCGGTCTGTGAGATTTCTCATCGTTCCTTCACTTGTGTTCAGGTGTGAGATATAATTTGTGCGTTCTCTGAGGGTCTCTGCAATGATTTTGCCTTTCCTTCTATGCCTTTTTCTCTTCCCTCCTGTCTCAAGTTTGCTCTTTCTCTCCTCCTCTTCCCTGCACTTGACTTCCAGCTGATGCCGTTATGTATGCTGTGGGGAGTCTGCTGCGCGTTGTTGTGCCTCTGCCTCTTCTCTGCAAATATTTTGGCCTTTGAGCTGAGAGCTAGAAACCCAGGGGTGAGCCGATGAGGAGAAGTAGGAAAGAAAGAGGGGGAGATCAGGGTGGTGGTTGGTGGTTTGGGGACAGAGTGAATGGAATAAAAAGGACAGGAGGAAAAAAATATTTTTTTTATGTTTTAGAGATACTGAAATGAGAGGAAGATAGAGCAGAAGACAGAAACATGGCAATCAGGATTCTTACTCTTCTCTTCTATAATCTTTCCTGTGATTCACCATGTTAGGCTGCAGCAGCAGTGATTGATGTCATGCATGTAGAGTATATTGTAGCTCAATGTATTCTCTTATTATGGTTTGTAGCAGCAAAGGTCTGGGACCTTGTACTACGAGGCAAGATGAGTTTGAATATGAGATGGAAGCACTCTTGATTTTAATGCAGCATCAAGAAATCTTGTTCTGATCAGAAAAGTGAGGTCAATTGTAATGTTGTGTTCAACTTGTACTCATTTTGTGATCATTGCGGCCAGAGTGTCATAATGTAGCAAATATAACATCATATTTCAGTTTTAATTTTCTTTACATTCTGAGTTTTTGCACCCGGGGTTTAGATCTGTTTGAAAAGTAACTTAAGGAAAAAACTTGTTTCCTAACAAAATCTAGGAGACAAGTCTACAAGAGTCTACAGTCATGCTAGCAGCTCTGTGGGGCTGTGCTTTGGCACAGTGATGGAGATAAATGCTAACACCAGGGTGCTAACATGATCACGTTGACAGTGCTACCATAATGTTAATCATGTACAATGTCTAACATGTTCACCATCTTAGTTCTGTTAAAATGCTAACATTTGCTAATTAGGACTAAACACAAAGTACAGCTGAGGTTGATGGGAATGTTATTAGTTTACCAGGTATTTGGTCATCAACCGAAGTATTGGTAAATTGACATGTTGACCTGATGGTGGTGCTAGATGAAACATCAGGGGATCACCAAAGTCAGAGGGCCTCATCTTCTGGGGACCATGAATGTCTGTACAAAATTGGTTGAGATATTTCAGTCAGTAACTAGTTAATCAATACCTGACATTGTCATCCCTAGAAACATTGCCACCAACGCGGCCAAAATAAGTTCTCAAAGTAAATGCTACCTTTTGGTGGCAACAACCAAAAGAACACACCGAACAGAATAATGTAAGTGTAGTTTGTGCCTTATTTTACATGTAATTGGGCTCATTGGGACCTACTAATCATGTCCCCTAGTAAGGAATGAGAGACATATTACAAAAAAAAAACTTCATAAAGGAAAAAAAGAACAATCATATGCAGCTATAAATATGCAACTACTTCAAAGTATTTTACCTTATTCAGTGTGGTGTTATTGGAATGGAACAGAATCTCTGGTGTGACCATCCATATATTTTCTACCTTTTTTTGGGATTTGACAATATTAACCTTGAAAACATAATGTAGACTTGATCTTGAAACAGCATACGAGATGGTTTAATCAGCCATCTTCCCACTGTGTCTTAATGGTAATGAAAATGATTCAAAAGATAATGGTCATGATGCAAGCTACAAGACATAGAATATGTAACATGATATTGCTGTGGAACATGAGAGGAGGACAAAAAACCCAAACCTGCAATTGTGTTTCCTTGTATTTTTGTAATTGGTACATTTTTTCAGAATGTTGCTGATAGTTGAATCTAATAATCTGCCCCAATTCCTGCTTTCTTTATGTTGTGGAGCATCTGTGTGCATCTTGTGCATCTATAGTTGAACTGAAATTAAAGAGGACATATTCTGCACATTTCCAGGTCTATATTTTTATTCTGAAGCTCTGCTGGAATATACAAAAAGACAACAGTGGAAACATGAGAGTTGGAGACACGAGTGCTGGAAAGAGTTTGTTGTTAGCTTAGTGTTATACAAAGATTTTCAAAGGCATGGCTGAATATTTAGCTGTCTTCCTGCAACAACACAACTCTCACGAGATTTCAGAGCAAGACTTCTCCTTGAGTGAGACTTGGTTAGACACAATAACAAACAGACCGGATCAAGTGAAAGGTAAAGAAAAAAGTTTCATTTCTCTGTAGGGATCCATTCCATAATGTTGTTCGACACTTGTTATAACAATTTGAATCCGATCTGAAATACGTGAGTTGACAATGAGAACAGCATGTGGAAAAACCTTAGCAACCAAGGCTACAGAACACATAGCTGTTTATGGGCATACAGCCAAAGTCAGCTCATTGGCATGATAGAAAAAAAAAGTGTTGCAAATGAAGTTCTCAGGGCAGAGCCTTCGACTTGTAGGCAGCATTTCTACATATGTTAACCTCAAGTTTTGGAACTTTGAGCATTTTTAACATAGATGTCCAACGTCTTAGCAGTATATGAATACCAGAAAATCACAAAAAGCAAAATATGTTCGATCTAAAGATGTTTTTTGATAAGAAATCGGTAAACATATACTTTCTGATTGTTGTGATTTAGTCAGTAATTACCAAAGGGAAGAAAATGTCTCATTTATTTTTCTGCAGTGGCATCGCCCTCTGTGTTTTCCAGGGGGCATGGATTTTTGGTTCAGACTGAGAATGTGGGTATTGTAAATTGATCATTGATTAGTGTAATATATGTGTGGACGGCACTAAAATAGGCTCGGATCGTAATATTACTTCAATTTAAAGGCCACACAAGCAGTTAATACAGTGGGGGGCTGGCATTGTAAACCATTACATTTTTATTTTCATAATTAAATTTTCATGCACCTGTGTTGTATTGAAAATATGATATATGGTTCCATAGTCAAACCATCTCTCAATTACAACACCAGTATCATCCAAAGAAAAAGAAAGAAGAAGTACTGTACAAAGGACCATGCTCATGTTTCACTTCTTGACATCTCTGGTCTATAAAGGGTATCAGGAAATGACCCTTGACAACATACCATGAGGTTAAACAAGAGTGAATAGTGTGGTGGGGTGGGGGGAGAAAGAGGGGAGTGGCAGGATCTGAATGTCTCTCTCTCTCTCCCCCCTTTCTGTGCTATAAAGAGATTAAAGGAAATGGGAGATGACCTTCTCCAGTCAAACCAACCTGTCAGTGGATGCTGTCCAAAGGCATCAAAGAGCTGCAGATCAAGAACCATGGAAAATACATTTAAAATGTTCATTTATACAGCCCACCACCATCGGTTACAAGGGGCTTCAAAGCCAGTGCTTTTAGAAGTTTTCCTCAGAGATGTCATTTGCCATATGTCTTGAAAAACATCTTGGACTTTGCAGAATATTGGAAATGGAACTTATGACGTCTTTCGCATGATGAGTCAATGAGTCTGCCATCTTTTTTTAGTAGTGTAAGGGACTATTTTCTATATTTTTGAATATAATTAAATGTGTCACATTTTCTCAAAGACAGATAGGTGAAAATTGAAAATGTAGAGTCACTCAAGAGCAGAGACTCCTAAAACAGCCAGTGTATCTAATGAAACACCTGATCTCACACACTCTCTTGAAGAACCGCAGATACTGCTCTATCTTCAGAAATTGAATTTCTCATCACCCTATGATTTTAAGACACTTATCTTTTTGGCATCTGATGCTCCTTGATGAATCATAACTTCAAATGTTCAAGTGCACCTCATATTCTTTATATCCAGGGGGTGATACACAGTAAGTCCAACTATGAATACCCACTTGGAAAAATGAAATTAAACATTAACAGATGATGTTTAAAAGTTTTAGCACACATTGTCAAAACTTCAGTTGTTATTTTATCTCCATACATAAGGGATCAAACCTGGGGATGTCTAATTATGGGAGTGTCTCCCTAACCACCAGGCTAATCTGATGCCTGATGCATTAAACATGGCCAGCAGCACTAGAAATTAATATAGCTGAGCCACTGAAAGAAAGTTTGAGCACTTGATTTTTGAAACATTTTTGACTATTTTCATGTCTGTGAGTGTGGCTGTGTGCATGTGTGCAAGCTTGTCTGGGCCACTAAAGGTTATATTTACCATTTGTCTGGGTTAGGGGAGGCAGGGAGCAACTGGGGAAAATGGCATGGCGCACTAGAATTCTGATGATGATTCTGGACAATGACACACCCACCCACACACACACACACACACACACACACACACACACACACACACACACACACACACACACCGACATGGACACGGACTCAACAAAAAAGGTGTTTATCGGGGATTTAATCAAATGTCAGGGCTGCTGCCATCATGCTATGAATACAGAGTCCAAGAGGTTTGGAAAGAATGGGAATGATTGGGAATGAATGGAAGATGAAGTTGGATCAATAGGAATGAATGTGTGTTGGATGGGAATCAAGGGGAATGAATGGAGATGCACAAGGGCACTTTTAATGTTACTAACAGTTGGCTGTCTATAAAAGAACCAACAACAGAACATCAATCATCATCAGTTTTATTAGATTATATTGTTAAAGAACTATTACGTCACTACACGAACCTTCCGTCTCTACACCTGCTTATATCTGACACAAACGGTAATGTTTTGGATTTGTGAGCCAAAAATTGAATGTGAAAGTCTTTATTCAAATTGAGGGTCTAAGGATAGAGGATGTTGTATTTTTTTGTGAGAAAAAAAAAACAAAAAAACTTGAGCACTCCCATGTGCTACACCATGTTGCAATTTAAATCAGGTAATGTGGGCCTAGAGAGTTTTGACAGTCTGGTAATTTGTACTCACCACAAACAGACAATGGGAGGGGGTCCAGACACTAGCTAGACTCCCTCCATTGTATAATGTAGGGCAAACACAATGCTTGAGCGAGACCTTGACAGTGGCTCTCAGCAGGTGCTGAAATAACATGAACGAAAGGTAACATCTAGTAGGAATCAGTGCTAGTGTTAGCAACTTTGCTGATTATAATTCATTTTTGGTGGTTAGTCTACCTTGCTAGCCCTCATTTTCCGAGTTGAAAACAAAATTTACAGCAGACAAAGTTAGCAACTCGCTGGAACATAGTGGAGCATTTACTAGCTAGAGTCAGATAATTTTCCTAGGTTTTGATGGAGACCAAGTTATAATTCGGGGAGAACACATATCAATCAACAGTCAAAGGGACATTTTGGAAACTGGGGGATTTGGTAGCATCAAATCTTTTGATCTGCTCAAAGGTAAGAGGTTCACTAACTAATAAACAAACTGACGAAATGAACTAAACATATAATACTTGGATCCAAAGAACAGAATGTCTGCTGTGGTCCATTTCACCTCTGCACTTACACCATGACTCAGATAAGTAAAGTGTGAAACCCACAGTAATCCTGCTCACTAGAGTGTAATAGCCAGCTGACTTCATGACACAGCTGTAATTGGTACATTTAGTATGATTAATCACTACCTAATCAGATTTGCATACATAATGGCTTTGGGTCAACCACTTGTGAGTGTGCGTGCAGTCCAAAATATCCAGAGGTCCCAAGAAACAAGCTGTGTGTTAATGATCATCAAGTCTACTCTGGTCAGCTCACAGAAACCCACTCTTGGATCCGGCGATGATAAATGTGTCAGCCAAATGTCAGCTGAAGGAGAAGACACTCTCACAAAACTGAGACTGACCACAAGCATGAAATCAATGAGTTTTCACTGCAGCAATTGTCCACACCTAACAAGTAATTAGACCCCTGTCTAGTTCAAAAAACGATTTTTCCTTTCAGAAAAACTGAGACGCATGTTCTCTGTCTTTCAAAAAAGTTATAAATTGTGATTTCAGAACATTCCCACCAAAAGTCTCCCTACCATTACTTTACAAACATGAATTAGAGGATTCATACAATTTACAAAAGGTTAGGTTGGACTCTTAACTTTGTTCAACATGTTGCCAGCCCAACTCACAATTGTGGCCATACCCTGGACTTAGTCTTTACTTTTGGTGTGACCATTGCCTCTCTGGATGTGGAGGATTTGAGTGTCAAAGACCATCACTGTATCAGGTTTTCCACCTTGTTTCACACCAACCTGAATCCTCAATTACCTGCTTCTTAATCCCGCTCTGCAAATCCATCTACTGCCAATAATTTCTCTGATGCCTACATAGCCCTTTCTTTACTCAGCAGTATTAAGTCCCAATCCCTTCAGCTGAACACAGACCAAAAGAAAGTTAAATTTAATTTGTGGAGACATCTTGGACTCTGTTGCCCCTCTGAAAGTCAAAAAACCTAGAGCCAAAACTCAGCCATGGCTGAACAACGACACCCACGCTCTTAGGCAACTATACAGAAAGGCAAAACGTAGATGGAAAAAAGACACAGGTTTCATGTGAGACACTAAAACAGTTGTCTGCCAAATTATCAGCAATTTGTCAAAGAGCAAAATATTTTGCCACCATTATCTCCAGAAATTCCCACAGTCCCAAAGTTCTGTTCCACACAATTAATTAAGTTCTCAACCCCATTGCTGCTGCCTGTCCTGTGCCAACCATAGCCATCTGTGAAGACTTTTTAACACTAGAACCGCCACTATATACCTAAAACCTCCAGTGGGTAAAGTTTACCCGTGCACCTGGCTACCACATTTCTAATACTAAAAAATGTACTCTGTCATTGTAGTAAGGCATTGTCTTCATAAAGGAATGTCTAACGTCACGAAATGAGTTTGTGTAATCATCACCTGTGTTTTGGTCCTCTTTTTTCAAATAATCTAAGTGTCTTTAAGAATACTAATCACTCTGTATGGCCGTCACTATTAATCAATTTAATGACACTGAAAATGGGTATTAGAGAAAAATATTTGCATATGGTGTGGGTGGTGTGATATTATTATAAAACGACATTCATCACATAATGAGATAACTCATGTTATTTTAATTAGTAAAGTAGCCTAAATACCCTAAATGGACAATACTGAGCCATAATAATAACAATAACCAATCACCGCACTTATGGGTGATTTAATGTTGTCATGTTTATGTCAACATGACAAAGTCAGGCGCACAATTTCACCTAATCGGTAATTAATTTAGGCATTTCAACAATGTGTGAATAAGAGAACATCACCAGGAAATTTAGGGCAACCATTAAAACTGTTTTTATTTATAACATGATATTGCAAATATATTTCTCTTTTGGTGGTCTGTTCATGAAAATAGAGTAAGGCTTCGGGCAAATTAGGCTAAATAGCCTAAAAATGATAAATGATAACTTGGCAAAACAAAAATGAATGAATAATCAGTTAACTAAAAATAGAACGTTTGTGAGTAGACTAAATCATCTTCATTTGAACACATCTGATTATAGTGTCCCTCAAACACACTTTGAGTAGACATTCAGCACCTTGACAGCATTTTCCACAGACAGCTTTCTTGCACTTCAGGCAATTGGTGAAGGTTTTTTTGCAGGTCATTCTCCTTTGCTCTTTTTAGAATTAAATTAGGACTTGACTTAGTTGTCAGATCCAATTCCACATGAAAATAAACGAATTTCATATAGGGTTAAGTTTATACCAGTTATAGGTATAAATACCTGTGTTTTTAATCTGGATTCATCTTCACTATTTTTAATACTATGGGGTGCTACATAACATTATTTTATTTTTATTTTAAGTCAAAGACAGGGGGACATAAATATTTTATTAAAACATTGTAACATACAGTTGAAAAATCACCACAGGTAAATTTTACCACCACTAAACTTTTTCTCAATGAAAATAGATCTCATATGATCTAATATCACACCACCTGCTTACGATCCCTCTCTGGTGTCTGCTTGCTCTGCCATCCTTAATGACTTTCAGCACGTGTCTCTGTCCCGCACTTATGATACAATTATGACACAATGACACAATGTCCACCACCTGCCTCCTGGACATTGTTCCTAAATACTTTTTAAAGGAAGTATTGGACACTGTATGTCCCACAATTTCTCTAATTATAAATATCAGCCTTGCAAATGGAACCAACTCATTCTGCTTTAAATATGCAATAGTCCAACCCCATATTAAAAAGCCTAACCTTGACAAATCTAAACTAAATAACTAAAGTGAACTGAACTAAATAATTTCAGTCCCATCTTTAAGCTTCCATTCTTGTCCTGGACTGGAGAAGTACTGGAGAAAATTGTCTACACACAGCTTTTGTCTTTTTTAGATAATAACATGGAGAAATTTCAATCAGGCTTCACAGAATCTGCTCTTCTGAAAGTCTCAAAGGACCTACTGTTGTTTTTAGACTGTGGTAAATGTGCCATTTTAATTTTTTTAGAACTAAGCACTGCTTTTGATACAGTTGATGATTGCATTCTATTAAACCGTCTCAAGGACCAGGTTGGCATTAAGGGCACTGCTCAGCAGTGGTTTGCCTCCTACTTAACAGCCAAGACTTTCTCTGTTAAGATGGGCAGCCTCTAATCCTCTGCTACCCCCATCATTTGTGGAGTACCTCATGGTTCCATGGGTGACTGGGAGACGCAGTATTGTTTCACTAAAGAGATAACAGATATTTTAATAATAGTGTTGCACTTGGTCAGTGTTATGGGTCTCTCATTTGTCATTCTGATGGCAGCGACACTACAGGGTAACCAGGGTAACCTTTGTAACCAGGCTATGTAAGCAAGCTAGCATACATCTGTGAGCATGCTACAGCTAAGTGCTGCGCTGCCAAAATGTTCCGGGAACTCGCACTCTAGAGTTATTGTTCTGCACGTCGGACTTAGTGGATTATCAAACTGTATTGACAGTAATTGTTCGGGTCACGGAGCGTATTCTTTGTATGACTGCATGCACTGAACTGTAACATCCGTACCATGACAGTTTGGGACAAATACACGTACCATTACACCCCTAGTATCTTGACTTGTTTTATTCAAATGAATAAAATAATTCATTATTCATTTCCAAACATTATCAGTTTCCTCTGTACGGTCTGGTGTTTCAAAACAGCCCTTAATGATGGTGTCACTCCTCTAAGTGGTAGACTTTCTTGCCATTATCAATTAATATATTCCAGTATCTCTTTATTGATCCCATCCTGTCAAACTGTGATAAAATACTCTTTATATTGTTCCCCATCGCACACACACATGCTTACAAATACACATACATAGCATTAAGCACTGAACACATCCTCGTGCAGATCATATCTTGACAGAATTCAATTTCCCATCTGAAATTAAAACCCTTTGCAGGCCTTAATTGCTCTGAAATTGATAGCAGGAAGTGAAGTGAGAGCTGGTATGGTGTGTGCTTTCCTCTCATTGATGTGGTTGTCTTATTTTGCTGTAATGTGAGCTTTATGGATGTTAAGAAAAAAAAAAGAAAAGAGAGAGTCGTACAAGACAGAGAGAGAAGTGAAGGAGCTAAAGCCTTATTAGCTTTTCCGTGAGATTACATGCAGAGAAGATGAGCATTTGGCTGAGGCTGTAGTCAAATTAAAATCTGCCGTGGAGGAGGAGAGAAAAATGGAGCAGAGCAAATAAGGCTTTGAAGGATTAGCCAAAATGACGATGTCGTGAGGCCAAAGTGCAGACAGGTATAAAGGCAGACGTCCAGCCTCTGCTCATAACTTGTCTGGGGAAGAGACAGCAGCTTAAAAGTGACCATAATGTCATGGACACATGTACCGTCTGTTGCAATTCAAAAGCCCTGCACTAAACCTTATGAAGTTCATTTTTTGTTGAAATGATGTAAAAAAAAGTTGAATTCTCCTCTAGAGTAATGTTTAAGGTGATACTTTGTAGCTTGTACTGGATTGCAATAGAATAGAAAGAGTTAATGACAGCGTCTCTACCCCAGCATATCCCAAGGACACTTCCACTGAAGCCATTTAATCAAGTGTCATAATTAAGCTCCCATTCAGTCTGAAAATCTTAATTTACTTAATTAAAACTAGGGGCGAATAAATCTGCCAGTGAGGTGAGAGAACAGTTTCCAATACTAATCAACTTGTCTAAGCTATTTGCTTGAATAAAAGGTGTTAGTTGATTTCCGAAAACAATTAAAACATGCGTTAAAAATATTAAAAAGACAGCAGAGGACTTAATTGCAGAGAGTGCATGATGCACTTTTCCTAAAGGCTTGATAATGGTTTAAGTGCTTTGTGTTCAGTTAGAACAATGGCTCCCTAACAACTCTGACCTGAGTTGAGTACATGCTGGGACTACACTGCTAGCAAAGCATGGAGAAGAAAAGCAGATGATCAACTGTCAGTGCTACAAACATTACAAAAAAACAGAAGCATGATTTAATGCGTCTAGATGCAGATAAAATGAGTGTGTAGCTGATGAAATCAAATAAGTCTGTACGTGCTGTAACTATTTCCAAAAAACATAGTCACAGCAATATGTTGAACTATTCCTTTAAAGTTTCTATACACCCAAACTGCACCCACACATGTGTTTTCACTTATGTCGCCTGGTTAGACGTATATACTATATATAAAGATGAATGTAGTGAGGTGTGATATGGGGATATTATTGCAGCTAAATTATTTGCAAATGTGTGTGGAGAGTTGTGTAACTGTATCTCATAATCAGATTATTTCAATCTATAAAAGAATCTCTAACTGCATACTGAGATTTGTTAATGTGTACAGGAATCTGCAAATGTGTACTCAGAATCTGTGTACATAATCAGATTTGTAAATGTGTAGAGATTTACAGTATATAAAGGCTGCGTTGCATCCTGCCGTGTTGTTTCAGTCATTCGCCTGTGGGGGCCTCCTTAATATGTCCATGTTGGCAGCGGAAGTTCTTCAGTGAGGAGCGTCACCAGTGTGATCCTGTAAACCTAAGCTCAGGGCAAATAAAACTCTACATCTCCACACACATTTGCAGTGTAGCAAAAATCATGTGTAAAAGGAGAGCCAACTGAGAGGCATATCTGAGTTGTAACTGATGACTTGTCTGTATTTCAAGCTCTTGGGGCAAAACACTTAGACTTTTCAGCCATTAATACCTCATGAATATTAATAGATTTGTCTACACATTTACAGATCTACTGTATGTTAGCAGATGTGGTGAGAATCCTGCCTGTGCAGTTTCAGGTTTCTCTGCTGCAAAACAAGCATGCATATTCAGCAAAACATACCTGGATAGATCAGGTAACCTTTTCTGTTATTATAATGAAGCTCAGACAAAGTACCTTACTGTATGCTGTGGTTTTGTGTAATCAAGCAGGGTTATTCCCATTACTTGTAATAGATTACCTGTTTACGCGCAGCTCTGCCTGTGCCCTGTGGGTAAAGATCTCTGTTTAACAAGAAAACAGTGTTTAATAACGGATGAGAGGTGGAATATGCGTCACCCTCAGGCTTTGCTACCGGGTGTTTCAAACTGTAGCAGAAAGTAACATCATATTGTCAGCAAAGAAAGCTTAGATCTCCAGAAAAGTCAGCTTTTTCCACAGCGCAGGTTAAACATCTCATTCCCTCCTATCTACTGTGTAATTGAATACACAGTACTTATTTCATCTGTTATAAATATTTGCTTGCTCCCGGGGTTATGAAGCATTAACAGCACCTGCTTCTAGGAAACAGTAATAAGGTAGATATTATATCAAAGATGGGTGCTTTTAGCTGTGGAGATGTTCAGTATACACTGGTATAAAAAGGTGCCTCAGGCTTTTCACTGTGTAACGCTCCAACTTTTCTCACCAGTTAAGCAGAAATGAATGTTGCTGATTCAGAGAGATGATGTTTGTGCGCGAATGTGTTTGTGGGAGAGCGATTCGGCATCCGCACATTGAGATATTGTGTGTGTGTGTGTGTGTGTTGGTTTTGTGTGTGTCGGCCAATTGAGTTTTAGCTGCTTTACAATGCTGATCCCCACCTGAGTGATGAATTTCTTAATGTATGTTTAAGCCACAAGTTTCTGACAAATTATCCACAGCGGGCACAAAAGACACAATGCCTTAACAAGTCAGCAGTTGAATGACTATAAATCAGCTAACAGACCAAAAAAAAAAAAAAATAACAGGCCAAACAAATGCAGAATAACACTTGAAATGATGTTGCTGTTTTTAAAGCACCTGCTCCCTCCCTTGAATCCTCAGTGATTTATAGGTTAATTACAGTGCAGTCATTAAAGGTGATATCAAAATTACAGGGTGTGGTTTTCAAAGTCTTCTTCAGACTTGAGATGTCAGTGAGTGAGTGTGAGCAAATAAAACACATCTCGCTATCAGCGGGGGCAAATTAGGTAAACATAGTGTTTGCTGCCAAGCCAAAGAACAAATTCAGTTGATTAAAATCAGTCAACAAACTGTAAGTTGCTGCATCATGCCCCATGCTTCATACGCACAGATGAGAGTTCATCACTTTCAATCTGAACTTTCATTAATTTCATGTGGAGCATCGAGGCATTTAACTTCATGTGTACAGATGAGTGTAAGTGTTAGAGTTTCCACTGTGCTCTGAGTGAATGGTGCACTATCCTGATTATGTTTACTAATGATGACAGAAACGGGTCATTACTGTCATTTAAGGAAATGACCATTCATAGCAAATGGTTATACAATTAGATTCAGTGGAAAAGGTTTGTTGAGAATTGTCAGGTTGAACTGGCTTTGCTCTTCACTGCTTGAATATGATTGGATGTTGCTGGTCAGCATAGCCACATAGCTATGACTGAGTGAGTGATTTTAAATCAAACAGCTGATATAACTCATATGACTTCAGTACTGTGCCTGAACTAACACTGTAAGTTTTTCTTAGAACAGTAGTCATATGCCTATGTGCATTGTTACATATAATAGTGACTGTAAATGTTCCTCCTGTCCATACTGGCTCCCTTCCTAATGTGATTCCAATGTAAGAGATGGGGATCAACATCAACAGTCTTTATTCTGTGCAAAGATGTCGAAACCAAACCAAACTTTAGAGATGGCAGGTCAGAAAACACTGGTTTTCTGCCATATGGGTCAGTTTGGAAGACATTGACAAGTGCCCTTCTTTGTCATTTAGGTATGAGGATTTGTAAGCTCACATCACCACAGTATGGTGGCCCCTAAGGACAACACACATACAAAAGCAAACGCAGAAATATAAAGGAAATGTGGTACAAATCCAAAAAATTATAAAATCCAAATGCACACAAAAGTGGAAATGTAAACATTAAAGGTTCTGCATGAAGGAATCAGAAGTTCCTTCTCATTAGTGGCTGTTAAATGAGGTGCAGTCAACATCCTGGTGCTCATGCTTGTGCTTGCAGCGTGAGACTATAGCAGGTGATATCTTTTTCCTCGCTTACACTTGTGTTTTGCACTGTGTTTCAACAAAGTTTCTCTCACTCCCAGTCAGTCAGCTGTTGTTGGAGAGCAATGTGCTGCAGTTTTGTTGTTAAATTTGTGCTTATTACGACCTTTGGACTACCAACAGGAAAAATAAAAGGGGTAAGAGATGCTCTGCTGTCGCTCTGGAGCTTTATTTTCTGCTCCTTTGTTGAGGAAATAATGTTGCTTTAGTTGCTCGGGAGTGGGCGACTTGTCATTGCGGGGATGTTTTGTTCTGAAATGTGTAGTAGTTGATGGAGGAAGTTAGCTGTTTCATTAGCTAGAGAGCTAATATCTGCAGGATGTTTCTAGTTGGATAGCATTGATTTTGTTGTGTTGTTGTGTCGTGATGCCGGTCATTTGTTGACGCTAGCAGGAGAGAGGCAAGAAGAGCGCAAAAACATCACCTCCATTGGATTTTCGCAGAAAATCCAACTCGTGTCCTTCACATATAAATCAGTCCACAGGCTGTTATAGACAACCCAGAAAGTTGGGGAAGGTCTCACTTTTTACGTTACATTGCTACCCGTTCACTCATTGGCAATAAAAAATGATACTTTTTACATAGAGCAGGTCTGGACCGTACTCTTTAGTTCGAAGGGTCCCAACATTCCTCCATGAGCAAGCACTTGGCGACAGCGGCAAAGAAAAACCTCTTTAACGGAAAGAAACGAGCAGAAACAGGCTTTAGGTGGGCGGCCATCTACCTTGACTGGTTGGGTTGTTTTTTGGGTTGTTTTTGTCCATACACTTTTCAAGTGTATGTTGGGGAGAAATGCTTCAAAATTCAAAATAACCTAAATGTCCAAAACTGTTGCTTCATTATGAAAAACTTCCGTCTATGAATAACATTTGTCTGAAGCAGGAAGAACAGCTGTAGTCTACAGGGAGGATGTGTGTTCTTTAAAGCTTTCATAAAGAATAGTTAAACCTACATGAGTCTTCTCCTTCAGATGGGATACTTCAATTCATTCTATTCATATTATTGCTTTATATGTATTATTGTTGCAGTCTCCTGCTTGTTGTTGTTTGTTTCATTTCTACCCTCTAATTGCTATGTCACTTTAAAAAGCGCAATACAAATGCAGTTGTTATTAAAGGTGCTGTTTTTTCTAGTTAAGATGTAACAGTGGAAACACAATAACAAATCATTTTTCCTCACTGATGAAGTGGATCGAAATACAAATTCAGATAGAGACATGAATTTATTATTGTGCAAACAGCTGAATATAAATTCACTCGGTGCACAAGCTGGAGACAGAAGAGAAACTTGTCATGCGTCCAGAAATAATGTGAAAGTTTGATCAGTTTACAACTGAAGCACGCGGACCGAATAGAAAGGGAACTACTGATTGACACTTGAAAACACAAGAAGGTGAATATCTACGGTGTAACTTCAGCCTCAACTTTAGTTTATTTATAATATAACAGCATTTCTTCTCTTATCCCTCCGGCAGTCTAGAATGAACCTGAGAGGTCTGACAGTGTGGCACAGATGCTGTTCAGACAGAGACACCACATATCTGTTTGTTATAAGCCAGACTGTGAAGGACAGGACAGGAGCTTTCCACTGATTTTTTTTTTTTACATTACTGAGGCCATTTTTGTGTCTGACACTCATGTTTCTAAAGCATCAAATGAAATGGAAAGTTAAAAGCTATCTGTTCTTTATAGTCGAGAACTCCCAGAAGACATCCAGCAGCTGTATTTCTATCACTTCTATGAATAATGTGGATTTATCTAAGATTGAAATAAATTCAACTCAAGCAAGCTCACACAAAATATAGAATATGAAACTGAATGCAAATAGTTTGGGAACACAAATCTGATCAAGTTTATAGCTTAAAGTTTTGGAGAAGTGACTAGTGAAGGTGTGGACTTTTGTTCCTGTTTCGTGGCTTTTGTTGAATTTCTGGGGACTGTAACTTCCTTTAGCTTTCCTGCAAACTTCTGAGCCCCACATCTGCCAGCATAATAATAGAAAAGACAGTGTAACTAATTGATTCCATTCAAAGTGCACTCATAATTAATTAACCAGATGATAATACCTCTACCAGGAGAGAAACTTTAAGTCTGGTCTTTTGTTTTTGCCCGACTGCTACCAGAAGTTTCCTTTTGCCTTGTGGATTGTTTCAGGACACTGTGATTTGCATAACCCACGGTAAATTCTTAATTCAAGAAGCTCAAAATGAACTATATATGCTAATCACACTTACAGGTGCAGAGGAGGGCTCCCTTTGAAGTTTTTGGGACCACGCTGTCACAGTGTCACAGAAACAATGAATGCAAGAAAGAAGCAGACGGTTTAGACACTTTTTAAAAGAAAGCAGACATGTCCGATGACCTCTGACCTGACGATCAAACTTTGTCACAGCTGCATTTTAACATTTTAGTTTTTCTTCAAACATTTTATCTCCGGCTTTGTTGCTCATCCACGTTCTGTTTTTTTTTCAGTTTTCTCTTCCATCTGTTCATGAAAATTGAATTCATGAAACATGCACAGACAACTGATGTATTGTTCCCCAAAAACCTGTTGTGAACCAGGATTGATCTTTAGAGGTATCATGTAGAGAAACAGTCTTATTTTCATCTCATCTTTGGTGCAAAAGGCTCAGAGATAGAAAATTGCAGCTCATCTCAGTTCTCTGTCACTGGAGAGCAAAAGTGAGGCGATCTAAATTTTAAGAGCCGTATCAATCGTCTCACAAGATCAGCCTTCTACCATCTAAAAAAACATTTCAAAACTAAGGAGCTTTCTATCAAAATCAGGCTCAGGGAAATTAATCCGTGCATATATAACAAGTAGACTAGATGACTGTAATGCTATATTCACCGGCCTCCCAAAATCAGCTGCAATTAATTCAAAATGCAGCTGCACACGTTGTCACTAGAACTAAAAAGTCTGAACACGTCACACCCGTTCTTAGATCTCTGCATCGGCTCCCCCTTCAAAACTAGAATCAATTTTGAAATTCTGCTACGTGTATACAAATCTCCAAATGGCCTTGCACCTCAGTATATAAAAGATATGCTACTTGGATACAAACCAGCAAGAACTCTCAGGTCCACAGGCAGTGGTCTTTTAACCATCACTCATACTAACTTTAAAACAGGGCAGGCTGCCTTTTGTATTTATGTCCAAAGTAGATGGAACGCCCTGCCTGAGGAGCTGAGAGACCCACACACTGAACACTTTTAAAAGCAAGTTAAAAACATTACTTTTCACAACAGTCTATGGTTCTTTGTGTGTGTGTGTGTGTGTGTGTTTTGTATATTCTGCACTGATTCTTGTATATCTGCACTAACGCCTATTGATGCATATTTATCTTCAACACACAATATGTAATTTCAGCCGCTAGGGGTCTCTCAATCAAAACAATAACAAAAGACGGAGTGTGATGACGGTGTGAAGTAGCAAGGGATCATGGGAGTTGTTGTCTTCGTTGTTAAATCATGGATGTATAAAGAGAATGAGCGAAAGTCACTAGTGCGCATGCTCTATGGGCCGCACAATGCGGAAGATCCGGGTACTTTCATACCGGGAAGTCGATTTTTTATTGCTTCATGCGCCACTGAGCAACTTTCATGGGAATGAATGGAGCCCCGTCTCCGACGCTGTATCCAGTTCTCTTTTGACGTCCATGTGTTACACAACCAGCTTCACCGGGATAGGATTACTCCAGTGTTAATCATTCGGGATGATTTTACTGGGAGCCGAATTACCCGCCGAGGTCTCCTCCTCTCCAGTACAAACGGACCTGGAGATTGCAGGTAAAAACATTGAATAAAGCAGTTTAACCTAAAAAAATCAGTGTTTCTCCGACGATGTACGGCGACCACCGGACGTCCGGTACGGGCTGTTAGCTTAGCTGCTGCTAACACTTGTTCAGTTTATTTCTCTCATAACATAAGATCCAGATGTTCGGTCGGTCTTTTCCTCTCCAAAACCAAACGTACACGCAGATTAAAATCGTTAAAAATACTAATTAAAGATTTTTCACCGAAAAAAACAACATTTCTCCGACGATGTTTGGTGACCACCGGACTTCCTGGAGGGGCTGTTAGCTAAGCTGCTGCTAACACTTGTTCGGTTTATTTCTCTTATAACTTTAGATCCAGATGTTCGGTCGGTTTCTCCCGGGAGCCGAATTATCCGCAGAGGTCTTTTCCTCTCAAAAACCAAACGTACACGCAGATTAAAATCGTTAAAAATACTAATTAAAGCTTTTTCACCGAAAAAAACAACATTTCTCCGACGATGTTTGGTGACCACCAGACTTCCTGGAGGGGCAGTTAGCCGAGCTGCTGCTAACGTTTGCCCAGTTTATTTCTCTGATAACTTAAGATCCAGACGTCCAATGACTAAAATCCTTCTTCTGGCTAAAAGATATAGTTAAAAGCGACCTAAATTTATCATGAAAATGTGGCTTAAAACTGAATAAAAGTCAATATATAACAGTTTCTGTGGAACAACCACAACTCCGACGTATTATCTTGTATGTGTGTAAGTTACTCTTTGGTAGACGCCATTGTAGCGGACAAACACAGCGCCGCCGTATGCATCTTGTTCATGTTTACGCTTTGTAATAAGAGGTATGACGCCATTGACATGCGACTAAATGAAATGGTCCTTTACTTTGATTAAATTACAGATTTCTCTGGGTTTGAAAATTGTTGGAAACATTTGGGATAATCTACGTACACTCAACAAATATATATAACATAGGTCTAATTGTTATTAGACATTTTAATGTGGAATAATTACATATTATACCTCTCAGTACTTGCACTTTTATCATTGTGTTGCGATTGTATTTTCATTTTATGTAAAGCACATTGTGTTGAACTGTGTGTGAAATGTACTATATAGATAAAGTTTGACTTGACTTTGACTATTTTTACATTCAGTGTTACACACCAAACAGCGTTGTGTGTATCCTTGAGGTTTATCAAGTATGTTGAATGCTTTTCCTTCCTCATAAAACCTTTACAGAGTAAACATATATGTGTCCAGAGTTCAGACCCACTCTTAAAGACATTGCTCAGCAGCACTACTAGTTGTCGCAAACTCCACAGGGCACCTTTCAATTGGCCGTTAGTGTCAGTGGATACAGAAATCACAGAGATGTGAGTGAACAGACAGCTGTTAGCAATGCATTCACATGTGACTGCAGATATCATGTCATCACTATCTCTCTCCACCATACTGTATTCCATATGTATGGAGACTCGCCTGGCCTTCCTGGTTAACCTTGATTAGAATATGTTTCGAACAAGAGCTGAAGAGATTCTTCACCCTCCGAGAACCACGGTCACACATATAACCTTATGTTTCTGAAAGCACTTTACTTGAGTGTTCCAAAAGTTACTTATTTTATGTCATTCACCTTCACTGTGTGCACAGCATGTCAAATGGATTATTTTGTACTCTGCTAGGGAAAAATAAAAAAGATTCAAAAAACGATGAAAAATCAAGGTTCAAAGGCTATAAATATAAAAACTAAAGTTTACAAAACAATCTCATCTCAAGGTCTGACAAGTTCAGAAGCTTTTGAGCCTTTTTTTTTAACCTTACATGGATGAGAGGTCTAGTGCTTAGAAAAAGACAAAAAATGTAAAATATATCTAAACACACTGGGCATTCATTGTATTGTTGTATTTTAGTTGCTATTTCATGGCCCAAAACTTAGGGACAGTATGAAAATTATTGAGGTGGGGAGGGGGGGGTCTTATATTTAATTTTTATAAAACTTTCACTCAGAAGAAACTGCTGCCCCCCACATGTCAAAAATAACATATTTATAATACTAATAATATTATATATTGATGGCATAATAGAATTCATTCACTCAAAGAAAAAATACATACAGCTCTGCCATTTCCAACCTCCCTAACAATATTTACTGTCCCTATTTACTGTCCCTAACCACAAATCTGTGCATATGAACGTTTCATAAATGAAGCCTGTTGTGATTTCCTTAAATAAAACAGAAATTGCATCCCAACCAAACAATATGACCCGCCAGACACCGTTTATGAGGTTAGACAGGATGTCTGAAATCTAAAAATAAAACTCATGGTCGGTGCTCCTGCTGGGAGAGTGCAGTGCAGTGATGTTGTTGCTCTGCAGGTGACATTTCAGCCCCAGTCCTATGTTCCTCTTTAGTTTTTGCTCTGTTTCCTTGATGTCTGTATGGTAGCACATTATGGGAGTGGGGCAGGCAGGGGGGTGAGGGGGTGGGGAGGAGGGGGCACTTTGTAGTTGGATGGGGCGGGCATGAGGGCATGAGCTTGAACTTCCTTTGAACTCTGACTCTCTAAAGTCATTTGTAGCGCAGGGCTCAGTGATGTGAACACGCTTTGTGGTGAGGCTCGGAGACATGCGCGGCAATCACGCCGCTACATCTGTGATGAGAGCCTTTGATGGCTCAGCGTGTGATTGAAGACCACCAGAGGTCCGTGTTTAAGACCTGCAGGGCTCGGCCTCCCAAGGCTGTCTGTATGATCATCGCTACTTTCTTTCACTCTTCCCATCTGCCTCTCATTCTGGCACGCTTTGACATTGTCTCGAAACATCAACAGCTGGATGTTTGATCTGTGCTCTATCTCGCTGCGACACACACACACACACACACACACTCCTCTGTGACTGAATCTAACCGTGTCTTCTTCTATATGCACAGTCTATGACATTGGATATACACCACGGGCCTGTTCTGTATGTGTTAAGCCTCTTAAGATACAGGAGCTGATCAAAAAGCATTTAGACAGCAGTGACAGCGGTCGCGTTCTCCGCGTTACAAACCGAGTTGAGACAAAGCACAAACTTTAAAGTATCTACGTGCAACCAATGCGAGACTGGTGGGAGACATCTTTAGCCCTTGTTGCCTTCGCTTCAAAAGTTGCCCGCTGTATCACAGTCTAATGAGTCACTGAACAGTGGTATAATGTGGCTGTCTTACAAATCCTTCCTCCCTGCACACTGTGATCCAGCATGCAGGGGTTACAGCTATTATTGTGTTCAATCATATTCTGCCCAAGGCTCGAGCTTTAAGACTGGCTGGAGAGCACATTTAAGAAACACCGCTATTCGGTATCCAGCCTTAAGCCAGGGTAAAGGTCTCAAAGCCTGTGAGGAGGAATGAAAGAGCAAAAATTAAGATCATCGATCAGAACAAAATGTTCAGAACACACGCTGATGCAAACCAAAAACGATCTGTTGCATCTCTCCACCCCTACATGCTGTAAATCTCGCACAAATTGTATCTTTTGTATTTATATGTGGTACGAGATGACTGATTTTTTTTCCAGTCTACGCAGTTATATGCTTTTAAAGCCCCCCTGTGTATATTTTCAATGTGATAACAGCGTCTTTCAAACCATTCTGATGTGGTTTTTTTTTTTCCCTCCACAGGTTGTTTTTTTGAGGTCAGCAGAGATAAGGCGGCGTGTCATTCTGTATTGTTGTCTGCAACCGAGTCTTTTTGATACTTCCATCAGGGGGTTTGAACCTTTTCAAATCCTACACATTACAGCTTTAATGATACCAAAAGCCTTTTCACCACATTGTCGCTACCATAGCAACTTTCTTGATAGATTTGGCGACTTTTTTTTTTTTATATAAAAAAAGGGGGCTTAGTGACAAATCTGGCAACTTTTTGGGCAGACCAAACCAATATTCCTCAGTGAATACACAGTAGGCCTACTCACTGTGGCTCTGTGGACTGACTGTGTTCAATGAGTTGGAGAGAGAAGCAGCATGTTAAGTCAACCAGTTAGCAGCCAGACAGAAATATGAATGAGCTGTGAATGTGAGTGTAATGACCAATCACTGATCCCTATTATTTATCCAGGTAACTCCATGTCCTTTCTTTTAATCTAATTTATTTAAACTGACAATTTAACAGTTTTATTTTTTCATAAAATGTAGACTTTGCAAGAATTAGTGGATTTCTGTGTCTGGATTATCTCTATTCAAGATACATTAGTTTTGAAATTACAGATCTAGATGCATTTAAGATTAGACTTTTCTTTTTTAAAGCTTGTATGTATACTGTTAACAGATAACAGTGTAACACTGTTACATAATGATATCATGAATATTAAAATACTGCCTGACAACTAGAGACATGTAGCAACTTTTTGAAGACTTTAGCTCAACTCTGCTGAAAATAGTTAACAACTTGGCTATTTTACTAATTTGAATTTTATGTTAAAGGACATCAATCAAATAAGATAAAAAAGAAAAAAAAATGGAGTAAACAAATGCTCACATATGTGATTCTGATGTTTATTTTAGTCACAGTAGTTGAATGGCTCTGGGGACCGCTGTAGTCCTGACTGAAGTCATTGCCATGAAGTTTGGTTCACACACGTATTGTCCTCTAAGGATTCATTTTAATGGCCTGACTTGTAACGCCACCACCAGTTTCACTCATTCCATGAAATATTTTAACATCTACTGAAGGGATTTGCTCAACATTTAGTCCAGACATTCATGGTTGTCAGATGATGCATCACAATGACTTTTGGTATAAATAGTTGTGGGTGTGAAGTTGAAGAAGAGCCGCGTTGGTGATTTTCTGAATTCTGTATGTTCGTGTGTAATGAAATAAACTCCCGTTGGTTGTCTGCTCATCTGATTTGAAACCCCAATACTTCCTCACTTTAGCTTTTGTCAGCAAATGCTAGCATGCTAACACGGTAAAACATAACCTGCTAAACATCAGCATTGTCACTCTGGACAAGCACAACTCTGCCTGAGGGAAGGTGTGTGTATAACTGAGGCTCAGAGTCTGTATCTCTGCATACTTTATTAGGGTTCAAATGAAAAGTGTATTAAAAAATAAATAAATCAGCGCTCACTCCAGTGTACTAATTAGCATTTTATGAGCCAACACACTTCATAAGAGAACTTTGAAAAATAAAACAAAAATAATGAAATAAAAAGCTTTAATCATCGTTACAAATGAAGATGAGTCGGGGGTTCGACCTTGAGCAAACAACAAAACCACACAGAGAGAAAACAATGGCTCATATAAGTTTTATTACCTGCCCGTAAACAAGGTGGAAGTCAGAGAAAATTATGTAAGTGAGGTGTATGAACCCATGTTTATGCAGATGAGCTATCATTCGCAGGGTGTCAGTTTTCTTCAAAGGGAAGGGGAGACTTCAAAGAGAATGTGTAGATCATGAATGGGTCATTTCACTAACAAGAGACAAGCGGAGAATATCAGTCTTAAAGCAAAGTCTTCCAACAGCAAATCCTCAGCTTAATGATTTGTGAGAATAGAAGGATGCAAATGACACACGCTTGCTTTTCTCTTATATTCTGGTTAGTGCCGCTTTGATGGATGTTTACAGCTAATTATTCTTCCACTGCTGCCACTGTGATCGGACATATTCAAAGAAAGTAAGCGAGATGCAGTGGTGCAGTTAAAATAATGACTAAAAAAGAGAAATATCTGCAAAGAACTGACATTACATAACTATTTCCAAGCAACGACTCTTTGGTTGAACAGATAGAACAGCATTAAACATAAAAAACTGAAATGACAGCAAAGAAAATGCAGTTCATAGTTCATTTTATAAAACGGGGACATCAGTTTAAAAAAAGCTTTTCCAGTGACTACTGTGCTATTATATCTTGATATTTTCTGTGGTTATTATGGCTAACTTTGAACTTTTCTGCATACTTCTTCCTGTATGTCAACATTTCATAATATTTGCAGGTTTAAGTGTGTCTTTGGATCCCTACACACTAACATGACCCATTACACATGGGTGTGAAAATAGTCTAATGAATCCTTGGTCACTATCAGACTGTATGATATCAAGTTTGACACATAAATAAATGACATTTATATATTACTAAATGGTTTTTCCCGGCACATCTGGAAGGAAACATCATTGCTTTTTGGATTATTTTCACTGACAGCATTTTTCTTGATGTTTTTGCTACTGTATGTTCAAATATAGTAGTTTAGGCTGCAAAACAAATGTTTGGTTGAAGACAGGTTTGGTTAAATCTAGAAAAAAAGTATATAACGTTGACTTTAAAAACATTTTTTCAATATTTCGCTGTCTTTTCCTAACTTTAATCATGTGTTGATAAAGAGTTCCTTACAGAACATCAAATGAAAGAATATTGTACCAATTAAAGTTATTACCAATATGATCTTAATGAAATAACTATTAAAGCATATCAAATTAAAATAAATTCAAAACATGTAAAACTGAATATTAAAAGTCTGTGGACACACATGTAAAAGCATGATAGAAATGAAAAAGATGTAAACACACATTATGGAGACAAAAGGTGTAGTCTGGCATACTTGCTGTTGCAGATTCGTAGTATATAAAGGCCATTTTAAGGGGAAAGTGTTGCAGATGTGGGTGGATGCTAGTGCTACAACGTAAATTTGAATTTATGGTTTGAAAATGCAGAAAAACCAGAAACAAGCTCTGATCATAGCACTGGCACTATTTATCAAAAATCTTTATCCTTAACATTGTCACGTCTTATGCCGTATTCTGATTCTGATTTAGAGAATTTGATGTTAAATTTTGAGACAGGCTGTCCGTGGACGTGTCTTACAAAGCAATTTTAAAATCGTTGATCAAAGATATCACCACATTTTCTCTCATAATTGTCAACTTTCATCCGGGGCAGCATAAAATCACACAGAGCTTTACAGTTAAGTTATTCTGTAAATATGAACAATAGATTAATCCTCTGCTACTTTCCTGATTCTAGTTGTTCTATGAGTTGATTAGTTCCAGTGTAGAAAGACATTAGCTACATTTACATGCACAGAATTGCTTTGTGCTCTTATTCTGAAAAGACAATATTCCTACTAAGCTGTTTACACGGCTAATGAAAATGAATGTTCCACTAATATTCTAGTTTACATGCAGAGGGTTTTGAGGGTTTCCCTCTGCTCCGGTGGGAACGGGAATCACAAAATCTCCGCAGGCAGTGAAGTAAACATTAATGAGCTGATATTTATAAGTGATATTAACATGACTGATATTATAAATGAAATCGACATATCCCACGTCTTAATCGGAAAATGCTACTTTCGCAAAAAGGCCTTATTTGGAATATGCTGCTATAACAGAATATGCTGTTTATATGACGTGTATCAAATTTGGAATATTGTCATATTCAGGATAATAGTGGAATATTAGTGTGCATGTACACATAGTCACTGTGAGAGAGAGAGGGAAACAGAGAGAGGGCGAAAGAGAAAGGTTTTCGTGTAGTGCAACAAAAAATTTTCATCAGTTTACAATATATTGATCTGTTCCTGTTTATCTGCAACAGATAGAATCTCCAGGCCAGCGGCAGTGTTGGCTGTTCTCCGTCGTGCTCTGGGCAGAGTGGGCATGATGACGAGGGAAGAGCAGGGCGTGATGCCAGGCAAGAAATCAATACCTCAGGAAATAAGATGCAAACCCAGCAGCTGCTGCAGAGAAACAGATTTACTGTGTGTGTGTGTGTGTGTGTGTGTGTGTGTGTGTGTGTTAGTGCTCGTGTGGGTGAGTGAGTGTGAGAGGGAGTGTGTGTTTTCTTCTGCATGTGAAGTGCAACTCAACAGCCCCGTCAACAAGGGTGAACTGAAACAAATTACATTTCCTAACAAGGTCAGTGTTCAAACATATGTGAGCCAGGAAGGGAAGAGCAAGAAGATGATGTAGTCCTCACAATCTGCTGATATATATATTATTATAACTTTTCATGTCTTCATTTCCTAGTAAACAGGAATACATTAATCTGAGCAACAACATGTGTACATTCCATACATGTAGGTGTCTTATATAGTCAGAGCAGTCAGAGCTAGGGTGAGATAAGAGTTTCCCTGCTACCAGGCTGTGGAAAAGGAAAGCATATGATTCGGCAAAAAAAGCTGAATAATAATTATATAACTTCATACACTATTAAAGGCCATTTGGGGGGAAAATACCTTGAATCTGGTGCAGCCTGTGCTGCATTTTTCCTCACCACTCTCTGTCATATCACACCATTTTTCTCATTCACTCTGGATGTATTCACATTATTGTGGAAAAACAGCTTCCTCACGTGCTGGCTTCCATTATCGTGTGCATCGTGTGTTGCAACAGCAGATGTTCTCAGTGCCGAGTGAAGCATGGGATGTGTTGAAAGTTCCAAATTTGTTGAACTTTGACCAGATCTGTGCTGACATTTGTGAGTGCAGCCGGTCGCTGTGGACCGCTGCTTGAACTGAGAAGAGAACTTGTGTATCTTTAATTTCCAGAACGGTGCAGTGACAAATTAACCTCATATTCAGACCAGACAAAGAAAAGATGCAGATGTAGCGACCAGGTTTGTTACAAAAACAAAGTCTTTGAAACGTAGCGTTCTGCTGTTAGCAACATTAGCATTGTAGCTTTTAGGTTTTTACAAGCCAGTCCAGCAGGTAATCAGAGGAGATAAAGGTGTCGCCATCGAGGACTGGAGTTCTAGAGCAGCAGATTACTGAGCTGAAATACAGTGCAAGACCTTTGTTTTTCTGCTGTAATGTGAATATGCCCTCTCTCTCTCTCTCTCTCTCTCTCTCTCTTTCTCGTGTGCTCTTGCTCTCTCATGCATGCTGTCTCATTCTCTCTCGCTCTCCAAATGGATTCCAAACCCAAAAAAAGGGTCGGGAAGTGATTTGAGAAGTGCTGCGCCAGAGTGCTTCGCTCTTATGCATAGCCATCTGCCATGTGATCATTTACAGCGTGAAATAAACCAGAATTAAAACTGAAGTAGTGGGTTCACCAACATTTTAAAAATGTATTTCTGTCATATTTGTACTATAATTAACAGTTAAAAAAGCCACAGCATCTGCCTCTGGCTGCAGATGTGTGCTGCTGTGTGTTCACAAGGTGACGCTCTACACCTTCCAGACAACCGTGTTTCCTGAAGAAGCAGCTTCCCATTGGTTGAGCTAATGTTGTCATGTTTCACTGTGAATGAGTCAGCTGCTAAATAACAATGATAATAATAATTATTATTAATTTACACATCGCTTTTCAAGGTGCTCAAAGACACTTTACTCAATAAGACACAGTAACACATAGCTATGAGACTAGTGATGTGATTAGCTGACAGTATATTAATCACCACACCCTCAGATGTATATTGCACTTCACAAAGCTGTTCTGCAATTTGCACCGCTGCACATACACAGGCCAAAATAGATGGTGTGCTTGGAGATGTGCAAACAATCCATGTGCTCAGGACCTACAATGCAATTAAAACAGCGCTCTGTAACTCACAACCGATGTGACAGACAGAATCTTCTATTTGCTTTTAATTACTTTCTGATAATTCATTCAAGTTTTTAGCCCTACTGGATTATCTCCATATTAACTATGTTATCTATAAAATCCAGCTGGTGTTCAATCATATCTTGTTCCTCCTCTGGAGCAACTTATTGAAATCATTTTATTCAATGATGCTCCTGTTGAGCCAAATTATAAACTATTTGTATCCTACTGATCATATTTCAAGCTAAGTTTTTTATTTGCATTGTTTTCTATCTTCACTGAGTTAACACAGTGTGTTAATAGATGTGGAAATGTCCACACAACTCTGATATTCCAGTGGGAGGAAGAATTTCTGTGTCAAAGTGTGTCACTGAAGGGCTCTACATCCAAATGATTTCATTACTCTTTAATGAATTCAATAAGGTTAAGTTGATTGACAGCTCAGACAGTCCTCCCAGTGCAGCTGCTGCTGTACTTACAACATGCTGCAGTATAAATCCAGCTGACAGACTATCTCTCTACCTTCTCATTTTCTATTTCTCAACTACAACTCCAGTGCTGTTTGGTTCAAAATTAATGATGCAATCAGTTCAGATACTGAGAATGCAGCAGACCCGGCAGCAGGATTATTGGGAGTGGGTGGGGGGGAGGGGGGGTATTAGATTTTTGAGGGCTGGCACAATAAATTGGCACTTTGATTTGCAAATATGGACCTATGTTGCCTGCAGCCTAATATATTGGCCTATAATTGTAATAAAAAAAAGAAAAGAAAAGCAGAGTTCAGTAACATTTCACCAAAGTTCAAATTGTATGGGCGTCCTTGAGCTTTTTTCCTGAAAGATAACAATGTGTAACAAGAATTATGCACACATCTTTGTATTTAATAAGATTTTCTGTTGCAATTTATTTTACGATGCACTAATAAGACAAAAATTAGACAAACTAGAAATAATATGTTCTTTATTAGACAGTAAACAAACACACTTGTACCCTAGTTAGACAGCATACACTTAAATGATGCTGTAATCAGAAACTGCATGTAATGCCCTATTAGACCCAAAATATACTAAACTTACACTATTATAACAAATGATACTCTAATTAGAAACCAAAGACGAGATCATTGTACACTATTAGACACCATTTTATAAGATCATAGTCTAATTAGAAATCAAATATGATGCCATATCAGATCCAAAATATCCTGGCAAACATTGTTCAGACAGTGATGTCATGCCCCCGGGCAAAAATGGTTCCGGTCAGATACCAAAAACAGCAACATGCACACGTGAAACGCAAATCATGAAACTCAAGTTAAATTGCTTTTTGCTGGACATGTACACATATTTGGAACACAGATATGCATGTGTAAGTGTCAACTTGTCCTTCTAATGAACATTTGGTCCAATTTTGGTTTAAAAACTGTTGTGAGCAGACGGTCACAGGTTGCCGTCCTTTCCACGTTCAGTAAAGGTCCAGCTGGACTTGACACTTAGAAAACACTTCAAATATTTCCCAAAGTTTCGCTGTGCAACACATCTATGCGTGTTTTGTTTTTGTATTTCTCATACAGATGAAAACAGGCCAGGCTGCCTTGAAGGGATCCAGTCCTCATTGACATCCATCACATACATGGCTAACAGTGAATAATACAGTTCACTGGGAATAGCCCTTACCTGAAAACAGAAGTGACCACAGAGGCCTGACCTCAGAGTCGATTGGCTTAGACTTTTTGGTAAATCCAAAATTTATGAGTAAGCTTCCTTGTTTTCTTTTTGACATATCTGTATGCTGACTGCAAAACAGAGAAATGAATAATGGCGATTAATGGGACTAAGAAAGTTTGTATTTTCCTGATTTTTGAGTTAAAGTGAGTCAAGTTTATGATATTGCGCTGCCACGCTTCAATGGTGATGACAAGAACAACATGCATGCCAGCATCTTTATAAAAGTGATTTAGTGATGAATCACCGTCATGCATGAATCATACATCAATATTAGCCTAAGTCTACACATGAACTATGATGATGAAGATACATAAAAATAGAAACGCATGGCAAATAAAGCATATTCTCAATATTTTAGAGACCCCCCCCAAAATTTCACTAATCACGTTTTTAGGGGAGCTCATGTCTTATCAAGAGGAGCCAAGCTCCCCCTGGCTCCCCTATAGTTCGCACCCTGTTTGCCCCATCTGTGTGCATCTTTCTTTATCCTTCCACATAGCTTCACACATCTGGTGTTCTTTTGAATGCCGCATGCTTAATTAGTCCCTTGCCACTTTGCACAGCATGTTTCCAGTTGGTAAATCCTGTCACAGTGAAAGTGGTGCCTGCAGGGGATGCAGGTGACTGAACTTCCGACAAGGGTAGCAGAATGCAACGTCTGCTCGAATGGAACATTCCAACCAATCCCGGGATGAGTTTAATACCAAGAGCTTGTAAATGATCGCCATTTCAGCAGTCGAGTAGGGAACTTTGATAAAATCACTTGCCTGGGTTTTTCAGTACCCAAATTGTCCAAAGCATGAGTGGTGTAGCTAGTAACTGTATCGCAGTTGTCGCTGCGCTTGCTTCGCTGCTGCTGTCTGTTTGTTGCAACTGTAGCAGGAGTTGCTGATTGTGCTGAAGCCTCCTGGTCTATATTTGTACTTTCTGTTTTCTGTTCTGTCTTTTTTAGCCATTTTCCAATATTCATGACTGCATTTGCTTCCGTTTACTAGCTTTTTTTATTTAGGCTAGCTGCTAGCTTCACAATCTGCTTATGTTCTCACACTCACGCAGCTAAGGGCCCCATTGACTGATTCTGGCCAATGATACTGTACAGATTACTAAATATTTTCTAATTTAAAAATAATGTTACTATGCTGCCAAATTTTGCAAATGATAACAACAAATTATGTTAATTATTATCAGGCAGCAAATGTGCACAGAGGTCATCATGTTGGGACAGTGGGCGGGGTGCTTGCTAGCTCTCTGAGCTAGCCTCTTGCTAGAACTCCTGCTTCCTGAACTGGAGGAAAAAACAACAAACATTTCCTCTGACACAATGTCTGTGTAGACTAAAAAATAGTGGAAATGCCTCCTGTGTACATCAGACAATCTATATTTTTCACTATCTCACACAAATCATAGCTAGCTGACTGACAGAACTGACAGAAATGTTCACTGACACCCAGGAAATGACTGCAACAAAACAGTCTTTTTTTAAATCTTTGACTGTTACTACATCTACATTAAGCAGCTAAATTCTAAAACACCATTTATGAGCAATAATGACATGCTTCAACAGCACAAGTTTCAGCATGTAAAACGCCAAATCAGGTAATTCTCCTCCCACTGGGCATTCGCGGGGGACAGATGAGCAAGTCAGCCACAGAAAAGGAGCAAAGAAGAAACAGTGCACTGCTTTCGTTTCCATGGCGGCTTCCTGACATTTTGTTTATTGCAGCAGATTACAACAATTTCAGTGAGAGAGAGAGGTGGGAGATTGCTACATTTAACTCTGAACAAGCTATCAAAGTAGACAATAAAGAGAGCAACCCTTTCATGAAGCTGTCTGCCATTGTTGTTATCGTCGTGTTTCTTCTTCCTCTACCAATGAAATCATGTCCTTCTCATTTGTCATCGAGCATTTCTACAAAGTTCTGTTTTCCCCGTACACACTACAATGCCAGGCTGGTGTTTTTACATTTAGACGCTCTGGAGGCCGTTTTGGAAAAGCCCTGTGTTCGGGGGAGAAAAAAACATTCTAGTCTGGGCCAAAATGGAGAAAGAAAGCTCGGTGTGGACATGGTCTGAAGGTGTTTCACTTATAAGTTGAACTAATTTCTGTGATCCCCTGCCTGGACGACTGAGGCAGCCTCTGAGTGTATATATATTAGATATGGAAGTGTTGGAACGCTGCCAATATACCTGATGAAGATCGTAAAAACCGAAACATAGTAAACTAATAAATATTGAAGCGGTAAGCAAGACAGTTCGCAGGAGTTGTTCTCATTTTCTATTCTAGTTGTGCTTTTCCTCTGATGCACCACGCTGCATGAAAATTATTTAGAGATACAACTCTTCAAGACTTCCTTCTTTTATAATACAAAGAGAGAGCTGTGTGGTTTGTAGCTGTGGACAATTGTTCTTGCATCTGAGCACTCAGACTTCTCGTGCTTTCATGGCGACTGCATGCCTAATGTGTTCAGGCATCCGCAGCGTTACAGTTTTCAAAGACAGCAAGTTCCATTTATGTTAGAAGGCTCCAATTAGACCTGTGTGAAGATTTGATGTAACTTAATATTACCCACCCTTAGTGCAACTCACAATATTTCAGTACTTTTACACTTTTGATAAACAAGTGTCTGATGCTTACAGTTAACAGCCTTGAGTCTACCATTGTGGCCTAACGTGAAATGACACTTTTCATTTGTTCTGTTTTTTTATTATTATTTTTTTGTTTTTAGCAATGCACAGTATTTCCTACATCAAGAAAATGTAGGCTCTCACCTTGTCTGCAATTATTGCCATGTGCACGAATAGACATTTTTTAAATTTCTTACAAAAGATGCAGACAATATTCATCCCTTAGCTCTTGGTATGTTCTGACGGTCTTTTGTCAAAAGTCTCACAGGCAAATTATTGAACTAAACACCCTTTTCTACTGAAAAGTGGGTGGCAAGGATTATATTTCAGGTGCATCTATGGTTTAATATAGTCAGAATGTGCAGCCATAGCATGAACTTGACCACATGAGTCCACTCCCTTTTCACTAGGCCCTGTTGCCCAACATTATCAGTGTTTTGTGTGTTACATCATCATTATTTTCAGTTACATGTTTCCATTAATTTGCAAGGTTTTTTTAATTATTGAACACATTGGTTGTTATATGCGGTTTATGATGTGTCAGAAGGGTCAGCCCACTTTATGTTTCCAGTTGTTCAGTCTGGGAGTTTTTGATAAGCTGCTCAATCAGGGAGAGTGGAAACAAGTGTGCATCGTTTATCCCTCTCAGCAGTGAGGGACTGGGCATTGCTGGGATGTGGAAAGATAGGTAGGACCGTTCTGTAGTAAATGACATTTGGTTGAACTTTGTGCACTTATGAATAATTTGTGTGCTTAAAGTAGAATGTGGCTGTTTGCAGTAACTGAAAAATTCAGTGTTTATAGTTGTGTGATGTTCTGTATGCTTTGAAAGCATCTAGTATCTTTGTAGCTCACCCCCATACTTACCTGAGCAGGTGGTATGTTCCAGTTAGGTGAAGAGGAGAAGGTAAAATGCCATTCAGTGGTCAGTAAGAAGAGACTACGTGGCAGCTTGCTGTACAGCTGCAGATTTTATTTGTATGGTGCTATGGCTGAAGTTATTTTTGTTGAATTTCCCAGGGTTCATTTTTGCGTCTGTTTCATTAATATTTTTGTCGGTAAATATCACTTTTTGTGCCGACCTGCTTTCTTGCAACAACCCTTTAACACTAAAACTGCCAGGGGTTACTGTGTACAGTACTCATCGCTTTGCATGGCTGTCAGTATAAATCAGTCTAAAATGACACTGAAAATGGGTATTAGAGGTAAATATTTGCATATTTGGGTGATGTGATATTATTATAAAATGACATTCATCACATAATGAGATAACTCATGTTATTTAAATGACCAAAGTAGCCTAAATACCCCAAATAGACAATAACGATCCATAATAATAACAATAAAAAAACAGGACTTATGGGTGATTTAATGTCATAACATAATAGACCTGACAAAGTCAAGCACACAATTTCATTTAGTCAATTATTAATTTAGGTATTTCAACAATGTGTGAAAGAGAGATCATCACCAAGAAACTTCATGTAACCATTAAAGCTTGTTTGAATGTATAATATCATAGACTAAATATATATTTCTCTTTTGGTTCCGTTCATGAAGACAGAATAAGGCAACGAGCAAATTAGGCTGAAGAACCGAAAAACAATAAATAACAATGGTAAACAAAAATTAATGAATAATCAGTTAACTAAAAAGAAGTTTTACACACAATGAATGTTTGTGAGGAGGCTCAGTCATCTTCATTTGAACATGTGATTACAGTGTCCTTCAAACACACTCTGGCAGACATTCAGCACCTTGACTGTGAATTTTTCACAGACAGTTTTGCTGCACTTCAGGCACTTGGTGAAGTTTTTTGCAGGTCATTCTCCTCTGCTCTTTTTATAATTTAATTATGACTTGACATAGTTGTCAGATCACACTCCAACAAATGCTGTTGCATAGCAACGTAGAATGTTTAAACATAAGCCAGGCAGAAATAATGTCATATGGGGGTAAATTTGATCTGGTAGCGGTTTTAGGTATAGGTCAGTATATTTAACTATAGAGGATGCTTCACAACATTATTTCAAGAAAAGTCAAAGACTGGGGGACATGAATATTTTATTAAAACATAGTAACAACAATTGAAAAATCGCCGGTTCCAGTGCCCAAATACCATCTTCTGCCCTTTATATGGGGTGGCGGCACTACAAGTACACTCTTACATAAAACATGAAGCAGGTAGGGCTCTGTGTAGCCAGGGCCTGACCTACTGTAACTGTGGATTGAATTTGATCTGGGGGAAAAAAAGACCCACAGAAGAGATCAGTTCACAGTGAACTACAGCAGATGAATGTGACAGTAATGTTCTGAGGCTGTGCCTTGATTCATGCTGGTATGAACACAGAAGTCTCTGGCCTGCGCCGCATCTGTCCGCCCACCCAGCCTTCCCTCTGCTGTGCTGGGTACGGTCCAGGGTTGCATGTGACTCTCTGCCAGCAGGCAGCTGCCTGTCGCTCAGGGCAGAATCTCTACATGCAGATGGACTCCACCTACAACCGGCCATGGACAGAATAAAGCTCCATGATCAATTAATCATAAATACCACACATCGCCTGGTGCCCAGCAATTGAGAAACAGATTTATTTTACTATGGTTGTGTTTTTAGTAAGTGTTTTTAACTAACAAAAAACACAAGTTATGGAAAATTTTTACATATTAATTTGATGACTGCAATCTCTCAGTCTTTCCTTTACACTGTGGTTAAATTTACTGTAAATGGGGCATGCTGTACTCTGTGTTCTGCTTTAAAACATAAAGCAATTTGTCTTCCTTTCCACCTTCCACTTTTTTGTCCAAAACCTTTTTTGAGCTTTACTTTAAAATGAAGCTTCACATGGACCAAGTCATCTTCATGTAGTGGGCTTGTAAGTGCACACATACAGTATGCAAGCAAACAAAAAGATATGAAATGAATAAATAATTGAACAAACGCAGGGAAATGCAAACATCCGTGCAAGTGTCTCTGTGAGGCTGTAATGTTCAGGAAATAGACAGATGAAACAAACTGACACTGCCTTCCTTTAACAGACTTTTACTGGACTTTATGGCCACTTTAGGGCAGCAGAACAAGCTGTAAACATAATATTGAAATATTATCACCTCATAAAGTTGATATGGTGGATGTTTTAGTGACCAGCTGCCTATTTACACATCCAGTGAAGCAGCATTTAGTGAATGCTTCACTATGTTCACCAGCTAGCCGCTAACTTTGTCAGCTGTTGGTGCTGGGCAGGTAGCATACAGTGGGTTTATCAGAGTCTGTTGCTGGGAACCATGATAAGAGTGATGAGAGTGAATCAAAACGGTAATGTTGCGAGTTGTGAAACCAAAACTATGAGATGAAAAATGTTAAAATGCTTAACAAAGCTCAGGGAACTACAGAGATAGGTGATAATGCCCTGTGGGTTCATCAACACCAGTGACACTTTTCAAGTTAAACATCATTTTTATCATCGTTAATTTAAACATATTGATTAGTGCTGCTTTAAGCTGTATTAAGGAACAGGGTTGCATTTGGCTAAATGCTAATGTTGGCATGCTAACGTGCTCAGAATAACAATGCTAACATGCTGATGTTAAGCATGTGGTACCATAGTCACTACTTTAGTTTAATGTGTTAGCATGATAACATTTGCTAACCAGCACTTTACACAAAATACAGCTCAGAGTTTGTAAATGTCAATAGTTCTGCAGGTATTTGGTCATAAACGAAGTACTGGGCAAACTGAAGTTTAAACCTGATGATGGCTCTAGATGAAAACTTTGACCTTGAATGTGTTTACCAAATTTTATGGCAATCCACTCAATAGTTAATAGTCAAGATATTTCAGTCTAAACTAAAGTGGTTGGGTAATAAATGAACATGATGTAGAAGTAATTGGAAGGAGAACAAAGAAAAGGGAGTGATGCACTTCACTTCCATTTTCTAATGTCATTATATGTATTACATACTGCATATATTAGGCATTTAGTCAATACTCTTAACTGGAGTAACTTAAAAGAAGTGAAACAGTAAAATAAGCATCAGTTCCAAGCAACCCAGTAAAAGAGGTAAAACAATGTCAAGGCATTAGTGGCCTTATAATTTTCTTGTGGCGATATCAGAGTGAAGAGTTCAGTAGAGAAATAGACTAAAAGCTCTGGAGTGCAATTAAGGGGATGCTTTTATGTGTCTTGACTGATTCTGTGAATGTATTTTGAGTCTATTGTGTTGTACGCTTTGCCTCAAACCACATCTCCTATTAGGGACAATTACTTTTTTGTATCATCTATAACAGAACAGCATCTTTAATGCCTTGGAAAAGGTCTAAAGACTGAAAGATTGTTGGTACAGAAATAAAACCGTCTGACTTTCTGCCTCCCACACGCTCGTTACTTCTCAGAGATTTAGGATGTTAAAGCCTGTGGCTGTGCCACATTAGCTTTTTTCAGCTATTGGGATGTTTTCTCTGCACTCATTAGGCCCCCACTGTGATTTCTTTCAATGCTGGATCTAGCAGTGGGTGGGAACTTGGGAATACCTCTTAAACAGGTACATCCATACAAACAAGAGCAAATGTGAGACAGGGCTCCCAGCACTGGTTTCCTCCTAATATCAGAGAAAACAACTTGTAGTTAGAGATAAACCACTTCCAAGACATGTTCATTAATAGATTCACAAAGAGCTTGGATTCAGCATGTTCTGCTGTGTGTGTGTGTGTGTGTGTGTGTGTGTGTGTGTGCATCAGTTGCTTTTCATTGATATTCTTGTTCAAAAGTATCCTTTGAAAATGTGTTAATGCATTTTTGTGCATATGAATGTGTTGCACGAGTCCATCAATAACTAGCAATAACTGGTGTGTGTTTGTGTTTGTGCATATATAGTGATGCTTGTGTGTGTGTGTGTGTGTGTGTGTGTGTGTGTGTGTGTGTGTGTGTGTCTGTGTTCTGGCATACACAAATGAGCATGTGTGTTACAGAGCGATATTTCACCCTTACAGTGGGTTACAATTTGGCATCTACCAGTGCCAAACACACACACATGCACATATGTACGCACACACACAAAGAGTATATCAAATGAAAAATGACCCCCCATTCCAGCTGTCAAACATTCCGAGGTGTTGAATCGATGGAGGAGAGGCAGAATGGAGGCTTGTTTCTGTAGATAATTCGATTTGGGGGCGGCTATTTTTAGAAACAACAGGAAGGTGGAAGGAGAGAGAGAGAGAGAAAGAGAGAGGCTCAAATGACTGCAGTGCGTTGGCAGACAGGGCTACGCAAACACGCACACATCAGTGGCGCACACAGGCTGATGGGAAAACACATTGTTTCCCATTTCTCCAACTTATCGTTACTTTCTTCCCCTCTACTCATCATCCTCTCTTTTCTCTTGTCTCTCCTCACTCGCAGGTTCTTTCTCCTGCATTCAGATCAACAGGTAGAGATGTGCAGTTTGGACAGCTCTTACATCATTTCTCTCAACAGGTGAATAAGTCAGTGAGAAAGTCAAACAAGACTACAGACTGTGCAGCCATGCTAGCAGCTCTGTGAGGCTGTGCTTGAGCTAAATTCTGACATTAGCATGCTAACATGCTCACAATGATAATACGAGCATGTCGACGTTTAGCAGGCATAAGGTTTTCCATCACCATGTTGGTTTAGCGTGTTAGCATGCTAATATTTGCTAATTAGCACTTAACGCAAAGTGCAGCTGAGGCTGTTGGTAAATTTTTAGAGTTTTGCTAATATTTGGTCATAAATTTATTGGATAAATTGAAATTTTGACTTGAAAATGGTGCTGTAGTAAAAGTCAGGAGATCAAACTTATTACAGTTCATCCTCTAGGGACCATAAATGAGTGAACCAAACTACACAGCAATCCATCCAATAGTTGTTGAGATATTTCAATAATGAACCAAAACTCAACCTCATGGTGGCTCCAGAGAGGCTCTAGTCAGAAGATTATTAAAGTGAGTAGGATTCATCCTCTGGGGACCATACATTTCTTAACAAAATTTCATAGCAATTTAATTTCATAGCCATCTAATAGTTGTAGACATATTTTAGTCTGGACCAAAGTGGTGAACCGACCAACAAACCAGCATTGCCGTCCCTAGAGACATGCAGCGCACATGGCAAAAAAAAAAAAAAAATCAGAGACAGTAAATGTACAGATAGACATGGTAACCAAAATGAGGGTGGTAAGCCAGTATAAAAATATTCAACTCTGTATCTACAAAATACTGTATTTTTCTTGCTTTGCCCAGTACGTATCAAAGGAAATCTAATTGCTGCCTGCCTTTTGTTTACTGGAAACTTTTTTTTCCAATCTAGGAAGTGAAATGTTATACTGCACAGAAAGCATAGGGAGGATGTCAGGGTGGAAGGTTGAGTGTATAGTGATGAACTCCAGAAATTAAACATAAGGTAAGAAGTTAACGTGAGTTGTCTAAACCATAAAACTGTTAATCATGCTCTAGTAGAAAACAAAGCATTTACAGTAACATTTTGAATATATGCTCAATAGGAATATTTTTTCATGTTGATAAAAATCTAGTTGACATGACATTTCCTACAAAACGCACTTGCTAATGCAAACTAGTTGTATATGAACATATCTTCTAGACGACAGGGTTCCTAGAATGACGAAGGATGAAATTTGAATGAGCAAAAACTATAAGGAGCTACAGACACACAGTAGAACCAAAAATCTGCTTAGATTCACATTGACTTTACATTTCTCATGATACATGACACTAAATGTCAAACACTTAATTACTTCAGACAGCCTTTTTTATCCTTTGTATATGTTGAAATAGGTTTTCAGTTTCACTAACCGACACACTTTGATACATACATTCTTTAAAGTTGGTAATAAACACCTCGTCTCTGCTGCTCTCACTGAATATCCTCACAAAGACACATAATATTCCATTACAAGTAAAGTCCTGCATTCAAACACAGACATTAGAACAGATAAAAAAAAGGAACATTTACTTGAACAAATGATTATAGATTATAATAGACAAACAGTGAGTGATGCACTTTTCTTATGTCATTACATGTTCACAATCTACATATTTTAGACATTTAGTCAATACTCTTAATTGGAATAATTTAAAGGAAGTGAAACAGTAAAATAAGCATCCAAGCAACTGAGTAGAAGAAGTAAAAAAGTCAAGGCATTAGTGGCCTTATAATTTTCTTGTGGCAACATCAGAGTGAAGAGTTCAGTAGAGAAATAGACTAAAAGCTCTGGAGTGCAATTAAGGGGATGCTTTTATGTGTCCGGACTGTTTCTGTGAATGTATTTTGAGTCTATTGTGTTGTACATTTTGCCTCAAACCACGTCTCCTATTAAGGACAATTACTTTTTTGTATCATCTATAACAGAACAGCATCTTTAATGCCTTGGAAAAGGTCTAAAGACTGAAACATATTGCCATCGGCAAAACTAAGCAGTATGGGGTCTTTATCATGTTGTAAATCTCATCTTGACAGCACAATATGATGTTATGTCAGCCAAACATGACAGTATGAAACTTGTATAGTCACTAAACATACTTTAATCATCAGAACACTGACAACGCAGTCACCGATCATGACAAATCACATTAAAATTTAAAACTGCATTTGAAGTTTAGTGTTTAGTTCATGCTGGAGAGGCTGCCTGGTTCAAACCCTCCTGTCACAAGAGATGAATACAGGAAACTATCGGGAAAGCTTGCATTGCTGGCAATAACTTCAAAAAAGATATTGCAGGAATCTGTTGCATTCATAATGCAATACAAATATATTTTAGTGGAGCTAATTTGAACAAATGTATGTAGGCCTACTGTTTGGTTTACAATGCATCATATTTTATAAGCTAATCAAATGTTTTGTTCTTCTGCAAAGTAACTAGCAACTATAACTTATGTTACTTACTTTATAAATAAGTCATAAATACATTAAAAATGTACAATATTTCCTTTTTGAAAATTACTGAAATAGAAGTATAAAGTAGTATAAAATGGAATATTTCAATACGAGATCCTCAAACTTGTACTTATATACAGTGCTTGAGTAAATGTACTTTATATTTCCACCACAGTCTGACTGGCATTTGAAACAGATTTTAATAACATATCTGTTATAGTACATTTAGTTCTGAATATGGGCGAATCAGTATGCGACCACTTCCAGATATAGTTTGGATGATAGGATCTCCAGAGCATCTTGGGTGCATTAACAAGCGTATTTGATGTGTTTGTGCTCTGTATGAACACACACTCATATCACCCAGGACACTTGTTAATGCCAGATGCCAGCATGTAGACAGAGGGTATATTCCTCTCTTTCTCTCAGTCACAGTAGATCTGGGACAGAAAGAGGCACAGAGAGATACTTCTTCTAAGGGCTGTAAGCCATGTGGTAAAACTCTGTCACAGGCAGATGTCTCCAATATTGTACCCGGTTTAACAACCCCTATGATGCAAATGAGGTCAGCACAGTCCCAACACATTCTGGTACTTAAACATGAGGTAAAGGAAAAGAACAATTTGCAATTTTGACTATAATTTGACAGCATTTTAGTATTTCCTTCAAGGTTGTTTCATGGCCTATATAATATTAAACTGATGTATAATTGGCTCTAAATCATTGGCTGAGGTTGTAAATATGGGCCGTGATTAATTAGGGCTAAAAATTAAGCTTATCTTATTTATAGACGACTAAGCCAATAAGTTTCCTGAAGGCTTGCTCAGCTGTAATGAGGGATGGGCAGCATATTTACTGAAAAATCTATGTTTGGACATGTTGTCCCACTTATACTTAAATGAGCTCTGGCTATCTTTTCAGTTTTAGAAAGAACTTTAAGGGCATTTTTTTTCTTTCTTCTTTCTTTAAAATTAGACCATTAAAGGAAAAGTGGTAATGAGAAAAAATGGAACCATACATCCCCCAGAGGCTTTCTATTGCAGCTGAATACTGATATTGTCGAAATTCAGAGGCAGTTAATGTCACTGAGGCTCTTATTTGGTTCATATTGTACTGTTTTCATATTATTTCTAATGGACAGCTTTCAGAATACACAGTTATTAGGTAATAAATGCTGGTTAGTTTAACATTACAGGCCTGTAAAATGCCTTTACTACTGACTAGAGGATGTGAATAAGATATTCTGAGGTGTTCAAAAGCATTAGCGCCCACAAGTGTTTAGCTGTATCTCTACGTCTCTTTTAACCTCTCTCACACACACTCTGTCAAGCTGTCATTTACTGGACATGTATCAGTGTGTAAAAATGTGGTTTTACTCCGATACCGATATTTATACATTGTCTACTATACTATCACGTACGCGGAAGTAATTTGGAATGATTTGTGAGGTGAATACATAAATACGCTGCTTCTGAAGGCATCTGCATTACAACTGAATGCATGCACTAGGTATTGCTCAGAGCATGACGCTCTTGTTCAAAGATCACAATGGAACGTTTGTTGGCAGAGAAGGTTTCTTTACTCTTTGATGACATCAATGAGATCAAGTCTAGAGCCATGCTGGCTCTGTGAAGCTGTACTTTGAGTGCTTTGAGCTCAATTATGTGCTCACAATGACAATGGTAACATGCTGATGTTTAGCAGGTATCATGTTCTCCATCCTAGTTTAGCATGTTGGCATGCTAACATTTGCTAATTAGCGCTAAACACAAAGTACAGCTGAGGCTGATGGGAATGTGATTGGTTTCACAGGTGTTTGATCGTAAACCAAAGTATTGGACAAATTAAATATTTGGAACGTCAGGGGATCATCAAAGTTATTACAATTCATCCTGTGTAGAGATATTTCAGTGGAGGACCAACCAACAGGCTGGCATTGCCATCCCTAGAGCCACGCCACTAGTTCAGCTAAAGAAACTAATTGAGTAGAATGTAGTAAATAGAGACTGAGAAATAGAGTTTTTTTGTTGTTGTTTTTCTTCTGGATCAATCTCACTGACACTGGTGTCATCACTAAAAACAAGACTGTGTCGGTAAAATCGAATCACCCAACCCTACAATCCAGTTGACATTGGTGAACTAATGGCTCTGTATGCACACAGTTACAATTCATAACACAGTTGTCAATATGTGGCAACTTGAATATACATTTAGGATGTCTGGAACTGACAAGCAAAGTCTTAACTGGTATGCATGTGTGCGCACATACACACACACACACACACACACACACACACAAAGAGCTTCTGAGACATAAGGCAGACAGTGTGACAGAGCGGGGGGCAGACAGCAGCCTTTTAGACCAACAGATCAAAGCCCCGCTAGCTCCATAATGAATACATCCAACTGTTTTACATGGACAACCAAGAAAGAAATGAGGAGAGAGAGAAAGAGAAAACGTGACGGAGAACAAGCGAGAAAGAGAATTGCTTGTATGTGTGTGTGTGTGTTGGAGATGGAGCTGCAGAGACATGCATGTTTAAAAGTGAGGATTCTGTGAAATAATTTTAGAATGAAGGTTAATTACAAATGATAAACTTGCCTGATGGTTGAAGTTAAATGCGGCTGATAAGCAACAAAAACAAGCTTTTATTGTAATATTGTCAATCTCACATGTTCCTGAAAGCTTCAAGAGAACATTGTGAAACTGTTATTAATCTTCTTGGGACATCAGGTCTGTCACTGTCTGGAAATCTTGAGGAAGGAAAGAAGTGTGATCATAACAAAACTGTAGTTATGTGGTTTTAAAAAGAATGACGCCACTTTTGGGTGTTCCAAACAGCATCTATACTAAAAAGTATTAAGTTTGAAACTTATGTATTGAATATAAAGTCTTAACTCTATAAAAACACAGGCTAAAATAGTATCTTTAGTCCAATGCCAGGATCAGAAATGTAGAAAGTAGTGTGTGGTGAGGAAGAGTGTGGAGGTCAAGGTGGTGGATGAATGCAGGAGGCTGGTGATTGCTGGTGATAGCTGTGCAGCATTGACCGGTGACCAGTGAGGAAGGTCAGAAAGAACGGAGACAGACTGAAGACTCTGTGCTTCAACAAACTCTGCGGTGCTTTGGTAAACCTGACCTTGTTTTCTGACAGTATATTATACTGGACTTTAAGTCTGAATACAGAACAAAGCTACAGCTGCTGCAACTTTTGCAGCTGCATCCAGGTTTGAAAACAATCAGATTCCGGCTCTGTGTCGTCCAAAGCGATGAAAGAAACGTTTGATTGCAGTTTTTCACCTGTTCGTCCATGATTGTTTCCCAAACCAAGCTGAAATGGAAACAGCAGACTGGAAGGTTTTTTGACCGTCCACTGGCACCGGCAGCTCTGGATTATGTGTTAGTAAGTTTGCATTGATCCACATAACTAACTCCAGCGTGCCGTTTGAGTTATGATCCTTGCACACTCGCTGAGGAAAAATGTTTTCTAATTGAAAATAAGCCTCAGTAAAGAGATATAACACTGCTCACAAACTTTTTCTCTGAAACTTTGTGTCTGTACTCACCACCTGCGTTCCGCAAACACATTGTCAGTAGATGATTGGACGGAATGCGTGCAGTGCATTCTGGTTGTTGTAGGATTCCCCCTCAAGAGTTATATGGGGAATCTACAGCCTTCTTCTCAGTTTTCTATAGTCATAGCGCACCAATTTCAAAAATAATTGCACATTTCTACTATATAGGTGACCTCCAACAGTCAGTTTGTCCATGGTGTGCACCAATCACACATGTTGTCAATAGAGGACAGCGCTACAACCACACATGCACCACCTGTCGCCCCACGCCAGCCTCATTCTTTCCTTTTGACAACTTCTGATGGAGAAGATAATGTTTTCTGGAGTTAAGAGTCCCACACTATGAGGCAGAAATGCTGAAAATAGAGTTTTGGTGTAAACACCATTATAGATAAACTATTATAGCAATATTTTGAGGCACTGAATGGGGCAATTAGCAAGGAGTTGTGTCCATTCGTTCCACTGTTATTCCTTTATAAGCCAGTATGTCGTATGAATAGAGTTTTTGACAGTCTCCATTTTTCCTGAAGGCTAAATTGCCCATTTCCTCTAAAAGTTTCTTGTGTCGCAGCTATAGGTAATTATGGTGCAATTCTCCAGGCGGAAAGTCAAGAAAGTTTATCCACATATTTCCCTTAATCTCAGCTACAGAAGGCTCCAGTATGCCAACATTCAAAGCAATAAATGAAAGGAGCATACCAGAGTATGTGACAGAGGGCAAGACAATTATTTATTAACTTAAAAAACACAAAGAACATCCATGAAAGAAAGTTCACCATGCATGCACATTTGTATTTCATAACAGATCACATGAAATGGGATTCCAGCAATCTTATTACGACGACGAGGAAGAATTTATTACATCATTGATTATAAATTAATGTAGGGAATCAGTCATTTGGAAAGGACTTTGTTATTCAGTCTGATGTTTTATTCTGTGGAGAGCTGAGATCAGAGTCATGAAATGTCTCTATTGCTCCAACTTTGTGTGAATGTGTGTTTCTGCATGCATGTGTGTGTGTGTGTGTGTGTGTGTGTGTGTGTGTGTGTGTGTGTGTGTGTGTGTGTGTGTGTGTGTGTGTGTGTGTGTGTGTGTGTGTGTGTGGCATCTTGAAAATGCAGAGTTCATCCCCCAGCTGTTATTTGGTGCTAAAATTAGTCGCATGGTTCCAACAACAGCAAACACTGGGAATTAAAGGGAAAAAAGGATCAGAGAGGAGAGAGAAGCAAGGAGAGAGAGAGAGACGGAAGAGAGAAGAGAAAGAAGGAAAATAGTGAAAGCCAGAGAGCGAAAAAAAACAAGAGAGAAGAAGAGAAATGAGGATAGTAGGAGAGAGAGACAGAGAGGGAAGGAACGAGGGAGACAGAGAGGGGGGGAGAGCAAGTGTGTGATGCATAATGCAAATGTCTGCTTTCCAGTCTTAATGTTGCCTGGAGTCATTCACAACGAGACCACCAGCTGAGTGTAGGACACACACGCACGCAAACAGAAACACTCATATATGCAGACACCCAAATACTTCATTATTTCAGATGATAATAAATCAAATTCAATACTGTTACTGAAATTTATAGCAAAACAATATAGAGCAGGAAGGTCGCCAACACAAGGAACCCAGAGAGTGAAAGGGAGACAGTTACAGTGTATGGAGAGTCAGTCTGAGACAAAGCAAGAATATTTCACAAAACCACAGCACTGAAAACCATCATTTTATTTCACCTGTAACAAAAGCTAAGCAAAGCTTTATATCATATTAACTCAACTCCCTTTTCAATATACGTTCCATCATTTTGTCGTTGAAATAATCACTTCATAGAGTAGTAGTAGTGACAGTTCATGGATGACTTCTTTGTTCATTTTTAGCTCCAACAGGGTTTCCATTGTCAAAGCTTTAAATCATATAAAATCAGCTCTGAAGATCATCTCAACAAACCAACACATATTTTTTATCATACGCCAACTACAAGAAAACTGAATTTATGGTCCAGTGATTTAGTGTCTTCTGTAAATCTGAAGTCATCCTCCACTTTGCTTATTGTTGCTTCACTTTGATGTTTGAGCTTCACTGTGAAAAAACGGAGCTAAATCTGAGTTCAAGGCGTGTACCAACCAGCATGATTTGTGACATCACAACTAGTTTGGAGTCAATGTTGGACCAGTATGCACCTTCCACAAAACATGATGTGGAAACTTGAAGCCTTAAATGCACATACACTGAAAATGGACTTTTCAGTGAAGTAGGAGACATATTAAACCTTTGATATGATGTGCATATTCATAGATTCTGGAGAAAGAAGCAGATATAATTGTAAGGATTTCCAACTAGGCAATTGAACCTTTTTTATGGAAAAAACATATTAGATACAAATTATTATTCAAGTCAGAGTCACTGGATCCAGCACTTACCATAATGCGATGATAGCATCTTTCCTGGCTGTAAAGCTTTTACTGTACATAAATATCTATGTGTATTCTGTATACAATGTGACAAGTTTGTAGGCTTATGTAAAGGACAGATCTTGTTTCCTTGAAAAAGAAAAAAAAGAGATAGAGAGAGAGGATATATGGAGCTTTTTAAACATAGTTAGTGGACAGAGGAGAGCAGGGAGGAGAGATGAGTAGGAAACAGATTTAATTCAATGAATATACTACATTGAATAAAGAAGCCAAACGTAACTGTACTTCTTTTCTATGTTTATTTCATTACAATAGCCCAGAGAACAGAATGTTGAACTGAACATGACATGACAGGGTGAGTCAATCTATTCGCAACAGCCATTTAGTCTACAGTAACATCTCCTTGAGTCCTCAACAACGGTCTTGTAAATGTAACCTGTACAGTGTAACTTATGACTTTAAACAGTCATTTAACCGTGAATAACATTAAACAGTCCATGTTCATCACTCTCACTCTGTCCCTTCTCTACTTGAGCCTTCCATACTCTATAATTGAATAGAAGTGAACTCACCCATCTGTTCTATTTACAGTATATATCTTTCACTTGATATCTACCAAAATTCAGATTTTTAAGCACAAGCTGTTCTTTCTTTCAGTCTGAGCTTTAAGAGAATAATTGTTTGAGTCGAAGTACCAAGCTGCTTGAGCAGATGCTTTGTACAGTTTCATCAAACTTGATTTCCTGGTCTAATTACAGGTTGATTGCAGATCTGAGATAACAACTGAATCCAAATGACAGTTATGACTCTTCAAGGTGGACTCAACAACATCTCTTTAAACTAGACTTGATGCACAGCAGGATATGAACTGAAGCTCATCTACATTTTGTCAATACACTTGTTTAGCACATTGAAGGTGCTGTCCAACTTTAAAAAGAAGTGGCCAAACTTCTCCTTCATGATTTGAGACAAATCCTGAGGTTCCTCAACCAAAGACTGAGGGTCAACCTCCGCATACGTCTCATCCTGAGCAACATTGGGCTCAGGGTTTTCTAATGTCAGTCTATGTCCAATTAAACCTATAACAGTACTAATTTGATCCATTTACCTTGCATAAACTGCTGAGGCCAAATTGCTGAGCGGAGTCAATTTCCTTTCATAGTCTATGGATATATAGAGAAATGATTGTCTTGCTATTTGCTGCTTGAAACACAAAGACACAACATTAAGAATTTGGAGCAAATCTTTGTAATAAATGCATTTTTTGTATCATATTAAATTTAATTTAAGATATTGTGATCATTTTTCAATCCTGCAGGTAAGCAAGTCCTTCATTCTATGACACAATTATACATATAACTAGTCACATAAACACCAAAAAAGATTAAAAGGAACTATATAACTATATACATTATATAATCATATATATAACTATATATTCCCCATTACCTAGGGGAGGACACAGATAATAATTTAAAATGTTGAAGTGTATTACCATTCAAGTACCAGAAACTCACTATATGTGAGAAATCAATACAAATATTAAGTGGGATAAAGTCATAAGAGACATAGGAATAACACTGATGACAAAGAGATATAAATTACTGTAAAAACATTTTATTAAAAATTACATTATACTTGCTCTGAAGTCAATAATCCTAAGCAGATAGTTTTTAAGTCCCTTTAGAGATATTATTCAGGGAACTTGCCACTTCTCTCCTTCTCTCTGCTGCACTTAAGGATGTCTGACAGTGAAATTTTACTGACAGCATCACGTAGCGCGTGTCGTTTACCAACGCCTGTAGCACACATCAGGCGTACTACACAGACAGGAGTAGCAGTTCAGGCTGAGTTGCCGATGTGTTGATCCTGAGATAAAATGTGTTTTTTAAGACACCACCGGTGTGGGATTATAAAGAGAAAACAACAGGCGTGAGGGTTTTGACATGCATCATGTCAGCTACAATAACTTGAGAAGCAATTCACTCGTATTCCACAGAAAAAATAGGGGTGAACTTTGCTTCGTGAAGTACTGCTTTGAGCTCACCACAAGGTGACAATAGTGTAGCTCAGTTAAACAGAAAGATTTCGACTACCAGCTTGGCCCACACCTCCCCTCAAATAACACAATACTCGGATTCACAAGTGTCGGGCCAATGCCATATTTTTATTTAAAACTGCAAATTTTGCTGAGAGGCAACATGTTAGCAGCTATGAATAAACCACTGTAGATAAATATTTTCCAGGAGCTCCATGTAAATGAGTCTGATGGATCTTTGTGGTCAATCGTCCAAATTTACTGATGTCAAATAACTTTCTGTTAAACTGTTATGAAGTTATGATATCAGCAGCTAATGATATGTCTGTTAACATTCTAGATACAACTACTCAGCTTAGTATTTTTATGCTAATTAGCCCACCTTTTGAGTCCATTTAAAGCAGCTTAGCAAGTACAGCATTTTCAACACATCCTCATAATTAAACAACAGTGTAGGTCTAAAATTCAGCTGGCATAAACATAACTATAGGCTGTTTTTGCCCTTCTGAATTTTAGACCTATACTGTTGTTTTTCTTGTGAGGACGGGCTGTCATTTTGGGCTAACAGATACAAGCTTAATGAGGTTCAGTAAAATCATGCACTTCTCTTCTGCATCCAAAACCATGGCCTTGCCACAAAAAGTAGTGGCATGTGCCACATGTGTAAAACGAGGCCCAGTTTGCCAGCATGATAACAAGCTAGCAGGCTAAACTTATCAGCTAACGTTAAGTATTCAATATCCAAACACTGACTTTAGCTGACAAGCCAACAGGAATGTAAAAAGTTAATCTAGCATATGATGTACCCACATGGCTCCGCATCCATGAATCAAATTAGTGACCAAACCGTCTCCTAGTGAAAATCTGTTGTCCATGATCAAGTCCTACAGCTTTGGCGTGTCTCTGGAGGTTATGAGCGCAGATTCTCCTCTGATGTCACCCACTGAGCATGCACAAGGTTGTCAGGCTCACTCCTATTACCTAAGTACATTTTACTTGCTTTTGTCAGGTTGTACATTTGTTTAGTTAACATTATTTTGTGTTATTGATCAAATACATATGTAAATGAGGAACATAATTACCAGTGTTGGGGAGTAACTAGTTACATGTAACAATGCTATGTAATTAAATAAATGTAATTGTAATCAAAGTTACAGTTACTGAGGAAAAAAACATGTAATTAAATTAGTTACCGATCAACATGTTGGTGATGTGGCTTATGGCTTATATGTAGAATATAATATTCATTCTGTTGCTATACATCTTTTCAACATGCAGGAATGCTTTCTTTTGGCATATTTCTAGACAATGTGGGTCAGCAAAGCCTTTGGGACAAATTTGAGTGCAACACCATCAAGGGTGGGATGGCTTACAAAGAGCTGTCTCTATGTCTAGACAGGCTCCATTCATTTGGCAGTGGGCTATGTGCTCAAGTTGTGAGCATTATTTTTGATTGGTTCTCTTGTTTGAATTAGCACTGCCTCTCGTCTTCCAATCAAATCAGTGCTTATTGCTCTAATCAACCCAACTCTGCCATGCCTGAGACCACGAACAACCCACCATGTCAAGGCTGGAAACTCAACATTTTCCTTCTGTAATCAGAAAAGGGATATTGCCCAATTTAAAACATTTGTTAGAAAAGTAATTAAAAAGTAATCAAGTGTAATATGTTACATTACTTTGATGAAGTTATTAAAATAGTTGCATTACTTATTACATTTTTAACAGGGTAACTAGCAACCTTTTACATTTCAAAAGTAACCTTCCCAACACTGGTAATTACAAACACCAAGTAACACATAAAATAAAAGGTGACATTTTTGAGTTAAAGTTCTGAAATGATAACTTCTTGTGGAATTTAAACAAATAATTTAGGTAATATTTACAGGGCTTCATGTGCAGAGGAAGATTGATTTGAAGGTTGATGCTCCACAACAGCTACTGAGTGAACCTTGAGGAGAGATTGTTTTTTTCAACTGATGTTTCCAAGTATGTCAAGAATGAACTTTCCATCTTGACTGTACTGATTTAAATACCTTTCTCTCTTTTCTTTTTTTTTCCATAGACACTTAGAACAAACACTGTTTTTATTTGGACCTCCTCCCAAAAACATCCACAACCTTTATTTTTTTAAAAAGAAAATGCAACATAGAGCCCCAAGAGATTTCTTGTTTTTTAAACACAACACTTCAGACTAACTTAACATTCGTCTGGGTTTCCTCCTGTTAAATACACAATCTCTGCACATCAATTTTGCATTTCTGAATTATATTTTTCTAGGATTATTATCAACTTAAAGTTGAAATCACTTGTCAGGGGCACCACCTTTTCACTGAAGGGAAAATGTTTAATCCAGTCAGTTAATCAGTCTCAAATAAATCATGAGTTCTTTTCAAAACACTGACCTCTGTCTCTCGCTTCAAAGAAACAACAATACAACTTCTTAGATATATGAAGATATTTATTTAATAGCTAAACATCTTAATAATACATGATAAAGAAAATAATAAAACAAATGAACACTAGATCTTTAAATGATAATACGACTCTAACTCAGTGGCAATAGTGATGTGAAATATGTGAACTGAAATTGTGACCAAAACGGAGGGACGCTATGGGCTTATCTAAGATAATTTCTTATTGTTTGATTAGTTTTACCTCAACCCTTGATTACAAAGCCTTGTTATACATACTGTGTTGAAGGTCTCGGCAGGTCCGGGGTGGTTGTGCTGGGCTGTGCTAGCTGTTAGCTGCAGGATGCAGGTTTGGGCAGTTGTGCAGTGTGGAGAGGTCTTGGGTCTTAGGCTGTGGATGAGTCTTTAGATGCAGCAGCCTAGTCTTGTTTCAGACTGCTCTGTGAAAAGTCTTCGCTGACAGCTTAGCTCCCAGGTGACAACGAGGTTGAGGTTGTCGCTGAGAGTATGAAGGCCTGACAGCGGGGCTTCTAGTAGTCAAGTGGCCTTCAGAGCTAAAGGCAGAGTTCCTGGCAGAGTCTGATGTGACTGGCAATGAGTTCTTCTAATTCACTTGGTTGGATAACTTCAAAAGTAAAAATGCTACAGAGACTTAATGTTTCAAAGTAAAACAAAAATAAATTGAGCTTGTTTCAATAAAAGATTAAAATATGCACATAGTTGGTTGAAGAAAACAAAAGAAAACAGAAGAGACGTCTAAGGAGAACAAAGGGTCTTGACTCATGAGGTCCCCCGAGGTTTTTATCACTTCCTGAGTTTTGGGTGTGTTTTGGAGAGGTGGAGAAGATGCTTCCGCTAAACTTTCTGATGAATGTTAATTCCTATGTTTGGGACTTCTATGGTGGCAGCTGATACTCTGACTTAAAATGGTGTTTTGTGAATTTCTGAAACTAGTGAATTCTTAGAGATTAAGTTTAGTTGCGCATATAGTTTTCACAAACTTCATGTCCCTATGGCCCAAATTCTTCTTGTCAACATTGTAGACAGCAGCATCCTGTCAAACCATTCAGAACAACAGTTTATATTTATGAATATCAGACATTAAACATTTAACTTAACACTGATCTCATAATATTAAGACATTCTTCATTGATTTAACTATTGAAACATAAGACTATCGCAAAGTAAAAGTTAAAACAACAATAAGGTGATTTTAAACATAACATTTGTATATTGATTATATAAAACATCAGCGCACATAGTTTAACAGCATAAATACAACATGACATTTCTTCAAACATGTCTAACATTATCATAAATATAAATGTCTATAAAGAGACAGTTTAAGAGATCCCAAATAAAATGAGGACAGTTCATGAAACAGCTCATACTCTTTAGTGTTAAAAAGACATTGCTATATACGGTCAATAGATGGCAGTGTTGTTACATGGTGAGAAATTAAATAAAACTAAATTCCTATTAAGTCCGTAAATTAATATCGCACAGATACCAAAGTTAGATCATTCTTAAGGGAAATCACTGAGCAACATTATCTGGTATACTTAATGATTAGACTCTTCATTCATATTAAATTCAGATTTGGCTAAAACAGGAGCCTGTCCCACTGAGAAAATGCACTTCTCAAATTTATTGCAGTTCATGTGTAGATAAGCGAGTCTTAACAGTCCAGTGGTCTCTCGGGAGATCTGGCTAATCTCCTCTCTGTCACCCCCACTGGGGAGAGGTGGAAAGGGTCAGTTGTTCATCCTTTGGATGTCCCTGAGAAGGTATTTCAGTGGAATAGAAAGACACGTCTATTCTTAGAAATTAAATGTATCAGTGTTCAGAAAAAATCAAACCAAACAAAGCTGTCCACCTACATTTTTATAATTCTACTTTTACCACTTTTAATTTCCCCCCAGACCAATTAACAGTAACACAGCCTTTATTTAGAGTCATAAGTTAGACTTGGCAGCTAAAACGTACACATAAATTACAGATAAATGTTTGAGAAATACAAATGACCATAGCAAACAATTATATGCAGAAATCATGTCCACTTTTAGAGTAATCTCAATTCAGACTGATATTTTTGTGACATTAACAGGTAGAGATACAGATAATTGCATTGTGTTACACACTTAATATTTAGTCAGCATTTAGGTCATTAAAAGTATCAGATCAGACTTGGTATTGGAAGATAGAAATGCAAGCTGTACGGTTTTAAACATCTGGATCTTTTCTGTTTTTTTTTTTTTCTATCATTCTAGACTGCCATTGGTTTCCATCCATTTCATTCAATCACATTTGCATTATTTGTTAGTTAGTTAGTTTTTTTTTCTAAGATACAATATTGTCATGGACAATTAAACTGTATTATCATGCAATTATAATGTTCACTCTGATCTCCATATTGTATGGAAACCAATGGATAACTGAAATAGTAGAAAATTGAACAATTAAAAATCTTAAGTTCATCAGAATGATGTTCAAAATGGTTAGTTCAGATGCAAGTAATTGGGCTAAAATATGCAAAAAAAACAAAAAAAAAAAAAACACTGCTGCAAAACCGTGAATATAAAAGCTGTCATGAATAATTGGCTAGGGCTTGAGTCACTATTGTATTACATAATTTAGTGATAAGTTTCATTTACATACATATAATACCATGAATCACTGCTTTGATTGCAGCTTTCACCTACATTTATGATCTATGTTGTCACAACTTGCATTGAGCCAGAATGTAAATAAAATGCACATCAAGACCAGACAAGAAAAAAAAAAAAAAAAAAAAAGAAATGTTGAGAGATGAGTCATTGTAAAGAAGAAACCAGGCTGAGGAAGAGAGGAACAAAACGAGAGGAGCTCGGAGGGGACGAGTGTCGGTAAGAGTATATATCAGCAGGAAGTCACAGGTACATACTCTAGGGCTAAACACACGGACACACACACATGCTCCGCCTCGGGCTCCTGCAAACACAGACGCAAGCAAGCAAAAAATATATTCAGACTCTGACAAACACACGCACAAAGAAGCTATCAGGAAGCAGTCACAGGTACACGCTTAGGGCGAAAAGCATGCACACATGTCTATACATTCACTTGGATCGCAGGTAGTACCGGTCAGACAGGTGTGTGTATGTGTGTGTGTGCGCTTGAGGTGATATTGGAGGAATAAGAAAGATGCAGTCACTGGTCTGCATACCTGAATTGGTTTCCCCACAGGACAAATTACAAAGCACAGCTGGTTTCAGCACACACACACACACACACACACACACAGAAAGAGAAAGAGAAAAAGACAGAGAGACATGGACATGTAGGCTCATTCATTGCCTGTCTCTTGCTGACACACACATACAAAAAGCTCACAGAGAAAATAAGATTTTTGGTGTCCTACTGCTTCAGTGATAGACTATTACAGTACATGAGTGTATTACTCTCCAAGTCAAGTGACTGTAAAATAACCAAATCACGCTTCCATCTAAACAATGTCTTCTCTCATCCTATTTTCTACTCACCACTCTCAGATAATACAGACAGGCCATGACTCCTGTGTATTAGATGTCCCTGCAAGTTGCCTTGACTTTTGTCTGTCTGCAGGGAATCAGTAAATTTACCCAGTTTGAAACCAGGCAAAGCGCCGTCACTGAGCCTGAGTCTGAGGGCGAAACAAAATTTACTCTATTACTTATTTATTGTTCTCCGCTTCCTTTCCATTTCCACATTCAAAACTATTGCATACTCCAGGCCGGAGGCGTCTATCTAGAAAGAGATCTGCCACTGAAATCCGCAAGGCTCCCAGTTCCCAGCGCGTCTTGATAAAATATTCAATGAGCTGGCGCTGCCAGACAACAAATACAATTCCAGCCAGTGAGCAGTCGGTTTCCTGGTTAATAATGCCATACAAATATCAAGTGAAAAAGCACTATGATGTTAAAAAATATTTTCCTTTTTATAAGCGAGGCTTCCCTTTAAAGAGAAGACTAAAACCATTTAACATTCAGGAAGCATACAGGGAAGAATTCATCTTACATGTGGAAGAAAGCAGTGTTTAGACTGAGGCTTAAATGTGACACAACAGCATCTCATTGTGGGGATATGCCACTGTCCTATTTCTCAGTGTGGACACTTTTCAGTTGCAGCCCACTATCAAATTATTTTCATACTGATTTACATTCAATGCCAACATTTTGTACCAGTGTAGGAGGCAGTGAACCCTTGACATGGCGAGGCTTAAAGTCAGGGTTTGGAGGCCAGAGTGGTGTGGAGGCATGTAGTTATCTCCTGGAGGAGCCTGGAGGAGATCATGTGTTTGGTCATGTGTGTGTGTGTGCGTGTGTATCTGTCTGCAGCTTATCTCGAATACTACTGGACCCATCAGTCTAATATTTTTTTGTGCACATTTATGACTGTATGTTCAAGGACCTCTCCTAGTTGCAGTGAGTCACAACCTATGAGCCTACCCTAAAGCTTAGACTTTTGTGTTTTTGGCAGTCCTCGTCAATTTACTATATGTGTTACGACACAGCAAAAGGCATTTCTGGCAATTAGCTAGACTAAAAACAAGTCTGATGCAGGCCACATTTCGTCCTTTGTTGTAGCTTAAAAACTGACATCCATAGAAAAGCATCTGCAGATTAATTCCATACCTGATATGTTATGAGTTAAGTAACGAGTTAAGCACGATACGAGATGAATAAATCCCCATTCTTGTCATCTTTGCCGCTGTCTTGACTGTAAAAGAGCTGAGAGGGACAATAGAGTGAGAATCAACTCTTCTCTGTTTGGGAGGGGGGAGGGAGGTAGGGAGGGGTTTCATTTTGTGTGGTGTGTCACAACAAAATGTTCTAAATATATAACAATGTTTAAATTGAGAAGTTTGGACTTATCATCCCGTTATTGTTTCCTTATTAAGTTTATGCAGTTAGGCGAACCAGGACGCTCAGTTACAACACCATTACATTATTCTATGTATCTTAAAGAAAACTGAGGCTATACTACACAGAAACACTTTATTAAAAACTTTGTATAGGTCTATATAAGAAAACACATCTGGCGGAGATCTGCACTCTTCTATTTCATCTTAATTTCATGCAGGAGACTGGAGTGTGAGTCCAGTCACAGACCTGCAATGTTCGCCTTTATGTTAATGGTGATCTTTCCCTAAAGTAGTCCTCGTATACTAAAGCAAGACTTAAAGCAAGCAAGACAAAAAGACTTTCCAACCTTTCCAACTTTCAACTACAACCTTAAATAAGACTTTCCTACTCAATGTTGCAAACTCTCACTATGGATTTGACAACTTTTTAAAAAGCGCCAAGCAACCAATCTAGCAACTTTTTCAGCAACGTTTAGCTATTTTCCTTTGAAAACAGGTGGCAACACCTTATTTATTGAATTGCAGTTCTATGAATTCTGGATGACTGTCAGAGACAGAATGTAATACCTGGATTTCCCATCCTGTGGCGGTCAAGAAGAGACAGATACATCTTAAATCTATTTAATTCTCATTTAGTTTTTTGTTGTATTTTAGTGTAGAAGACAATTATTTGATTTTCTTTGGTACATTTAATACTCTAGACTGGGACCAGACTTTATTGATTGTGTAATAAATTGAATGTACATGTAATATTCTAACTAATAAAAGTAGTTTAAGTTTTTACACTTTACAAACCATTTTGAAGGCTTGGTAGTTTTAAATATATGGATGTATTTGTTCCACCATCCAGGCAGCCATTGGTTTCCATTCATTTGTGTACATTATAAAAATCAATAAGGAGACTCAGGGAACTTGATGGAGTTCTGTAATCCATCACAGCGGACATCGAGTCTGCATTACTTTTTGTTAATGTTAGATAGGTTTAATTGCACAATAATGCCAAAATTGAGTGCATTTATTGATTTCAAATGCACTTCATTACATCATGTTTCTTAAACAACAATGCAAGCTCGGTGTTCATTGTGAAGTCAAGTATATAAATGAATGGAAGCCAGTGAAATGGGAAAAGTACATAACATTTCTTAACTGCAAAACATGGTTTGCATGGTTTGTTCTGAAAGAACAGTGTGCTGCTCTAGTTTTGTTCTGTAAAGCAGTTTGAATAAATTCATGCCAAATCCAACCTGGTGGCACCTTGTGTTAAATACAGTGCAGCAGCAGAGGCTGCCAAACTTCTTGGCAACTAATTTGTACTCTGAAATACAGAAATGTTTGGAAATTGAATGTGGTTATGATTTATTGATGTTGAAAAGCAATGGACAGCACTTTTAAAATTGAAGGAATAGGTCCAAAATAAGCCCTGCCTGTCCTGCTCGCATGACAAAAGAGGCAATATGCTTTAATGAGCCTTGGTCTCAGGCTGAGAGGATACATTTGTCTTTTAGGTCTCAGACTGAAATGTTTAAGAACCCCTCTTGTATTGCATTTTGTTTTTCTCCCATTTCCCCTTCATGACTGTTAGTAGTTGTAGCTGGAGCACAACTCCCGCATGCACCAGCTTTCCGTTTACTTTCCTTTTCTGCTGACCTTGGACTGTTTTGCTGATATTGTTACATTTTATTCAGCTCTGTGGAAAATAAATTTAAAAAAAAAACACACACAGCAACATCCAACACCGGTGTGATAAATATGCATTTTTCTTTCTTCCTATGTTGCAGCAGAAAAAGGAGCAGCGGGACAAACAAAGCATGATGAGTTGCCAGCTCTTTTAATTAGCACAGGCTCAAAACACCGTTGTGCAGCCGCGTTGCCAAACTACAGGATGTTAAAGGATGAACAGTCGTGATAAAGCGTGAGGCTTGTTTACACGTGGAGCACAGCATAACCTGCAGAACAACAAAAAGCACACGACCCCCCCACATTACTCTGCATAAGCAGTTAATCAGTAGATAATAATATATGCAAATGTTGAGAAAACAACAGATTTAGCAGTGGTTTCAAAGACAGAAAGAACAGGAATTTAAATGAGATTTTTTTTTTTTTTTTTATATGGAATTACCTGAAAAACAACCTGAAGCAGCACATCCCACACATCCATGTAGCTCTCATCCCTAAACTCATTTTATTAATCTTTGGTTATTACAAGCAGATACTGTATGGCTCTTAAAGTGATTAAAAGCCACAAAACATATGTTTTGATTGACATTGCTCAAGTTGTAACTGGATAATGTAAAGTTAGTGCACAGACATAGATAGATAGATAATATTGTGATTATAATTTAAAAAAAAACTGAGGTTGTGCATGCAATTTCAAGAGGTCCAGATGAAAATGAAGTTGCCTTGAAGTCTTTATGACACAAGACAGTCCATAATTTAAACTCGTCAGTTTTCTGTCTGCTGTCAAGTCTCTCAAAGTGCAGGATTCAATATCAGATCATGAGGTCAAATAACAGCTGTGAAACATCAGTCAAACTTTGAATATTGAGCTGAATATTGACCTTAAAACTTCTACAGCCCCCTGTTTCTAGAGTTTAGTTTGTTTACATCAGAAAAAAAGAGAGTCCGACTGCTCTCTTCGGTCACGCACTTTCGAATATCTTCAGGTTAACAGCTCGCTTGTGAAGTCGCCGATTATTTTACCGCAGCTTATCTCTGTGTGCAGCGCCGTGCCTTCCAGGTGGTAATCCTGAAGCTGCTAGACCTCCATGGAACTCTCCCCCGTCAACACTAATGAGTTTATTTTCAGCAATCCTCTTTGAGCAATGCTCACCAACAGGTTTGTTATCAGACCGGCGCGCCAACACTGATCATTTGTCTCCATATCTGACACATATGTGGTGAAGAAAGATGCTAAACTTTACTCTAAAATATCCAACTCTTTTTCTTTGAATGTAAGTTTTCATGCATCGGTATCGTGCTGTTTTCCCACTGGAGTTTTAACTGGAACCCCGAGACCGGAACCACAGGAAAATGTTCCTATCTTTCAGAAAATGTATTTATAGCCAAACGTACTGTATCTGCAGACAGAAAAAGCATGTATCCATCGACAGCTCCACCACAGCAGTACAACCTGAAATCTGTGTTTCTTTGTACTGAATGTAAAACGCATCATGCAGACTGACAGCTGTGCAGGCCTCTGTAAGGTGCCCCCGCAGATGCTACTGGTTTTAGATTTTGCACAGAAGAATACCTTCTCACAGCTCAAGGAAGTAAAATGGGATATTGTTACCTCCTGATGAAAATGTCACATCTCCTGAGATTCTAGTTTTAAAAATCTCAAAAAATATTATTCAGCTGTATCACTATGAAACTTTTCTCCTTGCACAACAGGTTTTCCAATTCCAAAAACTGTCAAATTTTGCCAGTTTATAGACGAGTATGGGATCTTTTCATGGAAACACACCAAGATTTTCATGAAAACCCAAGAGAGAACTACAGAGTAGGGGTGTGCCCAATCACAAATACATTATTCTGCAAAGCAAAATAGTGTTTTTTTTTTGTTTGTTTTGGGTTTTTTTTTACGAATATTTGTTTCATTCCAATGTTTTAAAATTACTTGTTTTCGGGAAGAAAAAAAAAAGTCAAATACCAGCGCACAGGTTGGTTACATCGCTATCTCAGTCCGTCAGCAGGTCTCAACGACGGGAGTCACATCCACCTGCTACATGACGCACATTTCCTAATTTGGACATCACTCTTGGAGTTGGGGGTGTTCTCCAGAGATAAAGCTGAACTACCGACACATGCAAAGTGCTTCCAAGGGACTCTCCATAACCTGTTGTTCCCCCTCTTCTTTCCAAAAAGTTAGGTTGTAAAAAATAGGCAATAAATGAAAAGTGCAAAGCAAGAATCACCTTTGATGTTCTTCCCTACACGTTACACGGTGTGCTGTCTCTGTGTTATGGGTGTATAAATAGGTAGAGGTCTGTCTGCAATGAGGCGATGAGTAAAGTTTTAGCTCAGTAGTCAGCACAGTCGTCTAGAGAAGTTTGAGACCCGGTGTGGGGACCTCCTTTGTAGCATTGTTTATTCATGAACGCTTATTGTAATACTTTAATTTTCTAAAATTAAAGGTGTAATAAACACAAAAACATTTAGATTTTTAAGCCTTTTTCCACTTTTATTGAATACAAATACAAATAATTTTGCTGCCTCAACAAATACAGACACAAATACAAAGACTGGGCCCTCAGCACATCCCTACTAGACTTTCCACCCAAGAAATGTCAGGGGCCTGAAAACAACATATAGTTGTTTGCGTGACAGAGGCCGTTGTAATTATGACCCGAAGCAGTGACGCAGTTCAGATGACGAATGATGTTCAGATGATGTATATAAAAGTTGACAAATTTCCTCATTCAGAGGAGGAGGGGTGGATGGAGGCTTTAACCCATCAGACTTTGCCACAAGAGACCGCTGGTTACCCGTTTCCAACCACAAGTCAGGACATAAAAACAAAACACAAAAAACATAACTACAGTCGTCCCTTAACCTTAACCCCAAGGTTATTATTGTAGCCATGGCAACAAAGGTCGCCAACCTTTTAAAGAAGTAGTAGCTTTAACCCACACTACATGTTTCTCTAAACTTTACAAAGTGATCATTTTAACCCAAACCATCATCTTTCCTGTGTGTTGTTCTGGAGTTCATGTTCAAACGACATATTTGGTTGTTTAATTTGGAGGGCTTGTTGAAACTACTGACATTACTTAATCAATAATCACTAAGTAGGTTTCCTTCGCCCTGTTTTTCTGCTTACTATGGATACTTCTCTTCAAATTCCTGAGAGGAAACACATGTATTGTATGTAATAAAATAAAAAGCAGAGGTAAAAATGTCTCATTATCCCTCCACTTCGTGACAATAGCGGCTGATAAAAACACACCAGGGTTCTGATTTAAAAGTGATTTTACTGCCCATCTATCAATTATCCGCTGCTTCTCGGAGTCCTGGCAGCAGACAGATCAATATAGTCCATACAGCCTTCTGCTGAGCCACGTCCTCCAGATAGGATATATAATCCCTGCAGCATGATCCCTCCTGGATCTACCCCCAAGTCTCCCTCAAGTTGGACATGCCTGGAATACCATCCAGGAGGTTTTCTCATCAGACACCAACTGACTCTTTTTATATATATATATATATATATAGACATACAATTTCTTTTAACTTGAGCAACAGCTGAGTAAACTTCCTAACTTGTCAAGCTTGATTTTTTTTCTCTGTCTTTACGTCACAGCGGCCTGTAAGCCCAACCTTTAACCAGACAATCTGACGTCAAGCCCCTGAAGTCAGCCTCACTCCACGGCTGCTGTCGTATCCGACTACTAAACTCTCACCTCCCCTTAGAAAAGAGAAGAAGAAAGAGGGGGGGAAAAATAGAACCCCCCCCCCCCCCCCCCCCCTACATTTTAATACATTATTAGAAGTATCTGAATGCAGTTAGCTGGGTGGTGATTCATATCAAACATTCATATTGTCAGAGAAAGGAGCGTTTCAAATACGACCAGCGGAGATAAAACTCTTTTCTCAATTCGTCTTGGCTGATAAGAGCGAGCGTGACGTGTGGGCCAAAGATCTGCTTTTCTAGATCTGCTCGCTTTCTCTTTATCCTACCTTCCCCCCCTCTCCCCTCCCTCCCTCCCCCCCTTCCTGCCATCTCTTATCTACGTGAGCTCATATCCACCCGTGTTTACATGCAAACTCTTTCATATGTGTGCTTGCATGTGTGTGTGCGTATTTGCTTATTTATGCACCGTTTCTCTCTGTGAAGCCCTTTTTCCCGCCTCAGTGAGTATATATACGTCTGGGCTTTCCTTCCCGTATGACTTGTGCATGTGTGCGTGCAGGAAGTTGCTGTATTTGTTTCTGCTTTTTGCCGTATTTGTTTCTCTGCCTGCCGTGAGCCTTTTTTTTTCTACTTTCCCCGTGTGTTTAACAGAAACTGTTTTGGCAGCATCCTTCCTCTCTCCCTCCACCTCTTCCACTCTCATCCACCTTTCTTTCCCTTCTCTCTCTCTCCCTCTCTTTCTCTCTGCCTTTCTTTCTTTTGTTTTTTTTTCCCCTCTTGGCCTCCTGTTTGTCTTTTCATAACCTCTCTTTCTCTTTCCCTGGAGGCGTTAATGGTGCAAATACAGGATGGAAAACAATTAAAATAATACTCGCTTTGCTTCCTGTACTTGTCTCCACCACTCTCTCTTTCTTACTTCTCCGTTCCTCTCTTTCCCCGTGGCGAAATTGGCCGAAAAGTAGCAGGAAAATATTTACAAAAAAAAAAAACACATTTCCCACTTGTCCTGAGTGCTTCTTATCTCCCATCACAGTCTCTCCTTTCTTTGTTTACTTCATCTCCTTTTTTTCTTCTTTTTGTTTGTTCTCTTTTCCTCTCCTTTCTATACCTCCCTGCCTCTTACGTCCCCCCACTCCCCCCACCATCATTTTCTCAGTGTTCTCTAATTATTTGAGTCTGTCGCCACTTCAAAGTGCCCCGTTAGCTGATTGAAGCTCGTTAAGGCTAGAAAACGAGCAGGGGGATTTCATAATGGCTGCCGACGTTCGTTAGCAGAAGATCTTGAAGATGGTGTGTGAGTCCGTGTGTGTGTGTGTTGGGGGGGGGGGGGGTACTTGTGTGTTTAGTGCATGAACTCTTCGCGATGTCTTTGTGTAATGCATGTCTGTCGCTGTCTGTCTTGGCATGTGTGTGTGCCCTTGAAATATGAAACAGTTTTGAGTAAAAGGTCGAAGACTCCCCGTGGATCAGAGATGTGGAAATTCCTACAAAAGTACCAAATGCTCCAGTGTTCAGACATAACAAGTCCCAGTCCAATCATTTCAGAACACGAGGGCAAGCGGAGGATAATTTCACACTACTTATCACAAGTCAGAGAATACGGTTTTAGTTTGAGACGCGACCCTACTGAAAAAGTCAATGCTGATTTGAAGCACAAGACACTCTTTAAATATGTGTTTATGTATTGTAAAAGTCCTGTGGTTTGTTTGTCCACCATCCAGCCTGACCACCTCCCTGCTACTGATTGTTAGCTTTACTGCGGCCAGCCAGCAATTAAGTTTCCCTTCTGAACGTACTCGCAAAACCATTTACTAGTATAGACGCTTAATTTTTAGAAGTGGATGATTTTAGACATTTTGCTGGCATCAGCTCATATCAGACAATTATATGAACTCAATGTCACATCCTTCTTAATGTGTCATTTAGTGGAAAACAAGTCATCCTTCAGTCTTTTCCAATAGCCAGTTAGCACCGCTTAGCTTATTAGTAAGAACAGCCAGTCATGCCCTTAGCCTGCAGCGTGGCTCATTATATTTGCACCTCCGTGTTGTAAAGTGTTAGCACATGTCATAGTGATGAAAGATTCAATAGTGGCACCCTGGAGTGAGATAATCACACTTGTTTCTTGCCATCAATAAATCCTGGGACTACTGGAGCTTTCAATTAACATACTATCACTTTTTTTAAAAACAACCTTAAAACAAATAAGTCTGCACCAGAAGCAAGTGAAAATAGCTTTTTTGTACTTGCTTTACAAAAAAAATATGATTTAAAATGTAAATATATGGAGTTGAATTCAACAAGAAGACTGCAGTGAACAGACCTGCCTCTTCTGTGATAGTATACTCTTCCTCAGCTCACGTTCTGACTGAGACATTCATCATCATAGGACATAAGAGAGAATTTATGTTAGCTGACCGAAGAAGAGTGATCATTAAAACACAGACCACTCATGATCACAGCTGCTATATGCATGTCTGATTAGCTAGTGGTCAATTCGTGACTCTAAACTCAGCACATGAAGCCATGGTAGGTGACACGTAGGACAAACAGGGTTTTACAACACAGTGCTAGACTGAGAAACATGTTAAAATAACTTTTCTTTCATATCTATAAGACCTAATAGCTGACTTGAGCTAAACATTTTGAACACTAATATGCGTTTATATTAAGCTGTGGTGATCATCAACACATGCTTAAACAATAGTGTGAGATGTCCATACATGTTGATTTTAAGAAATAAGTTATTCTAACATATATAAAAGCTGTGAAATCCAGTCTAGTCCATCATCTATTCATGTATATTTACCAACTTTGATGTTTGAGAGCATCATATATGACACATTCTTTAATCACTAGATCATCAGCAGAGAGATGTCTGAGGAAAGCTGCTGTCCCAGAACATGACAAAATAAACTCACTTTTGCCTCTGTTATGAGTCTGCATGGAGACGTGTTCAAACAATACCAGCTGGCACAGCTAATAAACAATAAAGGATTTTTTTTGGTCACTCGTCACAGTGGAATTCCTCAGTATGACTCACTGTGAGAAAAGCAGTTTGTGCAAGTCCACAGAGTTAAAACACTTCTTTTATTCATCAAATAAAACACTAGTGTTTCATGCTGCAAACAACAGTAATTTAATGCAGGGAGAGCTAAAACGCCGCTGCCTTTGTAATCATAGATTAGATGATAGGGATGTTCCTAGAATCTAAATATTATTCAGCAAAGCACTGAATAATATATGTGATGTTTCCACAGTTGTTTAGAGTCAGTGGTTTGGGGAAGTCTATGAAAAACATATGAAAACATAACTCTGTAGTCCAAAATCACTGTCTGTTTTCCCTTAAAGACCAAGCTGATCTTTTTGTAGCACACATATACATTACATTTTTTTTATCCACCAAAGTATAGTGCTGTAGAGTGTTGCTTCTTCCAGGCAGCTGCTGGTTTCCAGTCGTGCTTAAGTAAGGTAATCATTTACAGAGAGTACATTGTAGCTTTGTTGGTCTGTAAGCTGATTTATCAACATGAATTTAACTTTTTACCTATATATGTAATGTATATATATTTTGTCAATATGATTTTGGGTAATCGTCTTGTTACACAATAATTAGCCCACATCATGGAAACATGGACTGTCCAATTTGCATTGTTTTTTTTCTGCTATATCACATCATCATAAAAAGAGTAAATCACAAATACCAACACAGTCCATGTTTCTATTATAAGAGTAACATGAGCAGCTCTTGTGAAACCGGTCAGTCATTTGTTAATATTCAGGTGCAAGGTGATCAGAAGCAGCAATTAATAATAGTAAGATTCACACCTTAAAGACAGAATAACACCCATCATCAGTTTGAGTGAATACACACACACACACACACATAAAAACACATTTCCCCATCTCGGACACAAACAGAACACACTGCTATATTGCGACTGGAATCAATGGCGGTGAGTCAGCAAGGAAGGAGCATGATTGTAATTGCCAGAGTGAACCAATAACATGGTGGCTTTTTAGTGTGATTGAGCGACAGTGATGTGCTGACTGGTCAGTCTGACACACTGCAGAAATCAATTAAAAGCCAACCTGTATCAACTTCACTCAACACCTTTATTGTTCCGGAAGTCACGCAGCTACATGATGCCTATTGTCTGACTCGTCCTCTGTATTAACATCTCTGTTATTACCATCTGAGTCTCCTGCTCTTAAAGTCTAGTTTGTGAAGTTCACTTATGAGTCAGGTTGTGAGTCACTGATCTCTCTAAGTCGCGTGGGGTGATTCAGCTGATATAAGCTGTGTACGTTTGCTTATGTGACGTTTAAAACCCTCGGGGCTCCCATTTAAATGCTAAGGCCAACTTGGAAAGTGTGGGCAGAGAGAGAGAGAGAGAGTCTGTGAGTAATGTTCCCTGCTTCCCTTAATACCGTCAAGGTGACTTTGAACAAGCCACTGAACCCCCAACTGCTCTGCTGAAGCTGCTCAGTGGTCAACCTATGCTGCTTGGGAACATATGCGACTGATAGAAAGCATATCTTAGTGTAGCCACAGAGAGTTGTAGCTCTTTGAAATGTTGTTTTGGGAAGGTAAACTCGGAAAACCTGCCTCACTGCACTGCCTGCAAAATTAAGTTTAAAACTTCATATTAGCATTCTGCTGAAACTTTGCAAACTGTGGTTCTCAGTCATAGAGATGGAGTAAACCCACCATGGCTCAAATCTGAAAATCTAAGTTTGTACATAGTGAGTACAGTTAAACATTTTATATCTAACACTAAAACTGCACTAATTACTCTATTAATGTACTATTCTACTAATAAAAAGCTAAAATAAAACAGCTGTGTTATGTGAAATATGTCAATAGTAGTGATGAATATACAGAGTATTATCAACCCTGCTGCTAAACCTGAAGCATTTTCAGCAACTTTGAGCTCTTTGTTTCAGTTTCTCAGCCCACAACTTTACTGTTCTAATTCACTGTCACTGCTCTCATCAGTGTTATTTCCAGGCAAAAAAAGCTCTGATAAACACAATTCCTGCTCAATATCAAACAGCAGACAGACAAAGTGAGCTGCTAGCTGGTGGACAAAGTGAAACATTTAGCAGCAAAAGAGACGTTTCACTCAGAAGTTGGTGAAGACCAAAACAGAGCTAAAAGCAGGGCAAATATGGGAATTGCATTCGTCAGATGGACAGAAACTTGACTAAATGATCACTAATATTTCTATGTATCTGCTGTTTGTGTAACTGTTTGCTAAACATTTTGCTTTACGGCTTTTTTTCCACTGCCCAAGTGGCCCAAAAAAAAAAGATCAATTATTGAAGGTTTGAGCTTAAAAGGTGTTTCTGATTAGCATCGTAACTTAAGACACTCTTTGAAATTATTTTAGAAAGTGCAGACTGCTGTTTTTTTTTTGTTTAGTTTTTCTTTGTATTTCACAAGATCAATACATATTTCAATTTTAGAAATTTTCAGTTTTTTTAATTTGCCTTAATTGTGCCTTTAAAATAAAGTAAAACATTTTAAAAAAATGTTAAATAGACAAAGTTACCTTGCAATGACAATTTTAAGAAGCTCATGTTGATTTACTCAAGTTGTGTTAGTGCTGCTTTGAAAAACGCATGTGAGAATTTAAAAAAAACATTCATAGAAATGCTTTTGGAAAACACTCTTGACTTCTAGGATTGATTATCTCCAAAGTATCTCTCAAGTGTTCAGTCACAGCTCACAAAACATTTTCTACACATGCAAGTCAAGCTGTTGTGCCTTACAGCGCTGGCAAAACTGGAAATGTGAGGTTAATCTGACCCTTCTGTCCTTCTTCTGTAAAATTTGTTGTGAGTCAGTCCGTCAGTCACTTGTCTGTGTATTGAGCCTGGGCACTCACCCTTGATAAATCAGCTGCGAGCATGTAGTCATCTTCCTCTTTAAAAGCCACACAGCTAAACTATTTAACTCATATGAATCTGCCCTTCCTCTGCTGTTAGTTTACTGCAGGAGGAATGGTTAACATCTGCATCTCACATTAGATTTATCTGATCTGTTATTTGTCAAACATAGCAGGAACTCCACAAAAAAAAAAACTGCCTGTCACACTTTGCATATGAGCTTTCTGCAGCATACTTGCATACATGTCATCGTTCATCTCAGCCCACTTATTCCGGTCCGTTAAATGCCAGACGCGCTGACCCTGAGTCCTCCAGTGGGTGAGTGTTTTGACTTGATAAATGAAGGCGCCCCAAACTCCCTGCAGAGCTGTTTAACCTTTGTTTTTTTTTTTTTAGGTTTGTATAATTATGCAATGCACAAAAAACACAGCCGGGGAGGTGGTAATTATGTCTATTTTTGCTCTGACTTAACTCGTCTTACCATCACCTTGCTATTTTATGCTAAAAAGGTGGAAAAAGGTGCAGAAAAATATTGTCATTGCTGCCTTTTGAATTGCATTTGTAATTAAGTTTTAGCTTCCTCAGTTTTTTTTTTCCCCTCTTGTGCCTTGTTACTGTTTCCCATGCTAATTATTCTGTGTTATAGCCTTCTGCCTTTTCTTGCTATTTTTAGCGATGGTGTGTGTGTTGTCTATAATTCTCGTTCCCTTCGCTATTTTTACTTCAACTAATTTCCCCTTTACAAACACAACCCTCCTTATCGCCTCCGCCTCACCTGTGCGAAAAAAAAGAGGAAATTAGCAAAGCAAAATAGCGTTCTGTACTATTTTTACCTGTACTAATCTCCTCCTTTCTCCTATTTTTACTTTCTGTTGTCGTTTTTTTTTTTTTTGCCACCTATACAAACCCACTTCCTCCTCTCTCCTCTCTATACACCTGTGCGTAGGAGGAAATTAGTCAAAACAAAATATTGTTAAAGCGCCAAATCTACCTCCAATTAGCGAGAGCTTGTGTTCCGCCTTTGATGTTTTTATGTAAAGGTAAAAGAGGACGTTTTAATTAAAAGACAGGGAGAAAAAAAAAGGATGATTCGAGACAAATGGCGGCTCATTAAACATCTGAGAGAGATGATAGGTGGGCTTTTTTTTTTTAAAGAGATGAAATCTCAATGAACGCTGACTGAACCGGCACACTATGACAACTTTAAAAGCTTTATGCTTTTGTTTTTATTTTCAAAGTTCTTTTCTCCACTTTTCTCTTTTTAATCTTGTTCATTTTATATATCTTTTCATCATCTCTGTATCATGATTATAAACCCTATGAGCCTGACTGATTATCTTAATACAGCTAATGTGTTTGAGCAGAGTCCAGGACCAGGCAGACCCATGTTGTCCACTAGGGATGTAAATAAATATGAATACATTAATTGGATATGAACAGGTAACAGATCTGAACAGAGAAAAAGTATCCTATTTTTGCAGTTCATCCTCTGTCACAGGAATGACACAGTTGTCCACTAAAATCTTGTTTCTTCTGAGAGTCATTATTCAGTCAGATCCAAACACACACTGCTAGCTCATTCTTTACAGTGGTGGCGTCATGTAAAAAAGACGCTCCTCAAAACTCCAGATGAAAGAGCATAATCATCAGATTCTGTCATTTTCTTCATTATCAAAAGTAATCCAGCTGTTTGTTGTCTGAACAGTTCAAACATGATGACTTTCCATGATGCAGATTTGCCAAAATGTAAACAAACAGGCTACAAGCTGTAAACAAAGAGATATAAATCGTATAACATGAAATATTTTGACATTTTGGAGTGGTTGATCCTCAGTGGCTTCAACCTTTAGGGGTGTTTTTCTTTTGGTTTATTAGATAGCGAACAGTGACACAAACATGACAGTGAGAAAATGAGAAAGATGGGAAATGACTTTCAGCAAAGGTCCGAGGTTAGATTCAAACTGCAGACACTGCGGTTCATAGTCAGCATCTTAACCCCTCAACATCCTGCAGCTGTTATTTTTATCTCATGGTCTGATATTTGAGGCTGCCACCTTGAGAACTTCACAGTAGATCAGCTGAAGATAGGGACTGTCTCTTTTTTTATTATTATAGACACTTCAGACTAATAGTATTTTCATCTGGACTTCCTCCTGTTGTATATGCAGAAGCTCCTTTCATTACAGTTATGCAATGTGGCCAAATGAGCTGTTATGGCCTGTTTTTTTTTAATGGATTCTCTCTTTTTTTAATAATAGACACTTCATACCCACTTTACATTCAGTTTTAGGGAAAGAAAATCACCATGGTGAAAGTACTATGATACTATTACTACTAAAACACTATGGTGAACATGTGTATTTATTAAAACATATTCCAGTCTGTATCCTTGCTGCTACTTCCCTCTTCCACCATCCATATATTTTTGTGCAATAAATAGACCCCAGATTCTTGTGCTGTAAAAACCTGCCCCACGTTGGTTTGTTCATGATCATTTTATTAAATACAAATTTGCTCAAGAATATCCACCAAGAATTAATCCAACTGAAATACAAACACAGTAGTAAAACTATATTTTATCACAGAGCCTCTGCAAGATAACGCAAGCCTGAGCGTTTTTAGTCTCCCTTAACATTTCACTGTTGTGGTTGGTTGTTGTGGGATTGGGATTTGGTGCATCTTTCCAATCAAATTTTCAGAAATTTTCAAAGTAATTGATATACAGACGATCTTGGGCATTTGTGGCCCCTGAGGGTCTGAGCTCCAGGGCAGTTTCCTTGCTTTGCTGGTTGGTAATCCATGGGTGGAGGACTCCCAGGGGTCACTAGAGGAACACCATGGGGTTGCCAGTCACTGAAAAATAGCTTAACTCACAGTAATTTCATTCATCGCAAATAATCCAAATGAGAGAACTTATGATATTTTAATAGTAATAACATTCACTCTGATTGCTGCTGTCTCTCTGTGGGCCGTGCAAACAGTTATGATCTTAAGTAATGAACCAAAGCAGCAAAATCCCACACGGATCCCTATTACCAAGTCTTAAGTCAACATTTACTACCCTGCTAGGTTGGCATAAAATTGATGTCTTTAATTTAAAAACCACATAAATGTATGAAAATAAAATAAGTCCAGACAGGACATTTTTAAAAAATATTTTGTGTGTAAAAGAGAGAAACTATAATATAATTGATTTCTCATGTTGATGATAAGTCATCAGGTTTGCACATCCCTTTATTTACTACACATCACCGGAAGAGGAAGAACGGAATTGAAAGCGAGGAAGAGAAGACAAGACAACAGAGACAGTAATGTTATAAGAAAAGACATCAGAGGAGACAGAAGGGACACGAGAAAAGGATAGAACTAAAGAAAAAGAGAGGTGTTGGAGCAGGGGAGCGTAACTGTTTGTGACGTGTCATCTCCAGTCTAACACTAAGCAGTCTGGCTGCAGGCCTACAGGCCAGGCTTCATCACACCAAGAAAACTGGCCACCTCCACAAGTGCAGAGGTCAGGTTAACAATGCCAGCTTAAATCTTGTTTTCTCACCTCTCCAGTTGTGGCAGCTCTGAAAGTACAGCGAGGGTATATCTGTATTCAGAAGTTCAAAGTGAGATTCTCTAAAAATTTTATTTTGGGAGTGTTTTATTGGTTTAAAATAGTCCCACTGAGAAAGGTCTATGGATTATACTGAGAAACTGGGACACTGTTTCTGGAAAGATCAGTGGTGGAGGACACAAGTACATTTTCAAGGCAAGACTTTTACTTAAATGCAGAAGAACAACTATCAATAAAATGTAAAAATTCTGATTATGCAGGCAGAAATGCCTCCGTCAACACTATATTACTATATACAGTATGTGCTATAACTTTACAATGCTGACTTGTAAACAGCATTAATGTTGCAGCTGGTAAAGAGGGAGGTTTTTAGCCATGTTAGCAGTTCTAGGGATGCAATGTAGGTTGGTCCACCACCTTGGTCCAGACTGAAATATATCTATTAATTGGATTGACATGGTCCCATTCATGGTCCCCAGCAGATGAAGCCCACTGACTCTTATGATGCTCTGACTTCTCATCTAGTGTCATCAGCTGGTCAGTACTGGTCGTCCAATGGAATATCTCAACATCAACCAGGTGAATTTGCACAGACTTTATACAGACATTCATGGTTGCCAGATGAATCCTAATGACTTTGGATTTAGCAGAAGTTAGCACACTAACACGCTGTCCTTACATGTTAAACACCAGTATTATTATTGTGAGAATGTTACCATGATGACATTATCATTTATCACAAAGCACCGCTGCCTACTACTGCCTAAATACAGCCTCACAGAGATGCTTGCATGAATGTAGACTCCCACGCTGAGTCTACACAGAATGAATTTCAGCCACATTTTATCCAGTTTCACTCTGTCTCACACGTCCGTCTAACACACCTTTTTTAATCAATACAGCTGTCTACACAGGCAAGCTAACGGCTCACAGTATTCTTACGCTTCAAGTCTATTTTCCCTGCGCATAACTACAGTGACTGTGTGAGCTCTGATCCCTGCCAAAACTGTCAACACTAACGCATCCTGGGTAGACACTCTAAAGCTGTTGCTGCTGCAAGATTAAGATTATATAATTATAAGATTAATTATGTGAGCAGAATAACATAGATTGTGTTCTTGTGGGACATCACAAACAAAAATGAAGCTAATGGCAGATGTTCTACTACATGCATACCCATAACCAGCACATCTCTGATTCAATTTCAGTCAGGAAACCTCTCCCTCCTCTCCTTTCCCCTCTGGCTCTATTCACTGAATAAACTGAATATATGCTAAAATCTGTTTAACAATAATGAAGCTTTGCAATCATAAATCTGAAATTTATTAATGTAACAAAACTTATTAGCATATTCTAAATCCGGTGTACATGACTGAAGATGCAGGGTGCTATATACTGAACATAAATAGTGGTTTATAATTATTATGTGGAGAACATATATTTTCATCCATATTCATGCAGTGGCATGCTGCATTTTTAAAAGGTGCAGGGACTAGAGCACATTTAATTGGGTTTGTAATGCATACACATATCAACACACGCATGCACAGAAGCACACATACTGCTATGTATGTTCACTCATACAGTAGACACACACATCCACACTAACACAGAGACAGTCACAAACACACACACACACACACACACACACACACAGTAACAGTAGATTTACTGTAACCTGAGAGTACTATCAAGGGAACATTAGCTGTATTGCTTCGGCTCTGACTCTCTAAATTTTGTGTTTGTCGGCGTGCACGTCAGTGTGTTTCTGTTTTTGCACGCATTCACACACTTCTGGCTGTGTGTGAATGAATCACAGCACTAAAAGCACACCGTGAGTTAGCACCTGCATAAATGTGTTCGGTTAATATACTGTACGTGTCTGGGTTTGAATGGGTAATGTTTGCTGTGTGTGTGTGTGTGTGTGTGTGTGTGTTTGTTATTTCAGCTCCTACACTCTGACTTGTTGTATACCTCATTATTCATGTGCTGAGTCCTTTAGCACTGCGATACTGATCGCTTCACACACACATACACACAGACACACACACACACATACTAGGAGATACAAACATCTACACCTACAGCTGAGCAGAGAATCAATCTACGTCAGCTCTTTCTGTTGCTTCTTTCTGCCTCTGTTGCTCTAAATAGGTGCCGTATTAATTAAAGACCCAGTGAAATGAAAAATACATTTTCCCAGTATTAATCCTGAGTCCCTGTGTTAACTGTTCATTTATCTCTTGTTATATGCCAAATATATATCAAAAATCAGTATTTTATCATCAAAATTCCTGTTTTTTCTCTTCCTGTAAAAGGGTGTTGAATGTTTGATGATGCGTTTACAAAAGTTAATCAAATCAAATATGACTCTACGCGGGTAGCTAGCCAAACCGGTCATATAAAACCTCACTTCACTGTTTGTGGGTCGTAGTAGCTAACAGAACAATATGGAGAGAGACAGGAAGAGATGTGTGTTTGGATATCAGTGGGCAAAATTTTTGTTTTCATTGCCAGAACAATGTGTGTCTGAGGTCTAATTCATTCATCTCTCAGTGGTCTTCCTCCTGATCTAACAACAGGTGAGGGAGGTGTGTGTGGAACCAACAGTCCTTTGTAGCTCTGTTTCTCTCTGCAGCTCCATATCGCACTTAACTCTGTAAGCCCCGCCCATATTTTAGCCATCCAATCAAATGCGAAGGATTTGATTTAAATCCCTCTTGTAACTGTACACCGCTCAAATATTCTGTTTGACTGGGAAATGCATCACAGTACAGAAGCTAAAGACGCTCTAACTTCCGTTTCACTGAGCCTTTAAGGCACTTGGATGCCACTTTATTTAATAGACAGCCTTTCTAGAGATGTAACAGCCAATTGACTGGAAAGCTATGTGTGTGTATAGTGAGTATGGGGTGGGAGGGGGGTGGGGTGGTTGTTAGAGTGAGAGAGTTTTACCCCCTCAGCTCATCCTGGTGCCAGCAGGCAGATTGTATTAATGGCATAAATGAATCAAGCCCAGCAGCCTTGGAGGGCACGTTAGTGCCAGCAATGTTTCCGGAGAGAGAGATATTCCCTTAACCCCAGGTAAGCTCGGAATAAATAACACAAGAACTCTCCTCTCAGCCATCAGAAATACAGTAGACCCACCTGCATTACAATAATTCTAGCTAAAGGCTGGATTTAATTGGCTGTCAGCATACAGTGTTGACTCTGTTGGACCTGGTTGTCACAGCGCAGTGTTTAATATCGTCTGACATGCAGGAGGAGACCAAGTCAGCTTAGATTTACATGAAGTGCAGGTTCAAAATCAACCTGCAGGACAAAAGTTTGGCAATAATATTATAGCACAGTGAAAAAGAAAAATATTAAATCCCTCACAGCTCCGGGACCTGATTTGAAGTGACATCAGAGCAAATATCAATTTCTGACTTTTTTTCCCTTACCTGCCAAGATTTAGATGAGAAGATTGTCACCACTCTTTTATTTGTCTGTTTAATATGTAGCTAGAGCCAGCGGCTAGTTAGCTTAGCATTAAGACATGACAAAAGCGGAGACTCCAGGAAGTCACTGCTCCTGGCTGATAAGACATAACATGTTAATTAGTGAGCTTAAGACTCAGATCTGACCTGTGGCAAAGGTGGAATAGGCGAATGCTGGGGCGCCCCAAATGAGGAAAGAAAAAAAATTCAAAATCTTAAACATTTACTACTTTCTTACTAATACTATTTTAATACTATTACTTTGAAATATTACAAAAAAAGCCCACAATAACATAACTACATAGCACAGCCTATAAATAGACCCTATTTTCTGGGTTGCCTGCAGCATTACCACCCTGCCCTTTGTTAGACTTACCTGATTGTGGGGGATGTGTGAGTTATCTGAACTTGTGAGTGACACTGACTGTGAAACGTGATATGATTAACATCAGTGGCCTAATTAAACTATATCATGTCAAAAAGTCCAAAGAGAATAGGAGGAAAAATGTGAAGAAGACCAAGATAATGTGTGATGAATGAGTAGTTTATCTATTGCATGGTAGCTACCATTGGACCAGAGTGCTACTAGCTTACTTTGGACGATAGTAACGCTCGCTAATTTAATAACTAACTAGAGTTAACGTCAGTCACTCCCACTTTAAAGTCATTAGGGATAGTTGGAAAGACTATTCAGGTGTTTGGGGAATAACTTACATCATTTTGAGAAATACGCTTTTTCTTCTAAGTGTGCTGCTGCTGCACAAACCATCTGCTGTCTGCCTCAAGAAACCAGGCAGCCATTTTTATTGACATCTTAGTCTAGTTAGCCAATGTTAGCTCTGCTTGTAATAGTCAATTAAAATACTTTTCTTCTTTCATCCCCTTTTGTAATTAATAGTTGCACGCCTTTGCATTTTCATTATTGATTAGTCTCTGCTAGCATGCATCATGTGGGAGATGTGCTCATTAAATACATGTTTTATGCATGAATGCTAGGTGTAGGGGAGACCAGGGGCAATTGTAACAATCTTTGGTGTTAATGTCGCTATTAAAAAACCTCTCAAACTATTTGGATACAGTTTTTATTTGGCTGTAACTTGTATCTGTCTTCTACTTGTTAACAGTCATCAAATGTTTTTACAAGCAATGTTAGAGTCACAATACGGATTGAAACACTAGAAGCCAAATCTGCCCCCACATGCAGAGGAGATTGTAACAACACACATAATACATTCATATAAATACTAAGGACCACAACAAACTCCCAAGAATATATGTATAGTTCCATTTACATTGAACAATTAAGTCCAGTTTAACTAAAACAGTATAATTAATCATAATTATACAAATATAAAACCAATTTCTAATGAATAAGCAACAGAAACAGCACCACACAAAAAGCAGGGTTTCCCTTCATCAACATTTAGATATAGTTAGAGACAGCAGTTTGTCCTTTGGCAGGCAGAGAGGGATCATCACAGACCATGTGCATAATGACTTTCATGGTTCTGTTTCGTTTCTGATTGGTGCTGTTTGAGATGTTACAATTGCCCCTGGTGTACTCTTGCTGTTTATGTTTAGAATGTTATAGACTATAATGGGGTTTATGTGCTATCATTGGCTTAGTTTCACAATCAGCAGCTTTTTTTTATTAACATAACATGATACCCGATGGTCACATATACTCCTCTTCTCTCTTCAGATGCACCATTGAAATATTTTAATCCAACCCATGCAAATCCTGGGCTGCCTGCAAGACACCTTCTCCACCTCAGCACCTTCCAGCGATGCAGCATCAGGTTCGTTAATACTGTTTTTATTCTGTTGGGTCTTTTTGTTTCTAAAATAAAGAAAATCTCACAGACATAAAGCTGTGCAGTTTCTATGTGAGTGTATGAACATAGGCGGTGGAATTGGCTGCAATGCAAGGGGAAATGAAATAAGATGTAGAGTATACCTATTCAACAACCTAAATCAATTTGAGACATTATCTGTTGGTCTGGGAAGCTTTCAATGGTTGTAATCAACCTTTTTGTCTCTTGTGCATTTGCCACTAGGCAAACACACAGTAGGAAAACACACACAAATCAGATTGGTTATTGATAGCAACCGCCTGTGTCCCTGATCCCTCACCTCTACAGAAACTGAATGGACTTCCATTTGTTGAGTGTTTTTCCGAGATGTGTCTTCTCTCCTTTGTCACAGACTCCCTGTGTGTTTATTTGACCTTGTAGTGCGCTAAATATTCCCCATCTCGCCTGTGTTCATTCTGTTATCTTAGTGAAATTCCTTCATCTCTTCATAAGTTGGTGGGTGTTTTTCACCAGATAATTCTGTTTCACAAGATGATCTGTTTTTTCTGATTTAGCTTTTGTTCTTGTGAAATGCTGCATACAGTCACCTCTTCTAGCCTCTTTGAACCCTTCAAATTAAGCAATTATCTCATTTTACTTGAAGTGGCAGGTTAATAGCTAGTGTATGCTACTGTGTGTATATGCCATAAATAATATCTGAAAGACAGTGCTGGCCCTCAAAGGTTCACAACATGATCTTCTGTCTGCCTGCTTGCTTCCTTGCAGCAGGGGAAAATGCAAAGCTGAGCTTACATTGGTTTTTATGCAAATTGTGATGTATTGCATTGAATAAGGTGAATTGAATTGGTGATTGCAATAAAACAATATTCATTTTAATTAAATCAATTTGCTTGTATGCCTGTGGTGTAAAAGCATTTCTGCTCCAGAAACACATTCATAGAATGAATAACAGTATAATGTCTAATGGTGTTTGCCTGTTAAATGTGTTTGCATGTAAAATGAAAGACTGGAACGTTGTTGCTTCCATACATAAGTCTGATTCCTACTTATTTAAACATTAGCTGGTGTAAGAGAATATTTTTTTTTCCACCATTTACTGACACTTATTCACAAGTGGAATTTGGCTAAAATGAATGCATTCTACAAGAATAGTTCTATTACTACTTTATGATTTTTTAATGACAATGCAGAACGCCTGCTTATTCAACCTGACTCAAGCAATCACACTTAATTTTATTTCATTGTGACATTTCAAAATCTTGCCAACAATTAACTTTCCAGTCAAACGGAAACCAACAAAGACACATTTTTTTTTAGAGAGAAAAGAGGTGAAGAGAGCTACCGGTGGGGGAAAATACCACCCTGATGACTGTAACACAGAGAAAGAGCAGTTGGTGGAAAGGTCACACACACACACACACACACACACACACACACACACACAGATGCTCATACATGAACACAGACGTACACTTAAACCCCGTACATGGATGAAAGTGCAGAGGCTTGCATGCACAAGCACACACAAAGGTCAGTGTTTCCCTGTTGTGTACTGACGCTAGAACCAGTTGCTCCCAGTAAGACGTACATATCTGAAAGAGTTTTGTGTCTGTACGTGTGTGTGTGTGTGTGTGTGTGTGTGTGTGTGTGTGTGTGTGTGAGCGTGTTGTTACTTATTGACCAAAAGCAGACAGTAAATGTCAATCCGACAAAAAATATTAAATAATAAATGAAACTGACTTTTGCTGATCGCACTTCCAAATTCCTTCAGTGAAATATATTATCTTTACACACACATTTTAAATGTCCTGCTGACTCTTATTTAAAAACCAGTCAGAAGTAAGGAATCATGTCTAAAGTCAACATAAGCATCTTTGGCGATGAATTATTACTCCTACGTGACCTCAGGTTCTGTGATGCTCTGCAGTCTGGTCTATCTATAAACAAACTACAATAAGCATCACATGATGATAAAGTTCCTTGTCAGGTTATTAGTGAAGTTTTAAAACTGCACTCGGTAAGCTCTTTGTTATGGCTGCTGTCCAGAATGCTGAACCTGCAGCTGTCAGCAGTGTGGGACCTGTCCGTGGTCCTCGCTGTCGTTTGCCCCAGTGGACAGAATCTCTGCTGCTGCGGCTGCGAGCTGAAGAGCAACACAAAGATTCAGTCAATCTGCTCGTCATCGCCTGCACCTGTTTGTTTTTTCCTCAAATATACAGTAATTTTCCTGTTTGTAGTGGTCTTTTGATGTTTTGTACTGCGTCTCCTGTCGAGCTTTACTGTATACAAAGGAATTATACCTGTTATCCAGCCTCTGAGTCATCTCTTTGCTTGTGTCCACAATGCACAACGTTACTTACTTTAAGAAAAGAATACACTTGTATTAGGACAATAGACCACAGACTGAAAACAAACCCCGGCTGAGTCATTCAGTACATTCTTTGATACAGCAGTTGTTCCTTTTTTAACTTATTTTTTTAAAATCATAGCATACTTGTATAATATGAGTACATATAGCATAATTGTGTATGTAACATACTGTATGAACTCACATTGATATTAAGTGACTGTGTTGCTGAAGGTTTGCAGATAAATGCTGAATTTAAATCTATTTATTCTGTTTTGCTCGGTGGTAAAAATAGCTCACATTTCAGTTTTTCAAGGACAAAAACACATCATGCGTTGATTCTGTTTTTCATTTAGCTCACTTAGTTGCTTTAAGTATTGTGGCAGAGGTGTCACATCTGTCAGCTTTTCCCTGCAGATGTGGGACAGCTAGTTTCCCCTCTCCACCAAAAGTTGGAAGCCAGATAGCTTTCACTGTACTGACTTTAGCTCTTTTGGTAGGCCAAGGTTTGGTCATGTGTGTTCAGGGGTATAGATGTATGAGCTATATTTACAATAACATTTTCTGATGCTTGCTCTGGCTGCTGTGCACCTGAAAAATTTGCATGTCAAAAATCTGTGTTATATTACCATGACAACCAGCAACTGTGAGCTGTTGCCACCAGTCTTAGATGCTACATATCTGAATATTTAACAGAGATTTGAATTCAGTGATTTTTATGTTTATCACTTACTTTTTCAATTTTGATATGTTAAATATATTGCAGCAGCCATTTTAAAAACAGCTGTTATAGAGTTTTAAATACAGAATAGTCTTAAGTCATTCTCTATATCATGTCTACATTACACAATCTATTGATAATGATGCCAAAGTCAGTATTTGGACAAGTTACACTTATTATTGTTCAACTTGTCGTTCCAAACCACAGGCATTAATCTACTGCTACAACTGCCTTCAGTATTCTGTGAAGACTTTCCACAATCTTTTAGAACCCAACAAGAATCACTGGTCTAAAATGTATTTGTACCAGTATGCAAGATTAGGAACTATAGCCTGAACCTTAAAAACATCCAAAAGTACATAAAAGGATATATATATGGATGGAGGTGACAAGTTGGCCATATAGAGTATATGCGGTTCTCCAAAAATGTAATCTGACATAGTCTGTGCTAACATCATATTATTTGTGCTGCTATTGTAGAGAACAAGTGAAATGATCCCTTCTTGAACTGCCTGCTTTGTTGTTTTGTATCTGAAAAGTGATTTGCAAGTTTTATTATCCTCTAACCTTTCCTGTCAAGTCAGTTATAAAAATACACCCATGTACCTTTGTGTATATTTTCTTTTAATCTCATCCTGACAATTGGCTTGCGCCAGAAATGTCTCCTGATGAGCAAAGCCCTGAAACAGAATAGAACAAAGTGTGATGTCTGTGTGTGCTCGACTAAATACTTTAAGGCCCATTAGGGGGAAAAATACTCAGAAAGCGGGGAAATAAAGTTAAATTGAAGTTAGCTCAACATTACCACAGAGATTTACCATCAGGTAATTGCTTGGCATTGTTGTGTTATGTGTGTGTGTGTGCACTCATGCTCCAATGTATGTTCTTCATTTCATATGTTTGTGTATGTACCTGCATGCCTCCATGTGGGCCTATTTCTCTGAGGTCATACTTTTGAGCAATCAGTCTCCAGACACCAGTAGGCTGTAATTGTGTGTATGTATGTGTCTGTGTGTGTGTGTGTTCCAGGCAGAGCTTAATTGAATAGGAGGTAAAGGCCATGGTGTTCCCCTATGGTGCGGACTCTAAATGTAGCCTCACTGGTGAGCAACCAAGGGGAAATCTGGCTTAGAGACACAGAGAGAGAGAGCAAGAAGGAGGGCGAGATGACTATAAATTTGACATTCCTCAGAGAGTTTGAATAGAAAGACTGACAAAGAATGAGCGTAGCTAAATGCGGGCTCCCCGATGAGACAGAACGAGTTTTAGAGAAAAGAAAATGGGAGCGACGAAAGGAGAGAGAGAGAGAGAGAGAGAGAGAGAGAGACTTTATCTAAATGTGTCTCTCCCCAGAGAGTGGGCTCAGAGACCAGGGGAGCTGTCCTTGGTTCTGAATAAGCCTCTGGCAGAGAACCAAGTCAAGCAGTTAGCATTGAGCGCATTGCACAGAGCTGAAGGCTCATATACTACCTCTCTGTCATTGTCTCTCTGTTCATCTGTCTCCCTCCCTTTCTTTTAACCTCCGTCATCCCATCTATGTTTGTCGTGAGGAGGTGACACAAGCAGTTAGTGTGACGTACAGAAGCCAACACCTCTCTATCTGAGTATGTCCATGTCTGTTTCCTGTGTTGTTATATTTCCTTTTTTGGTTTTTCCCAATCCTTTTTTCTCCTTTACACAATCTGAAATGTATTATTAGCTTGTTGAAGTACATTTTTGTTGCAAAGAAAAAAAAAAAACTTGAATATTGAGCTAGAAGGTTCATTCTTGACCTTGGAAATAACAGAAAAAAAGCCTCAACACAAGGTTGATTCATTTTGTGTGTTTCCAAGGCTTTCAACTGCATCTTGTGGCCATCCTCTGTGGATGGAGGTGCTCAGTTGTCATGGAGATGGTTCAGTTATCGTTATGCTCTGAAATGCGTTTGAGAGCTTCATAAACACAATGAAAGTGGACCTTGTGAGAATTTGTGTCAAAAATCCTTGATGTGCATTAAAAGATAATGCAAACAGAAATAGTTGGTAATAAAAAATGCCAGTTCACGGTAATATAAAAACTTTACCAAAATACAGTGGATTTTGTCTTCTTCGATATAAAACTTACAGTGGAAATACAATCTAGAGCTGCTGATATTTTTAAACTTCAATTATTTTCCTGCTTAACAAGAGTTGGGGCTGGCCAAAATTTGCTGAATATCTATGGAATCAACTCAGCACAAAGGTATACAGAAAAGGAGGAGCAAAAGAAGAATATAAACCTTGACAAAGCCCCCAACCAAACTACATGTTGAAATTTTTATATTTATTGTGTACTATTATGCGTTATACTTTTAACAAAATGTGGAGCCCCATGAAAAGTCCATCTCTCTTACTGTACTTGCCGACTTTCCTCTCCTGTCAGTAGCACTTAGCCCTAAGCCTAAGCATTACAACTATAGATATTAGTCTTTAAAAACAGGTAAAAAAAACAGACAAACAAACAAACAAACAAAAAAAAAAACAGAATTTAGTTTATTTATTTATTGACCTTTTTATCTAAAACTGCTGGGTACTGTAGTTTTTAGGGAAATATACTAACACAAGGATAAATAGTGTATTTGTTGGGGACTATTTTCAGCAGAGGATTAATACACATACACAAATACAACACTTAGCACAAGAAAAGTCACTAAGTGATACTAAAAGCATTGAGAATAAAATATTAAAAATGCAGGGTAGTAACAAACACAAGAAGAACAACAAAGTAGCATTAACAAACAGACATAACATTGAATTACATGCTGAAGTGGCCCAAACCCGATTTTTTTTTTGTCTCCAAGTGACTCAGATCAGATTTTTTCACAGAAGTGTGAACAAACAAATCAGGTTTTTTTCATATCAGATCTGGTCCATATTATAAATATTTATGATTTGACTATCACACAAATTACATTGTTGTTGTTATCCTGGTTCACATGTGGCGCACATTTCAGTTAAATCTGAGCATGCGTTGTAGTTCAGGACATCAACAGTGTTCACACTGGTACCGGATATCTTTCACTTACAAACATGAACCATTAACACAAAAAAGATGTTATTATTTTGTTCTTTTTGTTGTTTTTTTTTTCAATTGGATGGTAAAGTTTAGGCTACAGATGAAGGTCGCCCTTCATTTTAAACTCAGTTCTGGGAACATCCAGTAGATACTGGTTAGCTGACCTGAGAGACTCTAAATTTCTATAAAGGCACAACATTCAGAATTGTACTCAGGGACTTCATTAATTATATCCAAAAGTTGTATATTGTATTCTAAACTTGGAGACAGGCCAGAACTGGAGTGGTGTGTTCCCTACGCTTTGTCTGTTACAGGAGCTGCAGCTACTTGAATCTGCATTAATATGCGAGTGAGTATTGACAGCAGCAAGACAGTATACTGTATGTGAGATTAATAAACCACAGTGTGTGTGTTATTGATAATGAAGGAACCCAGTGCAACTGTGTGGCTCATTGATGAGTGTGTTGGACAACAATGAAGCTCTATTGCTCAGAGGAATAATACATACAGGTGTTTGGATACACACACAATACTTGTTAGTAGGATTGATTCTTTTCATGGGATTTGTTGACAAGAAGAAAAATAAAGAATATCATCAGCTGGGTCCTCTAAAAGTTACTAAAAATAGTCCACATTATAAAGAATTAACACCTCCTTTGGAGCCCAGCAGCTCCTGATCCCATTCACACCAGTAATTGAAATAAACTAGGCTAATTTCAACAGTCAGCATGCCCTCAAACTGCACCCAGAGGCATAAAAAGGCCTCAACTAGTTCTTCTCACTGTGGGTGAGTAGAAAGGTGTCTTGGTAAAAGCCACCTCTGCTAAAGGAGGAAAGACTGTTTGTCATTTAGTTTCACAGTATTTTTTCATTTTTGCGATTGACAAAAATGACAACCTTTTTGGGATTGCAGGATGTTATTTTGATCAGTGTGAAGTGGTTACTTAAATAGTACAGCAGCTGTAAAGCTCTAGAAATACATGTCTGTGAAATCTCTTTCCCTTCCTCTCTTTAACTTTTATTCCTACTTCATCCCCTGTACTTCACCAGTGATGCAGCATTTTGCTTCACTGCTACACCTCTCTGACCTGCTCTTTTGAACATGGTAAAAGCTACTGAGGTGAAGAAAGGTCCTGACCTGGTGAATGTTCAGCTAGATAGATGAGAATTCCATTATTAAGTCACACAGAGAACACTGTCTAGCTCTTCTGATCTTGTCAGGATGACCTATTATGTTCAGTATACGGGCCTTTATACAAATACACATAACAGGAAAACATACAACACAAACAGTATACAATAAATACCATAAAAGTATCAGGAAAAGCACTCATTCATTCATGATTACTTGACTGATCCCCTTTTAAAAAATGTTTCACCATGTCACTGAATACCTCAGCAGCCTGGTTGTGTAGACATTTATGATAAGTTTAATATTAGCATTATTTGAACCAAACCACACAGTTTCTCTTACCTTAACATGGTAATTATTTTAATAAAAACTTGTCTCTCTAATCCTCATCAAGTACTGTGCCTGAAACCTAACCAAACCTTAATCATAGAAGTGCTCAGTCTCTTGAGAGCCTATCAGCTATTCAAAACCTTAATTGCATGATTAGTGCCCTGTATTACTTTGAATCAATATCAATTTTCCTTTGCAAGCTTGGAAACTAATATCTAAGGGTATTTTCAAATCAATAGTTTGTTCTGAGTTGATAAACCTGGTTTCTTTTCACACATAGAAATATCCAAGTGAACCAAAATGCATCACTACAAGCCCCATGAGAATGATCACTCCACTCATTGGTCAGACATGTCTAGGGCAGAGCAGGAACATAAATACAGGAAGAAGGTCCTGAAGAGGGTCCCCTGTCAAAATGCAACATACTTCATTGCACTGGTCCAGGTGGGACCTTGATTGAACTGTTAAATTCAATCACGTTCTCACCAAAAACGCTCCAGAGTTTGTTCAGATTTGCCCAAATGAATCACACCAAGGGGAAAACGAACCAGAGTCTGATTCAACCAGACTAAAAGGACAAGTCTAAAAATGCCCTAAGATGTAATTCTGGTGCATCTTTCCTGTGTGAACAAAGAGAAACTGGCCCAAAAATGTAGAGCAAATGTTGAAATAATACAATGTGGCATCAGGATGAAGGTTTTATTTTATAACCTAGTCCATTAAGTTTCAGCACAGAGCTAGAGGTCACCTGAAGTTCACCTCACTCTTATGAATTGTACGACATATATGTGTGTGTGTGTGTGTGTGTGTGTGTGTGTGTGTGTGTACAACTGGTACTTTTGATTAAAAAAATATAATAAAACATATGATTAATATATTATATATTACATAATAAAGGCAGATCTGTCTGTCTGGGTTAGCTGGGTTCAGTATTCATATTGACTGTTTTGACACACAGTTCAGATGTAACTTTTACAGTTAAAAATTACAAGTAAATGCAGCTTTAAAGCTGAACAGAAATTTGAATTTTCCTCACTTGTGTTAGGACATAAAAACTGTGATAATATTGCAGCTATTGTGCTTAATTTTCAACGTTTCAAAAAAAGGATATAACAGTTTTTGGACCCAAGTGTGAAAACAGCTGAGGGTGGGCGATACCCACGGCACTGGTTGACTGATTTGAGGGCTGGTGTTGCTAGGAGACGTGTTGTCAACTTTGTCAATCGATACAGACTTGAACAAGTCATACTTGGAACGTCGACACAAGTACATTTTTTCCCTCTTTTTCAACAAGCCCACATAGCGTTGGCTATCACCACTTGCAAATAAAGACATCTGTTCATTTAAAACATTTAACATTTGGGGGGACACATGATGCTGTTGAATTTGTATTCTACTCAGAAAGTGGAAACTAGCAAGCTGACATTAGCTAGCGAGCTAACATTAGCACTGATTCCCCCTCGACGTTAGCTTCCAGGGAGATTAAATGATCAAGCTTACATCAGCACTTTAAATGAAATCTTTGACGAACTGTATACACCACAGGATCTTTGTGGTTATGTGAAAATAAGCCCAGGTTCCCTCACAAAAACTGCCCTTTTTGCTTAAACATTATCATGCACAGCAACAAAATAAATATGCCAGTCACCTTCCTACTCAACCGTAAGAGCTTTTTCTCCAAAAAGCCTGTGTTTTACAAGATTAGGTGTAACAGGGGGCAATCGAGGGTTGACTGTCATCAAATGGCTTCATCTCTGATTCAGCGTGTTTTGATGTCTCACTTCATGTTGTTAAAAAGCGCTCCCACTCCAACCAGAGTGTCCCCTAATTAAGGTTCAGACAAGTGTTGCTCTTCTCTTGGCTGCTGAATGGACCCATGAGATGCAAGGAGATGATGGTGGCTGGCTGGGTTTGTCTGTGTATGGAGGGAAGGGGTGTGAGGCAAGAGCAAGTGTCAGGGAGGAAAAACATTAAGACAGCTTGGAAGGGGGCTGATCCAGCTTCTTTATTTGGACTGCACAACTCCCTATTTATGCATGGATTCACATTTTATTGTTTTCTCTGCTGTTGTTGTTGAAAAAAATTATCCAAAGCTCTAACATATGTCAAGTGTTACTATTAAAAATGAAACAGCGCTGTAAAAAATAAACAAGGCTTCAAGGTTTGACTTTGTCACTGCTTGTGTCTGTGAATGCCTGCCACTGTCTGCATCCATGTCCCATCCAGCTGTCTCTGTAACTGTCCATCCATCCATCAACCCCGGATGAATAAAATGAAAATAGAATGCTCAGAAATAACCTTAGTGTAGGAAAGGACAGCTGGAAAAAACAAAGACATCCCCTGGCTAGTATTTCCTGCAATACTCGCTGTCGCTTCAGCCAAAGCTGTGGCCGTATTTCAGCGGCATTCATATTAGCCAACCTCGCCAATATTTTAGCAATCATATTAACCTTGCCAGCCAACATCTCGGCATTTATATTAGCCTCCCCAGCCAATATTTTAGAATTATATCTGCCATGCTGCATCTGTTCAATGTCCCAACATTTGAATTTCAGTCTGCCCTACACCCCCAACCCTTTCTCCACTTCATAAGCCCGCCAAGGAGGCATCATTTTATAGCCAGGGACAGTAAATTACCAGAATTAGCCTTTTCTGCCTTTTGGTCAGCATCTTTTAGACAAGAGGAAATTGGAGAAGGGGAGGGCCTGTCTTTGAAAAATCAACCCAAAAACCACATTCAACTAATAGCTCTCCACCCTGGATTTCTTCAGTCCTCAAATATTATTTTTGTAACATTCAGAAGGATTAACATAACTGTAGTATATTATAAAAACCCTCACTCTCATAACCTGTGGATATCATGATGAAACCTCCTCTACCTGTCTAAAACCACAGCAGAATGAGCAATAGGCAGGTTGAACTTCCTCCTCCAGCAACAATACGTTTCATTCTCTTTTCAGGTTCATGGAGGCATTGAGGGATGTGAATAGGTCGAGCTGAGCTCAGAGCTTGTATTGTTGCTGCTGCAAAGCCACATTGGAGCTCAGCTTACGTCTATTGGTTCGTCGTCTGAGATGATTCTTGCTTTCATGTACTTATTTCACCAAAAATATCTCAACATGAGTTGATCTGATCCTCTCTTTTCTTTTCTTTTTTTTCTCCCTCCATGGTCAATTGTCACACTGTTACACCCTGAGGTGAAATCTCCTTTAATGTTTTGGTAAATTAGCAAAATTATCAGGTTGATGGTTAATTTTCCCAGCAGGTAGGCACAAGCTTTTTACAAAATACTGATGCAGGGCTGTAATCAAGACAACTTCATGGTGGTGACACGCATTATGATTGTTGCTGAAGATGAAATCATACTGTGTGTGGTGTTTAATGATTCTAATTATGTGTTTTGTGTTTTATCAAGTTATGGCCTGCAGGTCTCATTAAGATTATTACACTTTCATAAAAAATAAAAAAAAAGTTTTTTTCTGGAGCTTTCAGCCACATTGCATGGCCTTCAACAGTGAAAGGAGTTCTCGCAATAGTAATATAGATTATTAAATTGCAATTATGGAATTTCTGTCATGAGGGAGAGGATCATAATCCCTGTTTCTGCTCTCTGGTGTCTGATATGAATGACTTCCTTGATCCTTGAAGACCAAGATGGACACTCATCAACTCAATGGGAACCACTGAGAAATAACTAAAAATTACTTTCCCTTTAACACCTTAAGATCCGTTCTAGTACATTCTAAAGTCAGAGATCACCCTGCTGGTTCACCTCATTCTTATGAAGTTTTCTCTCCTTCAGCTCTCTGCAGAGTCTGATGAACTTGTTGCCCTTGTAACTCCATCAGGAATCCAGATTTATCATTTTCCTTTTGCCTTTTCTGCACAAATTTCTGAATTAGCAGTTCAAAATAATTTCCATGTTTTGCTGCATGGACATGCAAGATTTGGAAAGGTTGCATTCAAACACGACTGGAATCATAGTCCATCTGTTACCAAATGTGTTGTCTTAAGTGATATAATACGAAAAAAAAAATCTTTGTGTGTTGATGTAAAAAATCATCATGTATTTGAGTTGAGTTGAGATCAGGGCTCTGTGGGGGCCAGACCATCTGTTGCAGGCCTCCTTGTTCTTGTCAGTGAAGATAGTTTTTTATGACTCTGACTATATATTTGGGCTTGTTGTCATGCTGCAGAATAAATTTGGAATCGATCAGACGCCTCCCTGATGGTGTTGCATTATGGATAAAAATCTAAAGCGCCTAAAACTTTTGCAAAGTACTGTATTTGCAAACATTTAGAAAGAAATCAAGACATGACTGGGCTTCCAATAGCATTCAAGTGCAAGACATTCAGTATTAAAGTCACAATAGACTCAAGACCCAAAGATGTTGAACACCACAACTTCTTCAAGTCCAGACACTCCTAGTTCCAGTTCACCATTCCTACAAAAACACATCTGCATTGATTTTGCCCAACTTACAAATCACCCTCCCAACTGATGGAGATACTGTCCATCTCTCATCTCCACTATATAAAGCTATAGCATGTGAGGTTCCTGTTTAAAGATGAGCTCTCCCTTATGGATCATAGAAATGGCCATCATGTTGTCATGGTGCTGGGGTGGATTTTCTCCTGTAATGAGCAGTCTGCAGTGTCTGTAACCTGCTGGGGAGACCAGACATCATTTATATCCAGGGCAAACAAGCCACACAGGCTCTACTGCCAAAAGCACTATCCATTTAATAGAGACGAGTCAGAGAGAGGGCAGCCTGCATACGGCCACACAGCCAGCACTGCACTGCAGAGCCCAGCAAACAGACTGGGGGGCGGGTTAATAAAGCCCATTTATTTGCAATTATTATTTGTTATGAGTTTATTTGTGGAAGCTTTACAATGTCCTTCCCTTTTCTAATAAAAGACATTTACATGTGTGCGTTGCAGTCTAAAGCAAAGCTGTAAATAGGAACAGTAGAAAATCAGGCCGGGATACTTAAAGATTTATAGGGGCAAATAAAAATTGCATGGCATTTGGAAAGGTCAATGTGTAGAATAATGTCCAACAATAGTTCCTGATCATATCCTCAAAGGGTATTCAATATGGAGACTTAGGGTATACTTAAATTACATCAAAATGAACAGTTTAATCCTGAATTAGTTAATTTGTCATTTTGGGGATTTGGTGAAATTTCATCAGTAACCTAATTATTTGTTGTCCCGTAATTATATCATTTTAATCTGCTATCATGTAACCCATTGCTCTCAGCTCCATTTTGGTTTGGTTTATCCGACAATGACCTTTTGTGAATGTGCTAATTATGACTTATGTGTCTCAGGAACAAAGGTGGAAGTAGTGTGATGTAATTATAGAACCTCAAAACCTCTTATGACAAAGACACTGGAGGTGGTGCAAAGCAACATGAATTTTGGCCCTATTCATTTCCTATGTGAAAGTGAATTGGCTCTTAATACATTGTTGTGTAGCAGGACTGACCAGTGACATGAAAAAAAAAGGAAGGGTCACATGTTGCAAAATGTCAACATTATGCAAATGAGAGTAAAATTCTACCTGGAAGATTTTCAGTGATTTGCTGAAAAACTAACAAAGTAAAGGGAACTGGGCCAGCAAGCAGAATTGAGAGGCTGTGGCTCAGGAGGTAGAGCAGGTCATCCACTCAGCGGCTCAATCCTTGGCTCCTCCAGTCCACATTTCGAAATGTCCATGGGCAAGATACTGAACCCCAAATTGCTTCCAAAGGCTCTGCCATCAGTGTGTGAGTATGTGTGTGAATAATTAGAAAACTCCTCCTGATGAGCAGGTTGGCACCTTGCATGGCAGCTTCTGCCATCAGCGTATGAATATGTGTGTGAATGGGTGAATGTGGCATGTGGTGTAAAGTGCTTTGAGTGGTCAAATCACTAGAAAGGCGCTATATGAATGCAAACCATTTACCTTATCCTTACCTTACCTTACCTTTATCTTTACTTTACCAGGTTTAGATGTGGGATTTGTCTTTTGTATGTCCCTCACCTCCATTATTAAAGATACAAACAAAAACAGAGAAATGCATGGCGCAAAGTCATGTAAAATGTTGCAAAAAGTGGTGGTTTTTCTATTCACACAATGTTAGCTCACAAGCAAGCTACTTGCTTGTTTGTAAACTGAGCAAGCAGAGGCAGTGTTGTTTAATTTATTAGCTTCAAGGGAGGAGGTCAGGATGGAAGGTTGGGTTAACAAAACCTACACTTAACTAAACCTCACCCAAAGAGTTGGCTGTTCAGTAAGTTACATAAATAATTTTAATTTCATTTTTAAAGGTTTTGGACGGCACTGACAAATACTTTCATTTTGCCATTCGGGATGTCAGGTCAGAAAATGCTCATACTGGTCTCCTTGAAGGGCAATGACATGGAACGTAAATTTATTGGAGGAGTTTTAGTCTCTAATGATTCAGCTTTGGGGTAGCAAAAAGGCTTGGGTTGGCCCTGCCTGTGACAGACGTAGCGCAGAACAAGACTGCACCATACTTCACTGACCACGTCTGTGGGGGGCAGCACAAATCCAAATCCCACTCATGCTTGATGCCAGAATTGAATCGCACAGCTTGATGGCTACTGATACACCCCTTACTGTGCGTCTCCTCCCACTCCAGTTCACAGTGAGTCACCAAAACACCAAACAGGCAAGGAAAGTTTTGTAAATTCAACAAAAATACCATTTGTCTGGCTGAAGAATGCCATCACATGCCATGCGCTGTCATGAAAATAGAGTCCTCAGTGCTACTTGAGCAAGTCCCATGATTGCTAACTTCTACTGGGCAACTCCCAAGTGTGAAACTGAAGGTCATCGCATGCTCAGCAAACATTCCCGACTAAATAAAAGCTTTTTTGAAAAGAAAGGCACAATCTGTTTTAAGAGTGTGATATCAGGGTGAAACTCATTTCCTCAGTGTTGCCCCCTCATAGTGTTTTGGCTTGGCGCCCGGCCAAGAAGTCCACAGGGACGACAAGGTGAACGGCTTGGCCTGCTGACTACCTTTAGTTCCTTATTTCTTTATTTCCCAGATTGTTTCTCTAATATCCGTGGGGGGGTTCAGGGTTATGGCCCAGTGCAGTGGTTGCCAATCTTTTCAGAGCAGCAGCTCACATCCTGCAAGCACAAGAAGTCTGCAGCTCCAGTTATTGGAAATGTCACTGAAAGCCCTCTACATAAGAAAGGGTAAATAAAACCCCCCAAAGTCATTATCTAGAGGAGACAAAGATCATCAAAAGTCAACAAATTGTTTGAGTGATATTTTCTTAACCTTCATTTGCATGATATTTAAGTCAATGAAACACATCTGAAACAAAGTAGGTTCCGTTTTATTAGAATGCATCAAATCCCAAGTTGAATACTTGGTATCAACATTTACATTTGACAAAGGAGAGTCTTTGGAAATTTGCACTCCTCAAAGGGAGGTTAAACAAAAGACACTTAGTTCTTGGCTCCTTTATGTATTTAGGGAATTGTTTTCTATTATTCCATGCACTCACACAGAAAGAGAAAACGAGCAAACAATCAGGGAGCAGTAGCAAAACATCTTGGAACTTTTGATATCATTACAGAGATAGTGGAAAGCTTGCTATCAATTCCAGCAGCAATTATTTTTGCAGTGCTTCTAATACTTGTGAGTAGGCCACTTCTTTGTTATTCATGCTTATTTTGATGTTACACACACTGATTTGCCTCATTTACCAGTTTGTGCCCAGGAATAAGGCAATATTATTGCTTTGCTTCATTACCTTCAGATGTTATGCATGCCTCATTAACTTGCATGCAAACAGGGCTGAGCTGAAGAGTTTATACATATCTGAAACTATGACTTTTGTCCACAGTAACACTGTATTGCTCTCATGCAGAAAGACTAGAATCTCTCCAGCGTAGCCTCAATATCTGATCTGGATTAAGGGAATTGTAACTTTGCCCTGTATTTCCATGTGCTCCCTTTGAAGGGATTCTAGCTGTTGAAAGTGCGTATGAAGACTTTACATTAAACCCACAGTACAGATAGAATCTATAAAACACAACTGCTTACTTGCTTAAAATAGTAATGCAGTTGTAAATTAAGGTTAAAATATTCCAACCGAATCAGATCTTACAAAATCATATTCCTCTCCTTTTAATTGGCCTTTGAAGTAATACCCACATGTTTGTAATGTTTTTCATTTATTGACTTGATTCTTGCTTCTTGTTTTCTATAAATGTTCACTGCTTCTGAGACTCTTGATGTTACATATAGATTTGGGAGAATGGCATTTCTGTATTTCCCCATTTTTTCCAAGTTTAAACTCTCTTATGGGATTGCTTTCTAGTCTTTTGTTTATCAAAAAAAATATAAAGAAGATAACTTAAAAGTAGTGGGCAGTAAAGCCTTCTACTTTTAAACCTGTATTAATTGTTGCATCCCCCACTTGAGGTCAACATTACCATTCATTTCAAATCCTGTTTCTGGCCTCTGACATGTAAGTCCAACATTCACTCTCCTTTTAGCTCTGTTTTGGTCTCCGCCAACCACTTCACCAGCTTGTTGCTGTAACTGTGCTAAATATTTGGTATTAGCTAGTTGCTATTTTTTTTTGGTTTGTGCTGGGTAGGTAGCATGTAGTGAATTTATCACAGGAAACAGCTGCCTGCTGCAGCTGGAAACAATGCCAATGAATGAGAGGGTGACCCAAAACAGTGAGGTTGCATCTCGTTGAACCAAACAATGAACTGAAAGGCAGTAAAACAGGGACATTGGTGACAGTCAAATTAAGGTAAAATTCTAAAAAATAAAAAAAATTAATTTTGTTTTTGAAAAACTATGAAAAACTACTATCACTATGAGCGGCATCTTTAGCTTACACAGTTATTGACCTGTTGTTCATTTAAAAATATTAATTAGTGCAGCTTTAAACACGCAATTAGTTGAGATGGAAATGGGGGAGTCTGGATAAAGATGCTAGTCCACAAAATGTCAGATAATTTGTTATGTTCAGAAATTCAACCCAAAAGAAGAAATATTTTTGAGTTGCTCTTTTTGTGTAGATAGTCATATCTAATGTCTGAGGTTCAAACCTCAGAAAACAAACAGCTCTGTACTTAACATATCCTTCTCATTTAATGAAACGAACAGGAGCGTTTTAGTGAAACACTGGGTTCCATAAGTAAATTTGCCCTTTGTGTTCTCCATGTTTTTTTTTTTGTTTGTTTGTTTTACAATCCATTAGCTAATCTGATTTCTACCCACAAGCTTTTAGCAAGTTCCAACCAATTGGACATGTTTTTGTCACCATTGGAGCATTACCTGCTCCAAAGAACGAAGTGGGTGGTTGATAGCCAGAGCACAGCCAGGTAATGTTGGCTGGCTAACAGGATGAGTTGATGATTAGCACCTCCCCAACAAAGAGTAATTGAAATGATTCAAAATGCTATACTGTAGGATGAAGAGTACACAGTGTTGTACATGTATTTTATGTAAGAAGGGGTTTATGCATTCTCATGTTGACGACTTGTACCTTTTCACCCACTTCTGGAGTTTCCAGCTATCTTACAGTGTTACTGCTTTCAGCTGCTCTGCTGTTTTGATGTCACACTGGCATAGAAAGAGCACCAACATTAGCTACAATTCTTGCAACATAGCTAGCTAATTATTTGTTAAAATCTCTATTAGTAATGACAGTACTGAATGAATAACATTAGTCATCTAACACTGATTGACAGCTGTATAAGTTGCTCATGTGAATACCGCCCAGAGTCATTATAGCACTGTATCAGTGAAAATTAGCATTTAATTACCTTGAACGACAAACTTTGTCTGATGTAATGCAACAAGTTTGTCTGCATTTCAGACACTAACATATTATTTAGCACCAAGTTGGACATATCAAATTTCCCAGTTTTAATTTTCATTTGGATGTTGATGTAATTAGTATTCCAAAGTCAGAGGATGGTCTTCTCTTCTACTTCTACATAAGGATGTGATTTGCTTAAACCAGTTACTTGCACTCATAAGTCTTCAGATTTGAGTGGAACATGACTGAAGATAAAGGAGATCAAATATGAAAGTTCCACCTTTTCCCACCCTCGCTTTGAGGTCCACAACTCCATGTCTTTCTGAGTAAACATTGTTGGCAAAGTCATAATATAATATATAGTGTGTCTGTGTTTTACTGTAAATATGTCATCAGTAATATGTGTTTAGATCACCTCTACTTTCAGTTCTGCATTGCAGTTCTGTATCGCATTGTTTCTAATGTGTTTATTATTACATGTTATAATGTAATGTAAATACACTAATAGATCATCAGCCAAAGAGTTTAAATAGTTCTGCATCTATGCCCACATGCTTGTTGAATGACAATAACAACTAATTAGTTTTATTGCTTGCATTTTAAATTATTTTCTGTTATAACTGAAAAAGCATTAAACTAAAGGCAACCAAAATTAGCCCCCCCTCTGTCTTAGTCAAGAAATTCTTTACAGTCTGAGTTCTCAATATGCATTATGTCCACTCCATCAGATTGCTTTGTGCTGAAGAGACCATTCGTGTTTACCACCCTAATGTGATGAAGCCATTATAAGAGACTCTCTGGGGGTGGGGGAGGGAGTGGTGAGGTCCATCAAGAAGTGAAAGGCTGTCATATCATTACAGTGGTTAAAAAGATTAACCCTTCCTGTCACTGCAGGATCCAAAGGAGGAAAGCCATTTTAGGGTTTTCTTCAGTCCACAGTAAGTAACAATTTAACATCAAAGAACAGGTTTTGTACAAAAGCAGAAGAGTTAACTGCTTAAAATCTAAACCTTTGCTGGTGTTTGTGAAGATTTATACAAAATGACACCACAGGATAAGAGATGCTTCATATCAGATGAATCCATCATTTTCTGAGCAAAATTCTACATGACTGCAAGTGTCAGTCTTACCCACAAAATTCCCACTGTAGTGATACTGATTTGTCACCATCCCTTTAGCTCACTTATCTCTGTTGTCAAACCAAGCTAACTTTGCATTTTTACAATATTGCAAGCCTTTGATGGGCTCGAAGGTCAGGGAAATCACTTAGTTTTCCACTGTTAGCCTAGCTTGCGATGAAGTGATATTGTTCTCAGACCAAAGAGACCCCAGAGAAGGTTGTGGATATACAGACGGGTGACAAATTAGAGTAAAAACCTGAATGAATGAGCTGACTGAACACCCATAGGCAATTACTGAGCAATATGTTAGACAGTGCTCTCCACCACCATCAGATATCCCCAATGAGGGAATATTTTGAATGAGGTACTTCTGTGTATTATCATTGTGTGGTTGATTTCTTTTACTTTCTTATTTATTTAGATGTGGGCTTCTAAAAAACTGCATTCCCTCTGTGTCTTTTTTGTCACAGCAGACATTTTGACTTTTCATAGCAGGAAAAGCACAGGTGTAACTAATTACATTCATGACAGCTTTGTTCCATTTAAATGTGCCAGTAAGCAATGACAGTGAGCCACCATGCATAATATGTACACAGGAACTGGCACACCTGAATGGCATGCATCCATTATCATAGGTGTTATTAATTACACCTGTGCTTTACCTGTTATGTCATGTCAGCCATGAAGAAGGTCTATTGACAGCAGCTTATCTTTTGCATTTTAGACTCATTTTAATCACTTTTTCCTTCGGTTTATTTTCTTTTATCACAAGCTGATTTTCCAACTGACTTAACAATAGAAGAAGAATATTTATATCAGCTGAAGAAAGTTAACAGCATAGACATTATTGATGTGTGTGTGTGTGTCTGAATGTTTAATACATTTGCAGTTGTAAACGTGTGACTTTGTGCGTATAATCATTCGCTTGTGTATGTGTGTGTACATCTATTTCCCCGTGTGTCTGTATGTGTTAACCTCCCAGCCCCCAGCATGATGGTGAATGCTCCAGCACTCTGGGCACAGAGCCAACAGCTCTGGTCCTTTCCTATGTAAACCTGTCAGTCAGTGGATTCCCTCAGTCCCTCCTCCATAACACAACAGCAGCAGAGTTCAGCCCAAAAACTCTCCACTCAGAACTCAGACTCCCAGGAGCACCCAGCACATTGCCACTTTTTTTTTCTCCTCAGCGTATTTCTTTGGGTTAGAAGTGAAAAGTTAACTCATTCATGTGTGCAGACTTTGAAAACAGGAGCGTAGATTTATATTTTCATGTGTCATTCAGATGGATCTTTGCATGAGGGTAGATACTAATTTAACTAGCTTGTTTGATTGTGCTGCAGTGGTCATGTAAACATCAGTAGTAATTATCAATCCACTGCTCAGAGTAAACTAATGATAGTTATATGCACACAGTTCCAACCCCAGTACTGGGTTGTTTTTGTATAAAATCTTTCAGTCAGTGGACTCCCTCAGTCCCCCAACCATCTAAAGAACTGCAGGAAAATACTACTAATAAACCTCAGAATTCAAACTCCCATGAGCATCAAGCTCAGCTGCTTACTCCTTCCCTATCTCTTAGCATGACACATACAGCAAATTTATGGTAAAATAAGCACACGCTGGAGTATAATTAGTAATCCATATTACATAGGAATCAGAAAGATTTCCAAAGTCCTAACTTGTAAGATCTAGTTATATACAGTCAGACAAAAATATGACATTTCTGTTTTTTTTTTCCTTGTGCAAATCTTATGTTGTGTGCACCTCATTCTAGTGTAGTAACACTGTAATTTACTCTTAATCTATATTATCTACCTTGCAGTTTGCACATTTAGATGCACACAGCCATCAATTAGATAAGATGATCGATACCACTCTCATGTTTGTTCATAAATATGAAGCTACAGACACGGTTAGCTTAGCTTAGCATAAAGACTGGAAACAGAAGGAAACAGCTAACCAGGCTCTGTTTTCCTAACATCATCTCAAAAACTCACTAATTAACATTTTATATCTTGTTTTTTAATCCAAACCAAAACTGAAGTCATTGCATCCAACCAAATAATAGTCTGGCACAGAATCCCTCATAAAATGGCAAATTGTTATACATCATTTTTATACTTCAGATTTTGTATAGTATACATAAAAAAAAAAAAAAAAATCTCCCTCTCACCCCCCCTCCCATGGGGTGGTGGTTGTGTGTCTTCCTCAAGCTCGGGTCCTCTACCAGAGGCCTGGGAGTTTGAGGGTTTTGCGCAGTATCTTAGCTGTTCCTAGGACTGCACTCCTCTGGACAGAGACCTCAGATGTTGTACCTGGAATCTGCTGGAGCCACTCTCCCAGTTTGTGGGTCACAGCCCCCAGTGCTCCAATTACCACTGGCACCACTGTTGCCTTCACTCCCCACATCTTTTCTAGCTCCTCTTTCAGCCCTTGGTATTTTTCAATCTTCTCGTGTTCCTTCTTCTTGATGTTGCTGTTGCTTGGGATTGCTACGTCTGTCACTACTGCCTTCTTTTGTTGTTTGTCAATCAACGTGATGTCCGGTTGGTTAGCCATCACCAGCTTGTCAGTCTGGATCTGGAAGTCCCACAGGATCTTGGCTTGGTCATTCTCAACCACGTTAGGAGGTGTCTTCCATTCTGACCTTGGGACTTCCAGCCCATAATTAGTGCGAATGTTCCTGTACACTATTCCAGCCACTTGGTTATGGCGTTCCATGTACGCCATAACCATGTACGCTAGTTTTATATATAAAACTAGATAAGACGTTAATTCGTTAGCTTGAAAGATGCTAGTAGGCAACTTTTTGGACAGAGGCTAGCTGTTCCCATTCTTTATGCTAAGCTAAGCTAAAAGTCTGTAGTTTCATATTTAACAGACATATATCAGAGTGGTATCAGCTAGGACTGTCCCTGACTCAGGATATTCACAGTCGACCCCACTGCATTGATCTGAAGTGTGACTCCATATTTCTCTATATTTATCTGGTCATACATATGTCTTTCTGATAGGCCTGCATACTACACACCATTGTTATTTTTTGTTTCTTTCTTGAATACAGCTTCCTATGAGAAATATTATTCCTTTCTCCACCCAGTTACCACAGTCCAATCAAACACACCTGCAGAGTAGTTACCCCACTCTAAACTGATGCTGAAACAGCTACATGAGTCTCATTTTATTCATTCATGAGTCACATTTAACCAAGACTCTGCTGACCGCTGAGGAGTCGATCACACTGGCGGTAGAGGAGGAGACGGCAGACACGCTGGTCTGTTTAAACAGTAGTTGAGCTGACTTTGCTGCATTTAACACTGGAGCTGATAGCTTGGAGCAGGAAACAAGTTGCCCTGTGCCGCTGTCCTCTGTGTCCATCATCCCTCTGTGTTTCCACTACAGTTATGTATTTAGGTCATTTAGAGACATGAATCTGTAAAACTTTAGAGCTTGTCACACTGTCACCCTGCCTGACTGCATTACTAAAAAAAAAAAGCAGCGATTTGACTGACAAATCGTCTCAATTCTCAACTGATGCATCGACTCAGCGACTTCTAGGGGCAGCCCTAATATCAATGAACTTTTAGCAAGATAGCAAATTTCCCCAAGTCACAAACTATTATCTGTCATTTTGATTTATAAGCAAAGTTGAAACCTTGGTTTGTTGCCAGCTTCTCCTAGGAAAATCATTTAGCTCACTACTATAGTGACCCAAAAATTATTAGGGGCTTTTTTTATATATATATATATATAAGCCATACATGGTTAGTAGTACAATTGTGCACAGACTTACATATCCGATAAAACCAAATAACATAATAACTTGCTCCTACAAGAAAAAAAACCCCTTAAAAACATATTTCAAAACGTTGCGTGCTCTGTAGTTGAGGGTTTTTTGTCTCCATTTTTGTTGATAAGTACACATCAGGAAGGAAGGAATATTTGCACTGCATTTTTTTAAGTACACCTGTCAATTAATCAGTGCGTGCGTGCTGTGATGACTCCTTTGTTGAGATTATACAAGAAGGGAGAGGAGGAGGAGGATAGTGAAGGAAAACAGGTGCGAAATAGTGGAATCCACCTTTACAAGCTTTATGGCACAGCCCACCTCTTGCATTAAATTAAGAGGAGCAACCTGGATGTTTTTTGTGGATTATTGAGCACTGATTTATCTACATCTCTCTACAGATGATATAACTTGTGAGTGTGACCACGCTTGTTCTGCTTCCTTGTGGTAATCACCTCCTCCCCTCTCCCTTTTAAACGGCTGCCAAGCACCACTGCTGCATCTTTCAAAGGGAGGGAAGTCAGAGAACAGTCAAAACAGATGGCGGAAACACACTTTGAATATCAGATCTTCTTGTACAGTGTGTGATTCTTCTTCAGTAACTTACTTGAAGAGTTATTTCTGGGCTAAAACAGAAGGCAGATTGCAGGATCTGCATATACTACATATCAGTATATTATTACAAGTAGCCATTTATGATCGACTTAATGAGGGGGTAATTAGGATGCACATTACTTTAATACACAAGCAATTAGGGAGTCTAAATATGCCTCAGCTTGAATCTTATTTATCATTCTCAGCTAAGAGAAGGCAAAGTATAACCCCAGGTGTGTTTCTACCCACACTGACATGGCATCAGTACATACACCGACTCCTTCCTCTCCTCCCCAATTCCCCGCAACACCCATATTCATCCTCTTTGTTTCTAACTTTCCCTTCTCCTCTTTTCTTTCTCTAATTTATTCTTTATCCTGAGGTCCACTCCTGCAACAAGTGTTTGTTTGTGTGCATTCCAGACAGGGTAATTACAGAATAATAATTCCACCGAAGCACTGAAAGGAAACAATGATCAAAGTCTTAAATTCAAAGGGAACAACAGGATATCTTGTGCACACAATAAGAACGACGGGGTTTACAGGGGGGGTTTTGAGTGACAAGAAGCAGTTCTCTGGCAGTTGTGGCAAGAAGCCAGTTTCTTACTACTGAGAAATTAATAATAATTGTTCTATCACCGCTGTTGCTGAATGATTTGGTTTGTTGAACTACAAAAATATTTGTTTCAGTTTTTCCCCTTTTTGGATTCAAAATAATCATAAAAGATACAAATTATAAAAAACATTCACATAAACTTAGTTCTCACAGCTGCAGGCACACACACACACACACACACACACACACACACACACACACACACAAACACATGCAGAGACAAACCACGAATCATCTCAGTCATGAGACATCTAACAAGGAGTTTTGTTCTAGTTTCTGTAGAAACAAGAAATGTATTTTTCTCTGTAAACAGAGTGTGGTGACTCACTTTGTTGTTTTTACATGGATTCATAACCCATAACGTACAGGTCACATAAATCAGGCCTCTTCCTCTCTGTGCCCTTAGGCACAAATATTGTAAAGAGAGGGACTCATGCTTGTCTTTTATGTCACCCTCTCCCTCTCTGACGTATCGTCTTCTCTTCCTTTCATTGTTTCCCTTTCTAGTATCTATTTTTTGTCATTTAAATTCTCTATCCATTTCTTTGATTTACGATTATCTTATATTGTATCTTGTGCAATAATTTAATAAACTCTTTTCTTCATTTCCTGTTTTCCTTTCCCACCTTCTATATGTCCAACCCTACTGCCAGACAAAATGTTGACATTTGGCGATTCTGCAAAACCTGAGATTATGTTTAATGATGATTTTGTTGTTTGTTTGTTTTTTGCTGTGGGGGTGAGTTAACCCCCTTTAAAAGCATCATAAGGCAGCACATTGTAATGTCATCCTGGCAAAACAAACAGCTCCATCAGAGAAAGTTTACATCATAGAAATGTATGTTTTCCATGATGTGGAACAAGTGTACTTGTTTGCGAGCTTTAGAGTTGACATGAACAGATTTACATAACAGAATAACACCTCCATTTGCTGAAAGTAGCTTGGAAGGATGTTGTCAGTGTTCTAAATTCATGTCTTCCCTGCTCCTCTAGTTTTTTGGCAGCTACTGTCCAGTGTAGGAAGCAAATCAATTATGTCACACAAAGGGCCAAAAAAAAAAAAAACTTGGCCTCTAATGGGCTGCAGTCACTGCCCACTGGAGGTGGACAATCCTCCATAAACCTGCTTACTACCTCAGAGGATGTATTTATCTACTGAGCTACAGTCATCACACAGAACAAGTTAGATGATGCATTGCTAGGTAACTAACAAAAACTTTTCCTGTTCAAAATGAACAATTTGCCATTGCTACACGAAGAGCGCTCACTCTCACCAGGCAACCCTACCTCCTAGAGATTATTTTATATACTATAATTACATTTTTCAACACAACTCAGTTACGCTGTGTTGAGAAAAGTAATCGCTGGATTGTGTTCACTGGCAATGTTTTCCAAGTGAGTGAAGTATTACATTTATGTACAGCACAGAAGCTAAATGTTTCTGTACTGCGTATATCCAAGACCATGATCTTTTCCTAACCTTAACCATAAAAAAGTTAAATATTGCTGTAGTTGCTACGAACTGATGATTAAACTTTAACTCATACAGACAGATTTTCAGTCAGAGGAAAGGAAGAGTTTGAGTCTCCTTTCACCATCATGGGGCCAAAGCAAAGACCAGTTGGATCAATGTCCAGATTTCTTGGTGTAGCAGCAGCAGCCCCAGTCCAAGCTAGAGGCCAGTCTTGAACATGGCCTGGAGGGATGGAGGTGCAGCTGGCTGATCACGTCTTCACACCATGTTAGTTTAGAGCAGTTATTTCAAACCCTGCAGCAATTTCACCTTTGCCCCAAAGTTTCACTACAGCCAGCGGGCATGAGGCATCATGGGAAAGTCTCCTTTAAGCCAATGTAAGCTGCTCCCCTCCTACAATGCATTCGCATTGCATCATGTACGATGGAAGCACCCAAGCTCAACAGTCAGCTAGGTTTACTTTGATGGGAGATGTGATTGTTCATTTTCTTATTCTGCTCTATAAAACTGAAGAATAAGACTGATGTTTGTTTTCCAGCATAATGACTCAGACTAAGAGCTTTTGAGAGGGTGGAATCTCATTAGGGATACAAGTCAACTGTGCACCTTTGTTTACAGTCAGAATGTGAAGCACTCTGAATTATACTAATGCTGCATGCTCATTATTTCTGCACAAAATTGACAAATTATGGATTGATTAAAAAGCTTACTCAGTTACTGATTTACACTCAGGCATAACACACGTGACAGTATTTTAATGAAAAGTTATAGTTATATGCCAAAAAAGGGCCAAATTAGGCCTTTTACTGGTGTTTTTAGTTAAATTGGTAGGAAACATCTGTAGCAACATGCAACCCAATCCAATCAATGATGTAAACAAGAAGTTATAGTTATTCAGTTTTGGGTGAATGGGAAATATCCACTTATGCTAAACTAACCATACATTATTTGGTATTTTAGTCTGATTTTAGTAACATTTGTAATTAAAATCTTTCCGGTTTACATTATTATCAGATGGAATTTTGTCAATTCTTTTCCTTTTCAATCTAAATGGGTCATACTATCTTTGCATGCTAATGTTAGCTTTGTCATTTGGTTCAGTTAGCTATGTGCTCCTGGCAGGTAGTAAGTAATCCCTGTCAGAAATAATTTGTTTGGTGCAACCCCTTTTAATTTAATGATACATAAATCTCCAATTAGTTAACACTTAAGTTATAACAAGGATACGTTTGAGCGTAAGAAGAGCTGGTGCAGCTGGCTCCAGAGGGTAATGTCAAATGACTTTTGAAAGAGGATTTTCTGACTTTTCATCTATAGCGCCATCATCAGTTCAAAATTTAAATTAATACTCTGGTTTGTGACTGAATGCTTGAAAAACTAATGACATACTTATCAGCCTCAGCTGTTCTTTGTGTTAATTAGCGAATGTTAGCTAGCTAACATGAAACAATAAGGCTGAATCCGAATGTCCACCCTCCAGACTTACGGTCTGAACCCTCGCGGACTTCAGTTGTATGTACTATAACGTATTCACCGTCATTACATCAAGTCTGTGAGGGCATAAAATGTGCTACGAGATGGGATTTGTAACCTTGAGTTTTTCCATGGACATGAATTGAAATTCCTGACCCTGTAACTCATTCAAAGTGTTTTTTCTGAACAGCTTTTAATGGTTTGGATATTGGCAACTTATGCATGATATGTGCTAGTCTGCTGCTTTACACCACAGCTACAACAAATCCGGTCAGAATGCTCACTGATATTTTCCCTTTATATGACTTGCTAAACACTGCTAATATTATTTTCACTTCATTTCATCATTAAATACTCGGTTGAGGACCGTCACATTGTAGATGGACAAAAACATAATTATAAACAAATCCAAATATATAAGCTATACAAGCTATACAAGCAACAAGCTTATAAAGCACATGGGTGTGAAGATATACTGTGTGTGCATTATACTTCACTACATCAATAAACTTGAAAATGATGATGATTATTGTATCATTGTAAGCATGTTAGCATTCTAATGTGAAGCTTTTCACTCCAACACTATTTGTGCTTAAGTACAGCCAGAGCTGCTGCAGATTCTCCTCTTCTAAACCTTTCACTCTGTGTCCTTCACCTTTTTTTTCTTCTTATCTCTTTTCTACTCTGTATATCTTTTCTCAGCTCAACCTTTTCCTTCCTACTTCTGTCCTGACTTTCTCCTCAGCTCACTCTGGCTTATTATGCTAGTGTGTTGAAAGCATGTAGAAGAACATACCATGTATATGAATAAACCATAACACATGTGTCCTAGAAGTCTCTCTCACTCTCTATCACTCTTCGTTTGTCTGTATATCTTTCTCCCATGATCTCCCTCCTGTCTGTCACCACTTTGTTCGCTCTCCGTCCATTTTTTCTTGTTCCTATGTCTCCTTATCTCTCCCTCCTGACCTCAGACGAGTTCATTGCCTACCCAAGAGATTCACCATCCACAGCTCTCCTTGATTGAACCGTGAACCCTCAGAACTTCGGCGTTAAGATTCAATTTGTTCTGACCTGAGCAAGGGGCGTGTATGCCATCATTGTATCATTATATTAGAGGAAGGGGATGGCGCCATCACAGCAGAAGAGACAGATCAGATCCTGAACGTAATCATCCTAATGCCCCCCAGCAGAGAGCGGAGAGTATCAAACAGGATACGGGGTTATGGTAATGGAGTGGAAGGCTGATTGAGATTTCAGTTAATTAATTAGGTCCCGAGAGAGGGCTGGGCTGAGGAGGTGCGTTGGATTGTGCGCTCCGAGAGAGGGAGGCAGGTGGGCTGGAAGCAGAGGGTGAGGATTGGGTTGGCACATGAGCAAAAAAGACAGAGAAAGTGAAAAAAAGATGGCTGAGATGAGCAAGAGTGTGTCAGTGTACAGATGAGGAGGGGGAAGCAGGGAGGTGGGGCAAGGTGAGGGGGTGTGCATCCATGTACAAGACAAGGCTAGAAACAGAAGGGCATGTTAGGTTGAAGGAGTTTTTTGCCTACAGAGCCATAGCAGACAGATGATAAGACATACACAAAGAATTTGAATTTGTCAGGGGTGTAAGTAAATACAGAGAGATGAAAAAAAAAGAGACATACAGACAGACAGAGACAGACAAAGGAGGGTTAAGTTCAAATTGCAGTGTTCTGGGGGGAGACGCGGAAGCTTCTGGTCTCTGTGTAAATGTCAAGCTCTCACTTCTCCATAATGACCCCTGAATCACCAACAAGTAAGTCCAGAGCATGAGGAACAGCCTGCTGACTCCATTATCCACGGGCAGGTTAGCCTGGGGCTCTGGCACCGGAAAGACTCAAGACCTGAAGGTGGTGTAGTCAGAGGATTAAAATCCCATCATAGAGTTGTCCTACAGAATACAGGACACGGGTCACTACTAAAGCTTCGACATTTCCCATGTTTCTGCAAAGAAAAGTCTAGATAGTACATCACAACCCTCTCACCTGATGGTACGTTGGTAATGGATGATTTAAAAATACATAGTAAAAAAAGTCCACAGCCAACATTTTAAGAATAATGAATACATTAGCTGTACATGTAAATGATTGTGGTTATAGTAAACAAACTCTGGTTAAAGCACGGTCAAGGTTATACAATTACAATTAATTAAGGTCATTGATTAAGGTCAAAAAGTTACCTAACACCAGACTGATCTCTCTGGTTTAAAGTTTCAAACCCTTCTCATCTCAGATTACACCCAACATCACTGAGGGATGTAGCTTCGTTGGTTTCACCTGTAACCAAAACCCACAGTATGTCACAGGGTCCTGGAGTACTGCTATACATTACTGCAGCAAGGTGAATTTAAAGTTAAACCACTGGAGCAAAAAAAAAAGATTTTCATTGTTAAGTTACCCTTGAAAGAAAGATCATGGTTTAGCATTGCACTCCTGCAACACACGATGGATGCTTAAAAAAAAAAAAAAAGGTATCAAAATCGATGCAGCAGAACCAGAGATATTGTCTTTTTTATTCCACACATTCTTCTTCCTTATCGAAACCAGGCTCATAAATTACCCACAATGCAACTCGACCACCGACTGTTCAGTCTGAGATTCAGGTGTGTTACACTAGTAGTAGCCTTGAACCACTAGCCTCAAGCAAAGATGAGAGGTACGCTACAGAAGTCTTTTTTTCATTTTCAAACTTGTAGAAACTAGTGTTTGTTGTTTAATTTGATAGACTTGGGCATTTTAGTTGTATTTGTGTATTCTTTTCTATTTTGCTTGCAAGAAATGATTTAACATTATTTTTTTATTAAATCATTTGTATAATTATGTTCAATTTTAATTGATTTTCATTACATTTTTCATGATTGCAGGAGCTCTTCAGCCACTGAGCCTGAAGGTAGATCTCTGTTTGCATTTGAATCCATATACAAGACAATGATAACAAATTCAAGCTACAGTCTGTGCAATTTAAAGTTGGACTACCTGAGAGCACATGAAGTTACAACTAATTTGATTTGGCAAATGCATTTTGTGGTAAACCATGCTCGTCAGATTATTATTATTTTTATCAACATAACAAGGAAAGTTTATTGATTATTACCTGTAGATGTTTCCTGTCTGCACAAATGTTCATACTCAACATATCTGCAATAGGTTCACTGTAAAGATAAACCAACCATCCATCCCAGCCTCCTTGCTAAAGCTTCTGTGTGGTACAAAAATGTCAATCTTCCTTGACTGGGATAAATATTGCCAGCCAAGGTGTCCTCCAAAACATATCTATCAAAGCAAATTAACAGCTTATAAACATCATTTATAAAGGACAGGGTTGTCATGACAAATTAGCAGCATGCATGTGATATCACAGTATCAGCAGTAATCCTCCGGGTCTCAGTTGGATTAAGTGGTTAGAATCGTAAATTGGCTCTGGCATAAAAATCTGCATCGTCATCTTTGGATATGTTTGACTGTATCTTTCCTGGGGCACCACATACTGAATTTACTGATTCTATCTCTTTTGACTCTTACTTCGAGGTGAGCGAAAAACAATAAAACCCAATCTGACATCCTTTATAACTTTTGTGATGTCATCTTTCACTTGTACTTTGGGTATCTGTACCATCCCTCTAAACAATCAATGCCCTTGGATTCTCTCGGAGTGTTTGACTGAGTTTTGTGTTCTTGAAAACTATATAACAGTGGATTGAATTCACACTAAGCAAGCCTCTATCGAATGACTCACACTGAGAGTAATAATGACTCTTGACTGTTTCAGTGTATTACACAAGTTTCCTATTTTCAACAGGGTTACCTGAGTTGGAAAGAAACACTCTTTTAGTATTTTTTCTCCAATTTTCACATTACTTTAATGGATATTCAAGAGTCTTGATAGAGTGCAGCCCCAGTAAATCTGACAGTCAAGAAGTGTCAACTCACGGAGCTGCCATTTGCACTGCAGCGTTTGGCCTATGTGGGGATAATTTTGCTGCCAATGGGACTTCCTGACCTGTCCCAGGGCAGTTTTTGTTTTATCTTTCAAACACTGTCTCTACTTTTGGGAAATGTTTCAAAGATTGGACATGATAAATGTAGACTGCAGCTCCCGAAAAATCAAACGGCAGTCATCAAACAGCAGACAGTACAGAGGGAGAGATACTTACTGCTTAACCCAGTGTTGAAAATGTAATTTTTCAGTTTTAATAGACTCTCAAGAGTTTTCTCAGTGACACGGAACAAGCATATTGTCACATTAAACAACTCTTCAAATGATGCAGACTGCATTTCAATAAGTCAAATGATCTCACCTTAAAGGTTGTTTTCACCTCTCTAAAAATGTTTACAGGAATTTTTAAAGACATACATGTTCTGGCCACCTTTGTAAATAATCACCATGCTTTGTATATGCTCCTGGGATTCCTTACAATCTACTGTGATCTTTTTTAAAATCTGCTTCATCTTTTCTTGCGAGTACTATTCCCACTTGAGGGAAATGTCTGAGTGTCTAGCAGTATAAATCAAGTGTACCTCCACTAAATCAAACAGAGTACAGTGTGGGACTATATTTCTCCTGCTCCAGCACTTAACCTTTACCTAATTAAGGGCAGCAGCTCAATAATGGTGACCAGCTATAGACGGGTAGGATTTGGCAGCTTCCTGGTATAAATAAAAAAGAATGAGTGCGATATTTTTTTTACCAAATCAACATGTCAGTCACTCTAACCTCAATACACAAAGTTTAAAAATGGCAGGTAGGGAAGGTTGACCTGTGACATACCATATGTTTCTTATCTTTGAAGTTGCTCTCTGCACTTTAGAATCACTTTTTGAAAAGCCAAGTGAGATAAGTCAAACACACTTCAACTAAATCAAACAACCCCCCAAAAAAACATATTTGGGAAAGATTGGCTGCTGGCAAAGTGTATAACCCCTGGATGAACTCAGCACACCTGACTGGACACGTGAACCTTTGCAGTTCGATCTCACTGCTGTTAAATCTTCCCCTTTCATGTGAAAGGTGTGTGGCAGGGGTGTGTTCCTGCACAGCTAACTTCAGGTATTGTTGTTCAGAATTCCGGTTGTGAAAGACTAATGGGTTGTGTAGATCACAACCACCTGGGTACTGTGTATGTATATACTGCTTTCTCCTTGTGACTTTGTTCATTGTTTGCTTGGCAAAGACTGTTTCTGTTGCTCATAATGCAAATGCAACACATGTGATATACTACACATTAGCACACATGTTGGCTTGTTGGCTTTTATTTTATTTGTTATTTTATTATTTATTTGGTTAACTAGTCCACTGACAGGTCAACTAGCGCACCATAATCAAAAGGAAACATGGATATAGTTTATGTTAAAGTGAGAAGAGTAAGCCATGTGGGTGTTGCTGGTGAAGTCTGTCTAGTTTGAACTAGCTAATTTAATTTCTATCTCTCTCTTGTTAAATGTTACCTTAGAGAGGTAATACAATAGCCAAGTTTCTATCTGAATGTAGCACACTTGTTAACCAGAAACCTGGCAAAAGACAAACCCTATTAAAGGTAGAGTCAGCAATTCTTATCCAATACACTTTGTGTCAAATTCAGCGAATATGTCCTCACGGTCCGCTAGCTGTTCCTTCTGTGTTTGCGCTGAAAAACAATCCAGTGTTCATACACATCACCAGCTCTGTAAATGGGCATGTAAACACAGTGGCTTGACGCGAGCCACACAACACCACCCCAGCCAATCAGCAACAGGGGTCATTCGTGCTCGTACACAGTACAGGGGGAAGTCATGACAGTCTGCATCTCCATCACCTGTTGAACGATGGGGTAGGGCTGGTGAACTGGAGAGAGAGAGACTCTGTCCAATTCACATAGAAAGTGTTTTCTCACAGAACAGTTACACTTCCATTTTATTAAATGTATCAGAGACAGTCTCATGGAGACCCCCTGCATTTTTTTAAGCTCCAAGTGTAATCTGAGCAGACAGCTGTTTAAATCACACAGATATCCCTCTGTAAATGTGTTTTCAACCTATTAACTGTGTCAATGAATCAATAAACACAAACACTGTTGATTTCTTACAGTGGAGCTGACGTAAACTATTTTGGTTTAATTTCTGCTGTCAGTCAGCCTGGTGAAGGCAGTTTGTCTGGCCGCTGTCCTCTCAGCTGTCCAGGAGCTGCAGCTGACAGACGGCTGCTTCAGTGGACGGAGACGCTGAACGCAGGTCGAGTGAGAAGTGAGGAGGCTGCAGAGAAGAGGAGAGTGTTGATGAACTGTTGTGCTCACATGAGATGAAATTTTTTCTGCTTGTGATGATGTGTGAGAGGAACAGAAGTGACTCTACAGCCGGCATCACTCTGAATTCTGCCATCTTTCTCTCTTGGTCGTTGCCTTGGCAATGCATGTCCATGAATTTGGGGGGCGGAGCTTCAGAAGGAGCACAAAGTGAGGGGTGTACTTGTTTGGGTGTTTACTTCAAATATAGACAATCTTTCTCCAGAATGACTGACTCTACCTTTAAAATGTGTGTTTCAGTCACATTCTTCATATGTCAGGATTTTTTCACTATTTCCACGGCACTTTGTCACATTTTCTTTTTATCAATACACCAACTTTTTATATCCAGCCAGGTGTAAAACCTTTTTTGCTATATTCACCTTTTTTTATGCAAAAATTGAAAATGTGCATTAAACATGAATCACTTGATTGAAGAATCAGCTCTGTTGCCAGGGTGTGTAATTCTTAGATCTGTTATAGTAATATTTGGTATAACCATTTAATTGGACACCTGTGCTTTATACCGCAGGTGGTAACTTACAAAGTAGCTGTTGAATTGCATCTTGACTACCAATCCCTCCACTGCATGAACCAGACTCAGGCCTCGCTCCACTCATGGACATCTGTGCTGTTCTAAGTAACATCTCAAGCAATTTAATATTGCACTCTCATAAAACGTATGGACTCACAAGTGAGAAATTAAAAACAAAAATGATAAAAAATTTGATGCAACAGAGGCCAAGATATCCTGACTTTTAGTATCTAGTATGATCATACTGAATCCTACATTTCCCATAATGCAACTCAATGTATTGTCTTTGACCCTCCATTCCCATATCTTTCAAACTCCACACATCCTCAATAATGCAGACTTTCTGTTAATAATTGAAGCTGAAATAACAGATGACATCATCAGGGTTATTAGTTGAGGCTTGACAGAGAAGTGATCCTTGTGACACATAAACTGATCTTCATGTGTAAAGTCAGAATGCGCCTTTAATAATCTTTAATACTAGAACAAAACCAATTAGAAATGCAGGTATTCAGTTACTCTGAATGTCATCTTCACTGCGCCCTTTAAACAAACTTTTGTTACTTGTTTGCCCTCCTCACAGTAAATACACAATCCATTATCTTCAGCCATTGATCACTTCATACCTCCTACGTAACACAGATTCACCAAGTGGCATTCAGGGGATGACTCAGTGAGAAACTCTACATGGATGAATTGGAATATAATGTCTTCCACTGTAGAGGAGCCAGATGGAACATAATTGAACTCTTTTTTTTTTCATTACATGACCATAATGTAATGAAAATATGTCTCTTCATCTCATAGATTAAATACTTGATTCTTTAAATTTTCAAGCTTTGGCTAAATGATGCTCATGTTCATGAATATTGATTGACTAAGATCAGAGAAGCGTGTATGTGTGTATGCTGCTTTAAGGTGGATTTTGCTCCTTTAGATCACAAAGACTTGGCACGCCTCTCATAGAAGAAATATTCCATACAGACATAGATTACCATAATTAATATTATAGCTGTGAGTCAGATGAGATTCTTAGGCCAATGAAGGATGACTTATTGATGTCTTCCACTGATGACGAGCCAGCTCAAAATATAGAATTCTCTTTTCAATTCATCCCTGTAATGCCATACAGTTATGAGGAAAGTGAAAATGAATATGATGCAAAACAGTGGATTTCTGCAGAGATAAACCATCATAACAATGCTACGAAGAAAAAATACATTTAGCTTTAATGAGGTGCAGTGATTTGGGTGGTAAAACCATAAATAATAACACTTTACACATGCTTAATAATTCAATGCTAACAGATACTATTATTGATATAGTGCCTATCTGACCCCCAACATGTTTTGACAGATATTAGAAATTGGGTATCTAAACCACATTGAACTAAAATGTATTTATATGTTGCTTAGCTGTCTTGTGTCAGTAGACTAGAGGCACCCATTTAATACAGACATGTTTTAGTCCATGATGGGTGGATGATGAATTGATTATAATGAAGTGAACTGACTTTAAGCATGAGCGTGGCTCATGGCTTTTCTCATTTAACTCTCAGCAAGAAAGCATCCAAGAATATTCCCAAAATGTCGAAATGCTATTTTAAACTAACCTTTAAACAGCACTTTGTCATATTTGATAGCAGGACCTCACTGTAATACTAATAATAGTCAGTCAGCCATCTATTGTTTTGTTTGATCAAACCTTATTATTAGATATTTATAATGAAGTTGCAAGTGTTATACAGGGGACTGTAAAAAAAAAAAAAGTGTGGAATTAAAGTGCATGTTTTCACATCGGACGACGACAATTGGATTCAAAATGTGAAAATCTATCAAACTTGCAATGTATAACAACAACAAATTACATTACAAAATGTCTTTATGTTGTGTGATACCATTAGAATAATCTATAACAAGTATGACGATTTAATTTGGACCTCCAGGGTTCCAGGAAAGTAAAACAGGTGTTTCAATGTATGGTGACTGGTAGTTGGAGCACTAGAAGGTTCGGATGGGAAGTAAACTTTTCAGGTTATTTGGGTTAACATATAGGTTCATAATTCTTCAAGTCTGTCTTTATACAGTCAGATTCCCATATTTACAGTCATGACATTTACAGTCTTTTTAACATACAATCCCCTCTTTGTGTTTCCTTGGACAGTGTTTCCCTGTTGAGCTGCGGTGAAAGTATAGTAACAAAAAGAGGAACTTTGGCACTAAAAAGACTGTAATGTCGACAGATATCTACTTGCTTTGACTCACTGGGACGACTGAAGCTACATATGAGCTTCAGATAAACTTTTAAATACATTTTTGCGCAGAAGGACTGTGGATTTTGTCCCTCATCGCTTACATTGTAAGTGCATTATGAAGGGATCTTCTAATGTTCAGTATGAACAGGACGAATGATTACGGCAAGAAAAAACTATTTCAATGTTCATTTGGGCACCTGACTTGTTTTAAGACAGACTTGAAAAATTGTGAGTCCGTCATTTAAATTATAAGTACAACAGCTGACCAAGAAAGAACACGTACAATGAAGAAACTATTTCTGGAACCCATGTTTCCTCCCACTTTACCAAGATACTCAGCCAGATATTTCAAAGCTTACTTCTTTATTACTTTTATTTTATAGGCAAAACCTTTTAGAGCCAGAATGCTCCTCTCCAGTTGAAATTTACTAGCATAGCAAAAATCAAAGCACCTTATATCTATTAAATCCCTTTTTTTTCTATGCAAAAAATGATTAACTTTAAGAGTTTCCTAATTCCTGCTGCTTGCTTTACTGCTCGCAAAAATGGGGACAAATCTGAAATATGAGAGATTTATGCAGAACTGGGTTTGCTACTTTGCTATTAAGCCACAAGCTACATTAGGTAATGGAATTACTTTAAAGTCGTCCACTACTGTCCAAAACACCATTAAGAGTGGTGACTGGATGAATTACTTTGCTAAATTTGAAATGAACCCACTGTGGCCTTTCATGGTTGTTATCCATTACCTGCTGAAAATGTATATTACTTTACATTTACACACACAATTCAGACACTGCCATATTGAGAAGAATTCATGAGCCTCGCCATTAGTTAAAACATGTAGTTATTCAGAGTGGTTAACTGTTTTGGTTATAGAGGCTTAAGTGCATTTAAAAAACGTGCTCTTCTAAACAATCAATTATCCACTTAGATGAGAACACATTAGCTTGATGAATGATGCTATTCTTCTTAACAAAACCTTCATGTTCCCTGTTTGGTTTTATCCTCAAATACACAACAACCAATGTCCAAAGTTTACAATATGATTCAGCAGGTATAAAGCAGCTGGTGGAGTGAGCAGACTGCTAAGCTGGAGCTTATCATTACTTCATATACTTGGACTGAACAAACAACTGACTTCACTATGAGTCATTGGGCAATTTGTCCACTTGATGATCTTTTTTTCCCCAAAACACCACTTTGGCTCATCTCATTTTGGCTTTAAATACATCCCACATTGTCTTTAAAAGGGATTTTAGATTGATCTTAGTTGCTCCATTGCAGACAGTCTGGAGACAAGACAATTGCAGTCGTAATTGTGAAAACCTCAATAAATGCAATAAATGTAATTGTCATCTTTTGTTCTGAAGCTTATTCAGCCTTGTGAAGATGTATTTAGGTAGTGTGACAATTTGAGTGTCCATTTTCCCCAGATGACATGCCAGTGAAAAGAAGTCATTTCTACACATTGAGACGCAGTAGTAGTTCCTTTTGGCACCTTAACAGTGGGAGCCATTAATCGCCCATTGTCCACTGGCTAAGAGGCTCAGTGGAGCAGTATCACTATATTAATTAGGATGTACAGTGCCTGCTTAGAATGTAAAGTGAGTCAATTAGTTCGCATATTCACTTCAGTTCAGCGCCTCAAGTCCAAATGCCCTTTAGAATCAAAAGAGTGGACACATTTGATTTCTGCTCTGCTGCTTTCTCACAGCTTATACTGGCTCTCTGTCATCTCCTCTCTCACTCTCTCACTTCTTCTCTCTGTGCCTCTTTTAAGGTGGATTTATAATTCTGCTTTAAGGAGTTAAGGCATAGCTATGCATCCGATGTACGTAGCTGCCAAAGATATGGCATAAACTATTCCATCTGATGTGTGCCTCATGAAAAATGGAACTACACTTCAGGGCTAAGGTGGCTGCAGAGACATCACGTGGAGACTGCAAGATTTGTGAATGATCGGCATGGGCTGCTTGTATTTAAGAATGTAAATATAGTTTTTGTGGGGGATGTAATAAAATCATAATACATCCTGATCATGTACAACACATCTGTCTCACAATACAGTGTTGTCATATTTAGGGGGAGATTCTAAACCCTGTCTTGGTTCCTACATGGTCTTTGGAAGTCAAAGTCATCCACCAGGAGCCAGTGGAAAGATCTCAAGGATGCCATTCACGTGTGATGCCGGCTGATGCTGTGACTGGTTTTGAGTCACTAGTCCCACTCGCTGATAAAAAAACAAAAAAAAAACATGAAATGCAGTTTGAAGCTCCAGCAAAGCTAGTAAGTAAATCTTGAGTTGAGATTTCTTTGCCACATCTCGAGGTCAAAATGAACCTTCATGCTCAAATATTTGGAGTTATGTGTTTCAAGCTCTGGTTTGTTTAGCCACATGAGAACAGTGCCATTTGAACTGCTGGAGAGGTGTTAGGTACAAATCGATCTCACCCACTATCAGTTCGGTGATGTACAGCATGTTACTAATCTTATAAACAGTACATGTATCGGCCCAGCTTTATAGTGAACTCAGTGTAATAGTTTAAACCAGAAACAGTCTTTAGTCAGGAGAAGGTTCAGTCATAAACATTGCATCACAGCATCACAGTTATATGATCAATTATCTTAGACAAAAATAAACTGCCTCAATAATCACTGACACTAATCACTACAAATCTTTGCTGATTTGAATGGTTTTGTTCAGTTCAGTTCAAAGTGATTTGTAATACTACATCTTATTTAAACTCAGGTAGCACTACAGAGATACATGAATGTGGTTCTCCAAGCAAAGACCAAGAAAAAAAAAGCTCTGCTTAGCTAAATATACATTATCTCCACTCAAAGGCCACTTACCTGCTTGCTCTGGATATTTCAACGGTATAACATGGTCTTTGTTAGCAGATGATGTTTGCTCAGTGGTCTACTTTTAAGCCAACATGGAAGAGAAGTGCTAAAAGTGCCCCAAATAATGGAAAGTTCAAACATCTACAGTTCCATGACAACCGAGTGGTCGAAAACTGAATGGTCGTAGGAGTAAGTGGTCCTTGAGTGGAGACCGTTATATCAACTGCTGTTTGCAAGGTCAACAATGCACCGTCAAACTTGATGAAACAGTCTGGATTAGTGATTAGTGTTGTATCCATTCGCCACCAAAATCCATAAGCTGCCAAGATGACGGGTTATCAACACTGCCATCTTCTCCTCCTCCTTCTCTTCTGTTCTCCCTTTCTTTGAACTGACAAAGCCAACCCTCCCCTCTCATCTCCTGTCCTCCCTTGGTAATAGCACATTAGTTTGTAGGACATAAGTCAGTAAAAATGAAAGCATATGGCGCGTAATATTTACTTGTAATGAGCCCAAGTGCCACCATGCGCGGAAACCAAATTATGAGTGCCTCATTTTGTGGCAGCCCAATAAATATTTTACCCTGTAAAATTATGGATGACGTGGGGGGATGAGAAAGCCACCTGTTCTTGTCTGCTAAATGATTTACCAGATGTCTCGTCGTTTTTTTTTTCTTTTTTGTCTTAAGTCATCTTCCCATTCATTCCCCTATTTCCCCTTGGTCCATGTGAGAGAGGGAGAAAGTGTGTATAACAAAAATAGGAGATTAAGGAGAGAAAGGCGAAGACAAGATATAGTACACCAAGAGAGTGTCAAGCTAATTTAGGAACAGCAGGAGTGAGCATGAATGAGATGCACAAATCTCCATGTGTACTCTTAGCACTCCTGAACTATTCAAGCCTTGTGGCACTGCAAAATGTTCTTGCCCGTTCGCTAAAGTGCCAAAATCGGTGATGCTAAACATCATACATCATTGATGCTAACACTATTTCAGTGTCATCCCTCTTGTTTTCTCACATATTCCCTCTTTTGATGAGATTCATGTAATGAACTGAACAAGTTTTACAAGCAAATACTGCAGATGTTGCTTTTCTTCAGTTGTAGCTGATAGCACTTCACGTTAAGTCGTTCTCATAAAGGTGTTAATGCATAAGTGCATAACAGGGAAGGAAAGTGTCTGAGAAATATTGATTATTGCCAAAGCATTTGTGGACTCTCCAAAGTTTGAGATTGATACCCCATTTGAAATTGATAACAGATTTGTATTTGTCTGTCAAACTCCTATGAGCGCATTTAGTCACAAAGATGAGGAGGAAGTAACATTTAGGGATGAGGTGGCCAGGTACGATTAGCTGCATTTACACACACACATACACACACACACCATCAATGACAGATAGACATTACATATAGTTACAGATAATAAATAAAAATAAACAATGCAATCCTTAATACAACACAATATTCATAATTAGAGGTACAATGCTAAGTTTCATATCAGCATTTGCATGAATACAGTACTGGCCATAAATACTGGATCAGATAATGATGTACTAGATGATGTACTAGATGTTGATACTAAATATATACTAAATATACTCTGAAAATATACACTTTTGTACCTCTGTACTTACATAGTTGAATGTTGTGCCACCTGTTGTAAAGAGAAGAATCAACAACATGTCTCATAGCAACAAAGGCATGCCATCAATATGTCACCTGTTTGGAAGTGTTACAGAAGCATCATAGAAAAGAACACACAGAACTGTTACTATAGGAGATCAGTAACAAGACTAATTTGGCAGAAACTTAATGTTGTGATAATGGAAACTTTATATATGTATATATATATATATATATATATATATATATACATACATAACCACACACACACACATACACACAAACAGACAACACACACCAATCCACACAGATTTCATTCTTTTTAACACCAGAAGATCTCTCTCTCTCTCTCTCTCTCTCTCTCTCTCTCCCTCTCTCCCTCTCTCTTTCTCTCTCTCTCTCTCTCTCTCTCTCTCTCTCTCTCTCTCACACACACACACACACACACAGATCATGCTTCCAAACAAAGAGAGAGGTGGCATTTCGACATTAAGAGGAAGAGAAATACACAAATCCCTCCCACTCTACCTGGGATTTGGGCCAACACACACACACACACACACACACACACACACACTCACACACCCTCTGTCTCTCTAACTCTTGGGAGAACAGGAGCTTAGTACAGGAGGGCTCAGATGGTGTGTGCGTTTGTGTGTGTGTGTGTGTGTCCTCCCACCTCCTCATGTCTTGAATAGCTGTCTTTTCTTTTTTCCTGTTCCTTCCTTTACTTGTCTCTTCTTCTTCCCCATCGTTGTCTCTCTTCCTCTCTCTATATTTGTTCTTTCCTTTACTTTCTTAACCTGACTCTTTTTCTCACCTCCTCCTGCTCTTAGTCTGCCAACAGAAGAACTTCCTCCGGAAGTAGCAGACCAAAAAGTAATAAATGCAACAGTGATAACTGTTACTACTATCACTGCCAGAGCAATAAATGTTACATTTTATCTGGGTTGAAAATGTTTTCTAATGTTTTATCAGATACATACCGTCCTTCTTCATAAGTGTTTTTACAGCGCTAGTCAAACCTGCATTAATCAAAATTTCTGTATTGCATTGAATGTTTTTTAGCCTCTTTTAGCTCATTGTTTTGATTGTAGATCCCTCATATTTACTGTTTAATGTAAATGTCTTTATTGATGCACACAGAGAAAGGTGTTTCGAGTAAACATAGGTCGATTTGCAGTTAACCAAACACACACAACAGAGCTGTACTGGACACATTTATGTCATAGTCAAAACATATATGTCCACACCAGCATAAAAAAACAGTCGCACCAATGGCTGGAGGTGATATCCATGCACGTCGGTGCATGTTCTAGCCTTGAGCTGCTCTAATCAACCTCTGTAGGAGATATTTTTTTGCTGTTTCTAGAAAAAATGATAAACTGTCCACTATCTGTTGACCTAGAAGAAACAAAGTTAGCAGCTAGCAGTTAGCACAGTTGGGTATGTAGAAGCTAAAGAGCCCGATATGTAGGCTATTTAGCGTTTGTTAGAGACCAACATGCAGAGCTAAACGGTATACAGCGTGTCTGGTGAAAAGAAACATGACTACAAATACATGTTAATGCTGCTAGATGTGTAAGTAGGTGATGCAGTGGTTTGCTGTTTCTATCTGTATGCTTGTTTTAATGTTTTATGTTGCTAGAAGACATCTCAAAATCTTGTTTGCAAGTTGCCAGTTTGGCACATTGTTTTAACAGTACCGGTGTTGATGACTACCTTGCTAGCGAAGATATAAATTAGCCTCGGAGTGTTGCTTTCATCTTTACTTTTGCTTACTTTTGCTAGAGCTAGGCTAGCAGTTCCCTGGAAGCTCCCTGCTCTCCAGCTAAACATATAGGCACACATGTACTTACCTTTGTACTGGATGAGCTTGTAATGAATAATTTATCCTTTTTTTTTAATGATTATATGAGTTCCACACTATCTTCTGTTTTATTTAGAGAGATAATACATTTTAATGTTACTTAAAAAATCCAACAGTTATTATATTATCAATAACTATGTCTTATCCTCTCTCATTTTCTTAATTTCCTTCATTCTTGCTAGCTAGTCATTCTGTATCTCTTATGTCAACTTTCTAACCCTCTCCTCCTTTTTCTCATACCATCTTCTTCTTCTCTTCTGCCCTTTTCTTTGTTTCCCTTTCACCTGCTCTGAAAAGTATTCTCAGCTTCTTTCGCCTCACTTTACGTCTCCTCTCTTCTCCTCTCTCGTCTCATTTCCTTGCTCGAGCTCCCTCTCTTCTCCTCTGAAAGGTATCACCTCTTGTGTCCTGGATTCACAGCTACGCTATTACCATGGGGACTGTTACCGAGGAGATAATAAGAGCGATAGAGAGACAGACTGATGGAGTGGTGGCGAGGGAGGGGGCGTGTAGGGAGGGGTTGGTGGACCTCGGCTTCATGTGGCCTTCTTTGGCTCGGTAGGACAACAATGTGGAAAAATTATGGAGACAAACAAGGTCGGTGGATTGATAGGCAGGTTAAGAGCAAGAGATGGATGAAAGGGAATGTTGAAGGGAGAATGAGAGAGAGAACAAGTGTGGAGCAAAGAGCAAGAAAGGTAGGGGATGTGTGTTTTATTTATTTCTTTAAGAAGTAATTGAGAGAGAGAGGCAGGTAGGTAATGAAGCCTGATCTATATTTCAAAGGCTTGACAGTACAAGAGGACTGGTAAGTGGCTCAAAGACATAGAGGGAGCGATGAGAGAGAGATGAGAGAGACTGACGGAGGGAGGGACGATGGAGGGGAGATGGATTAGAGGAAGAGGACAGAGTGAGGATGCTATGATAAGAGAAGAAGAGATGGGAAATGATGAAAAGGAAATGAGAGATAAAATAAGAGGAGCGGGAGGCTCTGCCTATTGAAGGAGAGATTAGAAAAAGGAAAAGAGGAAGAGGGTGTAATAGCAGGCAGGTGGTAGAGTTGACTGATATATGAGGCAGATATAAGTCTTTAATTAAAAATCGGATCTGCTCCAGTCAGTGTCATCCACCTCTGACATGATGGATATGATAGCGATGAATAGATTGTATTTTTCCCTCTAAAATTCATCAATATTGTAACACCCTGAATCTGAATTATTGTTTTCCGATTATTTATTTTAATGGTGACATTACAGTGTCCAGATAATGCCTCAGAAACCACCAAGCCATGTCGAAAATAGTTCTGATTTCATGAAGACATGTTGAAATGTACTATTTAGTTGCATCTTCCATGACAACCTGCCTTGTTCATCTACCTGGTGAATGATTTCTAGTGATGTTGAAACTTGTTGAATGCAGCAGCTTGTTTTCGGTGAATCTTGGGAGACAAAACCTCCAATGATAACAGTAACAAAAAATATCCTGTATCAGGGCCGTGTTTAATTTTAAACCAATGAGGCTGCTGTTTCTTGGTTAAACTGGTATTTCTGTCTCTTCTACAGATTATAGATTTCTCTCTGAGTGAAGGTTTCACATCAGTATAAAAAGCTCTTCCTCTTTGATTCTGAGAGTACGTCCGCAGTAAACACAAGGCCCTCTGAAGCCACGTTTGGACAGGATTAATATCACAGGGGGAATAATTCCCCTCCTCCCTCATAATAAAAGCTGTTGTTCAGAGTGGCATTCTAGCCACTTGCAAATTACATATCATTGTCTATTACAGGAGCCGGCCCTATAATAGACAATTATATGCTTTCAGAAACGTTCTCCGTCATCAGAAATGATGAATCTTAAAACACTGTGTCGGACAAGTAAATTGAGCTTTTGTGAAGTGATGATGTAATGTTAGCTTGCTTAGTCATGGTGGGTGCTATGTGGCAGTGAGGAGGAAGAAGATACCTTTTGTCAACTATTACCCGCTTTATTATCTTTAATGTTAACACAGATGATCACACAACGCAAATGTTGCCATTCAACTGTATTTCTGGTGATTTCATCATGACTTTGCAATCATGAAACAGTTACAGTGTCTCAGTTCAGCAGTGCAGGAATTGTTTTCCACTAACAGGTAGCTTTTTTTGACTTCAAAATTGCTGCAGAGGCAGGAATGTAAATGAGAACAACAAAACTGTGAGAGAACTCTATAAAAGTTTAAACAACTCAGCAGAGTACAGTTTTGTCTTTGCAGACCAACAGTTCCCATTATTCAACTTAAGTGTGCACAAAGATCTTTACAGAAAAAAAAACAACTAACATCTGTCTCAGGAAACTTATCCTGTTACAAGCTAGTGGAATCTACACCCATCCATTTATACAAAGAAATAAGAGAAACACATCAATAAATGGCCTCAAAAATGTACAACAGAGTGTAGAGAGGTGGATATCAGGCTGCAAGGAAGGTGTAGATCTATGTGTTCGAGTAGATGAAAGAAAAGGAGCGTGAGCATATTATTTTTGAATCATTTAACAGCATATATTATCAGCATGGCTCCCCCGTTTGACTTGACGGAGGGTAATGTCAGCGCTGCAGATAAGGAGGGTGATGATAACATGAATGAGACTGATTGCATGTTGAAGAGGGACATGAGCAGAGAATAACAGTGATGGTAGTGTAGCGTAAAATGAAAGCCTAGTGATGAGACAGAAGGGAACGAGAGAGGAAGGGCGTGCATAAAGTATGGAAAAAGAGAAGAATAAGAATGAAGAAGGATGAGGAAGGTGAGTAGTAGAATAGAGCTAGGAGGCACATGAGGACATAAAAGAAGAAGAGAGAATAGAGGAGAGAATATGAATGAGGGGGGGAACAAGCTTCTGAAAAACACAACAGAATGTACAAACTACTGCTTACCACTATGCTTTCCCAAAATGGTCTACAGAGTTGATAAATCTTAGAATGCTAGCTTGATGTTTTAGTGTGTATGGGGAGAATACAGTCTTACATACTGTAAGACTGTTCAGTCACAGTTGGGGGCTGTGTGGCAGTAAAGTGGATTCTTTTAACCTCTTCTGTCATCAGTCATTTCAACTGTTGTAAAGCCGATCACACAGCAAATCTGTTGTTATCAAGTAGTGTTTAGGCTGATTTTGTCAAAGTTGGAATCAAAAGGTGACAGCAGAGACAGAAAAATATGTAAATGTGAACATCTATCATGAGTTTGGCTTCATTTGAACACAGTTAAGGTGGTCTCAGAGAACAGGCTGACCCTCAGCAGAGAAACCGGGGGACGAGGAAGAAGAGATTTACCCATTTTCCTATTGTTTAGGTGTTTCACGACACAGATCTTTACAAAAATGAGCTGAAAATGTTGGTGCTGCACCTTGATTTCACACTAAAACAGTGTTTGAAAAGTCAGACTCAGTGTTAACATAGTCTAAGGGACAGCAGTTGTTGGGTGCATCAAAAACCAGCAGGAAGCATTTTTACCAGAATCAGAATCGGTGATTAAGAATATGCCAGAGACAATATATCACTAATTTATAATGTTTCAGGTCACAGTGTATTAAGTGTCAGGTTTTTTATGGAATTTGGTCATTTCACCCTTTGCAACAAAGCTGCATGGTTGAGGGTTACAGTTTACTGGATTGGCCGTCCATTAATTTAGTCTAAATAGTTACGACCATAATGTGCATTCACTGTATTCACACATTATAGCATAGTAATAAATATGACTTATACATCTGGTTATACAACATTCATGTGTGTCGACCATAACATGCATTTGTGTTTGGGCTGTCAGTAAACTGTGTGATTATAAAGACTAATTTGAGTCACACATAACCTACCTTTAGGCCTGTTTTTTTTTTTCCTACAGACCAGACACCGCCTGAGGTCACTCACTCACTCTGTCAGCAAGGGACACTGAGGACAGGGACGGGGACAGGGGACATGTCGGGTAGCAATAAGTCAACATAAAATATAAATAAAAAGTCCCAAAAAATAGGTCAGACGTATCAGAATACGCCTTCCACAGGTTGACTCTCGTTTCATTGACTGGACGCATTCATTATCCGTTTTCCTTGTTTGTCTCTTCTCCAATAGTTAACTGTGTGCATTCTAATTTTTATATAGTGTGTGTGTGTGTGTGTGTGTGTGTGTGTGTGTATGGAAGAATTGGAAGTCAAAAAGTATTGGTCTGTGTTAAGTGTGGCTCTATGTGTGTACAGCCTCTCTGTGTTTGTCTGTGTGTGCCATCAAGAAACCCAGCAGTCTGCCATCTGCCCCCATTCTGTCACCTCAGCAGTGAAACACACACACACACACACACACACACACACACACACACACACAAAATCGCTCCTCAAATTCTGCCACCTTTTAACCATGCAATTGTTTTTTGAGAGCGTCGTTCTCTGACTCTTAAATGTTGAATCTTGAATATTTTATTATAAATCATTAACCACATGATACAGAATGCACATGAAAAAAGCAGCAAAAGAAAGATGCCATCCAGAGACAACACATTTATGTATTTCAGGAGGTTTAACTCACATGGTATAAAGATGCTGTTTGATGCTCACCTCGGGGGCACAATGTCATTAATTTTCAAGGTGATTTCCAGGTTTCACGTCCGTGTGCATCAGATTCATTTGGACTCTTTTGCACGAGCAGGGTGACCAGTGTCTGGTTCTATCAAGCTGCTTGTTAATGTTGTGTATACAAATTAACACATTTCAAAATTATACTCTTGAATGAATGCAATGATGAAAACATAATGACACCAGACAGTTGCTGAGATTCTACTGCATGCATTTGTGTGTATGTGTGCGTATATCAAAGTCTGATTGAAATATAAAATTTTGCTCACTTATAGTGTTAATATTTATTCAGCCCGTTTTCAGGCCGCATATTAATTCTCTAAGGGGGGTTGGTGATATTAATATTGCATGTGCTGATCAGTGTTTTTAATCTAGCTTGAGTCGCAGAAGTGGGATTTTTTTTTTCCCAGACGCCAGTAATAAATACAAACCCAGTTATCGACTGTTTTATAACACTTCATCAACTCTGTGTGCAATTTGGGTCACGTGATGTTCTTACTACATTAAGAAACTACAAGACAGTGTATTTATTAAATAATAACATTATCATAGTTGTCCTTCTATCACATGTTAAGATTCAACAACCATTTTTTATGTTTGTCTCCTTAACACCTGCAGAGCAATTTTTTAAAATTTAGTTTGGTGACATTCTAAAAGTTTGCTCTTAATTTTAAGCAAGATAAATGAAAGACAGCAGGACACCAAAACTGTCCTGCCTGGCAACCCAAACACACACACACACACACACACACACACACACACACACACACACACACACTAAATGACACTGAAAAATCCGTTATGACCCACACAATCCATGCCACAAACAAAATGTCAAAATGAAGATGTTACAGTGTAAATGTGTCTATCAGTGACTAGCCAGACAAATAGAAATGATCTCCCTTTCATTAGGCTACACAGCCTCTACACAGCCTGTCATGTGATATTTCACACCAATTTTAACCGGTGTGCGAAGAATTTGACAAGTTCATCCAGCAGCCAGTACGCGCTGCGGAGGCTGAAGCCGACATGAAGCCTTGCTTGCTCCACAAACCGAAAATCCTTTTGTTCATGTAAAATCTGCCTGCCCGGTTTACGAGTGCAGAGCAGCTTTAGCACCCACACAAACACCCTCCACCTTAACAAACACCCACATACACCTTAACATGCACACAAGCTGGCTAAAAACACACTCTTGAGGAAACATATTTTTCTCTCAGGATGTTTTATTTTCTTCATAATGCACAAATAGATTTCACATCCCCAAAGAGTAGCTTAAAAATCAGTATTTATCATGTTCTTTAGTTTACGTTCCAGTCACAAAATCAGTGTTTCAATGCAATGGAAGTTATTTGAAATAGCATGGTATTAAACATTTTAATTTATAATTTCAGTTGGATTTTCTTGCTAAACTCCCTTTAACAGTCTTCTATTACCGTCCATTTGTTCTAATCCAGATGTGTCGATAGTCTTGTCCAGATCGCCTGCAGTTATTATCCTGCGCTGAGAGCAAAAAGCTATTTTATGAACAGCAGCAGCGAGTTATTTTCTTGGTTTCACATCTCAGTCTTCATACAGTCTGCATTACCAGCCAATTAAAACATAATTTCTTTCTTGCTAGACTGATTCAAAAGTACCTAAATGAAGGATATAGTGTTCACTCGAACCTTGTGAAAGATCTGAAGTGAACCGAGCTGCTGGGCCCCAATTAAAGCCCGATTTACATATTTAATGTCAACACAGGGGGTTAACGAGAGACCCGTAGCTTTCAATTTATTGTTCAGGATGTATTGTACGTGATCAGGCCGTATCATGCTTTAATTATATTCCCCACAGGAATTGTGTTTACAGTCTTTCAATTACCTCATGATACTAGGGACAGCGGGATGGTGTGCCGTGTGGGGGGATTTCTCCATGCAGTCACCCTGCTCGTGTTGTTTCATCCACTGTGATAGTATGTGTGCAGTTTTTTCTCTATTCTGGAACGTTGTATATCCTGGCTTCAGATTTGCTGCATGGTAATTTGATTCAACACATTAATTCAGAAATATTCAACAATACTGAAATCATAAAAGCTCTAGATTTTAAAGCAGGACCCACATGAAAGCCCTTTACCTTTGATATACTGATTTCCAATTAAATTAGCACAAACGAGTTGACACACAGTAGGCTTGGAACTTTCGGGGGCCCGCGGAGCAGTTGCCCTCTTTGCCCGGTTGGTGATCCAGCTTTGCTCATAAATTTTCATGTTGTACTAAAATATAACACTGCATCCAATGCTTCTTTCCCTGCGTTGACTCTCATGTAGTTTTAGGACTCCACTGATCTGTGTCATCATATCCCAGAGTTATAATGTGTTCAGTAATAAAATAGAACAGCAGGGAAGGTTACAGTTAAGACCTTAAACTGAACAGGGAAATTAAGGCGGTTCCCCGATGGCCTGGCTTTATTTCAGAATTTCATTACCTCAACAAGGCACGCCCAGAGGTCAAATACGTTTCATCAGCTGAAATTTGCCACAATGGCTGTCAGTGATTATAAAGTGTAGACCGTATCCAGCTGTGATCCTCTCAATGTGCCGCAATATGTTACATCATACCTTTGTTTGGAGCCTTAGGTGTCTTTGTTTCTTGTGGAAAAGGTTTAACACGGATCTTAATTTCTTTTATCTGCTGTCACTGTCATTGAGGAAGGGTTTAGCTCTGAAATGCTAATAAACACGTATGGTTTCAATGCTCGTACTGTCAGATTTCAAACACTCGTGTTCGGATGAGCTCATTAGGACTGCAGCATTTCTGTTTTATTCTTTAGTGTGTCAGTTTTCAGGTGAATGAGCGGAATTTACTCTGGGGAAACCACAGCAAAGCAACTTAGAGACACAGGCCTTTATAGAAATTCATTCCCCGAGGCATCTTTGAGAAAGTTCCCTTTGTGCGGGTGGACATATCAAATTCAATAATGCTCAGCAAAACGCCTCGCTATAATCATCTGACTGCGATTGTGTCTTCTTTCTCCCTCTCTCTTGACAATGTTTTGCCAAAGCCAAGGAGCTTTTTTTTTTTTTTTTTTTTAAAAAGGCAGAAAATACCAGAACCACTAACACTGGGATTGTGCCTCAGCTATTCTGACATTGAGTAGAGTCATTTAATTTCCATATCAAAGGGACTCCTGGAAAATCAGAAAACCTGCACAAGCTGAGCAACGCTGCTCTATCGCTCTCAACGAAGCATCTGAAAGAGAAAGAGGGGAAGGGAGAGTGTGGCAAAGAGTGATTAGAGAAGCTTGTGAGGCAAAAGGGGAGAGACAGACAGACAAGAAGAAAAATGAAGCGTTTTGTATCTTGGATCCGGAAGGTGTCTCTTCCTCACAAAGGGTGTTTTCGCTCATAAAAGGCCTGATTGCAGAAAAGGCCCGGGAGTAAATTAACCAGAAAGGTATCAGTTCTGGTATGCTGGGGGATGCAGAGGGACAGAGGAAGAAGAGGAGGTGGAGGTGTCTTTAGTGGGTATTCTTGCTCATTTTTGTGTTCCCATGTAGAGAACGACAGGGGAATATTGCTCATGTCACTTCCCTGTGGTCCTGACAGCATAGTGAAGAAAAGTGGGCTAATCCCAACGCTGTGAGAGGTGTCAAGTGGTACAAATCAGGCAGGGCTTTGTGATGTTAGACGTTTTAAACTTAAATACTTTGCAGCAGTTTGTAGCACGATGCATTGAGATATTTTCCTTGCTTATGACCAGAGCTGCAAGAAGTCTGTAAAACCTGCAATGAAAGGTTCTTTGTACACATAGCACTTGTACAGTTTGTAAAGGAATCAAAAGTTTTCTTACAGTTGAATACTTGCAGAGTGACCTCAGCCAACTTTCAATTCAACAGTTTCTGTCCATATTCATATCTGCAATCCAAATACCTTAACTGTCAGATGTAGAGGATCAAAAGGTATTTAACCGCATGTGAGAAATAAAAATACAGTGTCTGGTCAAGGACAAAAAAATACATTCAAAGTCTGTCTGTTTAGCAAAAAGCTGTATCGATGTGGTTGGTTAATGCAAATCACACAAAGCAGCAGAGAATCTGTGACACACACTCGTACAGTCAGTGCCAGATCACACTCTTGTTAAAGTCACTCATATATTTTTAATTTGACAGTGACTGTTGGCAGTATCATATGGTCAGAACTAGTGTTCATTTTGTCAGCAATTTTTTTTATCCAGTCTTAGTTTCAGTCCTGTGTCAAATGTCCTTGTTAGTTTTTAACATATTTAGTCAACCTCATGCTCTTTTTTTAGTTGACTCAGTTGTTCATTTTAGTCTTATCTTAGTCAAAGCAATCTGTAACTTTTAGTATGGTTTTAGTCAATGAAAACTGTTGACATTTTAGTCTTTTTTAGCCATCAGATTATATTGAACATTTCAATCAATCTAGTCTCACCACCAACTGCACAAAACATTCAACCATCACCGATTTTCACTTGAATTTCACAAACAACACGTTGTTTTGTTTCATGGTGGGCTATGATTGATTAGCCGCTTCACTGCAACACAACACAGAAGCAAACAGCACTGCAATTCAAAGTGGCTGAGCTTCACAAGGCAAAGCTCCAGGGTGAGCATGTTTTTAACCATGCTTACAGCTTTGAACCCAGGGATGACAATGTTGGTCAGTCACCCACTCCACCACTTTGGTCCAGACTGAAATATAAGTGTTTGAAATTTTTTTTGGTGTATAAAGTCAAGGTCACCAGAGAGTGAATTCTAATGACATTGGTGATTTTGTGACTTTTGACTTTCTAGCAGCACAAGCATGTCAAAATTTTCACTAAATATCTCAGCATCCACCAGATAGATTGGTGCAACATTTTGTACAGACCAGTGGTGGCTGGTGACTCAAAAAACTGGGGAGGACAGGAGGAAAACCAACCCAGGCGTCATGTTATTTTACACTAGTAGACCACGTATCTCTCCTTTCTTATGTTAAGCAGTAAAACAATGGCTTCCAAGATTTCAAAGGTGACGCAGCACCCAGTACGTTACAGTGAGAATTGAACACCCACTGATTTAAAACGGAAAAACAAAAACCATGAAAATCTGGAATTATTAAAAGCAAAGCAAAAACAAAGTATTTTATAAGGTCTTCTGCCTGTGGGAGGCTTCCACTCACTTTACATGTTGGGAGATTATCTTCATAGTTGCTGGTAGGCCTGTTGTTGCATCCAGTCTTCCAAGAGAAAGAGATAAGTAAAGTCTGGCTGTCTTCTTTGCATCTTGTAAGGTCAGAAGACATCTAGTCAGTAAAATATCAACACAAATCAAATGTTGGCAGTTTAATAGTGACTGAAAAAGCACTGGGGGGAAAAATAAATTGAGCTATGAATACTCACCTTTTCTTTGGATCTTGTAAGGTCACAAGGCAGAGTGGCCGTTGTCACATATACGTATTTTAAGCTATTTATTTCCACACATCAATCAAATGTGGTTTATAACCCATTCATACTTCATGCAGTTGTCATAAATATAAAGCCTCATTCATCATCCTGTGAAATAAGCTTCTTGTTAAATAGATCTGATGTCATCATTGCTTTACACTCGTATAAAGAAAGAATAATGCGTAAAAAAACACATTTATATGGGGTTGATAAATGCATGGCACACAAATGGGAAAACCCGGAATGAGAATCTATTGTGGAGGTTAAATGGCAGACAATTCGTGATGGTTGTGCCCTGAGGAGAACGGGAGGAAGATGAAATCCTGCACAGTTGACTGTAAAGTCTGTTTCACTATAAAGTCTTTATTGGCACATTTGCACCAAACAAGAGATAAACAAAAAATGTAGATCATCTTAAAAGAAAAAAAGAAAACCATCTAATTGTACCAACTGCAACAATATTATTTATAATAATAATAATATAGAGAATCTAGAAGACAAAATGAATATTCTTCTTCTATATCAAATATATTAAAATGTTGCAGCTTCCCCTTCAGACCTTTTTGTTTTTATTTTATTTTTTTTATGCTGGTGGATTTCAATCCACACGAGCAACATTTGATCCATGCAGTCATTTGTGAAGCCCATTACACCACATACCAGCATCCTCTCATCAAAGAAGATGTCTCTGGATGACAGTTCGTGTAGCTGTGGGCTATTTGCATTCAGGCTACAGCTGCTTGAGAGTCCAGCCCTGAGGGAGCTGCTTAGAGTTAACTGATCTCAACTGGAATGGCACGGCAAACATGTGGAGACAATGAAGAGGACTGTTAACAAATACCAATCAGTTTCTTTCATTTCAATTTTTGGCATTTTATTTACATATTTTATTTTTATTTTAGTCTGGCTTATTTGCAACATTTTTTAACTGCCCCCCAAACTCAGACAATGCTGCCAATGATGAATGCCAAAGTTGTTATATTTTGGCATGCAAACATTTGTAGGCAGCACCTGGATTCAATATTTTTATAAATTATTATATTATTGTTATTCATTTTGTTTTGGTTAATTGTAAAATGGTCTTTGTTGCAGATATGAAGGATTAAATTCATGATTACAATTCAATTACAATTCATAAATTCATTGTCTGTTTATTTGATGAATTGTAATATAATTGCAGTCGCATATTCCCTGTTTTGACGGACTCTGGTAGTCCCTGGACCCAACTTGAAAACACTTAACTTAAATCTAGGATCTAGAATCTAGTAAAAGTAAAATAACTTAAAAATCACAATAAATGGAAATATAAATTAATAAATCATGCTGTATAACCTTGTAAATCTCAGCTGAGACCTTTGACTCACCTGATCCAGCCCCGGACGAGCAGAGTGCAGCAGCACGTTGGACTGCTACACGCCACCATAGTCCCGCTGTGGGTCCAGCCTGGACGGCTGGGGCAGCGAGGCCCAAGGCTGCACCAGCAGAGTGGAGCTCTCCATCCCCAGTCCAAATCTATTCTCGTTGTTATTTTAACACTCCTTAACAGTCCTTCAGTGCTGTGACAACAAGCTAACTGTTGCGTTGGCTAACACAAGTAGCTACTGCTCAATAAAAAAGGGAGACGTAAATCTGAAAAAACATGCTGCAAAAGAGGTTATTTCATTTAAACACTACAACTAAAATCAACACGGTTAAAGCAGGAAAGTCAGTAAATCAGTCTGCATGGATCTATTAATTAATGTGGGTGATTCTCACAGTATCTGCTGTCCACAGCTGCTTTATACTGTATGAAAAGCTTCTCCTTCAGTTCATTAAATCCCTGCAGCATCTGAAGGCAGCAGGACTGATTCTTTGATAAATCTGCAGCCTCTGATTAGAGAAACGCTGTGCCAGAGTTTACCTTCATTAAATTGCCTGAAAACACCAGGCTGCTACAGTATAACCACACACACCTCTACACACATCAGACTGGTCAGTTATAACTCTAAATTTTGCCTGTTTATCAGGGAGACGTCAGGTTAGCAGGACTCATTATAGCTTCTCTTCCAGCTTTCTTTTCAGCAAAAGTAGCATCTCATGTTTTATCCTCATGTTTTATCCACACTGCAGTGCAAATGCTGTTGTGTAACTTTAATTACTAAACTATGTGACCATGTATGAGGTGAGATACATTAGAGTTATGGCTGAAGTAGCGTCTGTCCGATAGATGGCTTTACCAAATACATTTCTTTCTATGTTATTATAGTAAGAAACTGAGGGGGAAAAAAAACAAAAAACTACTCCATCTGTCTTTGGCTGCAGATTTGTGGTGATGTGTGTTCATGTTGTGATGCTCTGAACTGTTCAGACATTTCCTGAAGAAAAACTTTCTGTTTGTTGAGCTGTCGTCATCACGCTGTTGTTATCAACTGTGATTGGCTCAGCTGTTTCAGAGCTTTGAGACCAATGATGTAACTGGCTGAGAGAGTATCTAATAATGACCACACCCACTGATCTATATTCACCTTCATCCAGCCCTTTTTGCACTTTGCATTTTGCACTGCTGCTCATACATGAACCATAATAGCGGGTGTGCATGGAGACACCCACCCTATCCCTGCACTCCAGACCTACCATGCTGCTCTTGTTGCACTTGCATAGTTAAAATAGGGCTCTTAGTCTTATTTATTATAAATTATAGCAATGGCAATTGATGCTTTGACTTGTGGTTAAGAGTGTGCTTCAGCTGCACATGTCTGCATGTAGTTAGGAAGGAGGTTGTGGTGGAGGATTGGTTGTACTAACTTTTCAATTTAAGCAACAGGGACCATGGCTGTGTGCTAGAAGAGGCTTTTTGGAAGTCATATGGATCACTTGGGAAAGCAATGACAAACAACCTACTTTATTGTTTAGATATCAGGGATTTGTTTGTAACATTTCACTTCCCATATAAAGATACAACAAGAAAATTACTCAGCTTCTATTGGGCTTTTGTAAATGTTAAAATTGTCATAATGCAGTACAAAAGATGCAGTTTTGGAACCAAGCAGAGTCATATTTATTCAGAAAGCATTCATTTTTTTGCCAGTTTCCCTTAAGATCCTAAAAAGCAGACATTTTAAAGCAAAGAGGTCACTCCAGTTCACACTCCAGTAGATAGTCTGGTGGGTATAACTGTCAAATCTCTGTGACTTCACTGCATGATGGAAAGTGGGTTAATCCCAGTACTGTGAGGAGTCAAATGGCACTTTGACTCTAGTTTTGCAAGATGTGGAAACTTCTTTCTTTTTTCCCAGAGAAGGAGGGATTTTGGAGCTACAGAGTTGTCCGGTATCTATAACTGCAAGCTGTTTTACTCAAATGTCAGGCAAATATTACTCATGTTACATGGGTGTGTGTCAAGAGTTTCAAGTAGCACTTTAACTTCAGAAGCAGGCTTATATGAAGTGGTGCTATCACTTGTGCCTGATGTCAATTTTCTCAATGTTTAAAAAAAGGTAATATCATGACTCAAGAAGCAGTTACACCCATTCACAATTCCTCTGGAAATGTCAAAACATACTGGCATTAATGTAGAACTGTTCACACTCCACTGAAGGGACTCTGTGGAGCTTTCCTGATGTCAAGTTCCGGTGAGTGTATTGCAGTGGGACGGCATGACGTCTAATTCCACAAGACTAGAAACTCTTCGTGACAATGTGGTTTTGGAGTTGTAAAACATAAATGTATCTGTCAGCGCTGTGGGACCGGGTCATGATTTCAGCTTTATCACTTTTGATGTTGACACTTTTAGCGAGTTCTTCTCTCCCAGAGTGCAGGCCAGGGTACATGACGCAAAAGAAAAGAGAGTGGTAATCATGGAAAGTCATAAAATTCAGTTTTATAAATCACCACAGGCAATGTTCTCCCTGTGACACTCATTCAAAAGGTCATGTGAAATGTCAAAAGGGGCAGCTGTAGCCCGAGGCCATGATCACATAGGAGGCCTTTTTAAAAGCTTTTGTCAGTAATTGTTAAATTTTGGGTTGCGGTGTTTATCTTGTTCAAACTGAATATGTTTAATACAGTTTATTTCAACCTGAGTCTTAATTTCCCTGGATTTGTCATTTTTATCAGTAATTACTCCACCAAATTAATTCCCCAGGAGGCTAACTGCCAGGTTGAATGAATTTATTTGGAAAGAGAAACAAGGGGGCTCCACCTGGGCAAATCACAGACACAACTGCACTTGATGTAGGACAGTGTTTAACCCCATGTTTTCTAATGCAAACTCTTTTCAGCTGCTGTTATTCTAATTGTTGCAGTTTAACTTTTTTGACAAATTACACTTGAGGTCATTCCTGGGTCAGATTTGTTCTCAAATACAAAAGGGTTTTTTTTGGGGTTTTTTTGATGTATTGAGTTAAATGTAGAGATGAACATGAAATTGGTTGGGGCTATTCGTGCATGTCAAATAATGGCACTGATGTAAATACACTGTGTTTTGAAAGACTAGTCTGAATGATGAGGCTCAAAAATTACAGTTTAACTCTTTTACTGATTGATGGCTTGAGAGTTCTCTTATAATTATGGTATTAATATGGTATAAGGCAATTTTGAAGATGATATTTATTTTGATGTTTTGTATATATGGTATTTATAATAATTTGTTGTTCACACGATGAATTGGTTAAACATATATAAGAAAAATGGAAGCGGCCTTAGACACCACCCTGATGAAGGCGAGATAGTCAAAAATGTTGAATAAAGCATGGTGCCCCAGTCTATAAGAAGACAAGGAAAAACTTGAGAAAAAGAGAAATCCTCGGGAGAGGCAATTCAAAGAGAGTCAAATTTAGATATAACAAGGCCAATGTAGTAAGTCCAATAAAATAGGTCCAAAGAGATAAGTTCCAGGGAATAGTTTTATAAAAAAGTCCAAAAGCAGTTCACAGCAGGGGACCCAAGTAGGAGGGTGAGGATCAATTAACGGCACAATGTAGTATAATAATGATAGTAATAATAATAATGATCCAACACATTTAAGGACATGTTAGTCCTGAGGTAACCCTGTGTTGCAGCTCAGTTGCCACCAGCAGAAGACAGCGGTTGTACTCTGCAGTTCCCGCAGGGCAGTGTTTACAGCTGTATGAATGTGTGGGGGCGCTGCTAGGAAAGATCATGCATGCTCAGCAGATCTTCCCTGAATAAAATGAAGTTTCAAATAATGCATTTACTTTAATGAAAAAAAGGGAAGAAATGAAATTCACAATAATGAAAACTGGGCTAATCTCATCATTGGAGACTTGCAGTTTGACTTCAAAGATGTAAGAAATCAATACTATCGTAGTGCATCAGTATTAATATGCTGAGGAATATTGCTATAATGGAAAACAAATGAAGCGGCGTTGGGTAGATCAGATGTTCAGCAGAGGGCCGGTTAATATTTCTCTGGATTGTCTGGGGAGCTTCACAACAGCTGGGTGATGAAAACTGGGCTAATCGCATCAAGAAGATGTTCTACAGTAGCTTTCATTAAACTTTGGAGGGCAGAATCAGAGAAAAAAATGGTACTTTTTGTTGATTAGCCTCTGCAATAAACTTCAAATTGAGTCTATATCAAAACAAAGCAATCCTGTGTGTTCTGAAGTGTGCCACGAGACCCTTCGCTTCTTCTAAAGTGCACACGTGGACAAGAGTCACTAAAAACAATCTTCCTGATATTGTTCATCATTGTTGTTTCATCCACAACATCTTTTTAAATTCAACCAGGTAGTCTTGTGTTGCCACTGCACTCTTAGCCCGAGGCTTTCAACTAAACAGAGAGCAAATGTATCTGCAAAGCCCAACTGTGGCATTTCCCAGCACGCTAATGAGAAACAGGTTATTTCTACACAATATGGTGCGTGTATAACGAGACAGTATGGCAGACTCGCTGCTGGAAAAATGATTACTTTGCACAATGAGGGAGTTTCTTATTATGCTTAGCCCCCCGGTAAAATAACTCATATTTTCTGTTTAACCTATACAATGGAAAGGGTTTCATAGAATGTGCCAGAATCTGGATGGAAATGCCTTCTCTTGGTCGCAAACATGGTTGACCTTTTGAGTTCTTTCTTCTTGTGGGAAGCATGAAATCAAATCATGTCCGATTTGACAGGGGGAATGGGTTTGCCTTGTTCCTGGTCGTCAATTTCATTGCTTCAAACTTTTCTGCCATCTGTGATTGCGCATCTTGTGGTGTGTGCTTGGATCTTGTTCTCGGTTGGTTAAAATGGCGATTGTACAGACGTGAGCTGGATTTTCTGTCCAACTTGGATGAAAGTGCTTGGATTTAAAAGTTCAAACTCAGACTTACAGACATCCCAAACCCACACTCTGTCCATCTCCCATCAGGATGGACAGCATTGATCTCTCTGGGCATGTGAAGAACAGTGGGACATATTAGAGGAGAGACCTGTCGGAATATGAACAGAAGGACTGTTCAATGTCCAGACAACAGACACAAACACATTTATCAGTCAGCGAGTCAATGCATAATACACTTTCGTACATGTCAGGTTGTTCTTGGCAGTTAAAAGCCAAAGTTTAACTCAACCCTACTAACATTTTAACCATACAGACTAGTTGCTTTGGATGCAGAAACCCATATACAATGCTGGGAAGAGTTTGAGAGCCAGGACACATAATCACATCTTGAGATGATGCCAATGTACAGTATATGCCAAAATGTATAAATGTGATGCAAAGTCCAAGATCTGCACTTCGCAAAGCAGATAAAAATTGGCGGCGCTTGCATACAGTCTAAAACTGGCCCATTTACAAATCCTCAGTGGAAAGCAATTAAAAGTTCAGGTTTAAAGTTTACTTTCACTTCACGGTGACGTAAAATAGGCTATTCATGTAGCATTTCGAGAAAAATAAATGATCGTCTCATTATAGTAAAGTATATAAATGAACTATAAGTAAATGAGAACACATGTCAACTACCACCATGTCAGAATTCATTGGAAATGTACTTAATTACCTTGTGTCACAGACAGATTGTTTCATGGCACAAAATGGTGACAGACAGTTGTTATTTCAGTGAATACAGATGTAACAAACAACAACAACAACTGACAATAGATAATTGAAAAATGTACATCTTTATGTCTCTCAGTTAAGTCAAAGACATCAAGGAGGGTAAACTGGACCTCAGAAGGTTTACTGGATTTTTTTTTTTTTTTAATTTATACAGTGATATGCTGTCACAATAACAAAAAAAAATTCCTTGGTTTCTTAATATGACAAGAAAAATAATCTTGTTATAACAAGATCATGTATGAGATAGTAAATGTTTTCTTGTTTTAATTAGATCATTTTTCTAATTCTGATCAGAAAAGATTTTTGCAATGACAAAATGTATTTTATTTTCTTGTTTAAACTGGATACTATTCCTCAGTCTATAATTTTTTTCAGTCATTATGGTCTCAATTGCTAAATTCAGGCCCTGCAATAACTGTGCCTGTGGTCATGTTGGATATTATTGCTCCTAAGATTTGAAGCACTTGCACCGAGTCAGACCATTGATGCAATATTTCATGTTTAATGTTACGTGATTACAATACCTGCCTTGTTAGACAATTTAGCTAAAGTAGCTAACGTTAGCTCAAGTGTGCAGTGTTTGGTGTTCCGAGTAAGCTAGCATTAGTTTCGGTCAAAGGTAGCGAGACGTTTCCAGTGTGTGAAAGGCAACACCCTGCACTCCTTATCTGGAAAGTCCTGACTCCAAACAGAAAACATAGTGCTGACTGTAAGCTGCAACTCTGGGCTTCAAACCGGCTCCAATGCAAACCAATGGGTGACATCACACCTCGCTACATACATCTTTATATACAGACTATGATATAGACGTGGTATGGGTGGACAGCTGGATGAATGGCCATAAAATATGACCACAGCTACAGCTATAAATATTGATATTTGAGAGCTTAAAAAAATCTGATAATGATATGTTGGCTGATATGAATTTTTCTTATAATAACTGGGACCAAGAAATGTACTTTGCAGGATGTTTTACAATTGAAAAGAATACCCTTGTCTGGTTGTCTGGTGGCTTACTGGTTAAGACACATGCCACATAACTGCAACACCTGCAGTTCAATTCCGGCTGCAGACCTTTGTTGGATGTCATTCCCTGTATCTCTCTCCTCTCGTTTCCTGTCATCCCTCATCTGTCGCTGTCAGTCAGATAAAGGCATATATATATACAGTGCCAGTCAAAAGTTTGGACACATCTTCGAAGGTTTGTCCAAACTTTTGACTGGTAGTCTATATAAAAAAGAAATACATGTGTTTCTTCTCTCTGGTGGACAAACTATAGAACGGTGACACTGTTTCAAACCATATCTTTGGCATTTCTGTACTTAAGTTTCATGTCATTTATCAGCCAACATAAATTCCAACACAAACATATATGCAATGAGCTAACACTGGCTAGTGTAAACACTCATAACCGGCACCTAAATGTAAACACTAATTAGGTCTCCAAAGCTGTTGCATTTCATGACACAACATGATGGATTCTTGAATTCCTAACACATGATTCCCTGTGTTGTGAAATAAAGATCCACTTTGTATATACACTGCAATCTTGCAGCCTTGCACGAAAATTTGATTATTGCTTTAAATTCAGACTGAGGGAATCAAATCACATGGAGAAAGTAAATGCAGGCTAGGTGTAACTAAAAATTCTAAACATGTGGATTGTTTTCACAAACTCTCAGACATTTGAAAAAGCCTCAATATCCCGTTGTTTTTTTTTTCACAAAATGCTAGATTTTAATATGTTTTGACACCTGAAGACACACTGAAGCTTTCTTTTTTCATGACAAACCTCAGGATTCTGCTGTCTACATTTCTAAACCACCCTTCTCTGTGTAACATCTTCTCTGTAAACCTTTGTTCTCTCTTGATCGGCCTCGTTCCACCCCTCTCCTTTTTTTTTGTTGTGTCTGAACATATCAAATTGTCTTGACTTGACTCGCTGTTACACTTATGTGCACACATAAAAAAAAATAAAAAAAAAAGAAAGACCTGCAAACTCTCTGTCTCTCGCTCTCATCTCTGCTTCTGCTTCCATCCATCACCTCCTTCTCCCCAGTGATTACCTTAAAATAGTATTGGAGTGTAAAGTGTTGCCAGATCCCAGATGAAGTGGATTTACTTCTCTGTCTCTTTCTCTTTTCTCTTTATCATTCAGTCTTCCACTCTTTGTTTCTTCATTCTGTAATTCGTCCTTTCTTCATTATTTTTCTCACATTCCTCAAATTGTCTGACCCTTTCTCTTGGTGTTCTTTTTTATTCAAGTCCTCCTCCTCCTTCTTCTTGTTCTTCTTCTTCTTCTCCATCTATACCTCCCCTTTCCTCTCTCCCTGTGGATCTAGTTTAAATCGAGCAGTACAAAAGGAAGAGAGCTTGTCTTTAAACAGACTATAACAATCCTCGCAGTGTTTTCTCTTTGTTACAGATGAGCATTATTCTTCCACTGATTTTATTCTACTTCATCCCATTTTCTCCCAATCGGTCTTCCTCTAGAAGATGAAAAGCCGGCAAAGAGGATCACACTGTGCTGTGGTTAAAGGCTTTACTTGTTTTTTTCTTAATATACTCGGTAATCAAATTATCATTGTGCAATAAAAAGACTGCATCTTTTCTCATGTGTGTTCAGTGTTTAGTGCAGCTGGTTTTGTTGTAACTGTGACAGAAGGGATTTATCCTGCTTTTTTGGAATTTGATTATTGTAATATGCAGAAAGTTGGTCAGTCCTGACCACCAAAACATATGAATGGTTCTGTCAAAAATGCACAAATCTATGTTTTCCTAATAGATCTTGTTGTTCTTATATAACAGACTCCATGTCTTTTTGATGCAGTGCAGTAGATCCAACCAAGGCCTTGTTTCCCAAAAGAATCTGAAGGCTACTATGATCATGAAATCCATCTTACCAACCGTCTTAAGTTTTAAATGTGTTTCCCAAAAGCAGTGTAATTGAAGACACTAGATTAACAAGTGCCTCCTACCCACTCGTAGGAGGAAACAAAATCTATGTGTTTTATTTATTTTTTTATTGTTTTTGTTCATTTTAAAGTCTATATTATTTGGACGCTGGCTGAGGAAGAGTGCCAAGCCTGAAACACGTTGCAATCCAGAGCAGCCATTTCTATGTTCAAGTCTATACTTTTATCATGAACACTGATGTTCTTTGTTAAGTGATTGTTGATGTAAAATTAGTGATAATATTCAAATTGGAAGATACAGTTTAAGTAACACACACACTTTTCCTGATGGTATGTTTTCAGGTTCCATATCTTTTCTTTTCTTTTTATTTATGGTGCACATTTTTTTTTGCCACATGCTCACACAGCTGATACAGAAAAGATGAGAGAATGACATTTACAGCAGATGATGTGCACATACATGCAACTTATAAGAACTGCCACTGCTTTATCTTAAGTTTAATATGATCTTAAGAGAAAGTGTCTGCATCAAGCTGCAGCCAAATCAATTAAAGTTTACTTTCTCAACCAAGGAACATGAATTATGAAGATTTTAGACTGTTTACTGCACATCAAGCTTTGCTTTCATACTGACAATTGACCATTAAATATAAGTTACTTTCAAGTGTATTCAGCATCATCTGCAGCATCACAGACAGCCGACGTTAAGAGGCTCTTCATGCTGTGTGTGCACTTGCTCTTCAAGTACTGCATTGGGAAATGCTCAAGGAAATTTAAAAGTGTTCCTAGAATTGCTTAAAGGCTTTGGCTGGCGATTTTATATTTTTCTTATTGTCAACAAATCTCAAGCACAGAGCCAAACCAACAATGAACTCATCCTACTTACAAGTACTCTATGTATCCAAAGTCTGATATATCTTATTCCTCTGTTCTGTAGACCTCTGTTGTTGTCCAAAAACTATTAAAAACAAATTAAAAACACGTCAATAAACCACACCGCTGCCCCTGAGGAGAGTGGTTACTGTAGTTTGCTTTGAAACGGCTCTAAAGAGTAATAACAGCGATAAGATGTAAACCCTCGGGAGAGTACTGAAGTTCTTTGAGACTTTTATAATGTAGTACAAAGTCAAGAGGTTTTGTTAGTACAGCAAGCTAGTGGAGCTCTGTAAACAGAAGCATGTTTTGTGCATGCACAGTGGAACCTCACTCCTGGTTACACTTTAACCTTCAGATTGTTTCAGGTAGCATCATGGTCATATGTAGCCTGTCTGTGTTGGAACATCGATAACATAAAGCATTTTTTTCCTCCCGTTAATGGTAAAAAACTAATAACAATGCATAAAAAACACTATATTTACTAAATATACTTGATATTATTTCTGATTGCAAAAAGGGATGACTAAATGTGATTTTAGTTGGATGTTAATGTGTGTCATCTACAAACAAGGCAGTTCAGTTCAGTCCTGAACCATTATGGCAGTCTGGTTTGATCTATTGAATCGTCCTGTTGAGGACTTTTTACCTCTAAATGAACATAAAATTGTATGTTTAGCATGTTCAGCTGTATGTATGAGTGGGTTTGTGTTTCAGGTTCAGGCCTTGAGCATCATTTTAGGAAAAAACAAACGTCACAATCGCATGCTGGTTACAGTTACCGTAGTAACACCGTAGTATATTTCTTGAACCTCCCAAAGACTTCTGTCAGGTTAAAGAAGAAGGTGAAGACAGTCACTGTCACCTTGTTTACAGTCTCTTTTGTCTTCATCTTTGCACATGTTTCATCTTTGCTCCCTTTCGTCTGTGCATGAATCCCTCTCTTTTCTCTTTCACCCTCTCGCTGTGCTTCGTCACCCCGTCTGCCTGTAAATATGTGCCGGTCTCACATTAAAATGACTTTCTGCAGGCTATCAGAGTATGCTGTGGGTCTCATAGGAAGCTACTGTGCAGCCTCTGTGAGCTAGTGATGTGCAATTCTCATGCAGATAGGAAGCATGGGAGTGATGAGAGAAAGGGAGAGTGGCATAGGCAGACGTTTCTGAATACTGTATAGGCTTTTCTATCTAGGTTTTTATGTGCCTTACTCCGAGGCTCATGAATAATGGGATGGAGTCTGTATCCTGTCTGCATTATAGAATGCAAAGAAAAGCTGCCGAATAGGAGAAAGGATTTTAAAATCAGAAACACCGGTACATGACTTTTCCAAGCTTTATGCATATACTGCTCTTGTAATGCAGCTGGTAACATGAAAAATGTTTGATGATGTTAAAGCCATGAGGAGGTATGTCCTAAAATGTTAACATGATGTAGTGCTAGAGGTTAAAATACAACATTTATAGTCACCAGCCTTTCTGTGAAAGAAATAACATCCATATTTTAAATAAAAACTTTTCTTTTATAGGTATTTTAACTTTTTTTTCTTGTTTGGAATAAAACTCTTCCACCTACTGTTTTTAAAGTGATTTTAAAGCAGTTTTCCCCTCCTGCCTCCAAATAGAAAAATGACATTATATTATAGAAGAGAGAGAGCCAGGTAAGGTCAAGTATAACAATAATACAGACAGAGCCAAATGCCAAGAGACCAGGTACAGACAAGGCTGAGGAGAAATAACCCGGCTCACAAAGAAACTGAGCTATATACTTATTTTAAAAAGATTTTTTGTCCAACTGTGTATTTTTACTTATTACACAGCACCACCTATTTCTAAAGAATGTGGGTACTCATGATATAGTTATTGAAAGTATCAGACGGAACAGGTGCAGTTTCAGAAATATGCAGCTGCAAAGTACAATACATGGTCTGGTTTAGTCATAAAAGCGACTAGATTGCTGTTCACACCCTCTGAATCGCCTGTTTGTTATAAATGTTCTGAATAGAACCTGACAGGGATCATGAATTAGTGTTAGTATTTTGTATTACTAGTTCCCTCCCCTTTGTGCCCTCAAATCTGTGCCCCCAGAAGCTTAATGTGCGTGCCATTAAGGTCATTTTTGGTTAAGGGGTGCTTTCACACCTTACATGTTCAAACAAACATTGATGTATTTGCCTGCTTGGTTGGTTTGTTTAGGCTGGTGTAAAAGCTGTCAGTGGAACTCTGGTGTGAACTAAACAATCTGACCAAAACCACCTGAGAAGGGCGAGTTCTTCCAACTGGACTCTGGTGGGTTTTATTCAGGGTGTGAAAGCAAACCAACCAGATAATTTTATGATAGTACTGTATGTGATTTTAGCATGAATTGAGAAACTTTGCTGTAAACTGTCAAGGAAGCGATCTGTATAAGCAGCATATATTTCTTTATGCACGGTTGTTTTTCCCCAATGCATAAGTGAAAAACTGATAAACAAGGGGTGTGTTGTTGTTCTTGTGGACCACACTGTCCGTTAGCAGTTTCTCATTAAAAATTAAGTCACCACACAGTAACTATCCCCCTGTAATATTATGGTGCAAGACTCCTCTTTGTCATCCTGTTTCTATCTTTTCTACCATCATCATTCCTAACATGAGGAGGAGTTTCAGTCTTCAGTAACGCTCATCATCATAATTATTTTCTGTGAACTCTCTGTGACACCGGAGGAGCTTAGTTTAGTTGATTTATTTGGATAGACAGAAAACACCAAGATATTAATACATAATTGACAGAGATTATGCTGGTGAGATCAAAAACATAGATGGGCTTGTGAAGATTAAAAAAAAATGTAAAAAATAAAAATAGGAAAGAAAGAAAAAAAATAGAAATTTAAAAACAAAATACAACACAATGCTATGACTATGAAAAATAGGAGTCAAACACAAACATAACAAACTAAGAGGCAGCAAACTGTTGCAAAACATGCTGTTAGTCACTGATATTTGATTTTCCCCATGTGGGTCCATGTGGCACTGATGATGCAGGATGACATCACCAAAACTGTCCAATCAAAGAGTTAATTGTCAGTCCATGTGACTTCATTTCATTTGTAAGAAGTCATTGCGAACCGGACCAGAACTTTGTTACCTTGAACTAGACAGAAGTGAGTGAACTACAGGTGTGAAAGTGACTTGAGCACTGGCAGATTTCCAATTCAACCACTGGCGACAAAACCTTGAGGTGAAGTTCACAGGTGTCTTTGTGTGCGACTGGCATTGAGCTACCTCCTTCACCATTAAGCTAGCAATGACTTATGCATTCAATGTTTCCTTTGATCTGACAAATATTCCTGCTGGGGGGAATAAACTGCCATCATTCTCACACAGTCCTGGTTTACCTCTTCATCTCATCCTGAGCTCCAATACATCACCAGAAATGACCTGCCTTTAAGTGCTGTGGATCACACTGTGGAAGTTTTTTTTTTGTCACAAGTGCAACAAAAAAATGCCATCTCCTGACCCCACAAAGCCTTTTTTTTTTTTTTACCGCCAGGCTGGAACTTGTACAACTTGCACAAACACAATACTTCACCTGGATAAAAACAGTGAAATTTAAAACAAAAAATTTTGACCAACTGACCACATTCACCACCAACTACAGATGAGCATTTCTTCAGTTTGTAACACATGTGCTTTACACTTTCTTTGCTACAAACATATCTCATTATAAGAAATTGAGTTACTGTTGCTCCTCCCTTCGCTGTTGGTCATATTGTGCAGAAACTGTCCCTTGATGTTGTTGTTTCTGTGGCAGCTACAAAGTGAAAATTATTCTGCTACAATGGCTCCCACAATAAATAGTTACATCCATGTTGTTTACATGCTAAATTTGCATTTTAATGTTGTCTGAGCCACACAGCTACTGTCTTGCTTAAGTGAGCACTCCTGCAGGATAGAAATTCATGAGGTAATCGAACGTGAGAAAGCCTCTCAACAGCAGTTCTCTCATTATTTTCTCCACACAGCCAAAAAGAGTAGTGGCCATATTGAGTCAAATAAGTTTGTATTGATTAGAAGCTGAAAAACCAGAATCATCTCATCCCCAAATGGTCACCGAGTTGAACAAAGAAAGAGTACCATTGAGAAACAGGGAGATACAGTCTTTCTCTTTTCTGTGCCACACAGTATTGATGGACACCATGGTCTAATCGCTAAGTGAAAAACGGATGGGACTGTGGGACTGGGAGAAGAGCATTGTTGAGAGAGATGAGGAAAACCCTTCTTTGTCTCAAATTGGATCACAACCCTTGAAGAAATCTTTTTAATTTCTTATCTCCTTTTGTTCCTTTTCTCACACTGATATTATCTTCTGTGTCCGCCCTTCCTTTTACTCCAATTTAATTCAATTCGAATCACTTTTTTTTTTCCAAATGAAAAAGAAAGGTAGTTATTTGCCGACGCAAATTTAGTGCGAACAATACAGATAATAACACATCTTGGTAAAAACACTCTTGTGCTATATTGATGACTGGAGTAGGAGGGGATGGAAGGAAAAGGGCGTTATGCAACTGGAGAAATAAAAATAAAAAAAGAGTGAAAGTATAATGAGAGAGATGGGAGAAAGGAGGACATTGTGATTCGTTAACACAAGACTCATTGAGTTTCTCTTGTTCCTGCTTCCTTGAATATCTTAAATATAACCGCCAGTTCACACATATGAACTCTAAAGACCTCAGTATGCTTAAAACAAAGTGCTTGTCAGATCACTTAACAGTCACCTAACAATATTTGTAATTTAACAACAAATCCAACATTCAAATCTATTTATACAGTGGTTGACCAGGTTTGTGAAAGTAAGACAGAAGTCAAGATCTGAACTTCTCTTTGGCTCGTTTTTTACATTTCACACTTTTTTTTGCTTCTTATCACTGTGCATGGATGACCAAGCTAGTGACCAAGCTAGTTTCCACTCTGCAGATTAATCAAGTCATCAAACTACTTCTGGCACTTCCTGTGTGTACAACTGAGTGCAACACCATGAATAGATGGTTCATCACATTGAGACAACAGAGATAATAAGACAAAGACTGGAGTGGCCCCATTTTGGAACCAGATGCCACCTATTGAAAATCTTAATGAAGCGGCTGCACTTCAGTCCTCATCTTTGAAGTCTGTTCTCTTATAAAACCCCATAATACTGAGAAAATTGATGATGGTTGATGTCTTCTATGTCTCATCGTGGTATGCTAAGCAGTAACAGGCTCCTCACTGTCCCTTGAAGCCGGAGGGAGAAAAACACCTACTGCAACTATGGTTGGTGAGATGTACATTTGCCAAACCAACCACTCATCCTTGAAGTCTTTTCTCTTGTAAAACTGAAACATTCTGCTTGACAATACTTCAGGTAAAGCATGAATAGCAAAAAACAAACAAAAAAACAAAAAAACAAATATGAGGCAACTGGAATGCCCTACATGAAAGCAATTGTTTTCTTCTCTGCTATGTAAAGAAGCTTTAGAAATGGTCTAACATACTTTTAACACAAAAAACACATGGCCTCACAGAGCGAGCAACACCATGTCCCCTTAGGACGGCGCTATCTTTGAAGCACAAATGGTGGGAAAACGGATCTTAATAGTCTCTGCCTTTATATCTCTGTACGATATAACTACCAGGACGCATGGAAATAGATCACGGACACCAGGAAATGAACTCCTTGAGGCTGTGTTTCCCTGTTTCTTTGGTTATACTTTCTCTTCTTGTCTATCCTCTTTTTTCTGTTTAGCTTTTTGTTGCCTGCAGCCTTCAAGGAAAGCCATGTCAATCGGGAAATTGGTTCAACCTTTTTTTAGTCCGGAGTTAGAAAGCTCAGCAGCTACAAGCCAAATCACCATGATCATTAACACACACTGTATATTCATGGTCTCCAGTAGAGGATCCCAAATGATGCTGGTGACTATGTGATCTTTCCCATGTCAGAATTTCTCCTTGAAAACACATTTCAATATGATCAACCTCAAGAATTAGCTCAATCACATGATCAGGTTGATATGAATTTTATTCAGCTCATACTCTGTGCTCTTCAGAGGATGAACCCTCTGCATTTTGGATACACACATGTGAGATAACTCATAACATTCATGCTCAGAAGATGATAAACCTCATGGCCTTTCCAATAGTCTAATATCCAAAGTATAATATGTTGTCCCACTTTTAAAATAAAGATGTCTGTATATTGTTGGTTCCGTACTGAACATTGCAGTCTATGAGGGACGCTAATAGTGCTTTGGACTTTCAGTCTCACTGTTACACTTATGAGAGCCATTCAATCATGTTGCCAATCAATTGCATCACCACTATCTTTCCTGTCCTCTGTGCCTCTCTCTTCTCCTCTGTGTCACTCCTTTCTTTCACTCACACACACACACACACACACACAAACGCACGCTCTGTCCTTTGCCTCAGTCTATATTGATGACCAGGGCGTAATAACAGAGGTGACATGGTTGACTTGTTTTCCAGCAATTATCCTCTGGCTCATTATTGGCAGGTAGGGTATTGTACATAATGTGAGTGTTGGGTGTGTGTGTGTGTGTGTGTGTGTGTGGGTGGTATACAGATGCAAAATTCAAATAGTGTGCAGGCTGGCATGCCAACATGTGTACATATGCTGATGTGTATGCGTGTGTGCCTGTCAATATACCTGAAAAGGCTAATGGTAATTAGCAGCATTAATGACGTTAGCCAATTAGCTAACGTGCCCTGAAGAGCACTGAGCATTGAAGCAAAAGGCAGGGGAGCCATTTGTCTTCCCACACACACACACACACACACACACACACACATGCACAGAGCACTAGAGCAGGACAATGTACCTGATACACATACTAATGATACCAGGAAGTATCATTAGTATGTGTATCAGGTATAGTATATGATAATATGTACAGAAAAATAAAGGTACATGATAATCATGCATAATACAGTACACAGATGTACCTACTATCCACTCTCTAAACACTACTTGGGTACAACCTGAGAAAGAAAAGAAAATTAAAAATAAAGAAAGAGAGCAAAAGGAAGTGGAGGACAAGGACAAAGAGAAGATTTAGACAGCTAGGAGAGACAAAGAATGAAAACAAAAGTGGAAAGAAGGAAACAAACAGACAGCTGAGAGGAATGGAAATCAGATATTGCGTAATTAAAAATATTTATATTGATATTAGTTTTCAAAGCCATATTTTACACACCCATCTCCCACATTTCAAGTGACAGCACTTTCAAATGTCAAGCACCATGTTTTTCCTAACATTAATCTGTCAGACAAAGCTGCATGGATACACCTGTGAATGTGTATATGTGAGACTGTGTGTGTGTGTGTGTGTGTGTGTGTGTGTGTATGTGGACTAATGGATTGGTGTGTATGAGTGTGTGTGTACACATGCCTGCCTCTCCTTCTCTGTGTGTAAAGGCCAGTTTGGAAGTGGGCTGTTCCTGAGAGAGGTAACCTTTGCTTCTATAGAAGACAGAAACTCACCCCGACAGCCAGAGGTAGAACTCCCAGGAAACATACACACACACACACATATAAACACACATATGGAAGCTTACACTGTACACAAAGAAAGGCATATGCAGTTCAACACACACACACACACACAATTCACTTGAGCTGCGTATGAAAAAAAAGCTGTTTGACCGCTCAGACTGACAAAAAACAGCAGCTTGGCACTGAGGCCACGCACACACACACACACACACACACATACACACACACACACATGCACTAATGCACACACCCACACACACACACACACACTTGTCTTACCTGTACAAAAACACATAAGAGTCTATCCATATGCCTCTATCACGCTTGTGTTGCAACTGATCTTTAAAATTCTGCTGCATTATTTCATGGCAGATGCGTTGTGTCACAGGCACTTGATTTATTCTAATTAAAAGGATTTAGTCTACTGACTAACAATCACATTTTATTTAACTGCCAGCCATTTCAGTTCATGCAAGAACTGCTGACAATTAACTTGCAGAAACTCGAAACTTCACTTTAGATTGGTAATCCCTCACAATAAAAAATGTACACACACCAGGAATGACACAAGGAAGTTTTTCATTCAAAATCAAATAGCCAGTCTGGCATGAAAGTTCATTCCTGATGCTGAGAATATTAGTTTTTTTCTGCAAAATAATATGTACTCAAGGTTAAGGCCAAAGCAATAATTTGACATTTTTGGGAAATACGTAAATTGGTAAATTTGTTTTCTTGCTGAGAGTTAGATGAGAAGATTGATGCCACTCAGGGGTTATGCATGGGATTATTTCTTGGCTAGATGAGGCTCAGCTGGTTGCATGGCAACCTCACGATGACAACAAAACTCCAGGTGATTTGGAGCAACATTACATCTGTTAATGTCTTCACCTCTTCTGAGAAAATAGTTTTAGCTGCTAAACCCTTCAATATGTTCAAAAGTTAGTTGCTAACTTCATCTGTGGAAATGACACTGGTGAGAGCAGTGAGAGTCGACCAAAACAATAAAGCTGTGGGCAGTAAAACCAAAATGCTAAAAAAGCTCCAAAGAGCTGAGGGGAACTGCAGTGATGGGTGATAATTGTTTTCCTCTTTGTCTAGATAAGATACCTGGACACAGACTGCATATTAATACTGGGTGTAATAGGGTATACAAGTCAGGTCTTAGAGTTCAAAGTTAGAACATATATGCTCTTTTTCAGTGTGCAGCAGTTTTGTTGTTTTGTTCATGTCATCTGTATTGTATTTACTATCATAACGCTATCTACCTGCTGCCTTTTTGGCCAGGTCGTGAGAAAGCATGTGCACTGTGCATATGCGAAAATGTAAGTATCATGTAAGTATATGTGACCATTGTTCGATCCTGATGTGTTCATCCATTCCATCCTTTGGCAGAAATCAAGAAATACTTGACAATACGTACTCACACACGCACAAACGCATGACTGCACACACACTCTCTCCTCCAGATGTGTGCACACACTGGCACTAATACTTGCAGGTAAGCGACAGCCAGTCAGATATTATACACACTCATGCATAGACACACACATTTTAAAATGCGCGTGCACACACACACCCACACACATACACACACTTGAGGTTCCTGCCAGAGTGTGACTGATTGAATTTCAACCTTCTCCATGTCTGCAGGCCAATGGCAGCAGCATCCGCTGAGCAACGCACATTTTACTGCTCTCTCTGCCTGCATCAGACTGTGTGTAAGAAAATATGAGTGTATCACTGATTTATATACTGTATATGTGTTTTTTTTTCTTTTTGTGCCTGGACAAGCAAATTTTTCTGCATGTAAAGGACACTACCCCAGTAGCATGTTTGATTTGTGAAGGGCTTAAACCTGACTTTGCCATTTCACCTGTCCATGTGTGGCAGCCAAAAAATTATTATAATTTCCGTTTTTTTTTTTTTTTTTTAAATGTGTGTTAAGCTCATAATGTGAATACATTCAATGGCACACATCTGTTATATCAGTTTAATTTGCTCTTTGTTTCATGTTAATTTTGCAACTATTCCATTGTTTTGGTTATTTATAATGCATACCTTTTCCCAAAGTTATTATTTCCTTACACAAGTGACTCTCAATTCATTCCATTTCACTTCTTTTAAAGGTGGCAATTGTGTGAGTCATTCTACCATCAACAAGATGTTGAGAGACTTTTGGTTGATTGACAGGGGTCTCAGCCTATTAGTATCAGCTGTTGTGGTTGTTGCCTCCTTGTTCTTCCCCAGCTCCACTGAGGTATCCTGCACTTTGGTTAGGAGTATATTCTCTGGCTGAAGTACTTGCCAAAATGGAATTAAGCAGTAAACACCCCAAACATTCCTACATAAACCACAGTATTGTGGGTGATGTGGTCAGCAGAGTGAGGACAGCATCACTGCATGCTGTACGGAATGAAGCTTCTGAGTAAAATGTCATCCCTACCTTTGAGGTGGGCGACTCTGACCAATAAAAGGTCAATTTCAGCCTGATATGCAAACTAATCAGTGGTGTGCCCAGACACTTTGAAGGACAGTGGCTTATAAGGGGCATGCCTCCCCCAAAACACAATTTCTAATGGAGCTTCTGAGCTTCATGGAGGGCTGCCTTATGACATAAAATAAGATTAATTAACCACACATTTAGTAGAAACAATTCTTTTTTGTGTGTATTTTCTTGTTTGTATTTTGGTTGTTTGTTTTTTTTTGCAAGTGCTTCGATCCCAAAAAAGCAATTTGGTTCACAGATACATACAGAGGAATGTAGAGCAAGAGTTTATATCTAGGAGTTACAACACAAACAGTAAAGCCTCCCTGTGTGAGCTCTAATTAACTGATTAATGAGTCAATTAAAAACTAAGTAGTCATACAGTGTAACCTCAGTTTCGTGCAAATATTATATCATCTACATAAGCGAGTAGTTGAGCCAACACAAACCGCTGGATGTCATCAACGATAATTTTTTCGACAGACTATGGTTAGCAGAGTGGGGACAGCATCACTGCCAGTTTTACAGACTGAAGCTATTGAAGAAAATGTCATCTTCACCTCTATTGTGGTGAGAAACATAGACTGAACAATAAAAGGTCAATATCAGCCAGCTCAGTATAATTTAATGTTCAATATCCAACATTTTGAGGGCAATGGCTCAGTTAAACAAATGAGGGAACTTCTGAAGCCTCCACAATTTCTTATAGAACTTAATGGTAATAGGGTGACAAAAAACAGTGTATTTAGCCGTATTTTATCACGATGATGACTGTTTGGAATACATTGAATAACAGAAAGACACTGGCATGTGGATTATGAAGTGGATTATGCTGCAGGATTGGTGTTTGCGAACCTTCTATGGATGTTTGATATGTTTTGATTAATTTTTTGATTAAATCATCAGCATGGTGGTAATGAACAAATTACAGGACAAAAAAAAGCTATATTAGGAAAAAAAAGTCCTCCACTATGCAGTCTCTGAGGAAATGAAACCCAACACTGAAGACAAAGACATCATGCTCATTGAACGTCATGCTTGGTGATAATTAATAATTAGTAATAAGAATATCTCTTTTTGGTTCAGAAGGTCACTTCAGCCAAAGAGGGCAAAGTGGCAGCAGCTTGAGCCTCTTTAGCCACCGTATTCTGCAAGTTTCTGAAACTAATACATTAGTCTATAACCTTTATGTGCATCCTCATTCACAGGCAGATGGGTCATCAGCCTTTTTTGCCTTGACTGCATCAGTCAGCCAGAGGCCTGATGGGACACAGGGACAATAATTCGCAAGACAGCCACTGAATGAATTAATACCCCATCTTCCTCATCATGACCTCTAGCTTGTTTTCAGATTCAATCCATAACAGATTATGTTCGGTGCCATTTACCAATTCCCATTCCCACTGAAAGCAATACTGACCACTGACCACTTGAGCTGTAGATTGATTTGCAGGACGCCTGGGGGACAGAAAAGACACCAGAAGACGGATTACTCAATCTCCATAATAACTGAGGCCCAATTTAATTTGCTTTCAATTCAATCTGCTTCTTCACTTCCAAGTCGATTGGCTTTCTCCAAAAATTCAAAACACCTTTATGCTTGAGCAGGTTGTCACATCTAAACCAATTTAGAGGTAACTGTGAATAAATGCTGTGTCAAAAGCAAATGAATTTTAGGGTCAAACTAAATAATTAGAATGAATAGAGTGGGCATTTATGTTGTCCATTTGACAGAAATCTTGTCAGTATAGCCTGGCTTTGTTTCGTAGGTCATTTTGGTGAGGCTGATTGGGGTTGAGAGGACTTGTCCATCATCAGCTCAGCCTCCAAATAGCTTATTTGTGGGATGCCTGAGGGACAAAAAGGGCAGTAATTCACCACAGACCCAGTGCATGGACCTTTTCCTTCATGATGGCTTAAAGGTTTTTGGTAATATACTTCCAAAACCTAATAAGTTACAGACTGACAAGTACCTGCCTAAAACTGTAACCTTTTGACCTCTTTGGAGGTTAATGGTGCTAAGCACTCATATGGTAAGGTGGATACAGCTATTCACACTAACACCTAAATTCTTGTTTTGCTGTACTCACACAATGTTGGTAGCATAGGAAGAAAACCCAGAAAACCTACCTTTGCTCTGCCTTAGGAAAGTTCACCTATTATTCCAAAATGGTTACCTCCATGTCTAGCCTACCAGAGAAACACCAGAGAAACAGCCTAAATTAGTTGTTTTTGTAGTCTTACTTTATAAAAATAATAAAGATGTAAATATAAATGTTACATATTCTAAATATTACATTTTTTAAAACTGTATTCTGTATTCTTAATTAAGGATCAAAGATTGGTGTTGTATGTTGTAAATATATACTTAGAAGCAAAATAGTGATTTGTAATTTTGAGCTACATGAATAAAAATGATTTAATTTGACAAACAATGTATAAATTTATTAATTAATCAATTGTATTAGTATTAACACTGGATTTTATTTAGTTGTGAGTGGCATTTTGCCATGTGGGCAAGTGGGAGGTATTTAAACTGATATAAGAATTTTAAATAAGAGTCTAGGGAACAAGTTTACTCAAAAAGTTTACAATTTTTACTTTTACTTTTACTTAAAATCAACTTTAAGGCTAGATCTTAGCTTAGCTCACCATGAAGCCTGGTAAGCTAAGCTAACAAAGTACCTCTAAAGCTCACCAATTAACAAGTTACCTTGTTTGATTAATCGGTACAAAAAACTGTGTTAACATAAGTTGTGATTTTATGGCAAGGGTTGTGTCGGTCAAACTATTCCTTTAAGAAACATTTTTTGTTTATCAGTTGTGATAGCTAAACATGAATAAAAGTGCCAAAAATATTTCTGTTACAGTAAAAAAGCGTTAATTTAAAAGATTATTCTTACTCATTGTGTCATTAGACCTACTGTGTGCCCCACTCCTCCCATTCACTAGATGGATTTGTACAGTGCCTGAAGGACAGAGTAGAGGACAAATGAAAACAGAGACTAGACAAATTATCCATCTCCATCACAATGACCTCAAGGGTCAAACCACTGACCTCAAAAGAGAAGAACACATAGTCCCATTGCTCATTTGGATGGATTTAGCCGGAATCTGTCCTGGCTTTGGGTCTCAAGGCATACTACAGAAGTTAAGTGGGGTAGAGCAGACTGGCTGATCGCTACCCTGGCCTTCAAACCTCCAAACTATTGATTTGTATGATGCCTGAGGGCTGGAGGAGACAGTAATTGAAGACTTGCGGGACAAAGGGCTTATTTCTATCAAACTGTAACTGATGGATCAAACCACAGAGCTAGAAGAAACCCAGTACAACAGACGTTCCCATTAAGCTCTATCTGACTATACATTATCTTTAAATGACAGACAGACACATTTTTGTGTTTCATTCAATATTTTTTCTGAATGAATGCCATTTTTCAGTGGTGAATACAATAGTTAAAGAAGGGTTCATGCTTACTATGGACACAAACACTTTCATAACCACTCAAGAACCAACTGACCATGAAAATCTCTCTCAGAAATGGACAGCAGGATAAATCATCTATCTGCTGACAGCAGTGTCTGTCTCTGCTGAGACTGGCTACAGGATTGACAGGGAGTAAAAATCTCGGTGTCATCCTTACATCGTGACAGGAAAGAGAGTAACATAGCATTAGGAGACTCTGTTGTCTGTCTTATTATTTTTTATTTAAATTGTAGTGATGTGTTTTTAGATTTCAGGATTTTATTGTTTCATTGTTTAGTTTTATGTTGAATGTCTTGTGCTTCTTAAGGGTTTTTTGTCTTTTAACATCTAGGGAACATGTTGGAAATAAGTTTTTTCACTTCAACAGGATTTTTGGTTTTGTGTCTGTAATCCATAAATCATATCCTATCATCAGCCACCTATCATACTTATATTATACATATTACGCATGTGCATTTGGTATATGGTGAAGTGTCCTAATATTTACAAATAGACTTCTGTACTTGTAGTAACTCGGCATAACCCAAGAACGCCATGACATGAAGCAAAGATTTTCTCCCACAAATCTATTAAAGCTCAGAATGCTCCGGTGTAATGGCCGCTTACCAAAGAAAACAAGGTGTACTTTGTTTAAATCATAATCAAGGTTTCAACCTTTATAGTCAGTTTTATTCATGGTTAGGTCTGTTGCATCTTAGGCTCTTAACTGGTAATTCAGCATCAACCAGAATAATTGTTGCAGTGTAATATACCTTGCTCAATGATTTAGAGCAATGGTTGACCAGATCTTTGTCTGAAGTGTCCTTCTACATGATTTTAATGGACACCTACAAGTCAATTAGAAATTAAATGAAGTACTGTCGTATAGTGCCACGTGGTACTGTAAATTTTATGTTTTCAGTGCTGATGAGCATTTTTGAGTTAAAGTATGCTTGTGGCTTTGCATAATTTCAGAGTACAACAGTACTTAATACTAATGACACAAAGGGTAAAACTGTTACCAATCATCACACAATAATAATTTGATAAAAGAGCTTGTTTGCCAAAAAGTCAGGGTAATCCTTTAATCAAGTGGACATTAAGTGTCATGGCTCATATCCAAGGTCTCTAATGGACAGGCAGTTGGCTCAGTTTCAGCAATCTGTGACTGCTGAACTAATTTTTATTCAGGCGAAGGCATAGAATAGAGCAGTTGTGTTTAGAAATGTAAAACTCAGCTAAATTTTGTTAAAAAGACAGCATGCGTTGATATTAATCAGGTAGACCAATGGCTCACACCCAGGGCTGCTATTGATAAGGGTTATTATTACGTCTTTAGATAAAAAAAAAACAGTGGTATATTCTTAAAAATGAGACGATGAACTATCTAAATCTTTTGGTCACATGAACATTGTGACAAGAAGCTTGTCTGAAATTATGCCTTTATCTCTGTCAGTGTGTCCCAACCAGTTAACTCCACATAAAGTAAAGCATGGTGTTTAAAAATGTGAATAAGATGCGACGTAAGAGAAAAATGATCAAATGGTTTCAAGGACATACCATAAAAAATAATCAGGGAGATGCTTGAGGAACCGCTACAGCCTGCAAAGTGAGGGTCATGCTACATATGGGAGTAGCCGAGCTAGCACTACCACAGGTGAGCTAATCTGCTAGCATGTTTCTTCTATCTTCTTCATCTTCTTCTTCTATCTTCTGATGTTTCTCCAGACACACATTGTGAATAGAATAGGTGTAAGTCTTTTGTTGGGTGACAGACCTACAAATTCAGGAATTTGACGGAAAATTTAGGATATCTTTATATGGTCATCTGCTGCAGTGCTGCATCATGTTTGTCAACTGTTCTTGTTAGAGTTCACTGCTACACTAACATTATGGAATTTCTGTAGCTGCTTCTGCTTGTACTATTCCACCCTGCAGTATTGCTTACTGACCCACTGAACAAAGAGCTCCAAATATCTCCAGATCTTGTTGTGTTGACTAGTTTTATCGGAAGAATAGTGCCTCTAATGAAGCTCTACTAAAACAGTGTATTTCATTTATTGTAAATTCTTCATAAAGTCTTGACAAAATCTACTGTTAGTCATTTACAATCCTGTAATTTGCAAAAGCAAAAGCAGGAAATATTGGGTTTTCATTGGCAGTAACTTAACACGACTCTAATTCGTGCTGAAAGCAATCAGCAAACAGTAAAATAAGGCAGATACCTACAAGTATAGAGAGGAAATGCAGAGAGAAATTTAACTTCAAACCACAGGTATTTAGTTCAGAGCTACAAAAGTACTGAGAGCTGAACACAGATAGGATAAAGATGTCAATCAGGTAATGAGCCTTACCAAACAGAGACGTCCTGCTGTAATCTTTGTTGTTGCAGATGTTTGTGCTGTCCACCCATATATTTCGGAGTAGATTTCGACTCCAACAAATATGGATGCATTTGAGAAGTTTATATTTTGAGTAAAGAATGAGAACAAAAAGCAAAATCTGACTACTATAGTTTATTTACACTGCCTCTGGAGCATTCTCCCAGAACTTGTGTCCAAACTTTATATATATATGTATATATGTATGTATGTATGTATGTATGTGTATATATGTATATATGTATACATGTGTATATATATATATATATATATATATATATATATATATGAACACACACACACACACACACACACACACACACACACATATATATATGTATATGTATATATATATATAGCCCCCCAGTTCTGCCTGCAACAGGTCACTCTAGCTCCTGTCTCTTTAAGGACTGCATCCAATCCAAAATATGAGAGTGAACAATGAGAACAACCCATAGAATAATCTTAGCAACAAAGGCTATCGAACTGATTGCCATTTGTGTACATGTGCAAACAATCAGATGTCATCATGAGGAGGAAGTAGAGGTAATATGCCAATGGAACAATCAAGCAGGCTGAAGCCCTGGCTTTTGGCTTGCAGGGAGCATTTTTACATTCGTTCACTTTGTTTTCGGTCTTTGACCATGTTTAACATTCAACATCATAAGAGTATATAGATAACAGAAAATCACAAAAAGCATAATATGACCTCTTTAAATAATCAGAATAAAGATACATGTCCATATTTAAATAAATAACAAAAAACAATGAGTATTATAGATTAGTTTGACATAAAAATTAGTGGTCTTCGCCATGCTCAGCACTGTAAGACATACCAGCCTTTGGCCATTTGAATAAATGAAAATATTATAAGTCTTTAGCCTTGCCTTACACAGAACTGCACCTCCCTTACATCTTTTTCTACATTCTTCTTGTCCTTTACAGATATGATCGTGGCTCAGATTACTCTCTGACGTCACTTGAACAATTAAACTGCTTCCACATAAGCACTTAATGTGTGTCCTTTCAGTATGCACATAGCGCCTCCTCTATGACACCTGATACAGACAGTTCTTCGATTCCCACATGCATTTCCACCTTTTGTACTTTAACCCCAATCCAACCCGAGCCGGCAAGCGAGCGCTCTGTGCATTGAGAAAAAGACAGAGGCTAACCAATAAGCTGGCTGGCTCTCCCTACATTATAAAAGGACAGAACCCCAGTACTAATTGGTTTTCATTTTGATCTCGGCAGCCTTTGAATAAGTCTCCCACCCCCCGGGTAATGGAATGGCCCTAGCCACTTTAATTACCCATCACTGTGGAGAGAGAGCACAAGTCAGAGAGAGAGGGAGGGCAAGAGATGGAATAAAAGAAGAGATGATGGCATGATGGGAGAAAAATGCAGTAGCTGGGGGCTGAATGAGGAACAGAAAGAAAGAGAGGAGAGCCGAGGAGGGATTCATGCAGTAGGTGTAGTTGACCAGTATCGTGTGTGACCATGACCTCCTTATCAGTGTGTGGCATGTCCTGTACAATGATAAGGTCACTATGCTTACAGGGTTCAAGGCTGGCAGAAAAAGAAACAAAAAAGGAGAGTGGTTAAATGCTGAAGGTGCAAATTTTTAGGGTTGGATTCAATTTTGGATTTGGTTCTAGGTTGATACCCGGATTCGCTAAACTCCAATGCTAATTGAGCTCTTTTTGAATTTAAACATGGAATGTCATTCTTTTGAATCAGTGTGTGCACCAAAATAATATACAATCAGGCCCACTTATTATATTTAATGTATTTATAATATTTCTTTTTTTCTAATCACTTATCTTTTTTGATAATTGTCTTTTTCTCATTATTTTAACTAGCTGAGACCAGTAACATTCACTGGGTGAAATGACAAACATTTGGAAGAGTAAAATGTTTTTTTGTAGTTGTAATCAACAAAAATAATAAAAAGCCATATAGCCTGTGTTACAATCTTACAGGCGTCCACCTTATCTAAATACATTTCAGTTGTATGGTTAATTCAGTAAGTAACTTGACAGAATGCCAAAAGGCAACTTAGCTAGTGTCTAGTTAGCATGCTCTTTGCAAGTCGATGTCTGTACTTGGACGGAAACTGTTCAGTATCTATAATGAGGAGTGTGTTGTGTGTTATTGCAGTTCAGCAAGAGCAAGACATTGGTGCCTCTTTTCTGGTGAAACAAAGTAGCTCATCAGGGTCATGTCAAATTCAGTAGTCTCCCAGTTAGCTTATGACAAATATGGTGTGCAAAACTAAGTAGGCAGCATGTGTTGCTTCAATGTGTCTCACACATATTTAAATTTCATATTTAACATTTAATGTCTAATTGCTGTTCCTATCATTTTCAGGTTGTAGCTATGGTTGTGAAAATTAAAGTTTTTAACCACTAGCAGCTCCATGGTGCAATGTTTTTACAGTGAATCCCTGTTTTGTTTGTATTGTGAACATGCGATATGGATTCACGCTATTCTGATAATCGACAGTTGGCAGCAGTAATGAGCAAAGAAATGTAGCAAAGGCCATGAAGAAGAGGATGGGTGGACAGTAAACATGCATATAATACAGGATTTAAAGTTTTAAATTAGCTTTGCAAATGTTTTATGAGAAAGGAAATGCAGTTAACATGTTTGGTAGGCCTCTAGGATACACACAATGTGTTTTGGTGAGTAACACTGCAATGTTTCCAAGACAGCTCCACAGGGTCCTTTTAATTAGGTTTGGGTTTTAGTTATTTATAAGAGATTTGTAATTGACAAAAAAACCAAAAAAAAAAGAGGTGATACTGGATTCATACTTGATAAAATGCTAGTGAACTTGATGCATATGCCAGTGTGTATGGTATACATGGGTATGTGTTTGTCTGTGTGAACTGGTCTGTGTGTATATAGGCCTTGGATGCTGATATTGCTGGCTTTGAGGCAAGGTCAATGGGCCATGGTGATTGCCTGAATGTCTACTATCTTGTTCTTGGACCTATACATCATTTGAGTAGGTGAGCCAGGGAGTGCGCATGAGGGGAAAATATTATATTTTGATCCTGAGGGTCAATAGGGCACTGCTCTAAGGTCTTTTTTTATCCTGGGACATACAGCAAATGCAGGAATGCTGTCATGTGAGGACCCATCAGTTATGTGCAAGCCTGTGAGTGACTCATTCAGGTCCCAAGCCACGTGTAGGATTTTCACCAACTGTATCAACGTCAAATAAAATGCTAAAATTATGCATGATGCTACATGCTACAAATCCCTGTGAGCCACTTTCAATAGCAGATTTCATTTTCTCTCCTCCTTTGTCTTTTGAAGTGTCAGCCAGCCATACGGCCACTGAGAGTATGCTGGTAAATGACACTTCAAAGATGGACGAACCCCAACCTGCCTCCTATATTGTCCCAAATCAAAGAACAATGGTTGTACGATAATACTGCAGAATAAAAACCTTCAAAAGAGTCCACTTTTCAGAAAATCAACACTTTATTCTGATTGCTTGTAAATGCTTATCAAGAGTTTTGAAAGGTTTTCCAGTGCCTGAGGCTTCTTGAGCTCTTGTGTTCTACCTTTTTAGTTCAAGTACAAACAAATCACAAGATTTGGAGGTGCAGTCTTCCAATTTGCATTTTTGCAGCATAATGTGTCAATCAGCCTCAAGAAAGCACAGAGAAGTCAGCCTAATCAGTTCTGCAACATGCTGCTGTCATCTCCAATCTACCCCATGGTGGTGTAAAAAAGAAAATTAACTCAAATTTTGTTTGCTAATCTATTGAGACTGCAGTGCTACCAAGAGCTTCAAGTTGTTCTAATCTATCACAGTCACACCCACTCATCTCATAAAAAAACACTGAGTGGGTGAATCGAGGTAAATGCCACAATCTCATTGATTTAATTCCTCTTCAGTCATGACAGGGAGTTTTAAATGAAGGAAAGGAGAAAGGTCTTTGGGAACAGGCTGTTGTCCTGGCAGTACAACTAACTACACTGTTTGTTTCTTCCATGACTCTCATCTGTCCATCACATTTCCTTTTTTAACTCTTCATCATGTCTTTTTACCTTTTCTCTCCACTTAATGGATTTTGAATGTTCTATCATGTTTTTTATATTCTTGACATTTTAACCATGCTGTGGTTTTAGGGCTGGCAATGTTTTTGGTTGCCCCACACTTTGGTCCAGACTGAAATATCTCACCAAATACTGGTTAGATTGCCATGAAATTTTGTACAAATGTTCATGGTTCCAAGAAGATGTATCCTAATTACTTTGGTTAATCTTCTGACTTATTCTATAGCGGCACTATGAAATTGAAATTTTTTCGCATTGGATGTATTTACATGAAATTTGGTTCAGACATTCATGCTCCCCACAGGAAAAATTGTAATATCCAAATATTCACAAAACTAATGACATCCACATCAGCCTCGCAAGACAATGCTAAAATGCTAATCTTGGCATACTAAAGTGGCCAGTATGCCTCATCAGAGGTGCTAGCCAGGTGGTTGAACAGCTTTCCCTTATTAAGACCAAAGAAAACTATCTGAACTTGCTACAGACATTACTTAACTAAATAAAAAAGGAGTCTGATCTGACTGTAGCATGACACTGGCTTCTCCAAGACTCAACAACCAGGATCTGGAGCAACAGGGTACAAACAGGGAGACAGAGGTGAGGCAATTAATGAGACTGGTAGGTCAAGGCAAGCTATCAACCATCAGTCCCTGACTGTTGAATGTTGGGGAATGCCAATCACAGATCCACAATCAGCACCCTGGACAGTGGTCGTGACAGCACCAGTATGATTCATGTTCTGTAACTTGTTGCTATTTGCTGTTGCAATGGCTCAAATTTCCAATGGGGATTATAGAGTTTTCAACTTAAACATGGAGAATCATTCTCAGTGTTGTGGATATTTTGAGTGATGGTCAGCACCTCAGTGGAGAAAAGCGGACACGAGCCTTTGATGTCTTAAAGCTGAAAACGTTTATTGAAGCACTTGGCCAAGCAGAGAACTGAAACATCGAACATCAAAGTCATCTGCAACTTGGATACTGTCTCTTTCCGTTCTGCCCCTGAAGGTCTGACCCTTAGTCTTTAACCCAAGCAGATCAGCCTGCAATATGAAAAATTAGTCTAATTGGTTCAATAGTCTCTAAACAAGGAACTGCATTTTACCCATGTCAGGTCAGGTCACATTGCATGGAACTTCAGGTCACTGTCAGCACATTCTGGTTTAAATGTCTGATTGTGTCAATAGAATCTATGCATTCACCTATCTGTGTTGTCTAAGAACGCCTCCTCCGACCTTGGTGACCATGGCAATGCTGATTTACCCTTTATCAGACAGGTTTCTGCATTCCCCAAAACATCACAGACAGCTGCATTCTCAAGGAGAGGAGAGAATGTCTCCTTCCTGCATACGATTTACAGTGTGACCTCAAGACCCAGGCTTGACCCAATGTAACCCAATTTGTAACCCCTAAAGATGGAAAATTCCATAACACTCAGGAACACACCTCTGTGATTAAAAAAATATGAATTCAAGGTTCACTTACTAGCCTTTTCCGCAGATTTCAACCATATCCTATGGCTTTGTTATTATCTGACCAAAGTTTCATCATAGTTGAATTATATATGTATATTATAAACATATATTTATGTGTGTGTATGTACATTACAAGTCAAAAGTTTGGACATACCTCCCCATTCCCTTGAATGAAAAAGTGTGTCCAAACTTTTGACTGATACTGTATATACTGTATATATATTTTAACTTTAAGGATCTTAATATCTCTGTGCATTGAGTAGAACACCTTTTTCAGAGCAAACATTTCTCTGTGGGATAATTAATGATACAACAGCCAAAATCAAAGTGGAGATGTGTGTAGTGATCCATGGCTGCTACCTGCCTCATTTTGTGGCATTAAACTAAATATCTTTCTAAATGTCACTCTAACATCAGTTTCACCCATTTCCAAAACTGTTTCCTTTGATTTTTGTGTATATAAAATGCTATGATATAATTTTATAAGAATTTGTTTGGCATTGAAGTTGGTCACCTTTCGCACATTGCCATCTGTGAAATGTTTACTCTGTTTCATGCAAGGGACATTAAACTTTAATTCATAGTCACTTCTGTCGTCTCTTTGTCATCCTCTTTACTCACTTCGTCTTCTTTCACATCTTTCGTCCCCTTTCCACTCTTTTCACATATATCCATTTCTTTCCTCTGCATTCCACTGAACTTTTCTGCCCCTCTGCTTCCATTTCCTCTCAATTCATCTTCCTTCCCTCCTCTTTTCTGTGTCCTATTTGTGGAGGTCTACTGGCTTAAACTACTTCTGAGGAATCTACGATTCCATGTGTGCGCATGTGTGTGTTCTCAGAGGGGTGTCTTTAGTTTGAAGTGAAATATTTCTACAAGGCTCATGACCTTAGAATCTCAATTGCACTCACAGCAGGTTCACACGCACACACGCATGCATGTACAGACACACACACACACACACACATTCTCTGCTCTGTCAAACATAGTCAGTGTCCTGTTTTCATGCCTGTGCATTACTCCTCCCTGTACTTTGTGTGCTGGTTTTGTTTATGCCAGCAGCATTTTTCAATGAAGAGTAGGCCTATGAGTATGTGTGTTTGTGCATGCGTTTCTTTATATATGCATGTGTGTCTCTCTGTTTTTGTATGTGAATAGGTTTTCTGTTTTTGTGTATGTTAAGAAAAGGTTCCCAACCATTTTGGTTTGTAACTCCTCAAAATGAAGCGATATCATCACAACTTTCATATGTCTGTTATGAGATCATCTAAACCAGGGCTTTTTTTCTGTTTAATAGAGGACATTTTTCAGAGGCCACAAGAGGTAAAATTATTTCTTAAGAAAAAAAAGAAAAAAGCAAAGATTAGAGAAACATCCAAAAAAATATACAGTATCATTTTTTGTAGCACAAATGTTTAATCAACTGTCTTGTTGAGCCTGTGACCCTCTGGACTGATTTTCCAACCATCCATCCTTCCAAAAAGAACAGAATCAAGATAAGGTGATAGTTATGATGGAGCAAGCTGGATATATTGAAGTAGAGAGATGTTTTTTTGTAGACCTATTAGAATCACAATAACTCTCTTGCCAAAGGCAATTCATGATAGAACAATGCAGCAAACTGATTTTGGGTGTGCAATGTTTCCAGTACTGCCAGCTGTGAAGGATGTACAGACAGTATGTATGGAGAGGGTGGGTTTGTTATGGAGGCAAAAATAGGGTTAATGGGGCACATGCAGAAACATCATTTTGAGGTGTAGGAAAAGAATAACACTTCCATTTCCATAGGTAATGCAGGAGATGGCTATAAAACCAATCCAAAACAGAGCAGTTACACTGGGTAATGAGTAAAGGCTGGCCTTGCTGCATAATGAGTTATGACACTATATATCACAGCCAAATAGGCATCAAATGCATGTCATGATTTTGGGTAGACTGAGCAGGTCTCATAACCATAAATTCTGAATGCCACAAGAATGGCATCCTTGTGGATCCTTTACTAAATGGGAATCTACATACATAATGACTTATGGCCAAGGTATGCTTGAAGCAAATTAGTTTGTGTGACTACTGTTCAATTGGGAATGATGGCCCACACTTGCGGACAATCTTTCCTAGAAGGCACACATAGTGTTGCAGTTGGTTGTACACATGAACAGTGACATAGATAGTTGTGTAAAGAATGTAAAAAGAGAGCTAGAGAGAGACGTTTGAACCCTGCTTACTTTGTCATCTTTGCACACTGAGCCAATCACTGTGCAAATTGAGTGTGAAGGTTATATTGTCAATGTCAGAAAGTTACAGAAATTGTCGAATGTGAACACCCCAATTCAGACATTGAAAAGGTGTGGGGGGGGCTCAGACCCTTTTCGACCACCCAACAGGCACCTTGATTGGAGCATACTGACACCTTTAGTGATGTTTCACTTGTCTTTTAGAACCAACAGTTTGTTTGCTCTGGTCTGAATCAGTGTAAAAGTTGGTAAACATGTTGCGTTTTCCTGTTGGTTTGATTTCTCTTCACACAGAAAAAATTCAATCAAACCTAAATGCTTCACTAAAATCCACGTCAAGAAGGTCCTTGAGAAGGTCTTCTGGAATATAGTCCAGGTCGGATCTCGAATCACTCTCCAGGTAGGTGCTAGCAACTGTTGATTGCTCATCCTCATCCCAGTGTGCAAAGCACACCTGGTTACAAGAGCTGTTTACATCTAAAGGTTGGGTTGGATTGAGGTTGGATCATGTTCCCACCATAAACACACCACTCCAGAATTTGTTTGTGACTGGACCAAGACCACTTCCTCAAAGGGTCTTGGTGCAGTTGTTTCGGTCCTCACCCAAGACGCACCAAATGACTTGCACCAAGGAGGAACACAAAGCAGAGTCTGACTCAACCGGACTAAACAATGCGGTTTTTAAAAGTGAGTTGTGTTAGGGGAAAGATAGAATGAGACTCCCTAAAATATTGATTTGCCATGAAAATTTTTTTGACCTGAGACAAGAGGAAATAATGACATACATTGGTGATATGTAACATTAAGACTGTTGAGTTTTTAGTGTTTATAAATGTGACTGACTGTGATCACAATGACCGAATGATCTTTTTTCACAAGTGTCATCCATTCAAAACTCAGGCAATCCATGTATTATATTTCACATTTGCCCTTGTTTTGAAAAAAAAAGAAACTCCCACATACACACTCGCGCCCTTTTATTCAAAACACTGAGATAGACATTGGCTTTATTCAGACAGCAGTATTCAGTCACTGTGAATGGCAGGTAAATAGACATTGATTGTCGATAATTGTCACAGCGCTCTATGGATTTGTGCCGGCCTCTAGAAAGGGCAGATGCTATCTTAGTCTCAACCATGGCTGAAGCTAAATGGAGAGATGCCGATATCTCACTCAGCTAGATTCAGAATGGGACAGATAGATGAATGTCTTGTCTCGGGTGCTTTTTGTGCGTTTGTGTGTGGTGGCAAATCTGTCCATCTCGCTCAGACACACACATAAAATAGGTGAGATAGACACATGTGTTGCATCACTCACTGTGTTTTTGTATACCGCCCCCAACCGCCTACCCACTGACCACACATGCATACACACACATCACTCACATTTATGTTCATGTTACATTCACATTTACATTTAGTCACTCACATTTGCAGCCAATCTCTCGTTTACAAAGTCAATGTTTTATTTCTGTTCTGTCTCCTTTTCTTCTTAATGCATCAAACTGCATTGCTAAGAAATGCTTTTTACTGCCTTTTGCCATTTCTGGAGCTATGTACCACCACAGATAAACATGCACGGATAGGACTAAGTGAGGAAAACATGCCTGCAGGGTACAACTATCATCCCCGGCTTACAAATTCCTATCTGCATCATATATTTTTAGGTCATTAATGAGCCACGTCTTTTTTTCCCTGACTATACACAATTATACGTCAGCTACAACATACTGTATGCATGCAGTATTGCTGTATGTTGGAATGTATGAAGAAAGAAACAGACTTCAAAAGAGACCATTAGTAAGATAAACCCTCTCTGACAGATAGCAGACAGCCTTCAGTGCCTGACCAATATAAAACTTTTCTCAAACAAAAGAATGTAATATTGAAATATTAAAGCCTTGCTATCCACACCTAGAGGATACAGTGTCCATTCCACCCCATTATACAAATACATTTTATAGAAACATGACTTAAGTTTATTCAGAAGGTGTCCCTACAGGACAGACCATGCGATCATTTAAATTAAAAGGATTTATATAGTATATAGAAACCATAGTGGGAATCTGTTGTGTAGACATTAGGCCCTACTTGTATACTTGTATCACCAGAAACAAACATTGACATTGGAGGATTCTGCAAGAGTATTAAGTTTAGTCAAGTTTAATGTTTTTATTATCTGCACATGGCAACATGGCATACAGTATGGCTAAGATTAGGGAAAGATGATGGTTATGACAAAGAAACCATGGTTATGGTATGGCTATAGTTAGGCAACTAAAAATATTTGCTTGCAACTAAACCACTCCAGTTCACTGAAAGATTGGGTTGAAAAACATAAAAAAAACATCACATTAATTGCAGGTGTGGTGGGCTGCAAACTCCAGTCTCCTCCGTGGAAACTAGGGGCCCTATTTTAACCATCTAAAGCACACGGTCTGAAGTGCATGGCGCAAGTGCATTTAGGGTGAGTCCAAATCCACTTTTGCTATTTTAACAGCGGAAAAATGGTTGATGCTCTAGGCGCATCAAGGTTCTGATCCTGCTGCTGGTAGCAGCTAGAAGCTGTCCAGATTTATTTCCTTCGTTAGTTTAATCATTGTTTTCACCTCATTTATTTCCTCATGTGTTCCTAATGTCATCATGTATTGATGTAGCAGGAAAGTCGATCTGTGTCTGATCCGTTGTTGTCTGTCTGTTTAAATACCTATGTGTATTGCCATGATTTGGTCAAATAATTAAACAATTAAATCCGTCATTACTGCAATTAGTTAATTCTGATAAATATTATGACTAAGCATTATGACATGTACTTTTTTTAAATATGTTGATGTATAAAATAATAATCTTCTACATTGTAATCCTTTTATTTATCATCTTTTGCATATTTGCACGCTGCTGCGCATCTGTGTGTGTGTAACAAGCAGAGTGTACGTTGTGCACCCACCTATTTAGATGCATATTACTGTCTTGATAATGTGCCCTGTGAAACACTGCACCATTGACTTCAGACCAGGTTTTTGTTGGTCAATAGTGCAATCACTCTCTGCTGCCTCAAGATCGCAATGTGCCAACAATGCGCCTGACAACACTTCATTTTAAGACCGCACGCCCATGGGTGCTCTGACGGGCGCAAGTGCATTTGCTATTTAAACAACGTGGGTGCTGGACGGGAAAATGACAACTGTGTTGGTCTTAAACTAACAAAGACACTTGCGTCATGCTTGGCGCCGCTTTGTGCCGGGTGTAAAATAGGGCCCTAGATGTGTTACAAGCTTCTGCTTTGCCTTATAAAGAATACACTCACTCATGCACTTACTTAAATCCCGTGTTACAGATTTGTCCACTATTGACTTAATTCCAAGGGATACTGTGGGGGGATTTGCCCTGATGGTTGCCAAATGTCAAACTGGCCTCCAATGTGTTACGATTCATCTTTTGAGCACCATGAGTGTCCATTAGTTTTTGATATCTTGCTCCCAGAGAGAGACAGTTTGACCTGAGGGAAGCACTAGAGAAAAACAAATGCATGTGTAAAGTTGACATTTTGGCTTGATGCTGGAGCAAAAGGGAAGCACCTGCAGAGTTCAGGGGACCATGACTGTGCTCCGTAAGGCCGTATTCAGACTGACATTAGTGCTGCGAGAAAAAACGCAGCCTTTCATTCATTTAAATGAGACCAGTCTGTTGGTGCAGAGGGCTCCAGCAACAAAAAATGCACAGTTGTCCTGCAAAAAAGTTGAACCAGGCTCAACTTTTGCCAAAACGCGTAGTGAAATCATCTGGCAAGGCACTGTGTTGGCTAATCACATACATGCAAATACACATTCGTGATACAATAATTTGTTACGTGATCGTAGTATTTCTACCTCACAATTTTTTGCAACTAAATATGAAAACATGATAACTTTCCATAGTTGCACAATCCTGACTCTGAGTACCAACATCTTTAAGAATAATCACTTGGAAAACATAATTATCTATACCAAATTTAGGCAATTATGGGTTTTTTTGTTTGTTTGTTTTTTTGCACAAACATAATCAAATGGTCCATCTGTCTTCATCCTCTGCATGAACAGTAGAAATGAAATTACAAATATCTTAATGACTTCTTGCTTCCTCACATTAGGAATAAGTGCTAAACACCTACTCTAACCTATTCAAAAGCAAAAAAGAGAAAATTTCACAATTTAAAAGCCCAACTGTTATATTTTCATATCATAAACAACTTACCTACCTAACATCAACTCTGAGTCGAACTCTTGCTGGGAAATTTAATTACTGGTGCAAATAGATGGAAAAGGGCAACAATACAAAAAGAATGACACTGTATGTAGATAATCTGTATTTAACTGATTGCCATTGTTCTGCAGTGAGTGTAATCCATTCTGTCACCCTCTGCTATGGCAGTATATGGGACTGTTGTGTCATAATAACAATAATGCACCAACTGAACTGAGCTGAACTTAATTATTTCAGCCTCAACGGAGAGACAAACACAAAGCAGGATGGCAACTATAAACTATGAATATGTCACTGAAGCAAATAACGTATCTGACTGGCCAATATGCTGTTAAATGCCACCGCCCGAGGGACAATATCTGACGTAAACACACACAAACACACACACACACACACACACACACACACACACACACTCAGTATTCCAGTTGCCCATTCTCTTCAAGTTGGCATGAAAATAGATTCTTATTTGTTGGGTTTTGAAAATGCACATTTTTGTGAAATGCCTATTGTTTCTAAAAACCTGTCTCACTAACACTGAAGAGAATGATAGCAACAGAGACCTTGAGAGAGAGAGAGAGAGAGACCTTAAGATTGATTTTGTTGTTTCTTCAGTGTGAAAGTGAAAGAGGTAGGAAAGCCAAGAGAAAGATAATGTGATGTGGACGGACAAGGAAATGGAAGACAGAGCGCAGTAGATAGAGATAAAAAGTGACAGAGTGGAGGAAAAAATAGAGGGAAGTCTGGCAAAGAAAAGTGAGAGTGTGTGATAATAAGTTAGATGAGTTAGAATGTTAGGCGATAGAGAAAGAGGAATGACAAAAATAGAGAGGGACAGCAAAGAGACTTTAGAAAAACGAGAGGAAGGTAGAGAATTTGTTTCTGTTCACACAGCAGCCGTATCATAGACGCAGATGTAAAGAGATATTATTCCATCAGACTTTAGACAACAATGTCTATGTATATAAAGAACAATGTATACATTATTCTTTATTATTGTTCCAATAATACATCACATTTGTGACTATCAAATGACTATCAAGAATATCCCCTGTAGTTTTGAAATGTGAACAACAGTTGTAGTCAGATTGGATTCACAGCAGTTGCAAGGGACACTAGTTTTCAGCGATGACCCCAAAAAACAGGTTTTATGTATCAAAAAGTCCATAAAAAATTCTCTTTTTGCACCATGATCCAGTTCTCTGCCATTGATCTCTATGTTCAGTATGTTCCACTTATCTTCTCCACAACATAACTAAAAACACTACTACCATGCCGTTCTTATCACCTTGATATACTGTAGCTCACCGAAAGTTGCTTATCTAGTGATTTATTGGTGATGTGGAAATTTGTTTCCAGTTGTTAACAGTGAAGTAGGTGGATAAAACAAGACAGGCTGATTATTTAAAATTAAGAATGATATCCAAAGTGAAAATTAATCGCCAACTATTTTGATAATGGATTCATCATTTAAGTTATTTTTCAACACAAAATACCAAACATTCAAACAGCTTCTTAAATCTGAAGATTTTATGCTTTTCTTTGTCATATACAGTATCATAGTAAACTGTATATCTCTGGGTTTAGGACTGTTGGTTGAATCAAACTAGCAATTTGAATATGCTACATCAGGCTATTTGACATTATATAGGATATCTTTTTATTACTATCTGACACTTCAAAGACAATGTTTAATCGATTAATCAAGAACATAATTGGCAGATAAAGCGCCGATTAAAATAATGATTCGTTGCAGCCCATTGGTCAGTCAAAATGTTTTTCATGCAGCAGTTGACAGTGCAGAGGTGTAAATGAGGGCAGGGATTAAGTTTTCTGTCTTGATTCTCCACCCAACTACTTAGTCCCTTTATTATTTGAGAGACTGTCCGAGAGTGCGTGGTCTCATCCCCATCTGTAGGAGTGTACATGCTTCTGACTTTAGACATGGTAAGACGAAATATCGCGTCAAGTGTACTGAACCATTGGAATCCTTCACTGGCAATGGCCTCCTCCAGTCTTTCCATCCTCAGCATTGGCAGATCTTTCCCATTCATTGTGCACAAGGATGCCCTACTGCAAGGGTTCAACCATGGGCCAGATTTTTCAGCATTGCTCAAGGGAGGCCAACAAGCGCAGTGAAGATGTAGGTCTGTTGTTGTTTGTGTGTTTAATATGTTGTTTGTTTTACTATAATTTTAATTCATTTAATATTAGAATAACAATTGATTAAACAGTTTGTTCACTGTTTACATTACTCTTGTCATGGCCAGTGCCATAAACTCGAATATAGATGTATCCCAGCAGTGTATGTGAAGTTACGACATGTTCTGGATCTGTTTTAATCGACTCATCTTGTCGAGTACCATCAAAGCCAAGCAAACCAGCTGCTATCAATAAAATGCACAATGTCATTCTCAAAACCACACAAAAGGAAGGTGGATAGTGAAAACAGGAGTTCTAAAGATGAATGGACAGAAAGGAATGCATTTGTCTTTCCTTCATTTGCCAACACCAAGCCGGTGTGTCTTCTTTTTAACGAAACAGTTGCAGTTCTGTTCTACTATCACCTATTTCTGTTCATGAAACACAGATCTGTTTTGTCTAAATAGTCAAATTAAAACTGTTTTTAAATTAATAGGGTAGCCTAATTGTTTTTTGTAAATTAGGTTAATTAAATTATTAATCTGTGCCATTCACACGGTATGTTTATTAGATGTAATTTCAGCACCAGACGCTGTCCACTTAGCAGTATGACCTTAACAGCCTGGCTCAGAATGAGGCAAAGTGGATTCGGTTCACATGCCTCTCTTCATGCAGGGGCACTGAATATTATTAGATGATAAGAGGTCATATTTAGCAGGAATTCAGCTCCATAATACGTGCAATAATATTGTTATCTACAGCAAATACTGTATATGTAAATTATGTTAAGGTTTTGATACAAACTATTAAAGGAAAAATGGCAGCTTTCGTTGAGGGCCAAATAAATATTTTTGTCGGAGGGTGGGATTTGGTTCACAGGCCGCTATTTACCGATGACTACCCTTCTGCTTCACTTCACCCAGGCTTAGTATTTGCACTGATATATTTGCTCTTACATCAGGCGAGCTTGACACTTTACAGTTATTGCATATACATCATGCATCATGAGTGGTTCACTGAGCCTCGACATTCAGTGCTCCTGTGTGTACTGACATATGCATGATGATACTGACATATTGCTGGCTGTCTGCTGACTTGGGTTTCAAGCTTACCAATATGCTAACTGCTAACTGTTTTACATAAGTAAATGATAAATACAGCTGCTCTCTGCTTCACAACAATCCCTCTGGCTTTATGCTTTTGATGTAGACACTGCCCGCTTTGTTGCTGCTTGATACAGAGTCAGAGTAGTGCAAGGCTGACTGGACCTCATTTAGATCGTGTTATCCATCTTAGATCTAAAGATGTGCTCTGAGATAGCCAGTAATTTCTGAAACCATCAATGGCTCAAGAGATATTCTTGGATACCTTGGTAATCCAGGATACATGGCAGTATCATGCTTCTGTAGGGAATATTCATGAACACTTAATGGGTTTGTACTGATTCTCTCGAGGAAATAAAATTCTTACCCTGGCTGTGTTGCTGGTGCAGAATTAGAAATGAGGAAAAGGTATTAAAGCACATGTAGAAGAATTTACCTCGCCAAGCATGGTTCATCATAAAGGCATAAATAGCAGCCTGATATATCTGTGTTGGGCTTTGGGATATCTACCATATATCATATCTGAGATGATATGAAATGAGAAATATAATGTGTTATGTTGCTATGCATCCCATATTAGGAAGCATCACCATAGTCCATCAATCCATGCATCAAATTTCTATATCTTTTGCAGGGTCTCTGGGGGACTGGATGCAGGGTACAGCCTGGACATGTTGCCATTATATCAAATGCAACCTCACAGTCACCAGTACTGTAACACAAACCTACTAACACTAAACACAAGTACAGCAGAGGCTGATGGGAAATGGCATGAGTTTTTCTGATATTCTGTAATAAACTGAAGTACTGCACATAATGAAATTTTGACCTGATGATGGCACTTGAGGAAAAGTTACTGCAGTTCATCCTCTGGTGACCACAAATGTGTGTACTAACATTCACAGTAATCCAGTCTATTATTTATTACAAGAGGATGTTGGGGAGGTGAAGGGAGTTTATTTTCTGAAAGCAGGCCGAAGCATAGCAGTGAAGATCCAGAGCTCAGCATTGTGCAGCAGATTGAATGAATGTCAAAATGTTTATATGAAGTGTGTTCAGTCTTGTCTATGAGGTCCTGAGTCGAGTCCCAAGTATACTTTGAAAGTGCAGAGATTGACTGGACACTTTTTTATGACGATGTGAAGTCAAGAGTCATTGGTGTTAAAATCAAAGTTTAGTTTTAAATCTTTTGTATTTTTTTTTTTTTTACAAGATTGAAGTCATCAGATTCTTGACTAAAGTCTTACTTGGGGCCAAGTCACATGACCCGTGTCCACACCTCTTTCATCAGAATCAGAATCAACTTTATTGACCAGGTAAGTTGTATACTGGATATTTCCTCATAAATAAAACATAAATCTGTCACATGTGGGGACAAATGACAAAATGGTAAATGGCTGCATTTATATAGCACTTTTATCCAAGGAGTTTACAGTGTTTTTTCTGCTCATTCAGCCATTTACACTCACATTCACTTTCACACACCGATGGCAGCAAGCTACCATGCAAGTTGCGGGCACAACCATTGGAGCTTTTGGGGTTTAGTATCTCGCCCAAGGGCCCTTTGACAAGTGGTCCGGAGGAATCAGGGATTGAACCACTGATCTTCTGATTAGTGGACAACCCACTCTGCCTCCTGACCCACAGCCGTAAAACAACAAATCAAAAACTAATATACAGTTAAGCCCTGGTGGTTTTTTATGCCCATTTGTCAACAATATTAAGTTATTTCTTTGTTTATATATTTTTATATGTATTCATTCATGTAAGCCCATACTACATGTATTGCTGTTTTGTCCCCTGCACAGTCATGTAAATCAAATATGGCTGCCATGAAAGGAAAGGGAAAGAGGGAAAAGAATGAGAGAGGGAGTTCCAGAAAGAATGCAGCTTGTACATTTACTATATTGTACATTTATAGGTTTCCATACAAATACAAACTTTCTCTGGTGCCATACACAGTTATTCCCCTTAGGGGGCATGTTAACACACAAGGGGGGATTTCCACAGACATCCCTTGTGTTTTTCAGTGCATTAATATTTCAACACACACACACACATAAGCACATGCACACACACAGTTGGATGTAGCTCATCTTTAAAACATGATTTTTCTCTACTCACCTGAAACAAGCCTTTAGTGGTCACGTGCAATTACATGGTACAACTGTTTGCACAATTAACATATTGTAAGCACAAGTGCAAGTGCATATGCTCGTACAAACACACCACACTCATGCACACACACATGCTGTACAGTAAACACACCTCTACCTCTCTGTCTCTAACTCACGCAGGAAATGTTTAACTTATGCATAAAACATGATGTTTAGGCCACCAGAGAGAGACTCTCAGAGGACACTTTTAGGAGTTTTACTACTTTTGTACTGTTTAGACCAAACCAGAGAGACGAAGAGAGAGATTCATTGAATAAATCATAAAAGATCATACAAACATGTTTGATATTGAATAATTTACATCAATTTTTGGTTTTAAAACATCAATTGACCACTGAACCAGCCACAAGCTGAAGTCACTGAAATCACTAAGGCTGCAGAAACCTTACAGGTCAGTTGGTTTTAAGTGACATTGTAAGCCAACAATATTGTTATTTTCATCAAATATTCCATCTCAAAATGTACAAAATTGGTTTGAAGTGAAAAAAAATATACAGTACATATAGGCATTCAGAATGCTGCAAAGTGAGGACACATACTGTATCTAAAGACATAGTTACATGACTATTTATTTAACAAATGTCTCCTGCTTACATTATTTTTAGTATATACTTTCTTTATTGGAGAACACTACAAAGACATGTCTGTGGAGTCTTTTCATCAGATGGTGGAGCATTGCTGGTCTGCTAACAAAAACAAATAAAAACATATACTGTATAATTGCAGCTATGAATATGAATCACCTTTTTAAATTGGAAAAGTCAGTTTTTCAAGAACTGAGGAATAAAACTGGCTCATGATTTCACTGCCATGTTGACATACAGATTTTTTGTTGTTTTTTTGGTTGTGCAAATTGTGCTGAGTAAATCTGGGATCTTGGTATCATCTTGATTATAAAAAAAATCTAATAATTCCCATTTTTTTCACCGATCCATCCACATGTAAGAGACTTATCTTAGCTCTCTGATAAGAACAGTATGCATTTATATGGGAATCCAGGATCTAACAATACACAGAATCTCTCAAAAACCAGCATGGAGGCACAAAAATCAGTGTTCCTAATGACAGAGCGAGTCCAGACAATTTATACCGACAATGAAAATCAAATTAATTTGCTAATGAGCACTCATTCCCAAGCGCTTCTTAATATGTTTGAGTTGGTACTTCCCAAAGAGAAGATGAAGAAAATTAATTGTCTGGATTGTCAGACTTCAGATTGAATTGATCTAGACTGATGCCATTTGAGGTAAAAGGTCACATGATAAATGAGGATTTGATGTCACTGCATGAGTATGAAAAATTCACACAGAGCACAATACCCATTAATTGTACTTTTCACTGACTCAAATTAGATGGTTATCAGTGTGGTTGTTAGATTACAATTTCACATCTTTGGCCATTTTATTTCAAAGAATTAAGATTGTTTGAATTATGAAATACAGATTCAAAGACACCATGGTTGTAAACTAAATAGCCTTTGCAGTCCTAAACATTCCGTACTTCTTGTTATGACAAACACAGTTGACTTTAAAGGCTTAATTCAAAGTCGCATTGCCTACTCAAAGAAAGCTATCATACTGTCCCAGTGAATGGATGGATGTTCTATGCCACATACTAAATTATTGGAACATACAACATGTATAATATGTAATAATGTTAGCTAATGGTCCATGAAAAAGCTTAAATCATCAACCTCAGAAAAGATAAATGTGACCTTGGGGTTAAGAAGATGACCATGAATGTCACCAGTTGACGTCTGGCCAATGACTTCTGTTGCATGCCACTTTGTAAAGAATTTACCAATAATCATAGCACTGTATGTAATTAAATAAGCTCCAGTGAGAGTAAAATTCTCAGGAATGTCCATGCCATGTCAGTAGCCACTAGCCTGTGCAGTTAGCTAGCCAGGAAGATGACTGTGCCTCTATTCCCTTTTCTTTGACTTAGTAACTCTACTGTTTTCTTCCTGATAAATAGCCTCAGGGATACTGTTACAAGAGGGTTTGTTGCGAAAGAGTTTGTTGAGAGTGAGGTTTGTTATTGACCTTGGCACACAAAAGTGCTTCTGAATAAGGTTACCATAATCCTAACTATGTAAATACAGCACTGTGCAAAAGTTTTAGGTCACTTTAGATGTTCAGATTCTTATCCATTATGCAACACTATCAAGGAGGTGTCTGATCAGTCACAAATTTGGTCTGCAGCATGTCAGAGACCTCAAACATACAGCCAGAGTCTAAAGAACTATCTAGCAGTCATTATGTCATTATGAAGTCATTATGAAAAACCAGCATGGGCTATTTGGAAAATAAATGCAAACATTTTATAATTTGGGGTAATTATTCTTTAAGGATTACAGTATGGCCACTTTCTTAACCTGATTTCAGCCATGTATTTCAAACAGAAGAAACATTAAATTAGTTACACAATGTACTAAGAAGACAGTAAGACACAATATTATTTCAGCAATATGATGTACCAAAAGAAAATCTGGAGTCAAGGGCGTAAGCAGTAGTCACAGAAAAGTAATGTAACAAATCAATGAAAGACTTTGCGCAAAAGTAATAAGGAAAAAGGTTATTTCAAAAGTCAATTATGGTTTGATGAAGCTTACCACCATAATGGTGATAAAAACCAAAATAAATCCGTTCAGAGTGAACGGTCTTTTCAGCCGACAGAGCCTCATGTGATCATATTGAGACAGTCTGAAGACAACTATATGCATTTCATAACCTTTGTAGGACATTTTAAGCCCTGTTATGGACTTTGTCCCAGTTTATCGTGTAATAATAACTCCTAGACCACAGGGACCATGAGTAAAAACAAGGCACTAGCACATTGTGAAGAGCTGCTGAGAAAATATAGCTGGCAGTATTGTTGTAATGACAGATTTAGACCTTTACTGAAGCACTCACTACAGTCTCATTTGGGGGAGGCTGTGAATTTTTGCAAAACTGTTATCTTCAGTCCAGCCATCTGATAGATTAAAATGTCCCTCTAGCCCTAATATGCAGTATATCCTGTCTCCCTCCAGCTTCATACAGTACATCTACAGAGAAAATACAGCTTAGATGGGTTTAGGTTTTTAATTGATCACTCTAGAAACAGGATTTGAGCTCACAAATTATTAGAGAATAATCATTCATTTTTCATTTTCAAGATAGCTGCCTTCACATAACAGAGCATACAGCTATGAGGACCGTATATTTACTTGTTGAAGATAACCTTTAATAGCCTATAATGAAACAAGGTGTCAAGATGAGACTGCTATTAAATATCTCACATTATTCATTCACTTATGTAAATATATTAAATGTCATTTTCACAAAGAAATCTGGTTCTCTAATATAAACCCAGTTTGGAGGAAGATAGTCAGTATAAAAACAATTCAAATTTTATTCTAGTGTCTTTGTTGACACTGGGAGAGACCAATTAGCTAATGACAAGCCTGCAGTGTCCTCTGCTAATTGTAGAAATGGTTCATTGGCAGTGAAGTGAAAGCCATTGCGCTTTGAGCTAGGAGGCAATTTAGGGATTTGGGTGTATTATTTGGTGCAGTATCAAAATCACAAAGTATCTTTATAAAAAGCTGTAGAAATGTAATGGAAATCGCAAATTGGGCAACCAAACAGGTGCAAGTATGAAAAAGTGAAAAGATCCACTGTCTCCCGCCCAGTCTCAACCCAAACATCCAGCTAACTTATTGATCTCGGACCAGTGCAACCAGCTGCGTTACATAGCATTGACATATGTCAGCTGACACTGGTAGCACACACCTGATGTTTCATGTAGACAGGTGTTGTTACATGTCAATGCCAACAAATGGGACAGTGGATGATGCTTCAACAGGGATATGCAAGTGTGGACTTCCATAGGTACATGTTTTGACGCACATACACTGCTGGTGTACGTTGCCCTTTAGCCTCTGTTGATGACATGATGGCGAAAATGTTCCTATTCAATAAAAAAAGCACAATGTCACTCCACAGTTGATGAACTTATTCTGATTCTTCAAAGCTGATGAAATTATGACAAATGAACAAACAATTAACAGCTGAAAGCATCCATAACAAAGCTCATAGCTTTACTGATAAACCCTACCTGCATTGGCTATTAGTCAATCAAGCTCTGTGGTCTCTCTCTCTCTTCTCTTAATAGTCTCTCTATCAATCCACACAGCTACCACCATCAGTCAGATTGGTGCAGTCAGTGCTGTAGCTAAACTACAGTTCTTTGTAAAGCACAATAGCTTAGTCAGTATTTAGTAGGTAAACATAAAAAAGCTATAATTCCTAGCTAGCATTGTGTAATATTAACTGCTACTCCAAGAACCATAAATTGGTGAAATTGGCCAACAGTGTGTTGTGTCAAATGTCATGTTAGCGCTGTACTTTAATGCCACATCGGGTATAGAAATCATGATGTTAGGATAATTTCTGTGAACAGTGTTTTAGCTAGCTATGACCAGTGCATTACCACCTATACTGATACTTTCTTCCCCATCATTTGGAAAACCTCTGGACAAAATATGTTCACAAAAAAGTTAATAGGATACTCAGCTGTACATATTAATCAGACCCTACAATATTAAACTTATTACGTATTTCTTGAAATACTTGTCTTTTGTTTGTTTAGCCAGTATATCATCTATTTGTAGCATTTCTTTTGCATACTATCCCGGGTTATGTTTTATTAGATACATCAACTTCTTCTGGTTAGTCAAGACCAACAAATGCTTAAGTTCAGTTACTGTTTATCGATTTTTCTTGTGTAGGAGGACAGCTTTGTTTGTTTTTGATTTTTTCAAAACACAACCTTTAATTCCTAAGCAAGGAGGTGAGTACTTTCCAGATTTTGAACTGACCTCCTCCCAAGTGGGGATCTGACAGAATGGAGGTTAGCCAGACCTCCTAAGAAGACCATGCCTGCAAAATAACTAAATTAATGCCTGAACTAAAAAGGCATAAATCACCCCTGGGTTATTTGAACCGGAGAAAAGACCAGACAACTCTACATTAAACATGGACACAGAGACTCCCTTTGGGGTTTCACTTATCTCCAGAGACTGCCATGAATCTGAAGTGTATTCCTGTAGCGATATCACCCTGTTAGCCCTTTCTTTAAGCCAGTGTCTGAATCAGTGTGAAGCAAGAGCCTAATCATTTTGGAAGCCAGGAATTGTTGATCTGGAGATATTATGAAATATTATAGTCCAACCCTGGTTTTGCTACCGTGAAAATTGGTTGAATTACATTCAATGTGAGTAAGTGCCTTGAGGTACAATGTGATAACATCACCATGTATTGACTGGGAGAGCGAAGTCTGTTAACACTTAATGTGCTGTTCTATGGACTGCATTGTGTAATCCTACAGCTGCTTTAACCTTTTTATGTAGAAGACATTTATTTTTTTGATAATCTTAGAGACGTAATGTTTGAGAAAGATCATGTTGAATTTATAATACTAAAAGTATGTTTTTCTGATTTTTTTTTTATGATACATTGCTGCATACAATGTTGTCATGATGGATTTGGTCATAGTAACGTCTGAAGTGTGTGATTTGTGCACGTAAACTCCAAGTTTAATTTCCAATGAATCAGCATTAGTAAATCATAAAACGCTACCATTTTAAAGTCAGAGTGTCAGTCGCCATATTAAGAAAGTCCCTCAAACTTAGAACAAAGACATGAATATTTATTAATATTTGACATTAAAAGCTTTTTAAACATGCCCAAGGCTTTTGTGAACTAAAAAATAGCAAATGTGCAATTTATTTTCTCTCTCCAAATACTGTACAGCAACATGTGCAATAGGGGTGTGCTCAAATACAAATACGTTATTCGGCAAAGCCCAAATAGTGTTTTTTTTTTTTTTTTAACTAATATTTGTTTCATACAAATATTTTAAAAATTATTTGTTCTCGGGAAGAAAAAAAACATGTCAAATACCAGCGCACAGGTCGGATACATCACTATCTCAGTCTCTCTCCTCTGCTCTGCTGTTACATCTATCAGCAGGTCTTAACGAGGGGAGTCACATCCACCTGCTACATGACGCACATTTCCTAATTAGGACATCACGCCCGGAGTTGTGGGTGTTCCCCAGAGATAAAGCTGAGCTACTGACACACATGAAGTGCTCCCAAGGGACTCACCATTACCTGTTGTTCTCCCTTTTCTTTCCACAAAGTTAGATTGTAAAAAATAGGCAAATGTGCAAAGCAATAATTGCCTTTGAAGTTCTTCCCCATGGTTACATGGTGTGCTGTCTGTGTGTTATGGGTGTAAAATAGGTAGAGGTCTGTCTGCAATGAGTAAAGTTTTAGCTCAGTAGTCAGCACAGTCATCTATGATCTGGGAGAGTCCAGTTCAACACCCGGTGTGGGGACCTCCTGCGTAAGGTAGTTTATCCATGAACACTTATTGTAATACTTTAATTTTCAAAAATTAAAAGCGTAATAAAAACAAAAACTGAATTTTTCCACTTTTATTCGAATACAAATACAAATAATGTTGCTGCCTCAACAAATACAGACACAAATACAAATACTGGACTCTCTGCACTTCCCTAATGTGCAAACTTCTCACAGTCATAATCACTGGTTATCAGTAATTATGTGCATACCCCAAGGAGAGGACCTCTCAAACAATATAACTGCAATCAGCAAACAATGACGTTCGCTCTAAAAGATGCACGCACAATCACACACTATCTATACAGGTTTAAACATGACGCTGCCTCTGAGTTTCTTCTCATCATCTAAAGAATAAACACATAGCTGGAGGTTTTCAGACTCACTCAATTGCATATAAATAACACAATTAATTGGATATTAATACAGAGCTACTACGGTATGTTGCTGTAATGCTTAGACTGCTAATAGCCCAATAGGTGGCACTCGTACACAGACTACTGACTGCATATGATAAGAGTGAATGCCATTTCTGTGCGGAATCAAAGTGAAGTAATTAAGACAACAACTAAGTGATCATGCTCCCCAGAACATATATGAAACGATGTATATAACCTTTTGCAAAATAACGATGACAAAAATATTAAGTGGATCATATAACAAGAAAATATGTTTTAAAGAGAACAACCCACATTATCAGAACAAAGGCCACAGCAGGCCAGTGACAGCAGGGACAGAGCAGCCTACTTGTTGAGGATTTGTTTATTCTTACTTGTCCAAAAAGTTTGAATTTGAGTTCAGGTGTATTATGGCTTTGGGACTTTGAATGCTTCTGTATGGTCCATGAGAGGTTTGCAAGATCAACGAATCCTGTTCTGCTCCATGGATTGTTCAAGGAACAGCTTGACTGGCCAAACAGCAGGCAATGCCAGCAGAAAAGCCGGTTCAGCTTTGTGCTTCCCATTAGCCATAGTTCCTATCACAAAAAGACCTATCTTTTCCCTTAGCTCTCCCCTGAGTCAGTTCCAGCTTCAGGGTATGCATCCCAATCTGTTTAATCTTCAGTTGCAGCTCAAAAGAAAGCTTAGTAAAGAAAGAAAGTCATTTTTTATGAGAAACTCGAGGTCCTCATCTCCACCCATTCTGCTAACTTGCTAACTGGACCTGATGGTGCTACTCAGTGCAGGCAGTTTTTTTATGATGACAAGTAGACATCATAAAAAAAACCTGACACCATATGAAAAAATGCTATAAACTCACCAGTGAGTAGCTACAATGGAAAGCATTGTTACATATATAATCAGTGTAAAGGTTAGTATAACAATGTAATACTCGTGTCACTGTAAAGTCACATAATCCTACATTTCTAAGTCATTGCAGGAATATTATAGCAGTATTATTCAGAGACCAACTCTGAAATAATGCTACACCTCACACTAGAACTCTTTATCTTTTATGCTTTGTAAAGTCTGGCCTTAACATTTCTAAAGCTTCCAGTAAATGCTGATATTTTTTACATTCCCTTAAACCCTCTGAGCATTTTGCATGTCGTTGTCATTCTTTTCTCTTTGACAAGGCAGTGCGCAGCGGAGCGGCAGGAACAATGTTGAAAGGCAGCGGTGGACGACATGCAGCAGGGGTAAACCTCCAGACATGATCCCACAACATCGGGGACACGCAGCCAGCTCTTTGGGACGCTGAGACGCTCAGTACACCCCGACAGAAACACCTTCCTGACTGATTCTGCCTCGAGGCGTTTTAATTATGCTCTCAGCCATCTTAACACTGTCTGAGCGTGTGCATGTGTGATGGGGGACCGGTGGTGCGTGGGGGAGTGGGGGGGGGGGTTCAGAAACACAGTTGGATTTAAAATAGTCCCTGTTGTCTCCTATTGTCTCTCATGCTTTGATGTTTCTGGTAGTGAGTAGTTAGTAATTAGCACACCCACGCAATTTGGCACATCTTCTCCTCTTTCTCATTCTCTACTTCTTTTTCCAGATTAACAGTCAGCACCCGCCTTCCTTCCTTTCTTGCTCTCACGTTTTTCGTCCTTCTTTATCCACAGGTCGAGCGTTTGCCTCTTTCACTACTCCCTCACTCCATTTTACTTCACAACCTTTTATTTTTTTTCTCTCCTAACCTTAAAATTAAAAGTACTCTCTGTCCATTTATCTGGATTTTTCCTTTCCATCCCTCTATTTCCCAACCTCTTACCCTCTCCTTCCTTTTTTTTTTTTTCTTTTTTTTAAAAGTAGCATTTGCCTTTTCTCATAATAGCGCAGCAATGTGCTCTGCTCGCAGAGAGAGCCATGTAATTTATCAACACATGGGAAATTACCGCCTATTGTTGTTGGGGAATGAACAGGGGCGGCGGTGTAAAATAGGTTTAAGCACGTAAATGAATCATCAAGCCAAGCCCTCTAACTCTCTTTCTTGCCGTGGATTTCTATTTCATTCTCTCTCTCTCTTCCATTCTCTGCCGTTGTCTCTCTCCCTTTCTTTATTTTCCTTTCCCTCCCGAAGCCTGATCTCTATTTCAGTCTTCAATATCACATAGTGAGCTGCAGCTCTGACCTTTGCAGCCTTTTCTATTGTTGGTTATGCCTCCGATCCAGGATTTGAAGCTTTACCGTAAATTCTCTATAAACAGTGGCCTCAACTGGGCAGACAGCCAGACCTGTATTTGAAACAGCTTTTATTTATCCTGTTTTTATAAGTAAATTTGGTTTCATTCATTTGAAAAAATGATCTCCTTGTTTTCTAATCTGATCCAATATTCATTAGAAAACTCTTCCATGTTTACCCGTTTACCAGTCTGATTGCTCCAAGTTTCTTTTTTCAACAGAGATTCGCTCAATCATTCATTCCAAACACTGTTTTTTATTTTTTTTTATTTTCATTCGCTGTTAAGCTCATCAAAACTCACCACTTCCCACTTCACATTAAAAGCTTTTTCTAGCTGTTCAAACGGCATTATCTCCTCCTTTCCTGTAAGGCTTGATGCTGAAGTGCTACAGCCGTGACCAAGAAGGTTCATGTGCAGACTTCACCTAATTCAACACAGGCATGGTTCCCAGATCCCATCAGCAATTACGTCACAGTATGCATCACCAATAATTTACAATACACATGAGATATCAGTTAAATCAATTATTAGGATACTGATGAAAAACTCTCTGAAGTCAGTCTCCATTGTAATATGAATATGTATTAACCTGGGAGTAGCTTACACACATCGAGTCTTCTGAAGTAAGAAAAAAAAAGCAGTTTTGAATATTTTAAGCTAGACTAGAATGCAATATACACACTTGATACAATATTATTTTGCGCATTACATTATTTTGAAGATTTTGACATGAAAAATTTGCAGGAAGTGCTTTGCTGCATAGACAGTAACTTAACAACAAACAAAAGTACAGCAAAGTAGATGTGATTAGAAGTAATTAGGGAGTGAAATCAGTCTTTTTCTATAAAAAAAAAACAACAACAACAAAAAACTCTGAACTGTAGAAACTCTGGGCAACACAGTGGTTAGTGTGGCATGAGTATTGTGTAATCCCAGCCCCCGTGAATGTATTTAAACTAGCTTTTATTCAGGATAATCCTTCATCCTTTTGTGCTGGCTTTTTTTCTTATTTTTCTTCTGTTGTTAATTTTGAGGTATTTTATGCTTTTATTATATATCAGAGAGGTTGCAGGAAATGAGGGAGGGAGAAATCAGGAATGATATGCAACAAGGCTCCCCAGCTGGACTCAAACACTGAATGTTGCAGGTCGTGATTATCATCTTAACCCCTGAGTCATGGGAGCGCCCCTCATGCTGGCTATTATTTGAGACGTGGGCATTATTTAAATACAGCGTTTTATTTGAAGGTTTACTGTTAAAGCATTAGCCACGAGAAAAAAAAATGTAACATTCTTCTTTAACATTTTCTTCCTTTAGTTCATTCTGTATTTGTGCCACTGCCTCTGGGGGCTATTTAAAATTAAATGTAAAATTGAAATGTGCCTCAGAGAAATAAAACACTTATATGCCATATGCTGCAAGAGCAGGAGATAATTTTGAAATTAAAGAACAGAAGTTACAGTAGGGGACCACTAAAATGAGTCATTTCACAGGCAACATCAATGTTCAGTCACCTCTCTCTTTCATATTGTGAGTGTTTCTTTGTGTCTTTATATACCTCAGATAAGCAGAGGAAAGAACATTATCTATATTTCTGTTTCATTCTACTCCTCCCCAGTCTGTCTATCTCTTTTAGAACAATATCTGTCACCTAGCCCGTGACACAAAAAAACAGTAAATTCCTACAATCTTTCTCTTCTTTTTGCCTCTCTCTCACTTCACACTCTCTCTCTCCCACTCACAACCCCCTTCTCTCTCTTCTGATAGCTCCTAGGAATGATCTTTATCAGACGAGACAGAATTGAAACTTCACAGTTAGTCTTTCTTTAATCTCCTCAACCCTCTGCCATCTCTGAGATCACTGAAGTGGTGTGTATGAGTGTGTGACAGAGAGAGCAATCACAGGCCTACACATTTGTCCGGTCAACTTTGTGCAGGTGCACGATTTATGTTAATGCGTCTGCTCAATTACTGAAACAGCTAAAAAAGCTCTTTCTGTCAGTTTTCAGTCATTTAAACTCTTGCTATACTGAAAGTGTCTTGCATTATAACAAATAAGATGCAAATATATTGTACATTTTACCATTTTTCAGACATCAAGGTGGAACACCTGATTATGTCAATGATGCTACCGACTACTAGAATGTAATCACTGCAGGTGCAGCAACATGGTATGAGTGTGGTAATGAAGGCCCATCTGTGGTCTCACATTTATATTCACTGTTCCACCAGTGATGCTTCTTCCAGGCCTTATTATGTTTGACAGTTTAGTAACTCTGTTCATATTTCAAACATATTCTGGTCTTTAGGAAGGTATTTCACCCGGGTTATTCAGTGCTAATGACTTATTACACAGAATGTAATGAAAGAAATCCCATCACTCATTCCCTTATTTTTGCATTACCTCATAAAATCATTGGTATTCTGTTCAGCATTTGTCTGACAGATGACAATTCTTCAGTAACTAGTGGTATTATAATGTAGATATAAAATGAAACAGTTATGCTCTGTTGTTTCAGCATTTCCAGGGTCAGCTTGTTTTCTGTCTTACTGAGAGTTTGATGAAGGTTGATATTCATTTCATCTGTGCGTTCAGTGAAGACACTGGTCTGGTACATGTTAGCTTGGGGCAGGGGCTAGCTGGCCTCTACCAAGGCAGGAGGAGCTGGTACTCTAAAGTTGTCTTCTTAGCTAGCTTGCTAATGTTAGCCAGTGGTAAGCCTACATTCAGCGGTGTTTTGATCAGAGTTGGAGGGTGTGAGAACCCCACAGCTTCTGGACTTCTGGACTGCTGCTAGATTTTGCATCAGCACTTGTTAAATACAGAAGCTAGGATGTGTCAGTGCGGTGTTGTTCAAAGCTACATATGACAAAGCTGAGCTGATGCACAATGTAATTACAATTTGTGGTGAGTAATTAGTAAGATAATGTAATGACTTTCCAATCAGTAATAATTAGAGGGAGAGAGTACACCATTATCTGTATCTGTATCTGTTCAACCAACTAAATTATCTGTATCCGTATCTGTACTCTGAATAGGTGGAGCTAAATCCAAAAGGGGGTGGGGCCTAATCAAAAGTTAGTAATTTAAGCCTAAAATGGATATGATTTGATCTGAAGTTGCTATATTTATTGATCAGTAGAAAACTATATATATATTATATACATATTTCAAGTTACTTGACAAACATAACCCAGATAAAGTTGGCAAACTTTCTTAAAGAATGTAGAAAGATTTCATGGTGATGCCACGTAATGAGCGGCAGCAAGAGCTATCAATCACCCATAAACTTGAGATGAGGTCTTCCTCAAGCAAATTCCTGTTGAACCTTGCCAACAATAGGCAAAGTACAACTGTAGGCTGCTGTGGTGAGAGAAAGCATTGCTGCTTGCCAAAAATGTGCAAAAACAACATTTCCTGTACTGTTACAATGGACAGCTGGACCATACAGCAGCTGCTCTCAGTTCAGTTGTGAAAGGTCAGTTGAAAAAATAAACACAGTTTTCTTTGAGCCTCAGCACTCACACGCAAAGGTACAGTAAAAAGTTGGAAACGGTTGCTAGTAAGCACACATGATGTGGTAGAAAACAGTTTCCACTTTAGATCAGAATCCCAGAGAGGTCAAAGAACGACTGTGTGTTTGAAAGTCTAACGAAGCTGCTTGAGAGCTGCAGAGTGACACTTTGCTGCACAGTCAAGGCTGAAGTCTCTATTCCATATAAAAGACCTCAACAGATGTATAAAAACAAATGTTTGTCTTTTTGTCTTTTAATTGGAACCTGGCTTTGCATATCCACTGAAGTAAATATCTACTGCAGTTCAGCTGTGTGTGTGAGTGAGTGTGTGTGTGTGTGTGTGTGTGGGGGGGGGGGGGGGGTGAACTGGCCTCCAGTATAATGCACACACACACACAATATAAATGTAATGAAAAATTGCAAAATATGGAATCATGTTAAGGTATATGGACCAGAGGACTTTACAACTTCATCGCTTCATTTTAAGTAAATCAGTTAAAATATCAACCTTCAACAATAATTGCAGTAATATTTCAGTATTTTCTGTCACTGATTAAAAACAGTAGTGACTCATCAGATAATAAGATTCCAATAATCCTGTTTCAGGTAACCTGGTATTGCATGACCACCTACACAGTAACATAGTGATTGAGTAGACAGTAATCTGGAAGCAACCATTATTTTCATGAAGCTCTATTTGTATTAAAAAGGGATCAAAACTGATGCATCAGAACCAGAAATATCAGCTTTTTTACTCCATGCATTCTTCTTCCTCATAAAAACCTGGCACGTATTACCCACAATGCAACTTCATTGTCAACAAGTTGGTCAGATGTTCAGGTTTGTTATGCTAGTAGCAGCTAATGTAGCCTGGAGCTGCTAGCCTCCAGCATAGATGAGAAGCAAACTACAGAGGTCTGGTATCCTTAAGTGACATCACTTGAGGCAATTTAACAAATTTCACTCAGCAAAAGGGTTTAGAGGCCTGCAACTTGTTTCACATATGCAGTAGGACTTAGCAACACCTATAAACACACTTGGATGTGTGGAATCAGTGGAATTCCTCTTTAACTAACACTGATGCATAGAAGTGTCTATGACGTAATGTGCAGTCAGTGGTTGCAACACTTTTTTACTGATCGACAATTATTGGCTGTTTTGTGCCAAGACATGCAGAAATATGCCAGCAAAAGGCAGAGAGAAGAAGACGGCTAGCCAGTAAATATGGATGTAAATAATGTAGCTTTTAAAAAATCAGCTTTGAAAATGTTTAATGAGGAAAGAAATGCATTGAACTTTTTTGTTAGGCCAAAAGAAAGCAGATTGTGTTTTGATGAGTGTGACTAAATGTGAACATTAACTTTGGTGTCAGCCTCTAGGGGCAGTATTGAGAGCACTGGTGCTGAGCAGTAAACCTGTCAGGAAGCAAGGAGGAAATCCTGTGTGATATTTGATTTTACATGTTTTGTATTGACTTTAATGGAAGCATCACCTCTCTGTCTCTGTCTGACATCATTTTTTCCCCATCTTACTAGTGGCTGAGAATATTGCATATCATCCTGTAAGTTAGCATTGTCAACATTCTTCCTTTAGCAAATTTTATGGCGGCCTGCATGATTGAAATGTCCACTAAAACTAAGTGGAAGCAGAGAGAACCCATTTTTAAAAGGCGCGGTTAACCACAGGAACGGTGGGGATTGGAGTGTGACAGGGTTAAGTTGCACAGCATTAGCATCCATCTGTTGCTGACATATACAGCAGTGCTGCCAAGTCTTGCGCATTGACCGTGAGTCTCATGCAAGTGACACTTTTCACACGCTGCCACACCACACATCTGAACCCCCCCCCCCTCCCACCCATCCACCCATCCACCCAGGGAACTAATCTCACTCCAAGCTGAAGTCAGAACCTAGCAGTCCTGTACACAGTATTTGGGATGTAATCTCCTTCACTGCATCCACTGTGCTGTTAAAAAATTCAAATGTTTAGGACTCCAAACTTTATGTTTAGGACTTGGACTTGGGACTTTAGGACTAAGACCTCTGCTAGCATGTTCCACAGATGATAATAGCAGCGCACAGTCTTAAAGATGGCGCTTGTCCATTGATGAGGGTAGCTCTGACAAATTGTTTTTATCCTTGCATGGTTTGCTAATTACTAGACAATGTGATGCAAATGTGCAGGTAGAAACACACAACCACTCCAACACAGGCCTGCAGGCACAGTTGTGTCTCCTTCATGCGTATTTAAAAGAGAGAGAGAGAGAGAGAGAGGGATAGAGAGAGAGCTGACCTCAGAATAAGTAGATTTTGTATGTTCACGTGGCTCACTGAATGACTCGGTGTCCTTGTGTATGAATGAGGGGGCGATAAATTCATTTATTTCAGCCATCAGTGACAACTGGCTGGTGGGAGGGAAATTAAAACCTACTGCATCAGGTAAACACAGAATGTGTTTTTATGTGTGTTTGTGTCTTTGTGTGTATGCGTTTGTATGCCCTAGAAAAATTAACCCCCCCTACCTCCTCCCCCCGCCTCCCAAACAGATTAAAAATGAGCAGAAGTAATTAGCATTTTGGGTAGCAAAACAATAATTTCACAACACGCACCACACAGAAATACAAACATAAATCTTCACTGCTTAGAAGAATATTACATCAGGCTTAATAATACAGGGAGAGCTAAAAAGAATTAACATTTAAAAAAGTAATTATGCAAAGGTAATAAGTATATTTTTCTATGTTTTACTTCATTTGTTCCACTTGAGTCACATTTTGAGATGTTGTTTTGACTCTGCTATGCACAGGCCTCTTAATAATTGTGCGGTCACACGTTGGTTTATTTAGATGTGTTTTATTTTATTGTTGTGGGCATTTTCTGCTCTTTCACTTAGTTTTTTCATTGTCGGAAAGTAAAAAAGTGAAATGAAAAAGTCATACAAACTGTAAATCACAGAACCATGCTACTTGTCTTATGGGCCTTGAGATTGTGCTTTTTTAAAAAAAAATCTCATCCAAAAATGTGACTGCATTTAGTTTGCATGTAAAGTTGTAATATTTTACTAATGTCACTTCCACTAGTCTCAAGACAGTAAGGTGTGACATCCTGGACAGTATTTGGCAAGTTACTTGAAAATGTAATCAGTTACAAATGACTTACTGCTCATTGAAAAAGTATTTTACTTATTTGAAAAGTAATTGAATACATGACTCACTGAATAACTTTACAATAATCAGCCCAGATCTGTCAAAGGGGCCTATAACTCCAAATCTGCCACGTACACATCACGTCTAGTTTATTCAACACAGAAAATGAGACGTTATACATTATATATGTAAAGCAAGTATTAGCAGGCTTACTCCTGGTGAATGCGCAAAGAACTCAAATAGACTCTGAATGAAAGACAAGATGAGACGAAACATGTCAACCCTCCAAAATGTCATGTAACACAATGTTACTGGTATTATTAACTGTAATCCATTTTCAAAATTTTAAATTATAATCCCTTACACTAATTGTTACTGATAAAAGTACAAAATAAAATGACCAAGTAGTATCAGCCATGAACGACAACAGGATATCTTCCCTTTCAACTTTAGAGCTTTTGCACTAAGTAAAATGTTAGTGATCTAACGGCAGCAATGCTGGTTGCAGACAAACTCAATGACCCTGACTTCCTGATACTGGTCCCACTAGTCATGTAGTGACTTGCATCTTGCAGATGTGTAGCATTCATTTCTATGGAAGTTAGTGTGATGCAAGTAGCACATATGTTTAATGTGCTGTATGTTAAAAGCAAGTATATCAGTAACTTAATGAGTTTCTGTCCATCACTGGTCTAAGAATGTTGACACTGAGATGCACAAACGATAAATAACAACTGATCTCAGGCCCGGTGTACTGATTACGAGGTCATAAAGCCAGTTGGTTCCAATCTTTGTGATGTCCTTCCCTACTCCTGGTTTTCTGTTGTGCTCTTCATTGGATATTGCTCAACAGGGCGCTCTAGCTACAAACACAAGTTATTTGGCAATGACTACATCAAAGATGTTTGAAAACTGTCAGGAACAGCTTACCATGTTTAAAGTAGAAGACCTGTTGTGACGGGTACCAGCATGGATTCCATGATGCAAGCATTTCATGTGTCAGATCAAAAAAGTGTCTGGGACAGGCAAAACTGTGGAAAAAGACATGTAGTCTATACTTGGCTTAATATAACACAGTATTTGACCTTTTGTTAGTTCCAGAAACTTTTGACGGGTTTTTTTTCATCAAATGTGTCACATACAAAAGGAAAAAAAAAACTGTTTTTATGATTTCCCACTTGTAACTACAGAAATATAAATAAATAAATATTTCTCAGGAAAGTGTTGCTTCAGTGAAAAATACTTTTACTGAGAGTACTGCATGTACACAACCACACTCCAGGACTGCTGTGTCTTTAACAAGTTACCCACTGTGGTGGAAAAAAAACTCAGATCCTTCACTTCAATGAAAGTACTAGTACATCAAAGTAAAAATACTCCATTACAAGTAAAAGTCATGCATGAAAAATCCTATTACAGTAAAAGTACATACGTAAAATCCTATTACAGTAAAAGTACATACTGCAGTTAAAGTACTGCAGTAAAAGTAGTGGACTGATATATTATTATATATGACATCATTAGATTATTAATACTGAAATATCAGTGTTAGAGCAGCATGTTACTGTTGTAGCTGCTGGAGGTGGAGCTAGTTTACACTACTTTATATACAGTTAGCTAGTTTAGTCCAGTGGTTCCCAACCTAGGGGTCGGGCCCCTCCAAAGGGTCACCAGATAAATCCGAGGGGTCGTGAGATGATTAATGGGAAGTGAAAGAGGAAAAAACAAAGTTCTGATACACAAATCTGTTCTCAGTTTTTGGACTTTATCTCTAATCTTTGATTTTTGGTGAAATATTGGATCATTGGAACATTTGTAATCTTCATCTGAAAAGTAACTAAAGCTGTCAAATAAACGTAGTGGAGTAGAAAGTTCAATATTTCCCTCTGAAATGTAGTTGAGTGGAATTATAAAGTAGCATCAAATGGAAACACTCAAGTAAAGTACAATTCCCTCAAAATTGTACTTAAGTACAGGATTTGGCTAAATGTACTTAGTTACTTTCCATTGCTGATTATCCTTTTAAATTCCAATAATCCAGTCTAATATAATCCTATGTATTCCTCATGCTGCACTCTGAGGCTTTGCCAGCCTGCCCTTCACTAGTTGGTGTAAAACTTAGTTTGACACTTGTTCACACAGTTCTAACCCCTCTACATGTGATCAAGAGGCCTCTTAGCTAATGCATTTGAACATGCACACTTGTCTGCCTCTGCATTGTAGTTAAAATCAGCACGCCAGTGTCCAGCTGTCGTCCTCCACCATTCCAAAACATCTCCAAACATTTCAATACCACTTTACACCATGAAAACATCTCCAACAAACACGATTTATAGACTTGCTTTGGTGTAATAGGCTGTTTGTTTCTGTTTACTCTCTTTATTTCCTACCATTGTGTAATGGTGATTGCGTTAGTTTTATGAGCATGTTCCTTTTTAGAGAGGACATTGCGTTCTTCTGTCAATTATTTTTGTTTAGATGTTAACAAATGTACAGCTCAGGACTAAACTATTAAGTGAGTTCAATCAATTTGTCCACACAGAGCAGATTTATTTAGCAGCATATTGTGATTGGATGTGGCTATTTCACTGCATCTGAATTTTAATTGGAGAGAGAACTGAAGCAGAACACACATGAACTCATCTGCCATCTTATTTTATTGTGCAGTTATTGCCTGCACACATGCAGTGTATGTACCATCATGTCACATAATATAGAAGTATTGATGCTTTGGAAATCATTTCTTTGCAACTATAGTATAATTTTGATTACATGCAGAAAGTTTGATCATTCTTCAGATCAAGTTTGTTGATGAGGTGTTCATATGAATGTGTTTACATGTAGCATTTGTATGAAATTTGTCAGAATCTGGTTATAGTCACACATGGCCTGGAAGATCATTGCTTATTTCTAAACTTCACCAAGAAATTGGTTAAAAAGCATAAAAAAATATTTCTTTTTGAAGGTTTAATTGATTTTTTTTTACCATTCTTTTTGGTTTTGGGGGTCATCTTCATATTGTACTTGAGAGCCATTCCACAAAAACTGAAAGTATTGAAAAGAAGTACAAAACTACAGTAAAACAAACTTTTTATTTTATTTTATTCTTATTTCTTATTTATAGTTATTTCATTCAGATTTCTTGTTCTGTGCAACCACAATCCAAAACATGGTGTTTTCAAGGTGTTTTCAGTTATATAAAACAGAGAAAAACAGCAAATATTCACATTTGAGAAATGAACCACTGAGCTTTTGGCATTTCTTGCTTAAAAAATGATCAGTTATTAAAATAGTTGATTATTTTTCTATAGTTTGACTAATCAATAAATCAACTTTCAGCTTTAGCACAAAGTCTTGTTAACACAATAATGAAAAAACAACAACAACTAATCAATAGGTGATTAAATGCAGTTGACAAGAAGTCATTCTTTCAGAGTTGTAGTGACTATAACTGTAGTTTTTAACTGCTGAACCAATTCATGAGTCGTTTAAATTAGATCTTTATAAACTCCCGTTGGATTAACTTCAGTTGAAGAGCAGATCAGTAAGAAGGGTTTCCTCAGCGGCTCATGATGAGGTGAGGGTGCAACTCCCAGTGAGCCGCACTGGAAATGAGAAGTTGGCCTCATCATGCGTTATACCCAACAGTAGCCTATAGAGAATAATTAAATAGCTCAACTTGACCAACTACAGCGCTAATATGTTGCTTACACATGAATGTATCATGATAATCCAATAATATAATATACAGCAATATCACAGTTTCAAGTATTTTACTTTTGATCTCTTGATTCTTTAAGTACATTTTGATGTAATGTTTGCATATTTTTAGTGATTTTCACTGCAATTACTTGATTTATATTTTTTTATTCTGATTCAGGGTGCGGGTATTCCTCATCTAGTTGAACTGTTTTTTGTATCCAGCGCCTAACCCTCTGATGTATTGTGGATGTGCACATGACTATTCAGTTTCATAACATTTTGTCCATCTCATTGTCTCGTCCAGGAGATGATCCCCCCCGAGCATGTCAACACCTCAATGTCATCTTTGTCATCTAGTTTTTTTTCTTGTTGACAGAGTTTAAATTGCGTGTTTGCTCCATATTTTTTATTTGTGTGTGCTCGATCAGCTTGCTACTAGTATCTATTCCATATCCCCATATAGAATACGTGTTTACTTATTCTTTATTATAAAATTTTATTTATATATTTATATCAGCTGTCTTTTGTGGTATTTTTTCCTACTTGTATTGGTATTTCTTTTTTTCTCTTACCTTCTATTTTTTTATTGTTATGCACCACAACACCAAGGCACAGTCCTTGTATGTGCAAACTTACTTGGCAATAGACCTGATTGTGATGACGCTGGAGGGTTAGAGAATTCTGTATGGTAAGGGACACTTGTTCCCTGAGTTTATCAATAAAAAAACAGCAGTTCTCCCCAGGCTGGCTGCTGTTTTGTGCAGCTACTTGAGCTGCTTATGTTGCCTGAGAGGAAGCACTACCTTAAAGGCTAGAGACAGGGGACAAAAATGCAAAAGTGTACAATCAATGCCAAAAATTACATGAAAAGATTGAAAGACGATTGACTTACCCTGCATACACCCAGCCCAGAGGAAGGTATATGTCGTATACCTCATATACACACCACTACACCTCTGCTGAGCACCAAAGAAAAAATAAAGTCATTAAATCTGTGTTTTGCAGTTGTAGTCCACACAGGTGATCATTATTATGAGCTCAGCCCCTGTTAATGACTGTTAAGGGCTTTTGATATACTGCAGTTTTACTGTAAATAGCTCTGTTAGTCATCAGCCAACACATTTACACCTAAATGACAGGTTTTATAAACAAAGCAAATTTGCGGGTGTGGGTACTTGTGGTTGAAAAGACTGTGTGAATTACCTATGAACTGTGAATGTATGTGTGCTAGTTTTAAGCAGTCAGCACCACAACACTTATACAATACATTTTGATTAAGAGGCTTTTACTTATTCACACATTTGAATAACATTCAGTGGCCAAACTGGTGCTGCTAAAGAAATACAGAGAGAAATGTTTCTCTGTCTTGTCTTTTAATGAGCTAACAAGATTTCTGTGTGTTGATATGCTAAGATTGTCCTGCACTGTGACAGTAAACCACTGTGGCACTTGTTACCTTTAAATGACCTTACTTCCCCTTCATTTAAAACCAAATGAGAAGGAAGAAGAGAGAGAATGAGATGATAAGTCACATAAAACGAAAGGACTTTGATATAATGTGCAAACTCATACACCGCTTTGTTCCAAATGAGGGGCAGTTACGGTGTGTGTGTTTGAGTGTCTGTAGGTGTATTTGCATGTCTCTTTGTGTTTGTGTGTCTCTCTCCCTCTCTCTCTCTGTGTATCTGTGTGTGTTCTGCTACAAAATCTAGTTAAAGTGAAAGTGTGAAAATTATCAATCTGCTGGCACAGACACAAAATCCTGTCGCCACCTGAGTCCAATTCTTACGTAACTACCCTCGACCTTCACTATCACCTCTGCAGAATACACATACATGCACGCACACACACATAGACACACACACGCACAGACACAGTCATTCTCTTAGTTTCAGTTACCCTTTGTACAAACACTGTCTCTGACTGCATGATAGAAAGTGTTTCTATAAACACTCATATTCACTCTCCCTGGTAGAGATGTGAAATCAAAAAAAATTTACAAATCTAACCATACTGTGTGTCTATGAAAAACAAATACAGTTTATGTTTTGCATGTGAAACAAACTGGAGTAGGGAAATTCCAATTAAGGCCTGGAAAACAGGTGGATTTCATTCTTTTCACTCAGAAAAAGAAGAAGCTAAACTCTTTATGTGGGAGGTAAAATTTGGCATTTGAAGTCTGTGTGTGTGTGTGTGTGTGTGTGTGTGTGTGTGTGTGTGTGTGTGTGTGTATGTGTGTTCTTGTATGTATGCGTGTGTGTGCATGTGTGTGGGAGGGCTGGCTGGCATGATACTGCGCACACAGCAGTGCGTTACGAGGGCAAACAGCCTCAGCGTAGTGAAGATCTTTTTGTAAAATATGCAAAATCTTGTGCATATTCCAAATCTTTGTTCACTCATTTTTGGGTTGGGGAAAGCACAGAGACTCATTAGAAAATAAAACATTTACTTTTCTTTCCTTGAAGTGAAAGTAAAAGCAGCCAGAAAACCCACAGGCCAGCCACATAATGAAGCTCTGTGAAACTTTCTTCCAAAATTCAGTTGGATTCTGCAAAGTCTCATGAAAAAGGAAAAATATAGGTAGTTTGTAAGTTTGCTGGCGTGAAGTGCCACAGGATGTTCACTGCTCCAATCACCCTGCAACCGACAGATGCATCAGAACTTGTAAGAACTGACTTTCTTTAGAGTCAAGGGTAATGAAAATGTCTTAAGATTCCTCTCAAATAATCTTGTCTTTCTGTCAAAGTTGGCAGCTCAATTACATAATCCATCACTTTCCTTTAAGGCCCTTCAGGGACAACATCAAATCTATATGATTAACTGTTTAAATACTAGCTGAGCCTTATTTTGAAAAAAATCCCTCATATCTAAGCAATTTTAATGCCATGGCCAATTGCAGTATCTCTTTATGAAGACAATTATTTATTTGTATCATGATTTGTATTCATGATTTTGTATCACAGAATGTAATTAGTTACTTGGTAATATTTGGATTTAATCTCATTGTAATTTTTAGTTTTTTAACTGTGAAAAATTGATTCAACAGTTATGTATGGGTATGGGTAATGTGATTCTTTGAGGTGGAGGTCCTCATGGGTCCACTCAGTTCCTAGTAGGAAAGACCTCACTGGGTCCCTTTCAGATTGGTTCCCTTAAAAACAAAAAATCATAATCATTATATTGTGACATATATATGCCATTCTCCTCTACATTTTAGTTTCTATTAAAAATATAAGGGAGTGCTTAGCAAATCTTGAAAGATTTGCCACCTGCCATGAAACATGATGGGATGATGGACAGGAGTTCAACATGACCTTTAGGGTTTCTCCATTGGCATTTTTGGCCACACCAAGTCAGACCCTGCTGTGTTGATTTGCATTTCCATTATCAGTTTAAACAGGCCAAGTTGTGCCAGGTCGTGCCCGAGATGGACCATCTCCAGAGTCAGGCCAAAGCGCACCCGACCCGCCTCCAAGCAGGTTGTGGTGATGTCTTGCTAGCAGGCCCTACCATGGCCAAGCCGTGATGACCTCTGTCTCCCCCTCAAACAAGCATGTGTTGTAAGACTCTACTCATGTCTGTGCTGTAGACCAGAGAGAAAAAGAGAGCTGTGTGTTCAGCTCTCAATACTTTGTAGCTTCTAACTGAACTTCTAACTTCTAAGTTTAGTTTCTCTCCTGTGTTTCTGTTTATACTTTCAGATATCTGCTTTGTTTTAATATTTCCTGATTGCTTTTGGCTGTACAGGAGTCATGTTAAGTTATTGCTGATGAAAATATTTCCTGCTGCTGTTGCTTCATATTAAAAGTTTTCCACTGACAAACTAATGGGAGGCTTTTATTGCGAAGAACTTTTAGGAAATGAAATGTGTTTATTGCTGAGTTAGCAGGGATTTGTTAATGGTGCTATTCTTTGTGTCGTGTTAAGATACTGCTGATGAAAACCCAACATTTCCTGATTTTGCTTCTTCATATTAAAAGCTTTTAAATAACAAAATAGCGGGGGGACTTTTATTGTGAAGAATTTATAGGAAATGAAATGTTTTTATCCACCGTTTTACAGCCACTCCTTTGACCACTAGTCACAGCCATGGATATATACAGCCTCCTGCTTTCAAACATCATTGACTCAAGACAAGCGCATCGTCAGTTAAACACACACCTTCATGCGGGTAGCCCTGTTGTAATGGAGATGCAAATCCCTGCCATGTTGGGTTGACATGCCAAGTCAAACCGAGTCAAACCAAGCCAGCACATGTCTATGGAAAAGGCCAACTTGTCATATACAAATAAGCCCAAAAGTGATAATCTTTAGGAAGTGCTGCGCAAAAATACCATCATGACAAAAAAAAAGATCATTTTAGAGATCATATATTAATTAGTGCATTCATTAGCACTTTGATGTCTCTTGGATGTTCTAATATTAAAATGGGTAAAATAAAAATAAAATAAATAATAAAAAAAACAATGTTCAAAATTGATGTAGCAGTGGCCAAGATATCCTGACTTTTTGTTCTGCAAGCTCCACAATCCCTGGATCCCATAATACATTCTGATAGCATCTTTCATTACACCTGCCTCCACGCCCCCAGTTTGTAACATGGACTTTTCAATTTCAATTTGTAGTCACTAAGCCCAGGCAGACATAACCCTGATGACATCATCAGGGTCATTTTCTCTGACTTGTCAAAGCTTATCCAGAGCCACAAAAGACATTATACAGCTGTTTTCACAGGCTGAGTAGATGTACACCTCTTGACTTTAAAGTGACAAGACCTGAAAAACAACATGGGCAACATCATGTCAAATATTTATAGCTGACAAAAGTATTTTAGTATAATAAACAGCTCAGCTTTTATCTACAATTGGCAGCCTTTTTCTTCTTGTATAGGCCCAGATAAAGGAAACAAACATCAGAAGCCGTCTTGCATTCCAGAATATATTAGAAGGAAGCTTTACAGCTCAGTTATAACAGCTATGCTTAACAAACCACAACAAATGTTAGCAAACACAGTAAATTTATCTGTTTTTCATGAAGCAAAAATCTGTAGAGTTATGAAAGATACACCAGATTTCATTGATATAAGACATACCAGATGACGACTCCTACACTTTCCTCATTGGCATGAATTAGTGTTGACATTTCTGTTATGCCATTTAATTTTGCATATATTTGAGTCAGATTTGGGCTATGTGATAGACTGTTGAACTGGCCAGAGTGTGCCCTGCCTCTCGCCCAATACATGCTGGGATATGCTCCAGTCCACCGCCAACCTGAACAGTATAATGAGTACAGAAACTGGCTGGATGGATGGATAGACTCATATGTGTTCAGTTTGTTACAATTTCCTCAGCAACATTGTTTTTGTAGATGGTCAGGTTGGACACAAGGACTTGCGACTACAGGTGGATAACATTTGCTTTTCTGACACATGCACTCTCTTGAATATCAGTTCTTTTACAGCTTCTCCCTCAAGTGCTTTTTACTTTAATCACTCTCTCTCAGCGCCACATTTTCCTCTTTTTATCTATGTCTGTTCTCAATCTGATCTAGTACAAACGTGAGCAGTTTATTTGATATTTTAGACCTTTCTGAAACATCATTTTGCATCATCACTGACTACATTGCTGCATAACTGTAATTTACATATCTATCAAATGCAAAGCATTGAATTATGGGATTGAGGGTGTCGTATGCTGTACAGATCGTAAAATCCAATAAGGAAAAGTTGTGATTTGTGATACTGGGATATGAAACTAAAATTGACTTGACTTGAATTTTAGCTCCATAGTGTTATTTTTAGGGCACTATAGTGCAAAATTGATGTTGAAGTCCAACACATAGAAGGTGGACACAATAAAAATTGCGGAGGGTAATATAGTGCACTAGGTAGCAAATAGGGAGTGACACAGCCCATGAACGCTTTAGATTGACATCCACATATAACTCTCATATTAAATGTGATCATTTTACTAAAAATAGGAATGAGTTATTGCTAATTAATTCTAACATTAGGACCACATTTCCTACAAGTCTTGCTATGATTAAGATATTTTATTTTGTTTTTTATCTACCTTTAAATAATATCTACATTTGTCATTTCTAGAAACTTTCTACACTCAGAAATCTTTTCTCTAGAAAACAACCAACTCTTCCTGATTTGTGCCCAAAGCAATGCCAATTCGGCCATGGTGGCACAGACAAGAGAAGCTTGAAGCTTGAAGATTGGTACCATACTCATGTCTGTGCAATAAACTCTGTCCAAATGTAACTATTCACCTAAGAGCAACTTTAAAGTTAAGATAAAGATACATAAAACCCCTAAAACCACAACAAAGGTTATTTTTACCCTTCGATTTTTGTGTGGATCAAACATACAAGATGCAACATGAGATGCTGGTGGGTGGATTTTGTTACCTTTGGACAGAGCCACGCTCCTGTTTCCAATCTTTGTGCTAAGCTAAGCTACACTAAATTCATACAATAATTTACCCTTGCAGGCGTGATCTATTCCTTTAAATCAGCAGTGCCAATATCTCCAAAACATTAAATGATAGATGTGAAAATGCTATTAAATAAAGAGAGAGCAAGGCAAAAATGAAGCAGGATATAGCAATGGTTAAGATAAGGTAAGGTGAGAATGAGAGAGCATGGTGAACCAGAAAGAGTAAGAGGTGAGAGAAAAAGAGCCCTCGCTCTCAGGCGTTCACCTCTGCTCGAAGAAACCTCATTTTCCTTCTCTGATGTCCGCCTCCATCCATCACTCTCCTCCTCTCCTTGTCTCTTCCTCCGCTCCTGGTGTCTGTTCTCGGTCTGATTAATGAGCAGAGCCCTGGTTGAACCTATTAACAATGTGTAATACCGCTCAGTCTGCAAATAGCCTGCACTGTCCAGACCTACTTTACACTTCTCAAGGTAGTGGTGGCCTAATAGGCTGCTCTCTGACTGTGCCATGTTGTCTCTTGCTGGGTAGCTGTTTCTGTAACTCGCTCTCCTTTTCTTTCCCTGTGTCTATTTCTGCCCTTTTGCCTCCCATCATATCTTTCAGTGCCTCCTTCTCCCCAGCTATCTTCCTCATCTCTCTTTTTGTCAGGTACTTCTCTCTCTCTTCTCCAGCTATCCTTGGCCCTATTAAGGTGGTCAAGTTGGAAAATTAATCGACCTGAAAAGAACATCAATCAAAAAAAAAAAAAAAAAAAAAAAAAACCTCTCACAACCTAGTTTTTAGAGCTAAGACTTATTCAGTGTCTTGTAAGACTTACTTGTGCATGCACCACACACACACATATTCGTTTAATTTTACTTAAAATTATGTAAATTATGTCACCTTATTTCTTGGCAGCCTGATATTTAGTTTCAGCACTAAAGGTCAAGTTTTACTGTAGCTTTACTTCTTCTCTATTCCAAACACACCCAGCTTATCAAGGATTTATTTTATGTTTAAAAGCACAACCTTTTTGTTATATTAACTTCTGTAGAACAGTGGCCACTGTGGCCTCTAGTTGCAATTACAGGATAATGGCAGGTGAAATTTCCCTTCATTTCCAGTCATTTGAAGAGATGATCATTATGTGACCCGACTGAGAACGTGTGGAATGAGAATATACAGTAATGGTAAAAAGCCATTGGACAGGTGTGCCATGTATCACCAGTAGGGGTCGCTAAAGCAACACTGCTTAGCTCAGCAGAAATAGACAATTCAGTACTGTTAAAGCAAGCAATACGGTACCGCCAACCAGTGAATTTGTATTCTATGTTGGTTTATTGTCAACGATATTATAATGAGATCACCAGTGAACACTAAGCAATATTTAAACAAAAAAGCTAACATATGACACATATTCGGTAACGTCAGCTAGTAGCAGTGATAATGCTAACACAGAGTAGAGTTAGCTTTACAGCTATTGGAAAAGTAGCTGAACAGGACTTCTCTTTGAGCGAGACTTGGTTAGACAACAACAAACAGACCAAATCAAGTGAAAGGTAAAGAAAAAACATTTTATTTCTCTGTATGGTCCTTTCCATAATGTTGTCAGACACATAAAACAATCTAAACAGTCACAAAAACAAGCACTTTTAGACCTACATTGACGGTGTGCAGTTGCCCCAAAGGATTACATTGAGGTTGCTGGCTGCAGTGCTCTCACTCTCTTGTCCCCATTAGTAAGACAATTAGACAAAAAAATACCAAAGTTTCCCTTTAAAGCAAGATAATAACTTATCTTCATACCAGCGTACCAACTATTACTTTGTTTGGCTAAGAAAAGTAATTGGAATGACCTCACTGAATTGCAATGTCTTTCACTGGATACAAAACTAAATGATGACATTTTCACATTGTTGTGGGGATACACAGAAAGAGGCAACATGGGTTTAAAATACACATATATGTTCTTCCATACTGTATATGTGGCATTATTCACTTAGCAGTTCCCAACATATCCTGAAGGCCAAACACTCTGTGTGCAGCTGCTCTCTTGCTCACATAATGCCACGTAGGAGCATTATGTTGAAACTCAAGCAGGCTTTTTTATGAAGGCAAGGACGAATGTGATGCAATCAAGTGCTTTACTCCAGTGTTCTCCTCGCAGCCAAGAGGGGCTGTAAGAATGTGAGGCTCAACGCTGTTTAATGTTTCATTCACCATCAGCTGACACTTTTGCCCTCTGGAGGTGTGGGCAACGTCTGCACGAACTCCATGGGAGGCAAAGAAGAGGGATGCAGAATGGAGAAGAAAGAAGATCATGAAGACAAAATAAATGAAGGGAAAGACAGAAACTGGTGAGATTTAGCAGAATATGAAAAAGGTAGAGAGGGGGAAGAGAAATGAAGAGGAAGTGGAAATAGTGAAAATATGAGTGGGAGAAGAGGCAGTGGAAAACAATAGTTAGAAAGGAGAAAATCTAGTGAAAGGGGGAGAGAGAGAGATTGAGACACATAAAAAAGACTGAGAAAAAAATTAACAGTAGGATGCCACTGTTATGCCGGTAATCTCACTATGGAGATGGTTTGAATTGTGAAAATGGAGCTTTAGAAAAAAAAAGGTTTAAAAAGATTTAAAAAGATTAGATCTTTATGGTTATTGTGCTCAGGACAATGAAAATCTGCTTAGCAGCTCTTCAGCAGTGTGCAGCATAAAAAACAGTAAAGTTCAATGAAAACAAGTAGATATAAATAAAAGCAAAATATATACAGAGGCAAACAATAAAAACAAGACAAGACAAAGTGACCTAAACAGTACAGTAGTGGTAAAGTAGCAACATATGGTTTGGTATGTGCAATACTGCAATTTGTGCAATACAATAGTCTTTGGTAAGTCCGTAAAGTGTGTAGTCCATAATGAATGTGTGTGTGTGTGTGTGTGTGTGTGAGTGTGGGTGGGTGGGTCAGTGGGGTTATTGCTCACAGCAGTCAGTCTTTTTCAGTCTTTGGCGATGGGGGGTAAATAGAGGTTACAGCTCTTGGAGAGAAGCTGTTTTTTAGTCTGTTTGTTCTGCTTTTGACTGTCTCTTCTTCCAGAGGGGAGGGGGGTAGTGTCCAGGGTTTGTTGAGTCTTTTATGATACCACTGCCTTTCCTTTGTAGTCGGCAAGTGTAAAATGTCCTTCAGAGGTGGTAGTTTAGTCCCAGTGATATTCTGAGCTGCCTTCACCACCAATTGCAGATTCCTCTGGTCTTCTACAGTACAGCTGCCATACCACACTATGCAGCAGTAGCTCAGGAGGCTATTGATGGTCACACAGTAAAAGTTTACCAGCAACTGCTGTGAGAGGTGGGACTGTTTTAATTTCCTGAAGAAGCATAGTCTCTGCTGGGCATTCTTCACCTGGTGAGAGATGTTTACAGACCATGTGAGGTCTGCTGTGATGCAGACTCGCAGGAATTCGATGTATCATCTCCTTAGTTTTTGTGATGCTGAGGTCCAGGTTGTTATGGAAACACCACTCAGCCAGGTGTCAAACCTCCTTCCTGTAGGCTGTTTAATTGTTGTTTGTTATCAGTCCTCCTACGGTGGTGTCGTCTGCAAATTTGACGATGGTGTTGGAGGGGTGAATGGGTGGACAGTCATGTGTAAAGAGGAAATAGAGGAGGGGGCTGAGGACACACCCCTGTGGTGCTCCTGCACCCAGGATCGGAGTTGAGGAGGTGTGACCCCCAATCTTGACATTTTTGGGTCTGTCGCTTAGAAAGTCCAAGCACAGTGAACTGTCTAAGCCCAGGTCACTCAGTTTTGGGACAAATTTGTGGGGGATTATTGTATTAAATGCTGAACTAAAATCAACAAACAGCATCCTTACACAAGTGTTCTGCTGTTCTAGATCTGTAAGGGCTGTGTGAAGAACTGTTATGACTGCATCATCTGTTGATCGAATGGTCCGATATGCAAACTGATACTGATCAAGATCAGCAGGGATTGCAGCCTTGATGTGGGAGAGAATCAGTCTCTTGAAACACTTGGTGATGATGGGGGTTAGAACAACTGAGTGATAGTCATTCAGACAATTCATTGCCTTCTTGGACACCGGGACAATTGTGGCTGACTTAAGGCAGGTGGGAACTACAGCTTGTTCTAGTGAGAGGTTGAAGATGTTAGTGAATACCTCTGCTTTTTGGTCTGCGCAGGCTTTCGAATACTCATCCGGAGACTCCATATGGTCCAGCCAATTTGCTGATGTCAACTCTGCACACGGTGGACCTGGTGTTGATGTAGTTTCATGGTCTGGTCCTTCCCTGATAGTGCAGGATCAGTGTTGACTTTTCTATTCTGATGGTTGAAACAAGCAAAGAACTGGTTCAGTGTGTCTGGAAGAGTGTTGTCACTGCTTGAGACTGTGTAACTGTCCTTGTAGCCAGTGGTTGTCCTTATCCCCTTCCACATGCACCAGTAGTTTTTATTATTGAAGTGTTCCTCTTTGTGCTGTTTATACCTTTGCTTGGCATCTCTGATGCCCCTCCTTGGTCTCCCTCATACTTCTTTGTAAGACTTAGTATCTCCAGATTTAAATGCTGAGTTCTGTGCCCTGAGCAGAGTCTGCAACTCGCTGTTCAGCAAAGGTTTCTGACTCGGAAACACTTTGACTATCTTTGTAACAGTCACATTTGCAGCACAAAAGTTTATGTAGGAGAGGACGGGTGATGTGTGTCCCTGCAGTTCTGCGTCCTCTGTGATATCAAAGCAGTCCTACAGTGCTGAGGTGGCCTCCTTGGTCCATGTCTTAACTGTTTTTAGAGATGGTTTCGGTCTGCAGATTAGGGGTTTATATGCTGGTATCTGGGATGTTGGTGTAGACCTGATCTAAAGTGTTCTTCTCTCTTGTGGGGAAGTTTACATTTTTGTAGAATTTGGGCAGGACCGACTTCAGGTTAGCATGATTAAAATCCCAACAATACTGCCTGGGTGTGCTGTCAACTGATGGTTGATGGTATCCTGTAGCTGTTCTAACGCTAGCCTAGCGTTAGTTTGCAAGGGCATATAGACAGCTGTTATGATGACTGATGTAAACTCCCTCGGTAGGTAAAAAGGTCTACAATTCAACATAAGATACTCTACGGCTGATGAGCAGTGTGTATCAATGGCTCTGGCGTCGGTACATAAGCTGTTGTTGATGTAAATACAGACTCTTCCGCCTCTGTCATATCGGAGTAAACAGTCCGGTCCACTCTGTAGTTGGGGCAGCCTGCTAGCTTAATAGCGGTGCCGGGAATGCTTGGGTCCCACCAAGTCTCCATTATTATCATCACACAGCAGTCCAGGCTGTGCAAAGTGATCCGTAGTCTTATCTCACCCATTGTGTTGATAAGTGACCAGGAACTGGCATGACAGAGACTTGGAATGGCAGGTTTGAAGGGGTAGCCTGAAGCTTAGCTTGTAGTCCCCTCTTCTGTTTCCTGTGCCTCCGTGAACTGCGTCGTATCCCTGGGGGGATGGTAATCCCTCTGAGCTTGGGAGAGCATTGGATCTCCGGTGGAATGCAGTCCTTGTAAGATGTACAGTCAGTGTAATCCATGATTCTGAGCAGTTCCGATCTGCTGTACTATTGTTGTGTGACTACTAGTTTGACAAGAGAACATAAAATGCACACAAAACAATAAAAATGCACACAAAACATGAGTGAGAGTGCCGGGCCGCTGCGTGCAACCGCGCTGCCATCTTCGGCCAGCTGAGAAAAAGAAAATGTGACAATTTGACAGTAGCCCGGGGTAAGCAGTCTGGGATAGCCACACTTTTTAAAAACTGCCTCCTCTTTCCTCTCTGGATCAAAAAGGGAAGACCTGTTAACCTGTTATATAAGCTAGCAGCACCAAGTGAAAGCCTGGCACGGAGAGACAGAGGATGTCCGTATCCAGAATAAAAGCAAACATGAAGGAAAATTGGCTGCAAAAACTGTCAAGGACAATTCTGCTGTCTTTTTTCAATTTCTCTCTTTGTAACTTGAAAGCAGATATACTGAGTGTGTACAAAATATAATGGAGGCCTGGGTGTAATTGGGTTGCAAACCCTTTTTACACCATGTCTTTGTACATCTACAACGTGTAATCATCTAATTGAACTGCACTCTGGTGTATTTCTAACCTCTTACTTTTTCAATCTAACTGGTGACCCAAAAACACACTTTCCATTCTACATTGACAAAATTTTAGAATATGCCTCACATAGCAAATTGTTAGATCAATAGTTAAGTTAACCCTTGGCACCCACGCAACTTTTTTTTTTCTTTTCATCAAAAGTCACACCCCTTCTAATATTTAACTCAAAACCAGAAGGCACAGACATCATACATATACCGCTGGAATTAGTGACTTAGCTACTCCTCTCTATGATACTGCATCACTTTCTATGTTGTCAAATATCAATTAATATATTGAGAAATTTTAAAAGTGCTTAACATCATCAACGTTAGACTTGTCATTTAGTATCAAAGGTAATACTAAGTGTTTGCAGCTGTGCTAGCTGCTATGTGAGGCTGCACTTATGTACAGTGATGATTTTAAATAAATGCTAATGACAATACATTAAAATGCTAACTAACTAAACATAAAGTACAGCTGAGTCTGATGGAAATATAATTGGTCTTGTAGGTATTTTAAATCAAATTATTGGTCTTTTTTTTTTTTAATCTGATGATGGTACTATATGAAAAGCTATGGGATGACCTAAATTGTTCCAGTTCATTCTGAGGGGTGCAAATTTCATGACAATCCATCAAATAGCTGTTGAGATATTTCAGTCTGGACAGACAGACTGATATTGCCATCCCTAGTGCCATGCCATTAGCATGGCTAAAAAAGATTCCAGAGTTATCTCACTGGGTCCATGGCAAGACTTTTTTTTTTCGCAATATGCAAAGGCTGATGGAAACTGTAGTAAAGCATGTAAAGCAAAATGTAAAGCATCCTTGCCAGAGTTTAAAGTTCATTCTTGACCTTGGAAACAGCCATTGACAAAACTATCTCACACAAGGTCCAGTTAGTAGCTGTTATAGAGCTTTTGATCATATCACATGATCTTCATCAGCAGATTGTATCTTATGACTAATGTCACCTGGCTGCAAACCACATTTCCCGCTTGGGGAAGGATGCTTTTTAGGGCCACAGAGGATTTTTTGTTGTGATACTGCAAGTTGCCACTGGGACAAATTGTCAGCAAGTCTGAGTGGCAGTGCCATACATGTATCCAGTTTTCTTACTAGATCCATGTGTAAAACAGAAAAACACAGCCACTGTAAAAGTTTTACCAAAGAACCATCATGTGTAGCTTTTCCTTCTTTCATGAAATGTACACAATATGTAGAATATACGGACAGTACACACACATCCGCTGGGGAGACGATGGTTTCCACAGGGAGAATGCTGAGAATTTAACTTAAAATTTTAAAATAAATCAAATATAAAGACCTCTCTTGGTAAAATAATCTGTAAATCGAGTGAGTTAAACCAGCCTAGATTTCAAAGGATCAAACCAGCTACCTTAACTTGTAAGCAGATTTGGACTGGTCTGTAATTTTTTTGATTCCACATACTGCAGGCATCATTCTTTTTTATCAAGACTGGAGCCATTTGATGAGATCATCCATTCAACCAAAATCGTCCAATTAATCCTGAAAATTCAACACAGAGGGTGGATTGGATTATTCTAGTCTGAGTCAAGCTGTTCCATCTGGAGATCTACTAAACCAGTCCTAATAATGGATTAATGGAACCAGCCTGCTTCTAAACATAGTCATTGGTGACTTTTCAGTGCCTCTCATACTGTATAATCAAGCTTGTCAACGAAGTAAACACGTGACAGAATGAACGTCGAAGTCATTAAGCTGAGAAGGCTTCAGATAAACGCAGCACAAACACTAATGGCACAGGGATAGCAATGCAAAGGGTTCAATTAACATGCAAATACATGATATGCATCTCTTCATTTGAATTAAGTATTGACAATTATGCTCTTCCAACTGGAGGACATTTTTGACCCTTTAAACTCATGTAGTTACAATTAATTAAGAAAGATTTGACATAGCTGAGACTGCATGTGTCTCCGTTATTAATGTCAAATGGTTTTTGCCTTTCAAGTTTTAATTGAAAACGTGGAATTGCCCGACTTTCTAATTGTGGCTCTTGCACTCCCATTACAAGCTTGTCTGTGTGCTGGATTCTGCCAGTGAGTGCTAAGAGCTTCTCAATAATGTCATCTTTGCAGCATATTAATGTTGGTGATAAGTCAGACTCTTAATGTTACCGCTTAAATAAAAAAAGGAAAAAGATCCAGTCTAAATGTGAACTCAGAGAGTGAAGTACAGTCTATATTTGGGACACATTTCTCCTCCAGAGAGAACTACAGAACTGAATGATCAGTGGTCTATCGGCACTGAATGGCTGATTATAGATGACAGAAAGAAATAATACACCAGCTGATTAAAAACAGACATTAACATACACACTTTATGCATCTGAAGCACCTCAAATGAAGCACGTTCGACAATAAGGCCAAAATCCTTTGACTAAGGAGTTTATAAAATCAGACTCTGTGCAGCAGCTCCAGGTTTTGTCTGGTGATGACATCCCATTGAGAAATCAAAGGAGACACTCATTTAGCTTTTCTAAAATTAAAAAAAAATCTTGCTCAAAGTCCCTCTGCTGCCTTAAAGTTGGGTGTTTAATCAGCTAGTGCTGAATTATTTGCTCACTTTGTTCATTAGATGGCTCAGTGGAAAATCAACTTGATCAATTTCACTTTCACTGAGCAATAGCCCAATCAACAGCTGTTGTCATAAGGACAAGTGTCATAATTAGGCCTTTTAATAATGATACTCCATTGTCCTCTTCTAAGTCTTCCAAATCAGTATAATTGTTATCATTGTTATCACAATGAAGACCTAAACTCATCTAAATAAGATGTCAGAGCAGAAGAAAGAGTTCCTGGAGAGCTAATGCATGCTGGAAAATATGGTGAGCAAGGAGTGTTTCTTAACAAAGTCTAAAACTAATAATGATTGTAGTTTTTAAATAGTTCTGAAAGTCGCAACTAGCTATTTTAGAGCCAAAACTGATTTATGCAACTTCAAAACAAGGCAACAGATACAGAGCCCTGATATAGATTAGCATTGTGCAAAGTTGATATGTGTAACCCGGGTCACAAAGAGTTAACAACACAGAAGAGCCTCAGCCAATCAGAGCGCAGGTCCGCAGCACCGTAGGCAAACTACACAGCGTACGCTAGTCAGACGCTGGGTGACACTGTTGAGAGAAGAGCATCGTTGAACGGTAAAAATAAAACTCAGATATAACAGTAAAAACACCATATAATGTTGTCAAAACAGAGCGGTAACAGCCTGTACTTTGTTGTTAGCTCGTAGGGGCGTGTGTGTGTGAGAGACTGCTCACTGAAACCTGCCGAGTGACACACAGGAACTCCTGAATTGGTGAGTAGTAGTAAAAGTAAACAATTAAATGCTGCGCCACATGATGCTAGGCTAAGCTGGCTAGCTCAAGTGAATGAGCCTAGAGCTAACAAAAATTAGCATTTAGTGCAGAACAGTGCAATTAGCCGACTGTTGTAGAGCTCAAATAAACTAAAACTGTTTGACAACTCAACTGGAAAAAATATATAGATGTGACATGTAGAGTATTTAATTGCTCAATGTTTTCTGTGGCTGGTAAAGCTACTGAACTGTTAAATACTGAAGCAACATACTACATTATGTTTTGTTGGGTATTATATTTCATTGGTATCATGAATCTGATTTAAAAAGAACAGAACACGTAAGAATATAGAGTGTAAAGATAAAGAATAGTAATTTAGTTAATTTTACTCTGAAATTCATTCACTGTAAAGGTTATTTAAAATGTGTTGATTGTTTACATTATATGTATATATTTTGTTGAGGTTTAAGAAATTAATCATTCCTGACAAATCAGAATGGCAATTGATTAATGATCATTTCTGGTCATGTCAATGACTGCAGGTCAGGTTTTTTGAGTTGATTTGAAGTTGATGGCGAGCCAAACCAGACGAGACCATTAGATCCCTGGATTGAAGATCCCTGAACCGAGAGCCCAGAGCTAAGAACTGTCAACCTTACCTCTCTCCTGCCACGGCGGTAGGGTAAACATCTTGCACAAGGCCAGCACCACTTTCATGCTCAACCCCCAGCCCCACTTGCACAATCCAAATTCCCAGACTCTGACTTGACTTGGAATAGACACTTACCTTCTTCATTCTTCTTCAAACGCATTCCCTGTGCCTGTGGAAGGACTGAGCCATAACCAGCACTGGTTTAAATGAGTGGACTGAGTATTCATGCTATTGATATGGTGTATTTATGTGCCTTGGTTAAAGTGATTTTGTTATTGCGAGAGCAGTGAATAGTGAACTGTTGCAAGGTTGAAGAGTGTTGTGAAGTGATAATATTGAACTAGATATGGTTCTGATATTGAACAACAGAAGAATAGTTGAAAAGAACTCAGTGGTTCAAAACCAAAGAAAAAGTGACAGAAGAAATGATTTATTGCTAAATTGAAACTGAGATATCTTTGTGGAATTTAATTATTTACTGAATTTAAGCAAATAGCCATTTCTGCCTCCTGTCCCAATCTGGTATCCTCTGATTCTGGTCCAAAATTATTAAAATCCTTATTAAATAGTAATGTTAGGAGCCTAACATGTTATCAAACATTTGCCCATGTACACATCCAGCAGATTCAGAGCACCATTAGCATTCATTTGGAGTCGTGTTTCTGGCCACCTGATAAATGGAAATCCAATACTGACTCCTTTTGGTCTCCACCAACTCTTCAGAAAAGTATCTTTAGCTGAGCTGGAACAGTAGACATGAATCAAAAGCCACAGTTAAAATTAGGTAATAATTATCTGTGAGTTCAACACGACAAGCAACATGCTTTGTATGACATGAGTGGTTTGATTTGTGTTAATAAAAGAAAAAAATTAATTAAGGTCTAATTGTATTTGTCATTGGCTTTGAAACAGGAAAATGTCTGTATACCCTGAGTTGACAGTAAAAGATCAGTTGAAATTGCATTATTCATTTAAATAATACAAATAAAAGATTAGGATTAATCAAAACTGATACTAACATTTGGTTATATTCTGCTTCCACCAGCGGTTCTTTTCCTGCAGCATATCAGATCTCTACAAAATCATTATGTATTACATTTTCTCTGTGTTTAGCTGTGTTGCTTGTTATTGGAAAGATGATATTGAACATATCCCCTTCGCTTGGATGACTCCTTTTTTAAAAGGTTTTGAAGTGAACCACAGTCAATAATATCCAGTAAATACTCCTGAAACACATTCTGACATGTTTTCAAATTCACAAGAAAGTGAAGCGATGCAATTCAAATAGTGGAGCTGGAGCAGCCTTGTGTGTTACTTTCAAATGAAAGGAAAAAAAAAAAAAGTCGAGGGTAAAAGCTGCCTGGGCCACATTCCCATTTGTGTACAGTTTGGAAATGATTGTGGTAACGATCTGTTGATGCTGAACTGCTATACGTATCACCTTTGAACCCTCTGAAAAACAGCTCTGACCACTTTAACAGCATGTCAACACATTCTGAGTAGTGCTAGCTCACTTTACTATCTGCTTTCATTGGTTGGTACTCTCTGGGAACTTCCTCTTTTCTCAGTTTCTGTTTGAAGTCTGCTAATATCTCAGAGTAACAGAGGACTGAGAGCATCTGAGAGCAACCAAAATAAGCTACCTCGTCTTTTATACAACTCTGTTCTGTTTGTTTCTGACTAAAAGTCTATTAGTCTTTCTACCTCTTTCCTTTTTCTGCCCATTCTACACTCACTGTCTTTCTCTTCTGACTTCTTTTTTTTTTTTTTAATTTCAGTTCTATAAGGCAATTATTACTGCTCTGGTAACTTCATATCTTAACTGTACACAAGCCACTGCCCTGGCAGCAGTGTTACTTTGAGAAATCGACACAGAGAAACAGTGTGTGTGTGAGAGAGAGAGAGAGAGTAAGATTTACAGTGACAGAGCAGCAGAGAGACAAAAACAGATAAGAAGAGAGAAACAAATGTAATGAGAAAGTTGAGGAGTTGCATTAGAGGAGATGAAAAGTGATTTGCTGGTTCAGAGGGTGTTGTGGCCTCTGTGTTGGCTGGGAAATGGCTTTGTGATGCTAATACTGTGTGTGTGTATATGTGTGTGTGTGTTTTCCTTTGGGAATGCAGTCGTGTTTGTTTGCACCTACCCGTATTCATATGCTTCTTGGTTTCTCTCTGTTTGTGATACAAAGATCACACTGTTTGGGACTTGCAGTGAGAGATATTCATCTGGACGTGGCTCTAATTATCTCCGTGGTGAATTTCACCAAGTGGTATAGTATGGCTGTTTGGTGTGTGCTGTGTGTGTTTGTGGGAGATAGAGAGAGTGGTAACTTCTGATGCTATTAAACTTTTTCATCTTTTTGTTTCTTTCTTCTCTTCATTTTTTTTTTTTTTTTTGATTAATGAGATTACAATCAATTGTGTCTGGACAACAGAAGCCCCTAAAACAAAGTGGCCTATTGGGGGAAGTGGCGGTGCAACAAGAGGACTTGAGTAGAGAAACAAGAGACAGAAAAAGAGAGAGAGAGGCTTTTTGAAGCTCTTTAATGAAGCATCCTGCCTAAAAGAAAGGAGAAACAGACAAGGTAAAAAAAAAGAAACACACCCATCATCTGTGGCTGTCAATAAACACCTTCAGCCACAAACATTTGCTCACACCCACTTCCTCAACTCTGTCCAGCCAAAGCAGAGCAACATGTAAAGACATAATACCAAACAACATACTATCTCATACTATGACTGTTCCAAAACTGACTGATATTAGTGCTTTCTGATCTACAATCTCCCTGGTTAAGGTTTTATTATGTTTAGTCAAAATAAAATACATACTTAAGATTAGGGAAAGATTGTGGTCATGGTTAAAAGAACACAATGCTGATTGTTGGTAGAAAATTGGATGCAGACTGCACTCATTATTGAGAAAGCTACAAATTTCAAGTAGTTAGATAGGAAAATAGGCAAAATGCAAATTAATTCACATTTCCATCCACTACTATAATGTGAGTATAATATACTACAATGTTATGCTCATCAATATAAACAGTTGGTGATGCTAATTCTCCAGTCCAGTGCCATTAAGCCATTGCATAATGAAAGGGCACAACAAAATGACATAATTACTAGTGCGCCAGTGAGACATCAAACAGTGGAAAACCATGTGGAAAATGTAATGAAAATATGGCATTTATTCATCTAATACGAAATTCATGTTTGTTTCATGTATTAATTTGAGCATTACAGGCTCCTTATAGCTCCAAACACATCTGATGTTTTCATCAGCCGGCATTTTTCATCTCTTCAGAGGAGCAAAAACTTGAATGACATTTAGGTCGTATGCTTCATGTGCATGATTTAGTTGCAAAGTCTGTTTCCATTACATGTGTCCTTTATTGATACCAACTTTCACCTCTGCCAAGCATAAAATCTTTTTTGCAATATTTTGACTTTTTTCAAATTTCTGGTTTGCACTCAGGTTTTTATATACAAATTGAAAAAAAAAACAGGTAAATAGAAACACTTAACAGATGCCCACTCAGAGCAGAAGTCAAAAAACAATGTTCAGGCTACTGCGGGCTTCCACATTTCTGGGTCCATATAGAGCATGAATACTAGGATCCTTCTCTGGCTCAGCCAAGGTGATACGCTTCCTTTCAAATTACTGCTGGACCTAATGGATAAAATTCTATTCATGCACAGAGTCACTTTCGGGTGCTTTTGTCACTCACAAAAATGTATTCATCATTTACAGCCACTCCTTCTGTAATGATTGGGCCTGGGGCCTTAGTATGACAGCATCATGCTTCTTCCATCTTTGTTACTGAGAAAGGACAGTTATTATATGCATGACCATACAAAGTCACACAAGTTGTTTTAAATTAAGGCGTTGGACGTCTGGAAAAAGTTTTGTATGGAAACAAAATGGCAATTCAGTATGATTATCAGACTAACACTTAGCATTGAACAACTGTTTGGTCATTTTTGTGCTAGAAAACAGCCACAATAGACTTTCACAGACCAACCCGGTGCATGGTTTTACTTGTTTTAGCTCATGAACTATGCCATCCAAAGCATATTGCAAGTTTTTCAATTAATTTCTTTTCTTATGCAAGAGGCTTCCATTCATTTGAGTTTGCTGTGAAAATGACCTTGCATAAATTAATCATTAAACATTTTTGAGATAAATCATCCATCAAACTGATGATTTAGTCAGTGTTATGCATGTATTTTAAAAAATGTATGGTAACAAGCAGGGACTGTTTGGAAATCTCTCTGTGGTGGAGCCAGGGAGTGCCAGCGTCTCATATTTGTAGAGTTATCACAGAAATTATATTGCTGTTTGCTAGTTTCTTCCCTTCACAAAGTTGCTGTTATGTAAGGTCTCTTAAGTAAACATAGCATTTTTAAGTCAACATAAATAGGAAAGCAGAATTAGAATTAACCTGGATTATATTTAAGCATGTTGTGCCCTGTCCTTAACCAAACTCAGTAGATTCCATCACCTGTCCCACAGAAAGTAAATCCCCTGCCCCTCACAGAGTAGTTAAGAACTGTACAAACACTTAAGACTAAAAAAAAAAGAGAAAAAGAAAGATAGATGCATGGAGAGAAAAGAGAAAGTGACCAAAGAGAAGATAAATTAAGATCACAGGTCACAGTGGTTTGATGATTAAGTTACTCGTATCTCTGTATTTCAAAGTCAAGTTAAATAAAGCAAGTATGATGTCTCTCTTCTCACTCTCCATCCTGTAAGCAGCAAAACACTCCAACGACTACATATCTATTGAAAGGATCACACTTCTTAAACAATAATTAATTTTGGTAATTAACGTTTGCCGTTATCTTAAACTTTCAGCATTTATCAAGCTACTAAAATTAAAAAGCTTGCTACACACCACTTTATCTTCTGTATTATGCCTTATATCTACTGTAGCTGTTTTTGTCAAAGTCATTTGAGTTTGCTCCTCATGTTTTGGCCCTAAATTGCTTTATTCTATGATTCTGTCTACAGTATGAGATATCTATATACATCATACAATAGAAAGCCATCTATTTGCTTTAGTAAAATATTTGTTTTTAAATAGAGCAGAAATTATAGTACTTGTGTCAAGGTTGTGCTAAAAAGCCTCTGAAATGGGCCAGTCTAACCATTATTAAGTTGATTTTTAGCAGTAGATAATGTGGAGCTTCTAATGCTTGCAGCATTTGAGCATCAGGAGTCTTTGACCCAGTTTTCATTGAACTTCTTCAAATAAGTGAAACAGTGCCCTTCTTGATGGTAAAGCCTGGTCAATGTCAGCCAATCTTTCTGGTGTAAGATGGTATTGCGCTGCCACAGGCAAGGCAACTAATGTGAAGCCAAGGGGTTCACCTCTCCACCATGAAGTTGGTAACTATCTCATACTATCTCATACAAGACTGTGTTGTATGCGGATGATGTATTGTTGTTTATTACCAACCCTGAGGAATCCACACAAGCCTTAATGTAAATCATTCCATCCTTTGGCTCCTTTTCAGGATATAGAATTAATTAAAGTCCCCCTCCACTCAAAAATGTGTTTTTTTTGTTTTTTGTTATTCCTTCAGTTGGACATTTGAGCTTCACTGTGCAGAGTTTGACACTGAAAGATGGTTTTCATATTCATCCGCTGAAAGAGGAAAGTTTCTCTTGTGTTCACCTTAAATCTAAGGCTAGGCTAATCTTTCTACCAGCAAGACAAAGAGGAAGTTCTTATGAGGGTGGGTTAACCAGTTTGTTTTTAGAAGACCAAGCAGACATAATGAAGGGGACATTGGAATACTGAGACAAGTTGCTTGATCAACCCTGTCTCCTAGAAATTCCATTCATTTACAACTAAACTGCATTCCCAATTACCTTGCTTTGCAAACGTAATTGCTGCCTGGATTATGTTCACAGGTAATGTTTCTTTGAATGAATGAAGCGCTACACTCATATATGGCTCTGATGAGATATGATGCAGGACTCTGGAGACCAGAGTTCACATCTTGAGTCCTGCATGTTGATAGGTTTAGGCAACAAAATCACTTCGGTTAAGGTTGGTGAAAGATTGTGGTTTCGCTCAAAGATGCTTCAAGTCACTTCTGACTTTTTCTGTATTACACCAAGACCATGATTTCTCCCTAACCTTAACCAAGTTGCTAGTACCTAAACACAACCATAAAACGTTAAATATCGTTGTCGTTTCTACTAGTGGATATTGTGCTGCAACATTGTATATTTTGGTGGGGAAAAAAACCCAACTAGGTATGTTGTCTGAACATTTCACTGATACATACAGTATCAACATTTTTGCCAAAAATGTTAATTAACAACATTTTCTCATCACTGAGAGAAAATGGAATTCTGCCGGTATTACGTTTCTAGCAAAACGTATTTGCTCTTGCAGTTTAGTCGTTTATGAATGCATTCTCTAGGAGACAGGGTTGACTTTATGACCCTCCACCTTGTTCCCAAAGCCAGTGCACAAGATAGAATTGAATTTTTTGCTGACTCAGAAATCTGTAAATTTGAGTGTAGTTTATTTGAATACAAAAACTTGTCATTTGAAAGATAAAGTTTATTTTCTGTAGATTAGTTTGTTGAAGTCTCATTGTTGTTAATGATGCCTAGAGTGAAATATATTGACACTGACATTTTGCAAATGGTATTGTTTCTGGTTTCTGGTATGCAAATGTGTTTATTAGCCTTTATTGCTTCTTTCTGATGTGAATTTGTTGTATAAATATCACCCTGTGGTTTAATTGAATGTCCAGTGGCCTGTTGTCTTGCAACAGTACTACAACTCGGAAATTGTTAACATGATAAAATTACAGTGTCATACTTAATACCTATTTTTCAGATGAAGCACTCAACTGAAATAATGAGCAATTAGTTTCAGGATTAACTGGCCCCTCCAAAAGAACAGCGGGTCCTAATCTGGGTCCTGTGGTGTAAATGGGCCAGAACTGCCACTGATTTTATTATACAATTAAGTCAACAACTGCTCCACAAAATACACCATTTGAGTGTTTGCAACCTAAATGGAATCACTTTGTGAAAGACATAGTGTTCCCTCTTATATTGCATCTCCCATCATCATAAAATCAGAAAATAACTAAGTTTGTATACACCAATGATTGGGCGTTTTCAAACTAGGTTAAAATTTGGGGCACGCATTAAGCATTTCTCAGCATCCCCTGAACAGCTGCATGGAACCTCACAAATACCTCCATTAATAATCACTCCCCAAACATTAAACACCCCAATTAATATGAACACACTGCATCCCTTATCTCTTGTTCCGTATTATCTCAGGTGGCCAGATTAATGTTTTGTGCTGAACTTATGCACAGCACCTTACCTAATCCCTCCTATTAAATTCCAGTCTCCTTGTAAAGAAAAGCTATTACATTGTTAATGATGAGTCATAGTAATAAAATCTTTAAAGCGCAAGAATGAGTAATCCTGCTTTCACAATGAGGTGCAGTAAAAGTGGAACAGAAGCAGTGTTGCAGTCGCTCGTGTTAATGAAGCTGCAGTCATAATTACATGCTGTCAAAAAAATAAAGTGCTGTCTGCGCTGTAAAATGTAATGGTACAATATTTTAGGCTGTGTTAAGAGGAAAGTGTTAATGATGGCAGCTGGAGAATTGCTGGGTTGAATTTTCAAAATTTGAAAATATGTGAAGTAGCTCAGGATCATAATGAAATTAAAATTTATCTAAAAATATGACTCAGATATAATTTAGATGAGGAAATGGTGCAGCCAGCAGAAAACCTTGATAGTCTGTTAATATTGGTAGCTATTTACATGCATGATGTAATCAAAGGATTAAATTTTTCATTCGTGTAAATTAGTCAAATTACTTTTTACATGTGGAATCAGATTTATCAGTTTCTTCTTATGTGTACATTTAAAACCACCCCTGACCATGCATATGCACAGACCCTTAGGTAGAAAAGTATGACCCTGAGTATACTCTTATAGAGGACAACTCACTGTTGCTACAGTACAAAGCCACTGTACACCTGATATAACTCAATACTCTGATGTGAAAAATAAGTGTGCATACATTTTACACAGAAAAAAATGTACATCAAGTTGAAAAGACAAAAAGTGCATCTGCTAGCAGTGATCTCAGCTCTAGCATTGATGATATTTTGCTTTTGATGCTAGCTGGCAAAAGAAAAAAAAAATAGGGGTTACATCTAAATAGGTCTGGTGTTGTACTTTGTAGGTGGTGCAAACTTGCTTCGTAGCTAGGTAGTTAGCTATGTACCTAGCTATAGCCATAACAATAGCAACAGAAAATAGCTACTGAATGCTCCCATGTTGACTGCAGTTAGGTTAAAGCAAAGAAAACACGATCACAGTGAATGACGTATAATGAAATGACTGATTATCAGGCTAGGCTCAACCAATCTTGGCGTGGAATACGAGTTTCGATGACTGTGTTTGAGGAAGGATCATGTTTTTATCTGTTTTACAAGGCCACTAAAACCTTTGTCCTTTTTACAATATTCACCTTTATCTTTCAGCTTCTGTTGCTCTTAGGAACTACAGCCTGTAGTGATGACTCAGTTCACAAAATAAGATGTGCACTTGGTAGGTTGTGAATGGGACTTGTTATAGTAGTGAAAGCACAGGTGTGACTAATAATATTAACGATGGCTTCTGTTCAAGTGTAAACAGTGACAGTGTGACAGTATGCACAATACCAGAACCCTGAAACTCAAGCAGCTAAATGGAATTCAGCCATCATTCATTTGATTATTTAGACCTGCGCTTTCCCTACTGTGACATGTCAGAATATCCTCTGTGAGAACTCTAGTTACTTGATTAAACAGGCATGGATTACCTGCCTGGTTGTGTGCCAGCTCTCCCTAGCAAATTCAAAGAACTAAGCCTATTCCAAATCCAACTTTTTTGGATGAGTTTTATGTAAAACTAGAAACTTTCCTGCTCTTTAACAAGGTCATACTGTTGGCATTTCCATTATTTTGAGAACAAGGAAATAATTACTTTCAGGGTGGAATTTAGTTCTTTTAAATAGACACGGGCCTCCTGCAGTTCCTGCTTTGCCTCAATTTCCAGCACAGCATCACTTACCTGTGGCTGCATACACAACACAGACCTCCAAACTGGCTCTGACAAATCCTGAGAATGTGTTAATGATCATGAGTTTTAATCATTCTACATTAGTGATGAACTATGACATTTCTGCAACCTTATTCATAATTCAGTTGATTAAATTAAGTACATTTTCTGTACCAAAATTAGTACAAAGAGGCATGGTAATTAACTCACTGTTTGTTTAGTGTGTTCTGGTTGATGGAGTGGATGTTTGGAGTAGTATTCTTGCCTGAAGTTTGTGCACAGCAATGCTGCAGTTTCTTTTCTTTTTTGCCATCACTTTCAGGTCAAACCATTTTATTTTTACCTCTGCCACAGTTCTTATTAGAGGTAACATAGTGTCCATAGCATTTGTCAACTGTCCCCTCATACTGTTTTTTTCCTCTGTCTTGGTCAGACCACTTGTAAAAGTGCCAAATACAGCAATTTGGCTCAACTGAACCTCATTCAGCACCACCCCAACTGTGACTTGTAGGTGTTTCTTTATAAAAATCCTTTTTACACACAAGCAGATAGCTGAACAACAAGTGGAATATGTATCATTGACATACAGATGTGTATATCTATACTTGATTCATACCCATTTCTTGTGGTTACAGGCAGTTCTTTAAAAGCATTGCTCTTTGATTGAGCAATAAAAATAATAATAACTAACTAACCAAATAACCTCATTACTCGTTTTCAGTGTGGGTGGGGCAACTGTCAGTCAGCGGGCAACGAGTTCAAATGAGGGGGCACAGCTGGGTCATAGCAAACTAGCCTCAACCAAAGTGCTTTTGTTGCCTAAACCCAACCACACACATGACTCAGGATGCAGTGCTGCATCTCGTAGTCCTCCACCCACCCCGCCTCCTCCCAGCAACATAATTAGGAATGCAATTTAGTTGTATTTGAACATTATTTCTATGAGACACGGTTGAAATTATTCTTAAGTACAGTACTTGAGTAAATGTACTTTAACTTACTTTCCACTATGAGAAATTACAATCAACCATGGAATGAATAACAGGGAAGACAGCAGAGAGAAAGAAATAATAAGAAAGATCAAGAAAACTAAGAATACAGAGAGGATGAGTGATTTAAAAGGAGGAGACAGGGGACTGCACAGAGAAGATTGAGAAAGAGAGAAAATCAAGAATGCGTGTTTATCAGTTCACACTGTGACACCGTGAACCCCTGTCTCCCTACACCTCTACCACTGTATGTCACTTTACCTCTTCTGTCTCTCTCTCTCTCTCTCTCCTCTCTTTCTCCACCTCTCTGCCGTCTCACACTGCTTCCTCATCACTCCGCTCGCTCTCCAGTTCTGTTTTGGCCTCTCTCTGGTTTTTGTTTGCAGTGTCAGGCAACCCGCGGTATCTCTTCCATCTCTCTCGTCTTTCTCTCTCCCTCCCATCTCTGTTCTTCCACTCCTACCTTCTGCTATGGAAACCTTATCTTTCTCTTTTCCTTGTGTCTTCTATCTCTCTGACACTTTCTTTCTCTCTCTCTCTCTTTCTCTTTCCCTCTCTCTCTCCCTCTCTCTCTCCCGGTGTCATTGCAACCCACTGGAGCCTGGCAATAGAAATGACTAATGGGAGATTATTGCTGATATCAAGACAAAGCAGGACACTGCTGAGCTCTCTCACTGTTACCACCACACACACACACACACACACACACACACACGGAAACCACAGAGGAACACAATTAAAGTGCTACATGCCCACACAGTTCCAGAGAAATAAACAGGATTTAAACTGGGTGAATGTCTGATTTTCCTAATCAGAAAATCCACATTGTGGAACAAATTGTTTTATGTTTTTTGCTTTACGTTTCATAACTGAATTATTATTTTTTTAATATTTACTAAAAATAAGTAAAAATGAAATTAAATCTCTAACTAAAACTACTTAGTTCCCATATGTGTGAGTGAGTGAGAAGAACATTTTGCAGGCAAGTTGACTTTGTGAAGTTATTTTGAGCTTTTCATTTAAGACCATACCAAGCAGGGATTCAGACTGAAAACCTGCATTCATTGATTTTTTTGGCCACTTGGAGTCAGTGAACACAACACTGACATACAGTATCATCACCCCTATAAGTTGATATGTTGATCAAACAGTTGATTATTTCCATATCCAGCAGTTACAGAGTGATATGATCATTCATTTGGAGCCGTATATTCACTCTCTTTTAGCTCTGTTTTTGCTAACTACCAGTTGCTGAGGGAAATATCTGGCTCTTTAGCTGCTAAATGCTCCATTATGTTCACCAGCTAGCTGCTAACTGTGTCTGTCTGACATTTGGTGCTGAACAGGTAGTGTACAGTGGGTTCTTAGCAGCTAGCCTGCTGCGGCTGAAAATGATACTATGAGAGTTCTGAGAGTGAAGCAAAACAGTAAAGTTGCAGCCGGACAGCTAAACAACGAGCTGAAACTTGCTATAAAGCTGTTTAAAGCTGAGGGGAGCTGCAGAGTCTCTGATATTCTCTGTAGACTCATCAGTATGAATGAAGCCACTCACATTACAAACAGTCATTTGATACATCAATGTTATAAAAATATAAATTATGGCTTCTTTAAAGTACCCATGAGACAGTGAAATACAATCCAGGAAGTCCGGTTAGAATGACGGATCAATGTGTTGCACAGCATTTTCTGGATGTGGCTTAAAGGACGAGTTCACAGTTTTTCAAGTGTGTCTTAAAACAACAGTCAGGAGCCCAAATGAACATTGAAACATGCCACAATAATTCCTCCTGTTCAAACTGACCATTATAAGATAATATAATGCTCTTACAATGTAAGTGATCGGGGACAAAATCCACAGTCCTCTTTCTGTGCAAAAATGTATTTAAAAGTTTACCTGAAGTTAATATGAAGCTTCAGCGTCCAAATGAGTCAAATCAAGAAGATATCGGTCAACATTACAGTATTTTTAGTATCCAAGTCCCTCTTTTTGTTACTATACTTCCACCGCAGCTCAACAGGGAAACACTGTTGGAGGAAACACTAGTGAGGCACATGATTGCGGCAGCAGTTATAATTAAGTAAACATTGTGATAATGGCCGTTCAAAGAAGTCCATTAATCTAAATGGGAGATGCAGCATATAAAATAAAATTGTAGGCCTAAATATTGACCTTGATGGAAATGAAATATTATTTCAATTTATACCTTTTTAAAGTGTAAAGGGTTTAGATTTAATTGACCAGGCTGCTGTTTTCAGTTTGTTCCTCACACAATGTGATGTAGAATTTGAACGTTGGCTTGTTGACTCATTATAAAACTAACTCCATGTGCCATTGACGACTACTGTCAGTATACAGGCTGTATCAATGATAACACTTGTACAGGATCAGAGGAGTGCTGAATTTTGCTTCTAGGTGGCTCTCATTGATGGAAAAATGTCCACAGTGATCACTAACTGGTAATAGGTGAGCACTGACTGTTTTCTGATGCAGCTATATTTCATGATTTCAACTCATACACTGTAACAAATGTCCCTGTAAAATTACAGTAAACTACTGGCAGCTGTAGTTGCCAGCATTTTACCTTTTTTTCACCACTTTAATTCACTTTAACAGTTAGTTGCTGTAAAATGATGACAGTATTCTGCAGTAGAATATGAGGTTTACAGTTTGATACTGTAGCCAGGCCTGCAGTAACATACTGCAATTTTATAGTGTGGCTATTGTAATCTACATGAAAAGTTTCTTACTGTAAATGTTGCAATAAACAACTGAAAAATTTTATTCTTATTCATATTAATAAAAACAACTATAAATTGCAGACATGTAAATAACAATAACAGATTGTAAATAACGTGTCTTCAATCTTAATGGTCCAATAATGAGATCAGCTCAGTTTTACATTTAAAAACATATAACCCTTAACATCTAGCACAAAAGAGGATGAGACGAGTGACAGCTTTATGGAACTGAACATTTATTCAGAAGCTTTCAAATGTGCCAAGTATATTCAAGTATGCGTGTTTGAAAAAATAATTCTCAAGGTGCTTGCCCTTTCACAGGGGGTCAATGCAAATCTGTGAATTATAATATCTCGAGCTGTCAGCAAAACTTAGTCTTGAGTCTAAATAGCAACTGTTTTGCAAACTACTGTTAAAAAAAATATAAAAGCACAAATAAACAGATTGTAGGATTACACCATTTGTAATGCCTTCAAATGTCCTTGGGTTATAATTGGCAGAAGATTGGCGCCCAGGTTTCCAGGCTTCCAGGCTCACAGCTCACTGAGTGAAAAAGAACCAAGAATGAAAATCAATTATAGAGTGACAGAAAGAGAAATGAAACAATTGAATGGCAGAAAGAAACATTTTAAACAAGAAGGACAACCAACTTACCTTTATGAGGAGGATTCACTGTGAGCTTGCCTGTCTTCTTAGGCATTAGTTACTTTACCCTGCTGGTTTCTGTTCACCTCTCACCTTTAATCATGATGAAGTACCAGAAAACAACATGTAACACTTGTATGACTAACCATATTACCTTGAAATCACCTATTATGTCCCAGGTTATAGTACAGCTTGGCAACAAAACTACAGTTTCTTTGCAGCAACCAGGCTACAGCTCAGAAACACACTTGGATTGAGCTAAGATAACATGTTTTGGGGCTCAGCAGCCAACACATCTTAATCAACTTAGCTACATATTTGAATAAACTTAAATTGTTTAGTACTTTAGATAGTAGGCTATTATTTATTATGAAATGCAAGTGGGATAAACAAGGTGTAGGTATAGACAAGACTGGACTAATATTAACATTCACTGATGTGTAGTTCAAGAGAAAACAATTATCCAAAAATAATCTTTAAACTAGACTTGCAAGCAGCAGTGAAAATAATGTTTAAAAACCAGTAATTCAAACTTCCAACTGCTGAAGACACTACTTGAAAATGCTCTCTTGTGTCTGCCAGATGCTTGCTAGCATTATATCAGTTTAATGTAAAAAAAACCCAAAAAACTTAGCCTGCTAATTGGGTAACCAGATACACAAATGTAGTATGATGTTACTGACCTTTTGGTTTGATTCCACAAAGGAGGATGAATGATGATTATATGATGCTGATGGTTGCATTTGGCTTCTGTCCCTCTGTTACTACAGCGGCGAAAATGAAAATACTGTATTTTACCATCAGATCTTACAGTTGCCTACTGTTAATGTCTGCTCTTGGTTTTGGCTCCAAAAAGCATAGAAATTTACAGTATTTTAGTGTATTTATGGAAAAACGGTACTATTAGAATTTGGCTGTATTTTTACAGCAATTTACTACAGCGTACAAACAACATTCTGCTGAAAACATGTGCTTACAGCAGCATTAACGCACAAACCCACTCGTACAGCACCTTCACCTACATGACCTCTAACAATTCTGTTCTCCCACACCAATACTCAGAGAAAGGTGGATAATAAACACATGCAAAATAAAGTCTACCCACAGTATGTGAAGGTCGCTTACTTTCATAATGGCTTGCTGGAGCTGGAGCTGTACAATCACTTGCAGACTTTATTTATTGCCCTTAAAAGGAAAATGTCCTAAATGCATGATTGCTTCAGCATGAATATGATCTCCCCTTTCTTCCCAACCTAAACTAATACTTACTCCTAGTGCAGTTATTGTTATTAACAAACACCTATACTGCTCCTGAAATCTCCACATTGTGGTTTCACTTCACCTATCATAAACATTTAAATGCACCATATCCATCATTCAGTATATCATGGCCTGATAAGAGACATGACAGAAGACTCAGCCCACATCAACCTGTGCACCCACAGCCTCTGGTATGAATACTGATGGAACAGTAGGAGGAGATTTAATATGCCGTCGAATTTGAGCGAACAGTCCTTAGAAGCGATCATGTGTTGTCACAGTTTTTCCCAATCTTGCAGCTAGCCTCTCTAACTGACAGGTGTCTTGCCTGGATGTTGGTAATAACATGTGCACTGCTTTCTAACAACACCCTCTTTCACAAACACTGACATATAGTACGTGCAGTACATACAGCTTATACACTGTTTACTGAGACGTCACTGATTGGAATACAGCTGAATTTCACATTCTATGCATGTCTGCCTTCCATGTGACAAACCTAAGACACACTTGTCTTGTTTATGCATTAAATCTTCTCAAACATACCCACATGTGAATTTTAATGTACTGTTTTGTGTGTGAATCTGTCATTCACTATTGTAGTAGAGCAGACATTGTTTTCTGAAATTAATGCAAATTAATACACCATTTTTCTATGACACTTTTGCTTTTGTTGCATGTATGTGTGCACTATGCGGTAAAAACTGTGCATGCTCTCTTTTTGCTTTCATGTGTGTTTAAGGGCTACAGCTGCTGTGGTGTTTATGTCGCATATAGGCCTACTATATCTTTAAGTGTTGTCTGCCTCCATGATGCTTTATTCAGCTGTTAATTGTACATGTTTTTGTGGATAGTTATAGATTTAGTTGTAGTATTCTAACTATTTTCTGGGTGAGTGATTTATTTAATATTCCGGATTTATTTTTGGCCGAGGCTCTTTGCTTTGTTAATTTTTTACCGAGGCTCTCCCTGAAGTTTAATTTAAAGATCCCCTCCAGACATGTTTTAAGATGTATATAGATGTATATACTATGAATAATAATGTGTGTCGGTTATGGTTTTTCCACAAAAAAACAGCACAATTATTCAGTTAAAAGTTTTAAAACAACATCTCCTCCTTCTCCTTCATTAAAAGTCCAGAATCTATGAATATGCAAATATTTTTTCATTTTTAAAGTTTAACTGCTGGACACAGGATGTTTCCTACTTCACTGAAAGTCCATTCTCAGTGTATGTGCAGTAGTAGTAGTGAAGTAGGAAACATCTTGTGGAGGCTTCAGGTTTCCACATCATACATGTGTAAGCTGAACAGAGGACCAGTCTTAACTCCAACCTAGTTGTGATGTCACAAAACATGCTTGCAAGTACACTGATTTTTCGTTGAGCTCAGAGAAACTATCCACTTTCAGGAGATGAATGTCAAACTCTGCACATACATCATTCTGCACAGTGAATCTCAAACATCCAACTGAAGTAACAATAAGCGAGACACATTTTTGAGTGGAGGGGGACTTTAAGCTTTTACAATCATCAATAAAAAGATTCAGAAACTGCAAGTAGTGGAAACTCCACACCCTCCTTTCAGTGTTGCTTCCTTTTAAAATCTTCTCAAAGATGTAATTTGTGAATGCAAAATATTTTATTCTTTGAAATGTAATTCCACCAGCGACAATGTGGTGATATAAATCCTTCAAGATTATTAGATTTTAGCCTCATAAATATGTCATTAGGTGATTAATATTTAATCATGGACTTGAGTTTTACCATATTATGTGGTGGGGAGGTCTCAGTTGGTTTGACTGAGTTTCAGATAGTGACTTCATAAGGCTGACCTATCGACAGAGTCTTGCAGTCTGGGAAATGAGCTAAAAAAAGAAACTGCTTGACAGCCTGATGAAAAGAAAGGAAAAAAAACCTTCTCTCTCTGGATGGTCTTTTAAAGTCTTTTTCTCTCACTCCAGTTTTAAACTCTTCTGTCTGTCTCTGTCTGGCTGTGTCTCTCTGGCTTTCTGTCTCTCCCCTGACTCTCTTAATAAATACCCTCTCTCCAAACTTAACCTCTCCAACCTCTCCCTTTTTCTGTCTCTCTATTCTTCTTTCCTCCTTATGTCTCTTTTTCCTCCCTCCCTCTCACTCTGGCTTTTTAAAGTGCCGCTCTCCCTCGGGGCCTCTCCATGTCATTACTCCAGTCCCGGATTCAAAATGTCATTAAAGTCATTGCTTTAGTCAGGATTCATTTCAGTTAGACCCAGTCACCCTGGGACTCCCAATCCCTGTTTCTTCTCCTCCTTCTTCTTTGTCCTCTTGTCTTTCTCTCTTTATCTCCAGCCAGAGCAGTAGGAGGAAGGTCACATTGATGATATCAGATTGACCCTACATTCTAATACTTTTCAGTTTATACACCACTGTACACCATTGCATGTGTCGTTTCTGTTTATTTCAAATAAGCTAGATGAGCAATGACGCACCTGACTCTCATAGTTCAAAGATGATGGATTAGGCAGAGGAATGCCATGACATGAATAAAATGACATTTTCTTCAAAGAATAAATTATTTTCTTATATCTGCACACCTCAGATTGCATTTGCTCTTCTTAGCCACTTTGACACTTGGCCACAAGATTGCACCACAAGGAGACCAAAACTCGGAAACTAAGTTTAAAAGAGAGTGAAAATAGGCCGTAGATGTGCCCTTGATTATTTGCCCAAATAACTTAAGAAAGGTATATGTCGATGTTGTGTTTTCAGATTGTTCTACTGCCCTCAAGTCACCAAAAAAACAATAGTGCAGCTTTGAAGTTTGTTTGTCAAGCTGAAGAAGGAAGCCGTTTGGGTCTGGCTGGCACAGGGGTCTCCTGAAGCAGCAGATGGGTACCGAAGGGCCAAAAGGGTAGCAGCTCAGGTGGTTGCTGAAGCAAAAACCTGCATGTGGGAGGAATTTGGGGAGGCCATGGAGAAGGACTTTTGATTGGCCTCAAAGAATTTCTTGCAAACCATCAGACGACTCAGGAAGGGGAAGGGGGAAGCAGGGCTTAGCCCAAGCTGTTTTCAGCAGGGGTAGAGAACTGCTGACCTTGACTGGGGACATTTTCAGGCAGTGGAAGGAACACTTAGAGACCTCTACCAGGGATATGAGTGAGTCATCCAACTGCCTCTTCCACAGAGGGCATGTCAATCGGGTTTAAGAGATCCTCAGAGGTGGTCAAAAAGCTCCTCAGTGGCAAGGCACTGGGTGTGGATGAGATTTGTCCTGAGATCAGTGTCACACGGAGATCAGGGACAGTGCCTGTGGACTGGCAGACCGAGTGGTAATTCCAATTTATTTTCAGAACAGGGGACGAGAGGATGTGTTCCAACTATCAGCTTCCAGGTGAAAGCTTATATCAAAGTGCTGGAGAGGAGGCTCTGGCCAATTGTAAAATCTTGGATTCAGGAGGAACAATGTGGATTCTGTCTTGGCCATGGAACACTGGACCAGCTCCTCACTCTTGCAAGGATACTTGAGGGGTCATGGGAATTCACACATACAGCCTACATGTGCTTTGTGGACTTGGAGAAGGCTCACAACCGTGTTCCTTGGGGCACTTTGTGGGCAGTGCTGCAGGAGTATGGGGTACCGAGGCTGTTGCTGCGAGCCATATAACCGCAGTGAGAGCTTTATTGTCCCTTTTCACTGATTCTGTTTGTGATTTCCACGGATAGAATCTCAAGGCTAAGCCGAGGGGAGGACAGTGTCCATTTTCGGGACCTCAGGATTGCTTCTCTGCTTTTTGCAGATGATATGGTTCTGTTGGCTTCAACTGATGGTTTGCAGTTGGGATGAGTCAGCACCTCCAAATCTGAGGCCATGGTGCTCTGCCGAAAAAACGGTTGACTGCTCACTCTGGGTTGGGAGCGAATTGCTGCCCCAAGTGGAGGAGTTAAAGTATCTCAAGGTCTTGTTCAAAAGTGAGATGGAGGGTGAGGTTGACAGGTGAATTGGTGCAGCATCAGCAGTAATGTGGATGTTGTACCGTACCATTGTGGTGAAGAAAGAGTTAAGCAAAGCAAAGCTCTTAATTTACCAGCTGATACATCCCAGCCCTCACCTATGGTCATGAGCTTTGAGTAGTGACTGAAAGAATGAGATTGCAGACACAAGCGGCCGAAAAGAATTTCCTCTGGAGGGTGTCTGAGCTCAGCCCTAGAGATAGGGTTACTACCGTTTCAGATAGTTGGTGTTAACTGCCTGCACACTCCTCACACTCTCTCTCTCTCTCTCTTCAGATCTTCAAGCTTGTGAGTCTTGAATGATATTGAATTGATATTGAATGATATTAAGGGTGAAATCTATAGTCAGACATGGAGGGGATCAAGTGGGGTTGTGGGCTTATCTCGGATTTAAAAATGAAAATAACGGCGCTGGAGAAACTCAGGATTCATCCATACAGTAAGGGGTTGCTTTATTACAAACAATTCTACCATATAAACCTGGAATGTGTGGGTAACAGCTGACCTGCGTAGATGTGTAGCAGAACACAGGAAATTAATTACCATCAGATCCTGACCGATCCAGTGTTAATGATAATCAGCTGCTGTGTGATGCTTCAGCCAGCTGTGACACACTATACTAAACATTTAAAACACATTTACTGATAAATCACTTAAACAATATAGCCACCACCTTTCTGAGATTTAGCTGCCAAAAATATGCACGAGTTCTATGTACAAATTCTACACAAAAGTCCAATACAAATAGCTCCCAATATACAATACTGAAGGTGCAGCTCCTAAGTCTTTATATACCCGTAGATGGTCTGTGATTGGCTGCGGATCCAAAGATTCAACCAACCAACAGCAAGAGAGGAAGCTGAAGTCCACAGAGCATGAAGAGCAGCACAGCAAATACTAGCACATTTTAACATTTACACATCAACATTTTGAGTGGAATTATTTTGCTCATATCTTTGCAAAGGGTTAAAAATTATTGTAAACATAATAAACACTTTGTAGTTACAGAATTTATTACATTTTCCAAACTCACAGTGGCTGCTTTAGACCTTGATTCATTACAGTATTTAAAGAGGAAATCAGTTAGACCACCTCTTCATTACACACAAAGACAAATGTCATCCATTATGAATCCACTTTGGAATTTGGCAACATATCTACAGATTTTGTTGTGATCTAATAACTAGAAAATGTGAAGGGCGATTAAAGCATCAGTGAATTGAATTAAGCTGAAAAAGGAAAATTTAGTACTGATAAAAAGCCATTCTCTCTGTATATTAATGCTTGGATAAAGAATTAACTGTGTATTGGTAGATGAATAACTGAACATTATAAACCGATATATGTATTTAGTGTGTATAACGGCACAGCATTCTTTGTAATGCCAGTTATTTAAAAGAATTCACCAGGACATAGCACACATTGTTCCATTGGTTACCTTACCTGATCATTAATGAGAAGATCAATGGAACATAAATGAGATGGGACATGGCTCATTTAAAAAAAAAAAAAAAAAAAAAATCTGTGAAAGGATGATACAAACATTGATGTAAGTATTTAAACGCTCTCTTCAATAGTGTGAAAAATACCCACAAATTAAAGCTGACAGTGTGCACTTTATCCTCGTAATGATCATGTCATTTCATATTAAAGGTAATATGCGTATGAGGCCAAAATATAAAACACAGTGTTGCTGTCCAAATTTAGTCTTAATGTAACACACTATGTGCTGTCTGTGAATTATATACTGCATTAAACTATAATGTAAAATACATGAAGCACAAAGTTGCAGATGCAGAGCCTTATCCACACTGATATCCCTTAAAAAACAAAAATTCAACCTTTAAATACTCACGTCGAGAGTTATGTGTTATCTGAGAAGTTCATTATTTCTCCCTGTGTGATTGTGAATGTGGATGTAAAATCCAAATGTTCGTGGCCAGTTGCCCACACATGTTGCCAGTTGTTAACAGCGAAAGCTTTTTAGGATGGATGTTCCTTTAATTCCTGCTCATTTTAAAGCAAGACTTGAAGCTTAAATTAGTATTTGGGTTTTAGGTTCTGACATGAATTAAAGTGTTTTTGATGTATCTAGTCCCAGGGCAAAAACTCTAAATTCATTATAAACGTATTGGCCCTGAAAACACTTAAAACCAAGGCCCTGCATTTTCCATCATCTGAGGACACTTGAGTTTTATGTTCGATTCAAAATTGTAGGGCTTGAATGATCTGTTGTACATGGATCAGTGCTTAATGTCATGTAATTTAGCAGCTGAAATAGGATTTGGATGCAGGAGCTAAAGGTCCACTATTATTATGTGTATTTTATACATTGCAAATTGTATGAAAAGTGGTGTAAATGAAAAGAGAGAGAAAACATAATCTACTCAAAATAGAAAACCTTCAACTCAGGGCAAATCAATTAACTCTGCCTTTATGTTAATGTAGTCCATGCAGAGTGCACATAAAACAGAGAGACAGGACAGAGGATAAATCAGAAAGATTTGTCAAGAAAAAAAATTAAAATTGAAACCTATCAGGCTATACAACAGCTGCGTACTTAACCACCATTATATCAACTTTTTATAACCAGAACACATTCAACAGCCCATCATGTAATTTAACAAAACTGCTACACTCAGCAAGATGACATGGAGGTTTGACTTATTGTAGTAAGTACTGTATATAAATGGTCAACCAGCTAGAGTAAGAACACAAAGGTTGAAAAGATTGATTTGACATTTTGAGAGGTATGCTTTGTTTCCAAGACTTAGATGAGAAAACCACTGTCATGCCTGTACACTAAACATGAAGCTAGAGCCAACAGCTGGTTAGCCTAGCTTAGCATAACGATTGAAAACGAGGGGAACAGCTAGCCTAGCTCTAGCCAACATTTAAAAAATAAAATAAAATAAAAAAAATCCAAAGCTCACTAATTATCATGTAATTTATTGTATTTTTAATCCGTACACAAACATAAGTTGTGGTTTTGGAGGGAGTTTCATGATGGAACTATTTCTTTGCTTGACTCATTGTCTCTCTGGAGCCTTTTGGTCAGCATGAGGTTGCCAGGCAACCAGCGGTGACTGTAGACATCACTGTGCCCTCACCAGTCATATTTCATATTGTGTGCGGATTAAACAAATGAGATATTATCATAGAACTCCAGTCATCTCTGAACTCTCTGTTCTATTTATCAACTTTGCTCTTCTTCTCTTTCAATGTTTCTACTGGCATCAGCAATAATGTCAGTGACTATCAGTGACACCTTGTTGCCGTGGTAATGATTACACTTAACATCACAAGCAACATTAATAAATAAATAAATACGAGCCACTAGCCTATTTTGAACTCTGCAAACTCATATGACATGAATATCATGTCATGACCCACACATTAAGGTAACAAAAGAAACACTGTTATACAACACCAGGTTTTAAACTTTTTGATTTCAGTATTTTAGTGGCTAACATCTAAATTTCTGAAATTGTAAAATGGTAACGATGGGGATGATTGTGACAGCGACGAGAGATGTAATTGTACTTTAAATCATGCTTGGTGCCTTTCAAAAAGATACAAGACCAACAACACAATCAAAAGATGATGACAAATGCCAGTCATAAAGTGAGATGTTGTTGCTTTTCTCAGTCGGAACTATCACTCGTGAATGTTCTTGTTTGATGAGTTGTGTTTTGCGAGACAATCAATCCCTCCTGTTTCTCCCCTATTGTCTCCAGCATGAAAAGAACAATGTGCATGTGTGTTTGTGTATGTGTGTGTGCATGTATTCCTGCGTACATTTCCTAAATCTTTCTGTTCATGTGAATGTTTTCCTGCAGCTAAATGTGTTGGAACTCATGCAGACTGTTGAAATGACTGGTGTGTCCCTGTTTCCAGAATAGAGAAATCCAATAAAAGTGACAGGTCACACAGAGACGACGTCGGGCCTCGGTATTAATAGCTAGTCTGTCTTTTATGGGGCAAAGAGAGAAGACAAGGAAGGCCCTCTATTCAAATAGTAATTGCTCACAGTTAATCATTGGTGCCTGCGTGTCATGAGACTGGGCAAATTTTGCTTTGGGGGGAAATTAGAGTGTGATTGTACAACAGCGGTCGCCACAAAAGTCACGCGTCAAATTAAAGATAAAAGAAAGTAGTATGGGGAATTTTATTGCACTGGATTCATTAGGTTTCATAGTTTGACACAGAAACTAATACACTTGGGAAGACAATTTCAAGAGCTTTGGTTAAAGGGGAATACTGCTTAATTTCTGAATTCCCAAATTGTTGGCGGCTGCCATTTGTCCCCCCCCCACCCCTCCTCCTCTTGTTCTTTAATTGATATCAGAACATTATCTCCCAACTGAAAACAATTCATAGCTGCAGATGTTGAGTTTCCTTCTGGGGAAATTGTTGAGCGATTGTAAAACTGAGGTCGCGCAGAAGTCAGGTGTCAAACAGAAGACAGAGGAAAGAAACTGAGAGCAAGGTGGAGTGCTCTGTGGGGAATGTAATGTATTCAATTACGCAGTTTAACGGGGAAGATGAGAGAACAGCAGAGGAATGAGAATGTGGGAGTTGGGGATAATTCTCACTATTTTCAAGCGCCGTTCCATTTTCCCATCTGTGTCCATCACATCTAACAAGCCAATGATCTCTGCAAAAGTCAAACCCAACGGCTTCAACAGCATAACCTTTGTAATATAGTGACACTGCAAAAGTTCTATAAGATCACATGAAATCATGCTTTTGTTTTGATGCAACCATCATAATTTTTCCCCTGAACTTTTTTAGATATGATGACATGCAGAAGAAAACAGAAGATCCTCCCTGTGCCTCTCTTTTTCTTAATCAGTGATTTTGCTGTGATATTTGATGCAACTTTGCAAAACCATGTGTCGGTCTGTCATTTCTGGTGACAGTGACATTTGGAATGGGTGCACACAGTGACAAAGTGGGTGTTTGAGAGAAATCCTGGTAGGCTGGTACTATTCCAGGCTGATGTGGGCTAACTTGGCCGTAGACTGAGCTGATAGAACTGAGCGCTCATAGTCTCTGTCTTCCCATGTGAACACACTTATACACTGTTAACAGACACACCACATTTACAGTGGTGGAATTAATGAGCAGCCATTTAGTAGTTTGCGGTAATTTCCCACTTTTACAATACACACACAAACATATATATTTATTTGAATGGCACCCCTATCATGTTTGTCTATGCCATCGGTTGACCCCTGCCAATAGCAACCCTCCATCCTCCTCCTGACCACCCTATCTTGATGGGCTACTCTTGTTAAACTCCTGAGCTGAAAGTGAGTCAAACTCCACCTCTGGAAGTAAATATAGATCTGATAAGAGTCACGAAGAACATTTAAGGGATTGAGAAAGGAAAGAAAGAAAAAGACATAAAATATGTAGCCAGTATGAACTGCATCTTACATTTGTATCACATGATAAAAAACACGTTTGATGTGATAAACACAACAGCATGTTTTTACTGTTCATTGTCATTCTCCTGTTTCTCTGACAACTTACTTATATACTAGCTTTTGGGAAATCTTGGACATCCTGTCCATTAATCGACAACAATCATCAAAATGATTCATCTGTTTCTTTTACATTTTTTACTCTATGATTTAGCACACACTTAATAAAGTTTGGTTGAGCTGCTTGATTGTCCAGCAAAATTAATAAATCTGCAGACACCAAAAAAGGGCAAATTTCTATGGACACATCAATGGAAACTTCTCAGATCACATGTGTAGAACAATCCACTTCACCACTATCTGCACTCACACCTGCACATTTTTCCCAAAATATGCTACATACACATCTTGTCAGTCACCAACTCTCTAGCTGTGCTCTCTCCAAGTCTTTTTTTTATTTTGTCAAGTCATCAGATTCCAGGAGTCAATTTTACCAACAACCATAGAAAATTAAAAAAAAAAAAAAGTTAACACAAGAGCCTGAAATACAAAACCAACTACAAAATACAAAGTGTGAAAAAATACTTAAAAAAAAGGAATACTTTGAGATATTCTTTACTCTAACCATATGTATCATCAGTACAGAGCTTTGCATGACACCAGGTGTTGCAGTATCAAACTTTCATCTCAGGTCCTGCAGTCATTACTGTAAGCATGTTGATAAAATGAGACATTTATGCATTTGCATTGTGTCTGATCTAATCTGGTCTGTTACGTTCAGTTATATGAGCAGAACACTTTAGTGCAAAATGATAAATGTAATTGTTTAATCATTATGGGAGCAGAGAGCAGATATACATCAAACCAGAGAGCTGAAAGTGCTGGCAGACTGGCGGTGGTGGCCACAGGAAAAGACTGATAGGAAACAGTGCAGTGAGACTATTGGCATGCCAGGTAAGAACAGCGAGGGAGCTTGACAAACTGACAAAGGATATGTGCCTTTAGCAGCCCGGAGCAATGAGAGGCAGCTGGGGAATAATCAAGGAGGTAGAGAGCAGCTGGCTGAAGCACAGACAGGAACGGTCATGTGACACAGTAGATCCATCAGAAAAATACCAAGTGTGTCACAGTTGATCTTGTGTCCCATTTAAAGCTGTTTGCTACTCGTTGCCATGGCCACGGAGCCATTGTTAATGTTATTAGTAATACCTGTGGTGACACAGGTACCTCAGGTTTTGACATTTTCCTGCTATGACAAGTCAAAAAGTAGGATTTGAAAATGTATGGCTCTTGTGATTTTCACCCCCTGGTGTGAATCAGTAAACTCCAAAAACACTGGATCCTACACTTCCCATAATGCATTGATAGGTTCTTCTGTTACCATGAAAGTTCTCCACACTCTGCTCCAAAAAGTAGCCTATGTGATGTCACTTTTGTGATTTTTTTTTTTTTATAATAAATAAGTATTGATCAGAGAGATCACTGTAAACAGTGTATGAGAGTGATGCTACAGTTTATAATCTGGCAGTGTGATAATATACGAAAAATGATGATGAAACACACAAGAACAATAACTTCTCCGTTTCCAAACACAGTGCAGCAGCGTTTCTATTAGAGCGACTTTGAGCGAGCATATCCGCCCACTCAAAGTTGAACAAAGGTGAACTCTGTATGGGAAACAGAGACAATTATTTAGTGACTACAAACGAGCACATTAGACCTTTCCTGACTGGTATTTACCAGTCATGTCTTTTAAAGTCACCAGTTTTTAATGCAGTCTTTCTGTAGTTTGTTGTCTTGTTGTCTCCAAACCCAAACTGATGACACTGATGACATCTTCAGGGTTATTTACTTTAGAAAGCTTCTGCTGATTATACAACAGTTTTCAAAGGCCAAGTAGTACTTCTCATGATGAGTAAAATGATCTCAATGTGTAAAATGTAAAAAAGAGTTGAGTGTCCATTAGATGAATTTATTTGAATAAATATAACAGCTAAAGCATTTGAGTAGACACAGCTGAAGTGCTTTTATGAAAATGACGTTTCTTGTAGGGAAATTCAAACAACATTTTAAGGACAATCCCAAGCTGCTTCATGTGACCTGTGGAAATATATTCACAGGCACCACGGTCCATGAATCTCAAATTAGACTTTGATTATTTGTATATTTACTATACCTCCGTGCCGCTTGAGTAATACTAACCCTTCAAGCACCTTGAACGTACTAGTGTCCTTGTTCTAAATAAATGACTGTTGCTACTGATGGAAACACTTAGCAGCACTCAGGCTGACTGGAGCTCAGGAGGATGTAAATGGTTGCCTGCTGAATGGAAGCTAGTGGATGGCTCTTGTGAGAAGTAGAGCTGCGAGCATGTGCACGCCGTCGTATGCACGGAACGTACTGTACACACTCTGTCTGCTTTTCTAGCACCTTCCACACAGCGTCTGTCTCTCTCTCTCTTCCATATACGCACACATGTAACAGTCGATTTTTTCTCTCTCTCTTTCTCTTATACACACACATACAGACACATGAAGAGCCTCTTTCTCTATTCTATACCATACGCACACACACACACTGCTGTTTTTAGTTAATTGTGTGTGTGTTTCAGCTCGTTGCATCATTTGTCTTCCTGTCAGTTTATACAAAAGGCCTGATCCTCATCTCTACATATTCATGACCAGCAAGTCATAAAATACACAATGTGTGTGTGCGTGTGTCTGTGTGTGTGGGTGAGCAATATGTTCAAAGAAATACAATACATGATGATAATTAAAACACATGATCATGATGATGAAAGAGAAACGGGTAAAAACGGTCATGAGACGGTTGAAAGAAAGAAAGACAGAAAGAAAAAGTGAAAACAGAGCAAAAGAAAGAAGGAAATAAAAAAAGAGATAAAGATAAAGAGAAAAATAATAAAGAAAAAAACAAGGAGAAACAAGAATAAAGAAAGATAGAGGGAAATAAAGAAAGAGATAAAGAACAAGGGGGAAAAAGAGCCAAGATTTCTAACTTCTTACTATGTCAAAATTTTACTAGAAATACACATTGAATATTCATGAAGATTTTTTTTTTTTTTGAAATTTTGGAACCATTTCCCTAAAAAAAAAAAAAAAAAAAAAGTCTTGCTCTGCAGTTACAATTCTACATATAATATGTTGTAATTAGAAATAATACTAATTTGATTTTACTGATACACAGCAGCATATTCTTTTTTATTTACTGAATGCTGAATAAAAACAGATTAGCTCTGAGTGTCTTTACAAGTACATAAACAAGTCATTTCTGGTAAATGATCAGTTTATTTACTATAGCAGTCTTTCTGCTTTCTCAGCCTCATTTATTGCACCATGCCCCTAATGAGGTTGATAATAAATCTCAGGTTAATGAGCCATAATGATTGTAAATCAGCATAAATTGATACATTAGTGTCCTCCTCCCGCAACCTCTTAAACTCTTAGGTGTGGGTAACTCCAGATGAGATATATAAATCTGTATTTCTTTAGACACTCGCACTACATTAATGAACAAAATGTTTAATCAATGATCTAATCATTAGCCTTTAGCAGAGGAGCTCCTTTCACTGGTGACTTAATGTGCCGTTGTCAACTCAACGGCACATCAACTTAACGTATATCACATACGTTAAATCCTGGTAGAAAGCTTCCTGAAAGCCATAAAAACAAGAGTGATGTGATAACTGTTGGAGGCAGGTGGTTGCTGAGCTCTTACACTTAAAAAGACTAGACTACAGCCATGCTAGTGTGACCTCTGTGTGACCTCTGCTGTCTAAATAATTCCCGTTGAGCTGGTCGTGTTTGTGGTAACAGCAGGTTTTATTCCATATCTGCCTTCATGACAAAGCACAATAGAGAATAATGGTCATCTCTTGTGGACAAACAGCACATGCTCTGTCTCACTGGCAAATCCTGCATTATTTTTGAGATTATAGTATACAGTATTTATATATTTTAAAGTCTATGCTGCACATATTTATGTAGTGATCATATAATGGATCTAACTCACGAATGGATGAAACTGAACCCATAAACATCCCACTCTTACATCCAAAAGGAGATAATATAAACAAAATTTAAGCGCTGAGATTAAAATACAGCTGAGGTTGATGGGAATGTCATTAGTTTTGCAGGTATTTTATCACAAACCAAAGTAAAGTAAAGTTTCCTCTGGCTACGAAACTGGAAAAATAACTTCACTCTAACACAAGACAGAACGTTGATATTGGAAAAACCCAGATTATATTCAGTGAATTTTCTCCTTGTACAACCTGTACACAGCAACAGTGTTTAAGGTTCGGGAAATATTGTGTCATCTCAAACAAACTATGGTTAAGGTAAGGACTGAACAAAGGCTTTGGAGATATGTGAACTCCAGCCTCCCACATGACAGTTAGACCCACTACAAGCCTTTTCACCAGGCCGACCCCCACACTCTTATGTTGTATAAAGCAACATAAATTGTGAGGCTCAGAATCGTCTATATGTCACTTCATAAGGCTGCTGTTTAGCTCTATAGTAATATATTTAACTGCAATAATATATTACAGGCCACACACATAATTTCTTCCCCTCTGTCTCTGCTGTCTGCCGACACACACACACACACACACACACACACACATTTCGCTTGTGCACTGAATCTGCTTTGCATAAAATTAGCAGTGAACTCAATAGGGTATTTTCTGTGCGACTGAGACCCAGATGGATCCAGGGTCTGCCGGTCTCTTCACTGAGGGTTTCATTATATATCAGCACTGATCTCGTGCCCGTCCCTCATGTGATGATCACTTTTCTATTAAGGAGAAAAATAGTTTTGGGTGATTAGCCAACTGTAAGCTGTCTGCCTGGGATGCTGACCTTGTGGCTCTCAGCTCACACTCAGCTTCATACTTCAGTGGACTAATTGGCCTGTAAAACTTTCAGGATTCAAACAGTGACAGTCAGTGTCCACCCGGCCCAGCAGGGAGTCACGCTGCTGACAGACAGCAGCATGAAAATAAAATACCAACAAGCATGACTTGCAACAGGTGTGTGTGTGTGTATGTGCGGTGTTTGGGTGTACCAGTCAACCCAATAAAAGAAAATGAAGAAAAACAAAAATCCTCCTCATTACTACCCAAAGTTATCAGCCACATCAAAGCAGTTTCTCTTTTGTGAGAAACATTTCTTTGTGCTCAAAGTTAAAATGAACTAGAGAGAAATAATAAAAAAAAAAAAAAAATAGAAAATGTAACTATAAGAGCTAAAATTCAAAAGATCAACTTGTCATAAAGAAAAACAAAAAACAAAGCAAAAGAAAAACGATGTTTTAATACCCTAGTGCTCTGCCATGGCCCTTGTCTTTTTACCTTTAATGTCTTTACTCATCACTCCTGTGCCCCGACCATCAATCAGTTGCCACGGCAACAGACTTAATGGCCAGAGAGGACTCTCCATCAAAGAATTTGCAAAGCATATTATGGCCGTATTTGACCAATCTCTGTACGGCTCTTAACCCTGTAGCCATAACACTGCATACATACGTTCTCCAGAGTTTATGATGTTATTACACTGAAGTCAATGTGCACTGAGGGATCAACCAGGGATAATTAGAAGTGTATTTATGGTGGCCGTTACATACCATTAATTTCCATTGGCTATATGGTGTCCAGATTTAGTGTGGGGGGTGATTGGAATAGTGAGATGGAAGTTGTAAATTAGGGTGAAAGTTAAGATCCAGCCATAAAAATGTAGACACTCATTATGATTAATACTTGGCTTCAAACATTTAATCATATTTAATGTATATTTTTTATGATTTACCTCTAAAGGATAAATTATTCTTTGTTTTGTTTATGGGTATTTTAATAAGTTAAAGGCACATGTAGATTTTATAGCATCTTTCATTATCAATTATTCTAATAGAATTCATGGCAATTTTATTTGTTGGAAAAAAAAAAATAGACATTCCGGTTTCTGTGTTGCTTTGAGTCTATTGATCTCAGTGACCCAGAGACAGGGGCGTCTTTGTTTCACCACTATGAGGACATCTATGTTAGAAATTTTAAAAAATGAATAAAACAGCTTAAAACATAACATAATAAAATAGCTTTAAAACATTGTTGTAGATCAGTGCCATCCTGTTCTGCTTCATAAAACAGGGAGTAGTAAAAGTAACTATTAACACTATGTGTTTTTTATAGGGATGGAAATGTTGGCAATGTTGTTGGTCCACCACTGTGGTCCAAACTGAAATATGTTGACACATGTTATTTGGTACAGATATTCAAGATCCCCATAAGTTTTCACGTATCCAGTGAATGTCTCAACATCTATTAGATGGACTGATATACATTTTGGCCCCTTAATCAAATCAAACATCTTGTCAAGTCTGTCTAAAAACAATACCCATGCCCATATGTACATTGACACTGTTTTAGTTGTTAGCTGTAAGTGTCCCTACTCTCAATACAACGTGGAAAAAGAACCCCGCCTAACTTGATGTCAATGTAAGAGATGGGGGACAAAGTAATGCTAAAATTCATCTGAAGTTAATATGAGGCATTGGCAGTCAAAGCATCAAAGTAAGTCTTTTCAAAGTAAGTTTCTCTTTGTGTTACTATCCCTCCACAACAGCAAGGAAACACTGTCCATGGAAAGACAAAGATGGATCTAAAAAAGACTAACTTTGAAAGCCTTTCTAGCTCTTGATTTGTCTAACACATAACAGCTTTGGCCAAACTTTAGAATGCTTTTTTGCAGAGGATTTTGTCCACCATGTCTTACAGTGGAGTTTAGGTCATATGGAGTTTGTTGTTATGGTGTATGTTAGCATGCTAACAACTTAAACTGAGATCATGTAAACATTGGCATGTGAACATTGTCAGTGTGAGCATGATAGCATCCTGATGTTAGCATTTAGCTCAGCCTTGCAGAGCAGGGCTGTAGACTCTTAGTCATGTTACTGTATGAATCCAATGAAAACTTGAAACGTGTCTTTCAGACTTAGTGTCTGTTTAAATGAGATGCCAAATCATCTATCAACGGAGGTACTCTCCTTGACAAAACACTGGCTTTTCATATCGTAGCACATGGACTGTATATAAAGATGAATACATGACAGCTCCCTAAAACTGAGGTCAAAACATCTCTATCACCCCCTGGTGGCTGCAGTATAGGTCATAAATCCCGCCCTCTCCATATTAGAAGGATATGGATATTATTAAGGATATTATATACAGTCTATAGCATAGCACAGTGTGTTTCTTAGAACATTCAATGCACACACAGTAACATCTTCATTAAACTGTTTCTCAGTGACTGTCGGGAATAAAACGCAAAGCCATATTCTTCCACATCAATGACTCAGTATCCTCATGTAGTAAATTAGCATAGTATATTATCATATAGTAAATTTAACAGATATTCAGCACATAAAGAAATCCAGTTCTTCCACCGTAATCACCCTTTTTGAAAATTCCCTTTCATAACCGCAGAGTTTCCCCTGCTGCGGATTTCTAGACACTAGAAATTAAAAGGAACACGTTCACAGGGGAGACTATTAGGGATGTACATCTTGTGATGCATGAGAATCTCTCTGACTGGGAAACCTCGTCAAGGGAGAGTTGGAGAGAGTTTTGATGCCAAATTAAAAATACAGTTCCTTGGTCCATTCACTAGTATTCAGGTCAAAACTGTAGATAACTTGTCAATGCAAAGATCCATCATAGATTGGCCTGTGATCCATTATGGTTCTGAAAATACATTTGAAGAATTCAGGCCTTAAAGCTGCATTAATCAACATTTTCAAATTAACAATGGATGAAATGATTATGTGAAATGTAAAAGAAGTCACTTGTTGTAATGAACCCAGAGATTTATTGCCCAACCCCTCAACTGTGCAGAGCTTTATAGCCTATTTTAACTTATTGTTTGAGTTTTTCAGCCCACAGCAGGGTTAGGGTTAGCCCCATAGGGTTATAACAAGGGGGGCATTTTGGTCATTTTGCTAACGAGGGGGGTTGCATCTCCCCTCAAGTTGCTGACTGGATACCAGCTTCCAAAAGCCTGCATTGATTTAACCTTTGTGTCTCACTTTCTACAGTGAGTGAACCTCTTGCAGACTGACTGTCGGCCATTTTGACATTTTCTATGTTTCAACGGTGCTGTCGCCATGGGAACTGGCTGCATGAATACCATCTGTATAATTAGCCCCCCCCATACTCTGGCTTTTAAGAGAGAAAGACAGAGAGAGATGAATGAGCGAGCAACAGGAAAGGGAGAGGATGGAGGAGAGAGAACTGAGAGGGGCCTGGGGGTCCCTCTGCACCTCTCAGTCATTATTGCCCTGGAAAAGATGGAGAAGAAAAATAAAAAGGAAAGCTGTAAGGAGAGAGCAGGGAGAGAAAACGTGAGCCAAGGACAGAGCAGAGGAGGAGAGTGAAGAAATGAAAGAAAGTGCTACAAAATGGGAGAGAGCGGGTAAGAAAAGAAGAAAAAGAGAAGACAGATTGGTGGGATCACAAGGAAAAATGTTTCAAAATGTGACAGCAAGCACGCACAACAATACGAATGAGTGTATACATGTGAGAGACAGGACGACAGAGAGAGTTGGATTGTGACACAAGTACAAACATGGCAAAGAATGGCAAATGAAAGCAGGGATATGACAAAGAAGAACAAGAAATGGAAAAGAATAAAGGAGGAAATCCCAGCAGCCTGTTCATGTAACATTTGGGTTCCTCTCTGCAGGTTGAAAAGAGAGAAAGAGATTGAAAAGAGAATGTTCATCAACACTATAAGTATCACAGGATGGTCTGAATACCTTTTCAAAGATTTTTTAAATCATTCAAGGGTAGGAGGCTGGTGTTTAAGGGAGGAAATTTTGAAAACGTGACAAATTTGAGTCTCTTAAAAGATTTAAGACATCAACAAGGTTGTCGGCCATCATACCCCACTCACAATCTGAGACAAATGACAGATTTGAGAAATGAGACAATAATACTGTTTCTATGTTAAGAATGATACAGAGCTCTCAAAGATACAGGGATAAAAACAAAAACAAGAATGACCTAATTAAAAGAGGAAAAAAAAAAAACAGAAATACAGGCTTCCTCTCTTACTAGGTCAGCAGTCTCATTCATACAGACTGAAAACTAGCATGGACATGGAGAGTGATCTGTGTACAGTGATATTAACACTGTGTGTAATTATAGTCAGAGGTTATATAGTAAAGAGTTATATTTACTTTAGTAACCTTTTTAGAGTATAATATACTTCTAATAGTTGCTTATTTTAGACTCTAAGAAAGCTACATTTTGGGAGAGATATGAACACTTTTAAACAATTACAACTGAATACAATCAGAATGCTACTATATCATCATTATTATTATTTTTTGACCTTTGTAATCCATATTGTATTCAGCACATGTTCTGCTCATTTCTTCACTTCCCTTCTTTACCTTCACCTGAGGAAGACCATCTCTTACGAGGTTTGATTGATGCCAAATAACCCGACCAACTTCCCCCAATTTCCACTTGGGGGAAAAAACAAATGAAGTGTTTTATCCTAGGACGTGCCTCCAGGCTTCCGTTATTTTTTAGTATAATTAGGGAAACCCGAAATTACAATTACAGTGAGAAAAAATATCTCCACCAGGTCCTTTTAATCACTTTACATTAAACAGAAAAAGTCTTCTTATATGAGCAGGTGTAGGCATTTAAAGAAGTAATACTTAGTCTTTCAAACTCTCCCTCACTACTTACTTTAGTTTTTTTTACTTCTACATGAGTATTGTAATTCTCAAGTAATAATGCTTGTTCTGGAGCACACATTTTGACTACTCTATCCATGTCTTCTTATGGAATAAGTGCTTTGTTGAGCGAATGCACACGCTGATGTAAAGATCATCTTAACGTGAGCTGTCCGTGGTGCTGAAAATGATGCTGAATACAGTTTTAAGTAATGTAGCATATTCAACTGTCTGTAAGCTTTGCTGCGTATTAAAAATACATAGATTAACAGTGTTGTAAACACCAAGAAATGAAAACAAAGCAGTAAACAGTCTTTATAATTCATGTTTCTGGGTGGAAGTCAGTTTAATAAAGTAAACTTTGATTGATTTAGCTGCAGCTTGAGGCACACATTACTCTTGAGATTCTATTGGAAACTAAAATGAAGCAGTGGCGGTTCCAACTGGGTAGGAGGCAATATACCACCATTTGTAAGAGCTCAATTGTGATGCTTTTGGAAAACACCTCTTACATTTAAGAAAGCTCATAAGATGGATTTTACAATCACCTTAGCTCTAAGGTGCTTTTGGGAAACCAGGTCCAGGTTAGATCATCTTTAGTTGTGTTTTGTTTTTTTGTCTGTTTGTTTTTTTATCCGAAAACTAATGCAAACTGAAAGGAAGGTACACAGATTGAGAATAGTGGATCAATATTGTGAATAGAAAATGAATTATTTCCCTGACTCTTTCTAATAAAAAGAGTACAGAGGGACACAGAACTCACTCAGAAAAACTGTAACATGTGGGGGAGACTGTCACACTAACAGAATAAGAGAAGACGCTGAAGAGGAGGAGGAGGAGAGGAAACTGAGAGGTTTACCTTCTGTTCCTGGTAGAGGAAACTCACCTAGCTTGTGATGTTACTACGTGGTTTGGGTGTGCAATTACTCTACTGCTGACATATCTGGCACAAGCGTCACTGCAGTGTGAGTTGCTGTGTGTACGTATCGGTTGAGTGTAATATGAATCCAAATACAGTATATCAGTATTGCCTCCAAGTTTGTTCACATTTTCACACTTTTCACACTATTTTTTAAAGTTTGTTTCCAATCCCTTAAAGGATGAAATGCAGCCTAATGGAAGGTGCACCTCAACTTTTACCCAAAGGCACATACAATTCTAATAATAGTACATTGTGGTTTGGTATTTAAACTGTTTTCATCAGTACTAGAGGAATATTTATGTTCACAAAATAATACAAGTAGCAGCCATGATGGACTATGGATGTTTTCCTAAATTTGTTACCACTGTATAAACATTGGCTTTAAACACTGGAGCAGGTTGTCAATTAAAACGCATTTAATCTATTATAACATAATTTTCTCTAAACATTTGGAAAAGTAAGATTATTTTTTCCAGTGCAAATGAACTTGTCATCCTGCCTTATTTAATGATGTTAGCAATTATTTTAATGATGTTAGCTATTGTTTGTGTAAATTTGATAAAGTAAAATTAGGTCTGTGTTTGTTCCAGTCCCCAAGGTGATGACTAACAACTTCTGATTAGTTATAATATAAATTTGTATTTTCTTCCTCTTCTTCCTGCTTCCCTCCTCTGTCCTCTCTCTGCTCTGAGCTTAATTCATGCTGCAGGTGACTGCAGTCTCAGTCTGTCCTCTCTGCAGAGACACCCATCTCTGTCACCCAGCCCTCCCTGTTATCTGCTGTATCTCTCCCACTATTTTCATTCCCATTCCTGTTTCCCTCATACACACACAGTCCTCTGTCAGGCAACTTCTGATACAGTTCATTCAAACCCACTCACTCTGTTCACCCTTTTACACAATCCATTAAGGACAGTAAGGACTGACATTTAAATACCCCAGTTTGTAATTTTCCAATGTAAAATCTAAAGAAGCGATTTATGTTGAAGCAAACATGATGAAAGGTCAAAAGAGGAAGAAGCTTATATCATAAGCTCAGATTTCATGTCAGCAGAGCAAACAGCATGAGTAGTGTCTACACTAGAGCTTAACTGGGCTGTTGAACATGAAACTTGTTTCAGGGCACAAAGTCCAGTTTAATTCAGAAGCAGATTTTATTCAACAAACCACTATATTTAGTGGCAGACTTGTACACTGTTTTGTCACCAAAATATCACCACATTAGAGTTTAAGCCGTTAAGTATTTTTCGTGGAAACAGGCACTGCTAAAAAATATTAGTCCCCTGAAAACTGCTCACTTGAGGCCCTTACACAGTCAATACCCATAATCCCATGTGTCCATGTCCAGCTGGGTCCCCGAAGTATTCAGACTCCCTGTGCAATTGTGAGGAGAAATAACACACTATACTGTTCTATGATCTATCTATAAATACTGATAAAAATGAACAAAAAGAAAACTCATTTAATTTCCTATATTTAGGGGTGCTAGGGGGATGCAGTGAATCAAGTGGTGCCTCTAAAATGGTACCAGTGCTACTATTTTGAAGAACCTTTGACTTATAAATGAAAAGGTGCAGTTTGCCATAATATGCTACCTATAGGTGAGGTAGATACCATCATTTCTTAAATAAAAGCCAGTATTCAAATAATACAGAGCCTCAAATGTCAGGAGGGTGTGTTCAGCATGAACAAGCACACAGTAATTAACAATGAGTGGGTGGAATTACTTGTACTATTATGGCTAACATGATAAACTGGCATAATGCAATAATGTTTCCACAGCGCCAATAGCACAACAACAGACTACTGTCTCTTAGTTTCTCTTTTTAATAGAAATATTTCTTTTAATTCAATAATGAGCTCAAATTAATTCTACTTTGCTGTTCTTTCAATCTGTGTGAGGCTATTCAATGAAATGCAAAACTTTCTGCATCTAACATTAAAAGTCTACCTGGAAAATCAAGACAAATCAATTAAATCTAAAAAATCACAAATTAAAAATTTTTCTTAAAGTTTTGAGTTTCATCAACAGTAGCTTTGTATACAATGGAAAAAAAAGAAAAGTAGAATGACTAATTATTAATTAACTAATGAGTGAGTGAATAATAATTCTATTAAAATGAATATGACATAACTCTGTTGTACTGTGGAAATGTAAATTACACTGAATTTATCAAGACAACATGCACATATAGTGTGTTGAATTTGCATCAACAGCAATTCAAAACATGACATCTTACTAAAACATGATAAAACAGTGAAAACTAGTTAAAATAAAGTTGCTCATTTCTAATATAAGCCTGTTTCAAGGCCTGGTTCTCTCTCACCCTAGCCCTAACCCTAACCCTGTTTAGGAAAAGGCTTTAGGCTAGGTTACTGAATAGCTGAACTTCCAAGAACTTCCAGTTACATCTTTTATATTTAAACCAAAGTATGTTTTCTATCAATTTTTACATTTGTTTGCTAGCTAGCTAATTGGGGTTCTAAAAAACTCCGGTTCTTTGGCGCTGCCCCTTAAAGTCTAACTCAACCAGTTAGATCATTTCTGCATCCAGACAAGCTCTGCCTCTGAGAAATGTTTGGATTAGTAAACTCCAATCTGCCTCCTGCTGCTGCATATGCTTCTGTGCGTAACATCTCCTCTGTGACCCTCTCTCTATGCTTCACTTTGTATATTTAATACAGATGAATGGGCAGCTGGAGGACACACACAGATGCAATGGTAGATATAGCTTGCGACAGAGAAGAGGATGAATAAAGTAGATGAAAGAGGGAAGACAAAGAGCAGAAAGGAGGGAACGAGGAATAACGGAGAGGGAGTTAGAGAGTGGATGGAGGAGGAGAGGAGAAAAAGAAGAGAAAAGAAGGAGACGGAGAGCCTCCAAAGTGGCTCTTAAACTGCTTCAAATTGGTCATTAGTGTAATCAGGGGGAAAAGCATTGCAGAAGCCTGCTCCATTAGGGGGAATAGTGACTCTCTCTGTCTCTCTCTCCTTTCCTCCCTCTTTCTGTCACTTCCTCTCTCATCATTTCTTCTCTGCTCCCTCTCATGTGCTTCTTCTAAGACCCGTCCATCTTTTTTGTGCTGCTCGAGCAGGGATAAAAGGCCTACGCTTCTCTCCTCGCTGTAAATCTCCCTTCCTCCTCACAACCATGAGTATAATAGCTTGATTAGCATTAGAATATAGCTGTGTTGCTGCAGATACCTTGCAAACATTTTGACAGTGATATGACAGCCTGTGCAAGTCGGAAAGTTCTTGTAGTTGTCATGCTGAGAGTAGGAGGCTACTAACTGTATTGCAAAATGTATTGAAGTCAAAGCATCTCCATATATGCAATATTTACCAAGACTTTACTAAAGCAGAATACATCCAAAACAGCCCGGGAAACCACTAGTCAAAGCAGAAAGTGGCACAGAAAGGTTCATCCACACATCCTTGCAAAAGGGCTAGCTGTAGTCAGTCACATGGTTCTCAGAGCTAGCTACCTTGCTAACTGTCAGTTAGCTAGTTAGTACACAGTTTACTCAAAAGACATATCTGGAAAATTGAGTCATTGACTCATAACTGTCTGCAAACCATTCTTCTGTTTGTATTCTGGAAGAAAAATAATTGGATTGTGCAACATAGTCAGTGAGCTACAATAGCAGCCTCTGTTTTGTATCTCTGGCTTTCTATTCCCTAAAATGTGAGCACTTTCAAGATGGTTCGCTATAAGCCAACAATCAAATCTGTACGTCAAAGTTCATAAAAGTTGAACTCCACAAAAGATTGACTTTGTCTAAATATACTGATCGAGGTGATTTTACTGAAATTAATTGCTACATTTTGCCATTTTAAATGCTGGTGTGACAGACCCTAACCCTTGTCAAAATTCATCCTGAGCATGGAGGTTTATTCTTGACTTTTGATAACAATAAAATAATATAATTTCAAGGGTTATTACTACTTTATAAAGCTTACAAGCGTTTGGAGCCTTCATCCACATCCCATGACCTTCATTCATACAGCCAGAGACAGATCAAGAAGGTTATTGACACCCAGCTCCAACAACTATCCTGTCTCTACCCCATATACAACCCCCAGAGACTGATGTGTTACTCTTGAGTCACGTGATGACACTTTAGCTGGTTACATTCACTGAATGAAGATCGCGAGATGCTCCAAAAGGATTACAGTGAAGAACCAGTTCAGCTGCTTTAGGAGGCTAATGGGTGTTCTATATAAAGACACTTTAAAATTATTAGAAGAGAAGTGAAGTGAAAAATACAAAATTTAATAGGGAGTTTAAGGTAGTATAAAAGAAAATGTCTTTGATCTAAATCACATTTTTGTAGCAGACAGTTATATCTTTCTTGTCCTGATTATGTCCTCACTTTTTTTTTTTTTATGCCTGTCTTTTCATATTGCCAAGATCTCTCCTTTCTATTAAGGCCTGGCGAGCCTTCTTCAACTCCTCCCCTCCTCACCTCTCCTCTCTTCTTCTCCCATCATTTCTACTTTTTCTTTATTTCTTATTTTAAGGGCCATCCATAATTTCAATGCAGCTCAAGTTGTTGAATGAATGAATAGTTCATTTCGGTCATACATTGTAAGGAACAAAACAACAATTTGTGTGCATGCAACTGACAAAAACTCCATCATACATGTTTACATCGATCCATTTCACACTATAAAAATTCACACAGTCAATGACTGAAAAAGGAATAGGCTGAAGCCCAAGACTTATTTTTGCCTATCCTATACAATCTATAAAATAACCCAGAATATCAGCAGTACAAAAGAAAGAAAAAAAGAAAATTTACTCTAAATTGTAATCCTAATTCTTTTACATCTTAATCATTTTATGTCGTAATCGTTAATTATTTTGCATTTTAAGGCTTTTTGAAACTCAACAGACAGTTACACAATTTCAACTTGTCACTAAGACCATTCCATAGTTTGACTCCCAAAACTGAAACACATCTGTATTTTACATTGGTTCTCACTTTACATGTTTCAAAGATACACAACCCTCTTAGATTAAAATTTCCTTCTCTTGATTTAAAAAATTGTTGAATACAAATAGGAAGGCTTTTGTTCCTATTTTATTGTTAAAAAGAGGCTTTTCCCAACTACTTCAAATCTGCCCTTCCTCTTTCTCTCTGTCTTCTAAACACTGACCATCCCTCTCCTCCTCTTTCTCCTCCTCGTCTGTATCCCTGCTCTTCCCTGTAGAGACAAGCCAAACGGAGCAAATCCTTCCAAAGAGGGTTTTAATGATGAAACAAATAAGGCAGCCAACAGAGAAATGCATTGCAGCTTTAAAGGGGCGTGCTGGGCAAGATTAGCAGCCAAAGGGGCTTTTTTTTTGCCTACTTCTCTTCTCACTCTAAGGCTCTAAAGTGCATATGGCAACTTTCCAAAGAAGAGGAATTTAATCTTGGACTTGTTCTGAAGACTTAGGGAAAACATAGGATGTGAATTGGACTGAAGTGTGTCTTTAAAAGTCAACAGCTCATGAAATGAGCCACAAAGCAAGCTGATTTTGCACTTTTTAATGGGTAATTTTATGTCAGCCAGTAGCATTATTCAGTTTTCTATACAGCACATTACTAAAAGATAACCTCACTTTACTACTACTTATTTTCATAGCTTTGGCAATCATTCTATTGGTTATGATATTGTACTCATGAAAGTAAATTTGATCATGCAATGCAGCAACATTGCAAAAAAGGACTGATGGAAAAAGAGACCTAGTTTAAATTCAAATTTATTTGGAATACAAAACTAATCAACTGGTGAAATCTTTGCCCAAATTGTAGGTTGTAAACGTCCATCAGAGCTTACAGACTGACTTCCTTGTTGAACTTTAACCAACCACAGTCCCACAGTGTCTCTGCGCAGTGAGGAATAACTTACAACGTTTCGAGTGCGCTTACTTTAGGTTTACTTCCAAATAACAAAACTGTCATTTTGTGTACAATATGTTCAAGAGTCTGACCGCTTGTATTTGCTGTCCAGCCAAGTGGGCTACCCCTGTAGGGATCATATTCATATTGGACTGGATTGGATTACATACATCATGATTTACATCCAGTGCCAATGTTCAGTGCCAAGAAGTAGCGTGCCCTTTGTAATGTTAGGGTGTGTAAGCCAGGATGGTGGATGGACATCTGACTTTCATGCTGGAGTCAATTAATGCAAATAATGTTTACTTTTTAAACTTAAAACTGTGACATATTTATATCATTTCTCTAACCTTAACCATACTTTAACCTCAACCAAGGGGTTTTGTAGCCTAACCTTGATCATAGTTTATTTTTCTTAACTACAGTCTTTCCCTAATCTTAACTCTTCCATAGTTGCCAAGCATAGATATTGTAGGAAAAAAAAATGATGGCAGCACGTTAAAAAATGTTTTAATTGACTGTAATCCAGGGTCTTGTAGAATTCAGTATCAACATTTTTGTCTGGCCATTTGGAATTTTTTAATGAAGGCATCACATTCTGTGCCAAAACTACAAAAATAAAAGCTGATTAATGGCAAAACTTCCTCTCTAATTAATATCTAACCAATAGAAAGTTAAAGTTCTATTCTGCAACATTGTAAAATGATGCATTTAACAAGGGATATACACCTTAAATATGCATTCTACATGTAAACATCTGATGCTGTTGTATTTGGTAAAACTTAACACCAACACCATAAATGTACCATATGCACTGTTGCATTTACCAGAGGCAATGATGCCACTTAAGCCCACGATACCTATACAATAGTTATTAAATGGGTTTAGTAGGCCCCGGGGTCAGAAAATGTAAACACGATGAATTTTTTTCAGCTACAATGAGCCGTGGTTGTGTGGGCGAGATCAGCAGCATTCAACGGGAAACAATAATTTGATACTGGAAACTTGAGACAGGGACAAGCTGCACACAGAGATGAAATGGGTATTACCAATGTAGCAGCTACTAAATAATGAAGAGTACCAATATGAACACATTCATGCATATGAAATGTGTAGAATCATACAGAGTAGTTTGAAATGTATGTATGACTGTGGGAAATTGAATTTTCTCAAGTGAATGGTGAACACTTCATTTCATGGAAAAGGTGAAGAATCCCCTGTGGTATCAGTACAGTTATATGGACATCATTTTTTACAACTCTTACACTCTCACCCGAGAGTTCAAAAAGGACATGTACTTCTGGAAGTGATAAAAGAAAGAAGAGGATTCTAGTGGAAGTTGAAGCAGGATATTTTCATGCACATAGGTAAACAAAGGTAGGACAGAAGCAGGACATTTTAACATGATCACATTTGAAATGTCTTTCCAATCCCTCATACAATATTTAATCAATAGTTTCTGAAAGTGAACATATTTTGGTGTAAAAGCTGCTTTCACATGAAAAGAAGAATATGTTTTACTTTGAAACTAAACTCTAGATAAAGCTGTTGTTGTGAACACTAGATGTTCAACTGATACCTGTCCAAATGACTTTTAAATGCAATCACATGTTGGTAGTCAGACTGTAAAACACTGTTGGCCACATCATCAAGTTACATTGTAACTGGCTTGTTGCAATAAATGACTGGTGATCTGGTGACCTTTTTTAAAGCGGGCAAAAATTAGCTGAAGTTAGCTCTGCCCTTCCTGCATGTTAATCCCAGCTGTTGCTGAAGTGAAGGTGAGCATGTCTGAAAACACTTCATAAAAAAAGGATTGTTTGGATATGTTAGCATATTAAACATGTAAAATTAAGAACAGAAAAAAGTCCAGTTCCACTCTGCAGTGTCAGACATGTTCACACTGAAATGAGAATTTAAAAAATGGTCAAATGGTGGACTGTTTGTGCAATAGTTATGTGTCTGCCAAGATGTCATACATCCATGCACAATACCTACTCAAGAAACAGTACAGATGTAGCAGCTGGTAAGACTGTAATTCCAGCTATTCACTTCAAGAAAATAATTCAAGTAAAAACAAGCAAAAAGAATCTCAAAGCATAAATCAGACGTAATACAGCTTATTTGTTTGATCAGATGGTGAGGCACTAATTCATTACCATGACAGAATGAAGGGCATAAGGGCACCATTGATGTTGATTGGAAATGTGATGTATTTTGCATAAATGCCACCAAGCAAAGCAAATAGCAACTCACCTATTAATTAGCTGGATGAATATGTGTGAAAAATGAAACTCCACTGTCCAGTCAGACATGTGCTGATTCTCCATTGTGTTCCCACAATGCAATACAAATTGCAAATACTGTTATCTTTCATCTGAGCAATTTCATCTACCCAAATTAACAGTAATGTACTGCATTTGAACATAACAGGATTACTGTATACTGTTGACATTTTGATGTAAAATAACAGCAAATAACAGCAGCCAAGCTGAACTGAGCTTTCGTTCGAACTTGCTCTTTTGTTTTAAAATCAGGTTGATTTTCCATTGGTCCGTGTCAGAATGGGTCCAAAATCTTGAAGAAGACCTCTACTGGATGTACGGTAGTTCTGACTTCTTCCATATTTGTGTTAAGCACAGTCGTATATATTTATGGCTCCATTTTTCTGTCGTACAAGTGACATTGTGTATGATTCCAAAGTTGTATGGTGTGGCTCATCATTTTGCTTCTCCTCAGATTGTTCTTCTTACAGTCTTATTGTATTATGCATTCTCTATATTATTTTCTCTCTATTATATTCACTATAATACTTAAATGTTTTATTGCGCCGTATTACTTTTATCTTGTTCAATTCAAAATAGATGATTTATTGACATGTTGACACACGTGATGATGGAGGTTACATCAGGGATTAGCGGGTGTTCAGACCAAAAATAGTACTGAAAAAACACACACACACACACACATATAAACAGCTGTGTTGGGGTGGGCGTGTGGATAAAGGTGCAGGTGAAAGATGAAATATTTTCCAGGTAGTTTGAGTCATACATACATGACTTTGAAGGCGTATGTATAGTTAAAGTACTATAAGACAGGATTTTACAATTCTGGAAAGTTAAACATTTATCTAATGTTTATTCTATAGGGACATGTACATAGCATGGAGCAATGCCACAAACCCTAATACACAGCTGAAACTAAACAGCTTCTTTGTGTGTTTGCTAGAGTTTCATGCTGTTTGTAAGCATATAGGCTATTTCTTTCTTTCTTCTTCTATTTTAAGTCTCCAGTAGGGTAAGTCTCTGGGAAATCAATATAAGTCTATATAACGTCCCCAAAGGTGACCATGACCTGATATGTGTGTGCGTGTGTGTGTGTGGGTGTGTGTGGCTTTGAATGGACCCTGTCTTCACTGGTAGTTTATCGCCTATAACTTTACTATATTAAATCTCATAGTACACTTGTAATTTCTCAAAAGCTCCACATATGGTGTCTAAACATCAGCGTCATACCTTCACAGCTCACAGTCAGGGCAGCATTGATCAGATTAACCTACATTTTTTCAGCGTGCCTACGTCAGAAATGTGAGAATGTAACCTTGAGTCAGGCTCAAAGCATACAGCCTGCAGTGTCTGGAAAAAAAAAAAAGAAACAACCCAGTTTTGCTGCTTACCTGTCACACCTGTCACACTTTTAATTTTCCATTTCATTAGCTGCAATTAAACAAAACAATGAAAACTACATGATTGCAGTGAATATTTTTGATGTATAAATGAAACCTTCTGTCAGTAAATAGGAAACAAAAAGGAATTTTTGACACTTTCTGACTTTTTGTATTACAAACTTTAAATGACATCCTAATATTGACTTTAAGTCCCCTGAAAACACATTGAACTTTCAGTATGATTATTGTAATCAGAGGGAGGGTGAGCTGTTAGTCAAAGCCATCAGTGAACTCCGTTGCTCTCTGGAGCCTGAATTAATGTCTTAAGAGCATGTGTAACATTGTGTTAATGTGTCTCCATTAGACACCGCTGCCAGCTCCCAGTATGCTCCTCTACTGTCTGGAGACTGGAGGGAGGGGAGGGAATGACGGGACAGAGAAAGTGACAAAGAGGGAGAAAGACAAGAGCAAAGAGTGTGAACGTAAGGGAGAGGGAATCGAGTAGTAGTGAGGTGGGAGGATGTCTAGACAGATAGAGAGACAGAGAGAGGAAGACACAGGACACCCAGAGGCAGAAAGCGGGGAGCTCACAGAAAATGGACAAGAAAGGACAAAGAAAGAGAGAGGTGGAAACAGAAAGAGTGAAACTATGAAAACGACTGAGGGACAGATGAGGACAAGGACGGGAACCAGCAGTGACAGAGAAAGGGACAGATCAAGCAACAGAGAGAATTAAAGAACGACGCAGGAATCAGAGTTAGGCAGGAACAAGTCAGGGACTAATTTATTTAACGGGGTTGCCATGGGGAACAGCATCTATGATGAATGTGTGGGTTGATTATGCAACCAATTGACTATAATTCACCCAGCTGACAGAACATCATGACCAGCCATCCACAGGGAAGGCTGACATTACTGAGAAGGAAATATAGGCTGTGTATTGGTGCAAACACTAATGTATTGGCAAAATACTGACAAGCATTGACCAACAGATATGACATACAGTGACTGGGCTAATCAGGAAAAAACATAAACACATCATTTTAGCATAGTTGAGAATGAGCTCTATGTATTTTCAGGTTATTGAAAGACTGTGAACATGTCAGCTATAGTAGTCACTGTGGGATTTGGTAATGAGAAACAGTTGTATGATGTCTTCTGAGGTTCTGGAAGAACTTTGTCAAGTCCGAGAAAATAACCCTGAAGTCACAAAGTGGGGATGTGAAGTTTGAAAGATGTAGGCATAGAAGGTCTAATTAGAGACGTACTTTCCTTAAGAAATACAGGAAGTCTAGAATTCACCATTTTTCGAGCTTGACCCACAGTACACGTCAGGACATTTCAGCCTTAGCTTTTTTCATAGGCCCTGAAAGCATATTCTGTCAATCAGCTTCTTACTAAGAGCGACGGGGTCCTACATGAACACGACCAGTTTTTTTTTTGTTTTTTTTTCCACATAAAAGAACTCTTTCTGTGCTGTGTTTGTCTGTGCTCTTCTCTTCTCACTGGTTTGAAGTGCACAGGACTAAGCTGGAAAAAGGTGATGTCACACAGCACCAATCAGGTTTCAGCAATATTTGGATCAAAATCTGATGACAGTGGTGGGGTGGTTTGCTGCCAGGGTACTGTCAATCAAAATCTGATCAAAGCACACCCACACACTCCTGAGGAAGCACACGGCTGAGTTATTGAGTGTTAATAACTCTTAATAAATAACACAGAACAATGTTATGTTTCGACAAATCTTACCTTTGATCGTTGCATGTTTAGTAATGAATATAGAGTTGCAAAGTGGGAGAAGCTATTTCGCCCGCTCTTGTTCGGGTTCCAGAAGCAAAATTCCTTTTTCCATAGACAATGTTACGTGACTCACAGTTGGAGCACTTCTAGGGATTGGATCGACATGAACTGCTCCCAGTTAAATCATCTGTACAAAACATTAACAACTGTGTTAGAAAATATCTTATCGAAGGTACAAGCCTATGTACATAAAAACTTTGAGGTAGAGGTTAACTACGACTCCCAAGGTGCATTTTGGCAAGAAACATCCCATTACTCAGCTTAAAATTATTTTATATGTGCATCTAATGGTGGGTGGAAGCTAAAAATTACAATGTTGAGAAAACTGAAAACACAATCTGCAGCTTAAATGAATACATTTTAAAATTTTGCTTCAACTGTGGATGAATTCAGCAAATGGCGCTGTGCTTTGATCTGAGCTGCAACAATGAAGCGTTTTGAATTCATTACCACTCTCATTAGTGCCTCTGACTGGCTTCTTCTCCATAGCAGAAGACTAATGGATATTGTAGAATTTTATACCATCCGCCAATTTGAAGTGTGAATATAGAATGGAGTAAAACATCCCACTTTGCAACTTCACTTAAGGTTACAGAGAAAAATGTTTTCAGGAGCTTTTAATTCTCATGAAGCCCAAACAATGGAAGTGCACTGGCAGCTGAATGCCAAATAAATGGTCAGGGAAAGATACTTGTCATGGTTGGCCTTGGATGTACTACAGAATTATTCAATATAAATACAATTTTTAGGAAACTACACTATGAGAGGACACTGTAAAACATAAAACAGCCAATGCACAAGTATAATATACTGATCAATTGCTTTACAGTTACTTTTTGATTAAAGGAACCTGAATGATGCAACAATAAAAAGATAATGTATTCATATGTAATTGATTAGTTTTCCTATATTGCATCTATAACTTAAGAAGACATAGAGAATTATTATTTGGAGGATATTATTTCCATGTCACTATTGGAATATTCACCTGTGAGTATTGTTAAAAAGAAGAATCTATACTGTAAATTGATGTATGCCTGCAAAATTGTTATACCTGCTAACCTTGCAGTGTGAACAATCATAAGTAGAGAAATAGTAATATGTGTCAGTTTCCATGTCATGCTATGTCATATTCTCCAGCTTTCTGTGATACTTCACTGATCCCTGAGGGTGAAATCTGTCTTTTTTGTCCGCTCTCATCCACAGCAGTGTCAGAGCTCATTCAGTCATTGAGGATTGAACCTGGGATTTAACCAGTACACCATGTTTCTACCATACCTGCCTACGTATATTTTAGTTACAATCCCTTCCAATTCCTCTGACCAAAAATATGGTAATATAAAGAAAGCACCAGATTCATAAAATATTATCGAATGTCTTCCTCCATTTAATCTATATTTTGTAGCCATGCTAGTCGTTTGGCTCTAGGGATGGCAATGTTGGTCTGACAGTTGATCCATCACTTTGGTCCAGACTGAAAGGCTGATATTCACCATCTCAACAACTTTTTGAATGAATTCTCATAAAATTTCATGTTCCCCAAATGACGAATCCTACTGACTTTGGTGATCCCTCTACTTTTCATCTTGCACCACTAGCAGGTCAAACTTTTCACTTACCAGTGAAATATCTCACCATCTACAAGCTGAATTGGTTCAAACTTTTGTGCAGGCACTCATGGTTCCTAACCAATGTATACTGACTTTGGTGATCCCCTGACCTTTCCTTTAGTGCCATAATGAGCTTGACATTTGTGGTCAAGTGAACTATCTCAACAAGTATTGAATGAATTGCCATGAAATTTGGTACAAACATTCCCTGTTTCCAAAGTATGAATTATAATAACTTTGGTAATCCCCAAGACTAATGATATTCCCATCAACTTCAGCCATTGTTCATATATTGTGCTAATTAGCAAATACGCTAAAATAAGATGGACACATGGAGGACATTTTACTTGCTGAACATCGGCATGTTAGCATTGTCACTGTAAGCATGTTAGTATGCCGACATTAGCATTAAGCTCAAAGCCCTGATGTGCCTGAGTACAGCCTCAACCAAACCAAGTTTTGACAACTACTGTCAGGTTTTTATTCACTTTTTTTAATATATATATATATATATATATATATATATATATATATATATAATTATTATTTATTTATTATTTTTTTTATTTTATTTGGCTTCAATGTTAAATAGGTAAAGGGAGGGGGCAAGTTTTAGCCAAGCCCTCTTGCTGCACTGGAAGGGTTTGGGGGGACGCTAAAACAGTTGGATAGTGAAGTGAAACACACTGTTCGTAACTTTGGGTTATATTCATTTGTATTCACCTTCTTAAAATTTGAGAAAATTAAAAGGCTGTTCCATATTTTTTTAATTGGAGAGTCTAATCTGTGATGTTGAGATAAAGATAAATAAATAAAGGATTCTGCATCCTTCAGGATAATTAGAAAGTGGATGCTATGCACATTATTATAAATGCTCCAAGCCTGGATGTGTCCCTGATATAACTCCAAAGTAAAATAGGTGCCTTTGTATAAAACATAAACTACCCACCAACCAAGGGCAAAATTGTGCTGTCATACACATTTTACTTATTTAACACCCAGCAGCAGATATCCATAGGTGGCCCACTCTACAATAGAGGTATCTCTGGCAGTAACATTGATGTAAGCACTTCCAAACCTCTGTATACGTATGTGATTGTGTAGCAGCGTACCTATAATACGAAGTAATGTGAGGTCATTTTCAGTGATAAAAGGCCCAATGCACATGCGATTCATATTATAGAACATTACTGGCAAAAAATGAGTCATTTAAATGGAAATATATCAACAGTATTTTAATCCAAGCAATGTGTCATGTGTTTAATGATGATAATAAGAACCTCCCCCAAAAAAAGGAAGATATTCACCATGTGAAAAATGTGACAGGTGTTTATTATGTTTGAATTGAAATTACTCGCTACCTTAAACTGTTTACATATAAAATGGGAGACTATTGTGGGGCAGATGCATTAGAATGGCTTTAGTATTGACAATAAGGTCACATGTCTTTTTTCCAATTATGTTTGTATAGTGTTTAAGAATGAAACATTTCATATGATAAACATGTTTTGACGTTGCAGCACATACTGCATACTGAAAAATAATCCACAGAACAGTGTCTTTTATCAGCACCACGTGAAGCTTATGTAAAAATGTAATTATATTGTGGTGGATTGAGACTCCAGCCAAACAATGCAGTGTGAGGTGATGAATAGACATCTCCCTCAGCAATGAATATCTTTTCATTTTGCCAGCTTTTCTTCACCTTTCTGAGCCCCTATTGTTAGCAACAGAAGGTTAACCTGACACTTTACTAGAGAATAAAAGAAATGCCAAATGAGCAACATATAAGCCAAGAACCTTGACACCCTCACACTTTCATAAACTGAATAAGGTTTCCAAGTAAAACCAACAACAAACTTTTTATTAAGGCCACGAAAAGGAGTTTTAGTCAGCTGGTTGAACTGCAGTAATTGATTTTTTTTTGTGTACAACTAGAAGACATACAGAACAACCACAATGGAAACTGGACATGTTAGAAGCTTAAACTCACATTTGAATGTACAACTCATGTACAATATGACTTTTATTTATTTTTTTTAAGTTTTTCCATGTGTAGTTCTCATATTTTCGATCAGATTTAGGCTCAAACATGTACAGATGTATTTGAGAAGTTGACGTTTTGAGTAAAGAATGAGAAGAAGTAGTGAAATCCTACTACAGTTTATTTCATGGTTTGTTTTCGTAGCCTCCACTGCCGGAAGATGTCTGCCAAGGGGCAGCTTCAGAAAGCTGGCCAATCAGAACAGTGTGGGCTCATCGGGAGGGGGGCCTTAAAGAGACAGGAGTGGAAACAGCCTGTTTCAGACAGTGGCTGAACTGAGGGGCTGCGTAAAGGCCCATTAGAATATAAATATGTTTTTCGAACTGTAAATCATACAAAGATATTCCAGTAGAGCCCCAGATTAAAAATATAGACCTGGAAAAGTACATATGCACCCCTTAATGTATTTCAATGCCTATACTTATTGACAATTGATATAGAATTAATGTTTAATGATGCATTTCATTAGTTTGTGTCTGTGAAGCAGAAGAGGGCATGCTATGCTTTTACTTTTTTAACATACAATATTCAAGAAATACAGATACAAAATAAATAAACAATTGTGTGCAAGTAATCAAAAAAAGTAAACAGTCGCAAAGTGTCTGTTACCATATAGATCATAAATGAGCTGCAAACATGTATTCAGTACGCAACTCCAGATAATATTGGTAATGGCAACTGATGAAAGGACTCAAACATGTTGATGGAGTGCTTTCTCACCAGTGTACAGAAATTCCAAAGATATGCCATATTTGAGGCCATTTAGAAACAATATTGTGAATAACACAAACAAGTATAAAATGTCCCACTTAGTTCATATCTTCATCACAATCCTTTGATTACTCAATATAAAATATCCTCATCAAAAATGTTAATGCTATTGGTCGATATGTAATATATTATTGGATTTATTTTAAACTCTTTTAATATGGGTATTAGCCTAAAAATCCAGTATTGCTTGCATTCTACCTCCCATATTACATAGGAATTTAATGAGCGAATTTGTCGTGTTGTTAATGTGTTTGAGACTCCCTTCTGTGTTGTAGCCACAGGCCAGAGTTTAGGCTATAAGTATATTTTTAACACAATAACCTTGTCTCCTGAAGCTTCAGTTTAGCTACACATTTGATAAAGAATAAACCTCCATTGGAAGCAAGCCACCTTTCACCAGCTGTGTCACCCTCAAGGTGGTAACATTCTTATCAAAATGTCAGTTTTAATGACTGTTTTTTTTTGTTTTTTTGTTTTTTAAATCAGAGTTACAAATGTGCAGCAACTCTTTTAAGTCTCAAATAGCCGTTGGAAATCAACAACCAAAATACTCCACTTTCGTCAAATCTCCTCTATCATTCCCTTCTTCCCTGCATCTCTGTTTACCTCAGCGCCTGTGGAAAGAAAGAGTCACACAGCAAAAAATAAAACAGAATAGCTGAAATATAGTTCAAATACAGCAGCACACACTGCTGTAGTACTTTATCTATGGTGTCTTGAAACCTTGTGGCATCAGTTTTTTCAGGTTTCAGGTTATTTCCTTTGGACTGAAATGAAATAGGAAATGAAAGGAAACGCTGCCCCTCACATATATAGACAATAGTTCAAGCCAACACTGTGGTAATGATTTGTAAAATACCACCATTGCAGACGTGTCAGTGGGAGAAAATGGTCATTTTTCTATATTTCTAAAAAGTTTCTGTAGATAAAAGAGAATTTTGCAGGCTCTAGCATTATACACTGAGTCCTTTTTGCTTCTCTGAAGTCAGTTCCTGTGTCGCCTGTCTGTCTTCCTCTATCTACCAACCTATCTATTTCCAACCGTATATCTCGTGGTAGCAGTGTGTTGCTGAAAACTGGCATGGATGCTCAGTCAAAGCAGCTTTGGCAAACAGAACAAGTGACAACAACTAAACTAAACTTCCATTCCAAAATCCCCTTTTCTTATACTTCAACTCCTCAGAAAGACAGACAAATGAAAAGCGGACATAAAAGCATAGGAACGCTGCCCTAGACAGCATCCCAGTCGCACAAATACAACCGACGAAACCTTTATCTCCCCTTCTGTTCCTCTCAAACGTCATAATTACCAGCAGATTCTTTCATATTCTTCTGATCCTTTTTCTTCTGCCCAGTCTCTTTCTCCGCTCTCTTTTGTTCCTTCACAGTGAGGTCAGAGGTCACAGTCAGCTACAGATCAGTAGCCCTGGAGCTGGGAGGGATTCAGTGTCATTCAAGGACACTTCATGAGAATGGATGCTTTTCTTATGGCTATACTACACTGCTGTCAGTGATTTTAACAGTTATACAATTACAACTATATTTCCCAGGCGTCATAACCGCCATTATCATCACAAATTAGTTAGATAAAGCTTTAATTTGGTGTTTTCCTCATTATTTTTATATACTACTTTGCCGCCCACTGTTGCGCCCACTTTTGCTCATGAAAGGTTACATGAATATGAACCTAATGTATATGTATTAATAGTGTAGACTCTAATGTTTTCAGATATTATGGTATTTTCAAAAAATCCTAAAAAGAATTCAGGTACAGTGTATAGCAGATCGTACAACTGAAACCTAAAAGAGGAGCTCCACTAATTTTACACATCAATATTAGTTCACTAGTTAGTGGTAGAACTGCGCCTGTGAAAATACCTTTCATAATGTCTTCTGAGGCTCCTGAGGGAGCTTTGACAAGGCTGAGAAAATAACCTTGGTGATGTCACCAGGGTTATCTCAGCTTGGCCTCAGAGAATACAAATTTAACATAACATAACATACCTTGCAAACTGTGGGCATAGAATAAAAAGTCAGCAGACTATCACCTTCCTATCCACTGATTCCCTATACTTCTTCCGTCTTCACTTTTAGAACACAAATACAAGTTTTCAATGCTCCTGCGTGTGTCTGTTCTACATCTCTTTGTCCCTGTACCACCCAATCCCTCCATTCCTCCACCCTTCTTTCTCACATTTTTTTTCAAGCAGACATACTTTATCTTTATTTATTTAGCAGGTACATCAAGAGGAAGCTTAAAGCAGATGTCTATTCAAAAATAATGCAGGGCTGTTTGGCCACATGAACACTGCCTGCATACAGGAACCCCACAGTGAGATATTTTTTCTCTTATGCATGAAGATGCAGACATGCAGACATAAGCTCCACATCCGTACAGTGAGTGTGTTTACTCATAAAAAAAACAGACACACACGCACACACACATATTTACAGCACTTTGCTGTGAAGGCCCTCCTAAACTACATTCTTAACCCTGGACATAAATTTTCTGGGACAACAGGCCTGATGGTCAGTTTAGCCAGTTAACCTCTTGAACCCAAAGCTATTTTTGCTCACCCCTCTCCTACTTCATTTAGCCTATTAAGACTAAAACATGGCCATTACAAGTCTCAGCCAGGAATGCCATGTTCTAGGATACAGTTAAAAAATATACAGTACTATAATAAAAAAAAATAAAAAATTAATATACTTTAATTAAAACAGTGATTAAAACAGCCCAGTTTAACCAACATATGGAGAGATTTTTAAATTATGAGCTATCAGTGGAAGATATGTATAAATACAGTAAATGGTCGTGATGTTGCTATGATGTCCACAGAGGGGCATTCTACTTCGGGAATGCGTGGTTACTAATATAAAAAACTTAACTATGTGAGTATATATGGAGCCTTGCTGGTTGAAAATATTTACAATCAGAAGAGGATGGTTTCGATCAATCACCCTCTAGGTAACAGGCCCAGCACACTTCCATTTCACCACTCCACTCTCAATTGCACACTCTTGGGCTGACACCCATTTATCTGTAAGGACAAAGGAAGTACATGCTAACTGAAGTGGAGCTGAGCAACCACACCGTTACTTATGAAACCTTTAAAATCAGTGACACACTTTAATAGACCGTTCGCCCTTATGGCAGTAATATTGCATTATCTCCTGTCATTTTTATGCAGACAATGCACTGTTTTATTTATGTCTGTTAATCTTGATAACCCTGAATTTAGTCATTAGCTTGTGTGACTGTTTGGTTGCTATCAAGGATTTATCATAGCTCAGACAACTCAGACAAGACTGTCTCCAGTGACTGGTCATGATGTATAAATATACTGTCAACAGTATATATACAACAACAGCTCCGACCAGCCTACACTAGAACTATCAACTCTATTCTTCCATTTTTTTCCCGGGTTGCTCCCATATTTTCACTCCCTCTCCCGCTCTTCTCTGGTTTTTGTAGTTTTCCTCGTAAATCTCCTGTATTTCCCATTTTTCAAAATTTTACAGTTACATAGAATCCTAACTGGCCCAGTAAAGTTGTTTCAGTTAGATCCATAGACTTGGATATATATGCCAGCAAAGCCCAGCTATACCCACTCCCATCCAATAGGTGGCAGCACACAGCAAGCGGCGTCCTTGTGACTGTCTTCTTCTTTCTGACAAGTCACGACAGTCATTCAGTCAGCAAATAGAGCAAAAAATGGATAACGAAATGGATGAGACGTCAGCAAAAAAAACCCCAAAAAACAAAGACATAATTAAACATAAGCAAGCCCAAGACGCCACAAAGAACACATCAATTGTCGTTTCATTTTTCACCACAAATGTATCTGAAGCCCACCAGGTTTCAAAAGCAGAAGTGAAAATGTCAATGCTGGTGGCTAAGAACAATTTGTTGTTCAGCCTCTGCAATGATTTTAACAAGTCTGGCAACTCTCTGAGAAGCCGACGGAGGAAACCCTTCTCATAACGTAAAAACTACAGTCAAGTGGGGCCCTGGAAAATCTCCCTTATTTTCAAAGCCCAATGTTGACAGGTATGGCCCACACTCATTTAGAACATAAAGGAAAAACTGCTTTAAATTGGAAGAAACAGAGGGAAATCTTGGGAATTCAACAAAATCCAATGAAATTATAATAAAACTAATGGCAGACCAATAAAATAAGAAATATGTCCAATGACATGAAAAAATAGAAGACTGTACAAATTTTCACAAATTACCTTCTTTTTTCTGTAATAGACTTCAAGCCTGTTGTCCCATGTCTAATGGACACTGACTCACAAAAGTCAAGACTAATACAATAAGAAAAGTAGCCTATTTTCTGCTCAATTCTCCCACAGATGGGCATATAACAGCAATAAAACCAGTTAACCAAAACTCTCTGACAGGACAGTCAGGGGCATGTTAGGACATCCTGTATTCCTCAGTTACAAAACAAATGGCAAAACACACATACTGTGAAAAAGTAAAGGAAAAAACATGGCATGAAACATGAAAGCTGGAGGGATTATTTCGCCTGACAGACCCCATTTTAGCATCCTCTGCAGAGTTTAAATCGTACTACGTGAGGACCAGCAGAATACCCTCCCAACACAAACAACACATAGACAAAAAAATGTATTAAGAATAAAATGGTATGAGACAACATGCCCATGCCTCTTACAAATTTAATTTTATACTTCAAATATTTAAAATAAGCTTGCTGCACAGCATTTGATTTAGGAACAAAAAACATGTCTAGGATATTAATGAAGTAAGCAATGCCAAGGGAATGATACCAGCAGAGGAGTCAGTGTCTGATGCAAGACTGTATTTGCATATATGTGGTTGTGTGTGTGTGTGTGTGTGTGTGTGTGTTTCCAGACCAACAAAACAAACAGTCAAGGAAGTGTTTCACTCCAGCAAAACTTCAGAATGTGCTTTCTAATGAAATAAATGTATGAGTGTATGATATGGACTGAAAAACACTCCCATGGGACAAAACACAATATAAAACAGTTTCTGATGCAATCACTTGCATGCATGCACACACAAATAAATACTTAGATGCATTGTTGTGAATTTATTCCTTTATTCAGTTATCCAGAATTATACACATCTTTACTCGGTTTAAGCAGGCTACAGGATAAAAGACTGTCCACTCCAGCACAATAAAAGCAAGCATTTATTTAATTGCCTAAAATATCCTATTTTTTTTTCTTTCATTTTGTATTTGTGTGAATTATGACTGTCCTTTGTAAGTATCAAAGGTGAAAGTAATAAAATATGTAATAAAGTGGTCTGTGTTAATGGTTGGGTGTAAAGAGTGTGTTACTTTAACTCTGGAGGCTTTGGTTTGCATTCTGTCTCCTGCTAACAATGTTGTTGAAGGCAGTCTTTCCCTAGCACTTAGCAATATCCACCTGACTTGCACTAATGTACAGTGTAATATACTATAGCATATTAACATAATTGAACAGTGTATACTCAGCATATAGTATTATAGTTATGGTTATATCTCTAGTCTCTTCCATTTGTATTTGTTATATTATTATTTTTTTATTTGATTTAGTCTATTTAATTTTACATAATTTGCCTTTAATTGTGTTTGTTTCTTTTACCTACCTCATTGTTTTTGTACTTTGATGTTGACAGTTGGCTGCTGTAACACTTTAATTTCCCTTTGGGATTTAAAAAAAAAAATATATATATATATATCTACCTTAAAGAACTAGTTCAACATGTATGCTTATTCTCTTTCTTGTGAAGAGTTAAATGAGAAGATCAATACCCCTCTGAGCCAGGAGGAGATTAGCTTAGCTTAGTTTATTTTAGCAAAAAGACTAGAAGCAAGGGGTTGGAGGTATAGCTAACCTTGCTCAGTCAAAAGTTGAAATTATTTAATTACCAGCACTTCTAAAGAGTAATAGGAATAAACACATTATATCTTATTTGTTTAATCCTTAATCGGTGAGGATTTTTCAACTTTGGATAGAGTCAGGCTAGATGTTTCCATCTCCAATCACCTCCTGGCTATAGGCATATTTCCACATTTCTCAAAATGTCAATCTTATCCTTTATCCAAGTAGTTTTAGTTGCCTAAACATGACCAAGCCTTAATGGTGGCAGATTAGAAGACTCATATGAGTCGCCTCTGGAAGGGTCTTCAGGGTAATTTTAGAAGGCTCTGACAAATGACATATCTTGTCTTTTAGATATGAGGACTTATTGCCAAATAAATATTCTACATCACAAGATTCACATTAATTTACATTAACAACATAATACATTTAAGTGTAACTAGAAGCTTTTGTAGTAAGTTCCTCATAGAGCCTTCTCCCAAAACTTCCAAAACTGCTCCATGTGCAACCACTGAATTAACTCTCTCCGAAAGCCTAGATGGAAGTGTTCATCCCGCACTTTAGATTAGGGTGTTGAGTTGCCATCTTTGATGATGTACCTGTAATGCATTAACTCACCTACATAACTGTAGGTGGAGTTTTCTCTTATCCTTTTCTGACTCAGATTGGGGGATTCTCTGTAGACTGTACAACACAATTTTGGAAGCCATTTGAATCCTAGAAATAGAAGTAAAAGCGCCCACACAGTGCCAGATTATTTCAATGTTACCTGCATAATGCCTTTTTATTTCCTGTTCCTGGTTCAATAATGAATGGAGTTTTGACAGACAACATTATCCAGCATCATTTAATCATGGAGCAAAAGCTAATGTGGGACACAAACAGACCCACAAACAAACATTGCTCTTATTTGTGCTAACATTGTATTGATTTACATAATTAAATAGCCTACATGCTTAATCCCAAAGTGCTCAGTATATGACTTCAAATGTAACTTCAAGTAATCTCCAGCCCCCTAAGAAACTAGTCTTATTCTTAAACAGTAACCATAAAATCAGCTGTTCTCACTGTGAGGACTGGACAACTGGTTAGACTATGTGCAGAATACGACACATAAGCAGAGACACACAAAAGCTAACAATTCAGTATACCTCTTTTAATATTACAGGTTCATAGTTTAAACGTGCTATATGTAAGAAAAGCCCCAGCCCATCCTTTGTTGTAATACCACTTTCTAACTCAATAAGCGATAGAAAGTCACTGTAGCATCCAGTCTGCCCTCAGTCTAACATGAGAGGATGAAGAAGTAGAGCTGCCACAAGTAACTGACAGCAATGGCGGAGATTTTGAGCCAGGTTAAAAGCAGTTGTAATTTTCAATCTAGGACCATTATTATGTCACTTTATTAAGTTTTAATATTTTTTCAGGCAAGAAAGTAACCATTTAGTTTCCAATATGTGGTCAGTTTTTCCAAATAACGCCTACTTGGAAGTTTGCTCCAGCGTTTTCAGAGATGTAAGGAGCCACTGGCCGGGTGAGACCAGCTGCTCCGCTCAGCTGCTAGCAGCCCGACGGTCAACGTCTTTCATCATTCTGGCGAGAACATGATCTGATGAACTGATCTGTGCATCTCTTTGGTGATTTACTGCTGGCTCTAATGTCTCTGTAGCATTTTGATATCTTGAAGACACCATAGCACAGATTCATTGTAAACAGCAGGCTTCTTCATCCTCTCATGTTAGAGTGAGGGCTACGGTGACTCACTATCGCTTCTTGAGATACAAAGTGGTATTATAAGACAGAACGGGCTGAGGCTACTCTTGCATATAGGACCTTTAAAGGCTTATTTCATATTAAGAGGATCACTAAAACTTGGCCAGTCCTGTCAGTGTTGTGAAATGCCAGGGGGGTTACAAGCTTCTTCCACCTGTGTAATGGTGCCACACTTGTTTCTACAATAATTAATGATACAGTTTATACCAGTTTAATCTGTAATTTCATCCTTTATTGTCATCTTTTTTGCTCCACTTGCAGCAGGGCTTAAGCGCAGTGCTATCAAGTGTTAAATGGGCAACCAGAAAAGATTCAGTGTCGAGTAATCCATGGTCACTAGATGATGTATCATCAATTTGTACATAACATTTTTCAAAATGGGTCGATATTATGACCTTTTCTTCAGTTCCACCCAAAAGCATTATATCAACTCTCTAGACAAGATAATTAATAGCCACATTACCATGAAAATGGACATTCATTGTCCCTGGATGATGAACCCCACTGGTTTTGGTGTCTTAGAACAGGATTTCCACTCACACATACTGTATTGTATAATGTTATAGGCTGTAATGCCTTGACATTATAAGAATTGCAAAATCATAGATATGTTGCTTGGCTTTACACATGTTCACATACACGTACACATAGTGAAAGTCTTCCACACAGACTTCGTACAATTTGTAGGCCTTAAGCAAGGCATTCTTCAACCACTGAAAACACAACCAAACACCCAAACTGACCACCCACCAGTGTTTTAAGTGTGTGTGTGTGTGTGTGTGTGTATGTGTGTGCACTGCTATGCTGGTTTGTGCGTACCAGAGTGTATGTGCTTGTGAGTGGGTGGGTGGATGGTTGGGGTTGACATAACATGACTCTGCACTGCAGATTTAATGAGGGAAAAGGCAAAAAGCTGCTGGCATTTTGTGATGCGTCACCAATCTTAATGCCTCCCCAATGGAGCTTCATGAAGTGCAGTTGTTGTTGTTTACCCTCTAACTGGAGTGAATAAAATTGACATTATCTATTTTTACTTATTCCTAAATATTTTCCCTTCTTGGTATTTTCATGATGGCAGATTTACATATATTATATATATATATACATACTTACAAATATTACCTGTTCCCCCTAAAAACACTGCTGCATCCTACACAAGGTTTCAAAAGCATTGTGCATCTATGTAGACTGTATACAGCAGAAATATTTCCACTCATGGTTTACCATATTTGAGATTTTCAGTCCCCACCTGTCTATATTTTCTCTCTTTAAGTATCATCACAGTGGAACAGATTTAAACCAGTGTGCATTGTTTCCTCCTTTTCCATCTCTTATTAAAGCTGCTGAATAAAAACAATAGTACAGATATCATAGGTGATTTAGTGTAATTCTTCTAAAAACTAGTTGCACATTATTTGAATTGCGCAGGTCAGAGACAAATAGTAAAACTATTAAAACAAGTTTAAAATGAATCCAAATGAAAAATGTCTTTTTATGACACACTTTTCTGTTAATTCTTCTATAAATATCCTCTATAATTTCTTACTTCATACGTAGACAGTGCTTGTTTTCCTGATGGCTTCTGTGTTATTTACATACCAAAGTATATTTTTGCCTTTGCTTGTGTGTACTCATTTTCATGTCACGTGGCAGACGTTGTTTACCAAGACAGGTCCCATCGTTATCCCTCAGGGGTCTTTGGGAAGTAAATGTTTGTCAGCGTGAACCATTAAGCATCTCTATGTTAGGGGAAATTGTTAGCACTTACGAGCGAACAGACTGTCAGAGATCAATTAAATAAATGGAATATGGTGAAGATTTTTGCCAAATAAATACTGTAATACCTGTAATTCTAAATTTCATAACACAACTCCTCATACCATGGTGTTAAGTCATTATGCTGAGGCTAATCACTCCTCAGAGACAGATCCCTCATGCAAATGGCCTGTTGAACAAACAGTCTACATACAGTTGAACAGACAGTACAGTAGCTTTCAAAATATGGAGTTTATCTAAGTTAATGAGTTACTGGAAAGGACAAACTGCCTTAGGACATCAGGACAGTAAGTCATTTAAATAATGTAATGTATGTCATGTGTACTTCTATTTATTGATCTTGATGGAACTACTCAGGTCATCAGATGTGAGGCAGTTTCATTTCTTCACAAGAAAAAGTTATTAGATTGCATCATAAATTTTGAATTTGGATATGATTTACAAATATTTGCATTCAACATATACAGTGCATGTTTTATCATGATAGTCTAAATGATCTAGATAATGGGCTGTGTTTTAATTGCAAATACTGAAGTTTAGTTATTTTTAGTGTAATGAGGGCAGAACATTGTGCCAAATTGCACTACATTCACCAAAGGAAAAAATGGAGACCTTATCTCGTAATTATGAGATAGTAAGTAAGTATCATGAGATACAGAAGTCATAATTACAAGATAAGGTCTCCATTTTTTTCTTTTATGAATGCAATGTGCTTCTGTAGAACATATCTGTCTGTTGTTGATATGGAACATACAGATTTGCTGATATGTACCCCATGGGATAGTCAGTGGTAGTGTCTATAATGTGAATTCCTGGATATGAAATGTCCGTGTGCAATTTTCTGTAGTGGTCCCGGTAGTATTTGCTGGTAAAGTGTACTGAAGTAGCATATCACATGACATGATTAAACAATGTTTGAGTCAAAAAAAAGGGGGTATAAATGCACTTGCAAGAACAATACCTGCCACTCATATCTTTGGATGTTTGGTTTGAAAGAGAATCTTTAATTGTAATTATAACTATTCTAATTATCTGTTAACTCCCCCTGCTTTCATCTGTTTCTATCTGCAGATGTCTGTAAATATATGGTCTCAACCATATGTTTATGTAAGATTACCATGCTAGGCTAACAGTCTGTCAGCTGTGTGACTTTATATCCCTGCTGTGACGTCTTTCAGAGCATATAAACACCGTAAACACACCTGTCATCTGCCCAGCACGGTGCAGTAGAGAAACACTGCGGTTACACCTTATTTTTAAACAGTCTATGGGCTACACACAGCACAGCACAGCTATACTAACAATGCCAGCCATGCTAACTAGCTGATAGCTGCTGTGTAGGCTGGTAAAATGGATCTGTTGCATCTCTTTGTATCTACCAGTTGATGCTCCTTTCAGTATCGCAGCCTCTGTGTGAGATGCTTGGATGTGTGTTTTTAAAACTTATTTCAAGATTGTGCTCATTCTTAGTCCTGCTGAGAGTGAGCTGCTCTTGCAGCTCCACTGTAAATGCCCGCTGAGGATGTAATGAAAACTGTACGCACTGATTCATTTTGAAAGAGCAACGACCAAGTGGGCCAGCTGACCGATGGCGTAACGAGTTAGTGACGGACACACATTCAGGGTTATAGGGCTGGTCTGTGGCCGGTTCAGCCAGAAAGAGAAAGAAGGGACAGCAGCTTGTTCCACTGATTCACAAAATTGATCAAAACTTGTGCAGAAGTTCTAAAGTTCAACAACACTGTAATTCGGTCATACATTATCAGACTTTTCTATAAAAGTATACAAATTTTGTTAATATTGTGTGTCTTGGTTACCTTTATCTTAATTATACTATAGTTGTCATGCACTGATATTGTCATAATAAATAATGAATTAGTGTTCTAAAATATCATTGAGCATAATCTTGGGTTTTGCAGAATTGTTAAGTATCAACATTATGTCTGCCAATAGGATTGATATTTAGTGTGTGTGGGTACATACACAGTGAGTAGTGGAATTTTCCTGGAAATGACCTTTTCAGTGACGCTAACATGCTGTTTTACAGGTATATGCTATGTTCGCCATCTTAGTTTTAGCATGCTAACATTTGCTCAACCAATTATTATTACAGTTTCTCTTATGAGAGACATGAATGTGTGTACCAAGATTCATATATATTTTTTATGTTATTAGATACCAAAACACTAGACTTGACTAGTGTAGTTTAAAGACAGATGAACAGATTTTTTTTTTTTTTTTTTTTTCTAATGGACGCAAAAATATTTTTTTTTATTTCAAATTTAATTGAAAACCATAAAATCACTCTCAATGAAATAATAATTTACTACACCAGTTATTATGGGTAAAACTGATTTAACACATTACCACAGTGTCAGAAATACAGATCACTTATAGAGGTGTGAATTATTATGTGCTGAAAAGCATCCCAGCATAGAGTTGTTTACCGAGGTCTGCCGATACTTTGCAAATGGGCAAGTATACAGTGATAATGCCTTGGGACTTAACTAATGCTGGAGTGAATATACAAGTGTGATGACTCATAGCCAGCAAATCGTGACCAATGTACTGTGGTCTCATTGTAAGACATTTGTTCTCCTTGTTCATGTGACTTTTGAAATGTCCAGAATTACAACGCAATCTCGCCATCACTCTGTCAGTAAAATGGGTTGTATTGTACGGCCAGATGGAAGAGTTTTTCTACGATAAAGGTATAGTGTAACATTTCCTCAGGGGTTTAGTGAATTCATTGGAGGGGGGAAAAGATTGTCTGTGTAGTGTACAGAAAAAGACTTGCCTCTGCCACTGTAAATGACAGCTGACATTTTAGGCAATGTATAGAAAATTGCATTGAAAGGTACAATGTTCTGGACTGTGTCAAGGTCTTTGGAGAAAATGAAAGCAGATGACTCATAGCGTATTGCCAGGGTCAGGTCATATGCACTCCATTAGACCACATGTTATATTATATTCGGTACTACTGTCTACAGTTGCATTTTGGGAAAGAATTTCTGGCCAGTTATATGTTTTTCAAAGCTAGCATTGTTAACCAAATGTATAGAAAATACTACAGTAAAATGCAGGCTAAAATGGAATTGTAAATGTAACATTAGCATAACAATGTGCCAATTCTTTTAAAAACAAATTATGCAGATTTGTGTTGTATGGAGGTCAAGAGTGGGGTTTTTTACTCCAAACAAACACAAGGCTACAACATTTGTGTTTGTACTGCCTCTGGTGGAAGTTGTGCAAATTAGTAACATCATCTAGTCCCATACTGTTTGAGATGCAACAAAGTAGTATAGTGCACACTGTGCATACTCAATATGCACAGTGTGAGTGGAGTGAGTGGCAACGATTTCTATTCTCCGTTCAAAGCATTCTGTAAACCCTCCATTGATACTTTGTCTCAGCTGGAGTAAAAGGAAAATTTGCTCCAGTACGCATCTTTGCAGAAACCTGACTGTCAAAAGAGATTATTGATATCAGAAGATTAACTCTGTTGAATTACAGCATTGTTGTACATTTACAACATATTTGCATATTCAGCCAATAGATGTTGCAGTGTAGCACCAACATCTCAGACCAAAACAAATGAGTGTATCATTTACTCAATAAAGTTGGAAAAAAAAAAAAAAAAAAGAAAGCTGACAACTCACAAAACTCAGATCAAACTGTCAAACTAGGCAGTGCTGATCAAATATGGATCAAGATTCTGTCACTGCATTGCCTATATCTTGCCTCAAATGCTGCACTAACATGCATGCTTCCATGCACGTGCGGCCAGACCGGCTATGAAAACAAAGAAAAGAGAAGCTTGGATAACAACACACACAGAGGGAGTGTGACTTCATTCATTGCTCTGGTCGCCATTACACCACTATATCCTTACATAGCAAATAGTTGTTTGCTGACCTTCAGTGAGGCTGAATGTAATTTATTGCACCTTTAAAGTATGGTTATTATGTTTCATGGTGTGACAACACTGTGGTTAAGGTCTGATTAGGTTTAGGCACAAAAACCACTTGGTTAGGGTTAGGGGAAGATCATGGTTTGGGTTAAAACAATCACTTGATACATGGCTTATACTTCCTTTCCAACCTTTGTCATCATGGCAACAGTAAACACCACAATGTTACAGATTTTTAAAAAACGTCATGGTCAGAAACATGACCCTCACAGTTGGAAACAGGAAGCAAACAGTGGTCTCCTGCAGCAAAGTCCACTTTTTGCCATCTAACTATCTAGTCATCCACCCAACCCGCCTCCTCCTAATAAGGCAAAAATCATCTCATCAAGTCACATTATATTGACGTCATCTGAACTGCAGCCCCTCTCCGGGTCATAATTTCTACGCCCGCCAGATGGTGTAAACATAACTATAGGTTGTTTTCGCCAGCCTGAATTTTAGACCTATACTGTTGTTTTTCTTGTGAGAATGGGCTAGTGGTTCCAGCTGTATCTCCAATGTTTAGATGTGAATGGGCTGTCAGGGTAGGTCTCAGTTCACATTTGCTTACACTGGGCAAAGGAACCACAGAATGGGAAGCACAGAGGCATGTTCAGTCAATTTCACTCATATATTTGAATCCTATTATGTTGGAGCTGCTGAACAACCATTGCTCAAAATAGGATTCAAACTGTTTCCTCCAAAACTGTAGTGGCTCAATAATGACTGCAATGGAATTATTCTCCCTTACAAAGGCCATGTATTTCGCCCCTCAAAGGAGATTTAGCAGCCATTCAGAAATGCTTCTACCATGACTACTGTACATCTGTTTATATCCCAAATGACTGCAGAAGAGATTGGAAAGGAGAATGGGCACTCCATTCTTTGATGAATACAGTCCCCCAGGTTGCTTTGGAAGTAACTTCAGAGGGGATTGTGTAGCCTTACATTCGCTCAAGGTAAATTAATGTGCCAGACCTAATGCTTCAATGCAGGCTTACCTGACCTGAAATTGCATATATCTTTCATTTTACACCAAAGTCAATTTGACTCACAGTTGCTATTTTCCAACATTAATATATCCTGCAGCTGCAGTCCTTATTAAAGCTTAGCTTAGCCTATGCAGTAATGGTTGACATTCACTCTTTAAGGCAGCGCATACGGTAAATAACAGGGTCTTTTACCATAGTGTCTGTATGTATCTCAGGTGCCAGTAGAAATTATTTTAAGTGAGATTGTACACTGTTTAACACAGTTCCTGGGGCTCATGAAGTAGCTAAGCAGAAGATTGTGTAGTATTTCTTTTGAGAAAGGTCAAGTAGTATCAGTCCTAATATCTGGTAGGCATCAAGGCAACTTAGGCCACATTGAGTTATAATGACCTGAGAGGCGCTTCCGCCCTTTTCAAGCATAATGTAATGGCATCATTCTACTTTGACGATCACATAAAAATAATCTGATGCAGTGCAGAGGACCAAATGTTCTGAGAGGCAACAATGGCATTTTACATCCAAATAATTCAGTTCATATTGGAGTACCCTAAAAGGATAATTCTTCATTTCATGTATGATGCTCAGGTGGCTCTTTGGCCTGAGTGCTGGCAAAGTACGTGGGAAAATTGCACTGTGTTTGCTGCTACATAATACACTTTTGAGAGGTACATATGTCATTGCAATACGGAGCTTCATTTAGTATTTAGTATGTTACACTGCTCACTTTGCTGATATGTTTGAAAGACATAACATATAAATATTCCTCCTTTAAATTCGTCCTTTAATTAATTTTCTCACTCAGATACTCCATGAGTGCAGTGGATGGTGGGCATATATAGCACAACCAGTATACAATTTATAAAGGTGTGATATGGAAACATGTAACCTCCAGTGCACATACAACAGAGAATGGACTTTTCATGAAGTATGAGACTTCAATGAAAAGCATACAGCAGATAAACTTTTGAATTCTAAAATATTTGCATTTTCTTTGTCATTTTAAGGATTTTAACAAGGTAATTGAACTTTTTTATGGAAAAGCCATATCAGATTCAAATTATTATCCCCAGCAGAGTATTTTTTGTTTTCTTAAAACATGACTGAAGGGGGTCTTTAAATGACACAATATGTTATTGGTCTGTGCACTCAAGAATGACAGATGGAAGCGTTTTCTGATCCGAATAAAATGACAGTATATTAATGAAGAAAAGCACTAAGTATTACTTCTTTACTTCCATCACCAGAGTAGTATACTGCATTGTTAGTTAAACATGTAGGTTAAGACTTTATGGTTATCATCAAGTGGTGTACTATATATACATCTCACTAATTTCCAAAAATAAAGCTGGTAGTGTAAAACTACATGGAATTAATATTCCCTACTCTCTTTCTTTAATGTCACTTGTGTAGTAACTGAGGTTTGATCTAATAAAAGGACCAGCAGGGATTGAAATGTTGTCTTTCAACACTTCAATAAAATCTGTGCATTAGAGTTGGTGTACTCTTGGTTCCTCTTGTCATAAAAGTGAAGTGAAAGAAGATAAAATGTTGCAATTTTCAGCACACAAAGGACCTAACATTAGATTTAACACATGAAAAAGCAACAAAAAATGTCCTTAGCAAAACTACACTTCCAGGTATGTTTGACATCCATTTGGAAGAGGTACATTTTACTGCTTTGGTAAGAAACAGTGTATTACCTTGACCAAGAGAAGGCAAAATTCATCCACTTCCTTTGAAAATGTACCTTTTCTGTTTATAATTCACACATTTATTTTCCATTGAACCTCAAACAACAAACTGTTGGTTTTCTGGCACATATATCTACACCTTTTCAGCCTAAGGGGAAATCAGAGAGAGGGAACTCCATTCCAACAGTGCAATTATGTTTCTCTGCTTGCAACGAATGGGGGGAATAAAAAGGATAAGGGGGTAAGAGATTAACAAATAACAGGAGGAATGGTGAGAAATGGAGGGTATGGGAATGGGGTGTGAAGGTACAGATGGGGTGAGTGAAGAGGAATAGATGAGATAACCTATTAGGAAACACATAAAGTGGATGGGAGGGGGGTGGGAAGGGCATGGATGAAGGTAGAGATGATAGTGGGAACAAGAAAGGAGGAAGCATGGGGCAAGTAATATAACAATAACCTAGCAACTGCAATATGCTCAGGAGATGCTGGTTCATTTTCCATTATCTGCTCTGTTGCTGCTTCAATGAGAACAGCTCCCATGGATTTTCAGTTGGACATGTCAGCAGTTCTTATATACAGTAAATACACAATATGTACTTTTCTTTAGATATTGCTGCAAGGCTATCCCATCTCAAAGAGAAATTTAGAAAAAAACTACTGGAAAATGGGCCTTTTTTGTGGCTGTCAGGCAGATCAACAGCTATTTAAATACTGAAAGTGGTGAGATACAATATGTTTAGAGTGTGTCGATCTTAGGGAACAGAGTGTGTCATCTCATTTTTACCTTATTGATTTCTGATGTCAACCATATTACTACACAGCATTACTTTCTCTCTCCCTTGCTCTCCCTCTCTCTCTCTCTCTTTGTAGCACAGATCAATAACATTATTCAGAGCTGAAATATAATGGCATTCACCTTTACACAATAGTGCAATAGTGCTTTTTTGGACACATTTGCCTTTATTGGATGTATGATAATAGAGGGGCAGATAGGAAACGAGAGGAGAGAGGGGTGGGGGGTGGTATGTCACGCAAGGTCAGTGGTAGGAATTTAACCAGGGATGTGCAGGTATGTGGTATGCACCTTTTGGAAGTGTTAAATGGCATTCATCTGAACAGGTAAAACATCAGTTCTGGTGCTGCTTTATCTTGTTTCAGCCTTTGATACTGTTGACTGTGAAATACTTGTCAGTCTGACAAGTATTTCTGAGGACTGGTACAAGTATTGATTCAGATTAAATCTCAAAGGGAGGGGCCATGTTGTATGTTATTGCCATTAGTGATCATAAATCTGAGCAGAACACCATGACATGGAGTCCCACAGGGCTCAATTCTTGGGCTGCTATTATTCAACCTGTACATACTTTCTCTCAGGTCAGATTCTACATGACAATAACATCACTTATCACAGATATGCTGATGACACTTTTTGATTTTTTTGTTGACACAATCTCCTCAACTCTCTCAAATTCTATGTCCCAAGTGACTATGGTCCTATATACTCGCTCTTTTAATGCTTATGGAAAGTAAATAGCTGGATCCAATTAAATTTCAGTAAAATAAAAACAAGACAGAAATCATTGTCAGTTGCATTTGGCAACAAGCAGGAAAGTATTACATTTATTGCTCAGCTTGATTCTAGAACTATAATGACGAAATCCCAAGTTAGAAATCGTTAATTTAATTGAATCCAAAAAAAAAACAAAAAAAAAACTTGAGCACAGCAAATACAGTAAATATTAGGAATCTGAAGTGAATCTGGAGCTTTTGGGCTCTGTTTCAAAAATAAGGATACCTAAAAATTATATTGACATTAGTAAAAATTCAAACTACTAAAAATCCAGCCCCGGATTTTATAACCTTGCTTAACAGTAATGGCTGTGGTTCACTTCGTTTATCTAGACAGGGATGGCAGATTTTTAAGAAACATTTGTATCATAGAGTTTATCATATAATATGTACTGATAAAACCTCACAGGAGCTTATTGGTATGCTATCAAATTAATTGAGGAAAATTTAAGGGACAACTCTTAAAAACAGTGCTTCATAGCACAACGCATAGTCAAAATCTCCACGGGGTAATTTTAATGGGGAAAAATATATTTAAACCCCAATTGGTGGGAGGCAGGTGTGTCTATGTTATTGTTTTAGCGAGCCACCTTGGGGAGCAACTTAAGCACAGCTTGATTTGGTTGATTTTCAAACGTACAGGAGGTGAGAAAGAAAGGCAGTGTCTTAGATACTTGAGGATATTTTGTGTGTGAGTTTTAAAATAACACCTATAATTACTGTCAAGAAAATAACAGCATATTCAAGAAAATTGGTACCCTGAATTTCATGCCAGTGTTACTGTTAGGGTTCATTAAAATTCAGAAAACATTTTCAGTACACCTTGTTTCCCGTCTACTATCCTTGTGCCAGGCATATTTTTGCTTAAACAGGATAAAAATTTGAGGAGTGATTCTTCTATCATTCTTTCACTCAAACCATCCGTCTCTGCCAGAAAGCTTTAACTCCATTTGAGCTGAAAGAATCCCATTCATTTCCATTTTTTCGCATCAAAACAAGCTTAGCTCTCACTCTCTCTCTCACACACACATCTACACACACAGCTTAGCTCAGCTAGGATATAAGACAGCTTGTTGCTAAGGTAATAACATAACCAGGCCACGCTGTACTGCTTTCTAGAGCAAGGAGAAATATTACTGACATACCGTGTGTGTGTGTGTTCTAGTGTGTTTGTGTGTGTACTTGTGTGTGTGTGTGTGTGTGTGTGTGTGTGTGTAGCAGGAGGGGAGGCTCATCCCCTTGAGTGACTGTTAAGGTGTTATGTTGTCTGTGTGTCCGTTCGCCTCTGATGAAGTGTGTATTCGTGTGTGTATGTATGATATTTTACACTCTCCATGCAAATCCCAGAGAAAAGGCCAAGCATTGCCTGAGTGGCCTGCTGGCAGTAAAATGCAGGATTTCATTTACTGAGCTGTCAACATGTCACTCATAGCAGCAGGATTTTTTGGACTTAACTCAGCGACAGGTCACTTAATCAGTCAGTCACTTAGTCGGGCAGGAAGCATGCATTTTGTTTTCAATAATGCTGCTTTTCAGATGGCACCACTGGATTTCCAGAATGTAAGCTTTTCAGCAGCTGATAACTAAGCTCTTGTTTTGCCAATTGATTTTTTTCTACCCTTTAAAATTTTAAGTGGGTTTGTAATGAGTCTGAGGATTACAGAACTTACTCAGCACATTGAGGGCTATGTAAACTTTCCATTCAAGTGAGAAAATGGGGAAATCTGAGTTACAAGCTTTCCATGCATCATCATTAATATATTCATACACTTTGGCTTTGAGCCAACTGTTACTGCTACGCCACACTCAACTGCAAAAAGTAGCACAGCTTTGTTAATAATCTCAGAGCACTAGGCAATGCAATTTGAAACAGCATGGCTTTGCAATAATCTTTAAGAGGCACTTGAGTCCAACTTGTCAACAGAACAAAACAGTGCAGTACAGTGTGACACTAATATTAAAAATATGGTAAACTGTCCTGCTGAAAGCTGCCATCTCTACATCCACAAGTGAGGTGCAGTGCTTGAGTCTAGAATAGAGCCCAGAAACCAGTCATGGGGAGTTAGTTCATTGGGCTCCAGCAACTTTAATGGGTCATTTTAAGCACTTACAAAGTCTGTGAGACTGTAACTTTTGTATCCTTATGTCTTAATGACAAAATAGGTCACATATAAATGCCCTCCAAAGCTGACCTATATGACCGTATTCTGAATTGGCACCACTGTGGCTAATTGCAGGTTAGGTTTAGGCATACTTGAATAAGGGTAAAGATCAGGTTCATAGTTAAAAGAAAGCAACTTTGACCATTGGTGGAAGACTAGATATGAAAAATGGTCACATACTTTCAATGCCCAGGTATCACTAAGATGTTTTGTGGCTGTTTGAACACACCATGCTACATACACCTTTGCCGGTTTTTTTTGGTTGGTCCAGATTGAAATATCTCAACTTTAGTGATCCCCTGACTTTTCCCTAGTGCCACCATGAGGTTGGCATATGGTTTTGAATGATATGTCTCAATTAGTGTTGAATAGATTTTCATGAAATTTGGTGTATGCATTCATGCCAGCCTCAGGATAAATTGCGATCCTTTGAATGTTCCCCTGACTTTTCCTCTAGTACCATCATCAGATCAAAATTTTAATTTGTCGAGTATTTTGGTTTATGACCAAATACCAGCAAAAAGTCCTTGCTTGTGGATGCTGGGAAAAATTAGCTTGATTGATTGTCCAAAATATTCTATTTCATTTCATTGTTTTCCATGATAACTACCACTAGTTGTGTGATAATTTGACAGATTTTTGTAAAACTTGATTTTCTGTTGATAGAGTGACAATTTGGTTTTTACTAACAGCAGGCTGTCTCTGAGGACATGAAATTCTTATCTATGTTTAGGTTTTCACAAGTAAAATCTGGCATCAAGGGTGGAAAGTTGGGTGTCAATCAGGAAGAGAATGTCACTGACTTAGGGGAAATGGTGATCCAGCCTGGCAGCGTCCATGAAGAAGTTGCTTAGACATTTGGTTCAGGAGTTTGAAGAGTATCCATCAGTCATGGACATTTGTTTTAGTAGTCATCAATGTTATGCTTTAGGTCTTCCAGTTTATGGTCCATCGGAGTGAGAAAAGGTAGAAAACTGTAGTGGTCAATTGTGTCTTGTTTGTTTCATGAAATTTTTAGCGTTTTTGGTTTATTTTGCAGAGTTTAGCAGTATGCTGCCATGTTGAGTCTCACACCAATTCACTGAATCTTGTGGTCACAGCATCATGGTCCCACCAGCCATCACCCTACACCATCTACATTCTTCTTTGCTACAAATACTAAAGAGTCATAACTGGCATGATCACAAAAGGTTTCTTGTCAGGAAAATGAAAAAGCAAGTTGTGGTAAAAATATGCAGAGACAACCAATGTTGTTTTTGTGGTGAGGATTGTCTCTACATTGAGTAGCTGGTCTCAGGAACCTTGCCTTAGGTATTTTGGTCATGAGTCAACAGTGTATTGTAACTGACCAGTGACACTGCAAACAACACTTCAGGTAGCATTATTAACAAGTGCATCAGAAGAGCTAAATAACTGATACAGTCAGCTAATGATTGAAAAGCGTCAATAAAGGTTGGCCACATTTGTTGACATTCAGTCACATGTTCATATTCAGTGTTATTCACCAAAATTCATTGTGTGTATCCTTGAGGTCTAACATGTTGAATGCATTTCCTTCTTCATAAAACGTTTACAGAGCTGATTTTTCTTAAAAGTTTGGATACTGCTCCAATTGTTTACATCCATATTTACTAGCTTGCAGTATTCCTCTTTCCTGTCTTTTTTGGCGCATTGCTGCATTTCTTGGCACATCACTGCCACCTGTGAGCCAATGAAATAATGTGAAACCACTGGCAGGAATGTGTATCATAATATGTGTGCATATGCACGTGCATCTTCATGTATGTATACAAGACAAACAAAATGGGGACCCACTCATAAAAAAAAAAAAAAAAAAAATTAAAAAAGTCTGATTTATAGTACTACTTGGGAACACAAACTCTGCAGGGTATCTTTAATTATCCCAGTGTTTCCTCCACCAGTGTGGTGATGTCCCATGGATAACAGCTCTGGCAAGGAAGTGCAAAATGGGCAGTTGAGAAATTAATCAGTACAAAAAATCAAAGCTGCATAGCTACTACAGTGAGTTTTTTGTTTTTTTGTTTTTTGTTTCTTTTGTTTTGTTTTGTTTTTTTGAGAGACTGTGGGACAATGGTAAGCTCTAATGCCACTTTGAAGGCATTATGTAAATGCAAAAGAAATCTGATTTGCAGCTGCAGTACCAAACAGATGCAATCAAAGCCAGTTGTCCCACATTAACCCAAAATGAACAAAACAATCCATCCACTGAGTAATTTGCAGTGTAAATGACATGTAAAGATGTGATCACATCTATAATTAATTTGCTACAGTCTGAAAATAGTGAAAAGGTTTCATTTGCATTTCAGAATTATGTTAGTTTAGGCATAACATTTTATTATATTATATAACAATAAAACATAATATAAGGGATTTCAAAATGATTTAAAGGTTCCAGTCTTCAGTCATTATCTGAGTGATTTCTAAGCATTTTTTTAGTTCTTGGAATAAGAAATGTTGCTTGTCCTGGCTGCCGTGCAGCCACTTGGTATTTGTTACACTTGTAGGCACATTACCGCTTGCCAGCACAACATATCGCACAGATAGTGCAGGTGTTTTTGGTGACCTATCATTTACTTAAGAGTGGAGCCAACAGTCGCTCTCTACTCTTGCCTCTTCAGTGTCACAACTCGACTTATGAGAAGAATAATCCTGAGCAAGTGACCTTCTGGTTGTTGCTTCTCAGGTTGTTGCTAACCCTGTTAGCATCAGCCAAATCTGAATGGTTTTCTTCTCTGCTGCTAAAACAGTGCATGCTCCAGGGGCTTTAGGTTTACCTGTACCTTAACGTATAATACAACATATGCAAACTCCTTAAATACATAGCTCTTATGTACCCTAAAGCACAGTAAATATTCAAATTACACACGTTACATATTGGCTTTTATTTGTCAGGCAAAAAAAAATTAAGAATATGGAAAATAAAAAAAAAAATAAAATGGGAAATAAAATTCTAGTTCTGCTGCAGTGAAGAAACTGTGAACTCTATGATGGTATAATATAGAGGAGACTTCAACGTTGGTTTTATTCAGCAGCACTTCTTTATTTCTGTCACTCTTGAAGGTGCAGAGTGTAGAGTTTAGTGGCATAGACTATAATATTCATATGTTTTAATTAGTGTATAATCACCTGAAAATAATAATGGTTGTACTGTTGTTACCTTAGAAGGAGCTCTCTATATCTACATAGGGAGCGGGTCCTCTTCCACAGAGCCCGCCATGTTGCACCACCATGATTCTACAGTAGCTCAGAACAGACAAACCAAACACTGGCTCTAGAGAGGGTCTTTCATGTTTTTTGCGAGTTTCATGGCCACCATAGGTTCTCCTACACACTTGAAAGGGGAGGGGGAGGAGAGGGGTATTCAGTTGGATGCAATCTGCAACCTCACCACTAGATGCCATTAAATCCTACACACTGGTCCTTTAATCTCGATCCCAAGTGGTCTGCTCCAAAACCAGATAAGACAGAGAGGGAGGAAACAACTTGGGCTTTCACTATAAGAGACAGAGAGTGGCAACTAAGCGCTGTTTTCATACAAAAGCCACATATAAACAAAAAATGTAGACCAAAACTACAGTTACTATGTACTGCAGCAAGTATGTACTATTACCTATGTCGTGCATGTCGCCACAAGAGTGTTGACATGCAGGCCACACATCAGGCCACACATGAATGCTACTGGCTTATTGATAACCGTACTCAATATAAAGAGCACTGCCACAAGGTAAATATTAACAGAGATTAATAGTATTGATTTTACTTAGTTGCTTAATTAAGCCAGCCACTTCTGCCCTTTTACCACCTGGAGAACAGCAACATCCACAATGTAGTATAAGTCACACATTGTACAAGCATTCTGAATAAGCAATAAACAAATTATAGTCATTCTGTATTCAAAATAAACATTCTAAATTCCTTCAGTGAATAAAAGAAAAGAATTATGCCACTACATAACTTTTAGACAGGACTTATTATTTCTTGGTTTTTATTTTTTGAAAATATTATCAAATACATGGGTGAAATTCATAAATATTAGAGTGTGGATAAAAATCTATAATCACATTTTAAGGTTAATATTTAAGGCAGTTGTGCAGTTAATTTTAGTGTCATCTCAGTAGGAAAACAATGGCTCAAGACAGTGCAAAATGATTCTGCCTGTGATCATACCCTGAAGCCGAAATGATGTGGACATTTGAATATTACCACAATGTGTAATTCTTTAAAGGGGACATATTGTGTTTTTTTTTCTGGTTTTCTGTTATTTATATACTGTTATGATGTCTGATATCTATGATAAACATGGACACAGTTCCAAAACTTGAGGTTAATATATGTAGAAATGTTCCCTGTAAGTCAAAAGCCAATGCTTCAACCACCTCTGAGCATTTAATTTGGGACTTTTTTTCCATTTCCAAGTAGCCTTGCTTGCTAAGGTTTTTCCATGTGTTGTTTGCATTGTCTACTCTCATATTTCGTAAAAAAAAAACAAGAAAAAGTAGTAAATACTACTACTACAGTTTGTTTCATGCTTTCTTTACATAGCCTCTTGAGCAGCCAGAAGTTGGCAGTGACGCAGCTTCTGGAAACTAACCAATCAGAACAAAGTGGGCTCCTCAGGAGGGAGGTCTTAAAGAGACAGGAGCAAAAAATGGCCTGTTTCAGACAGAGGCTGAACTGAGGGGCTGAATAAAGGACCAGTATGAGATAAATAAGGAGCATTTTGAACAGAATATCATGCAAAGATATTCCAGTAGAGTCCCAGAATATAAATATAGAGTTGGAAATGTGTAGAATATGTCCCCTTTACTGTCTCAACCAAAAAATATGGGCATTAATGTGTTGCTATAACCTCCACTCTACTGGGAAGGCTTTGTACATGATCTTGAAACCTATTTGCAGGGATTTGTTCCCGAGAGCTGAAAACCTGGTTGCACCAGACTTTTAAAGCAGCAAACTTTTGAAAGCAATTAATTCATTTCAATTAGATCAATGCTCACATGGACATACATAATCTATCATAGTTCATCAACCATGGCCCTGGAAGTAGTCAATACTACACCAAGTGTCAATTATCACTATCTTAGCAAAATATTTTTGTGAGCAATCCTAGCAAAATATTCTAGCAAAATTTTAGGCTAGGCCAATAAGGTTTTGGTTGAGATCAGGACTCTGTCCATGGGGACATTGTCATGTTGAAACAAGTGAGGGCCTTTCCCAAATAATTTTAATATACAGTGTTCATAGCAACATTATTTGGCCATATAGTATGTATGAAGACTGCCTAACTGCTAGAGAGTACAAGAACAAGTATTAGAAAAGAAAGATAGCTCAACATCTTTCAAAGCAACACAGTGGAAGGGCAAAGACTTGTTTGGTTTGCTGTGTACAAACAGAGAGACATTTAAGATTGTTATAGAAAAACTATATCTTTGTTGATTCTATGTGATATGAGAGGAAGAGGCTGTCATATAGTCTATCTAGGAATTAAACGACAGTGAAGCAAAGGAGCTGGCAAGAAGTCTAACAAAGAGAAAGCAGGAGGAGGAGGAATGAGCTGCACCAGTGAAGATGTTTAGACTACAATGATCTGTCAAAAGCACTTGCTTACTTACACTTCAAACTAATTTTCTCATTCTCTCCCTTCTTGCTCTCTTCTCCTCATCTGTCTCATGTCGGTACATACAGTATCTCTTATTTATTGTTTTCTTCTCTCTGCACCTCTGGCACTTCATATTCAAGCTCTCACCATGAAATCACAACAGAGACAAATTAAGCAGCTAGTTACTGCAGAGGCAGCATTCATTTTAATCATGGCCCGAGAAAATCTTTAAACAAGGATAACTTTGTTTACTTTGTTGTACTTCTCAAAACTTAGTCATATCATCAATCATAAATGAATGACTGTGTAGTATAGATTTAATCTGGACAATATGAAAACCCACAGCAAGAAATGACTCCTACACTTTTTGAAAATATGGTGAAATGCATCTGATTGCCCACTTCACACCTCATCTTAAGCAGTATTACTTACTATTACTATTACTGTCTGTGGTGAAAATCTTGACTTTTTTATAGGTTGGCTCAGTTAGTAGCCACTAGCCAAGGAGCCAAAATAGCTTGACCCAACAGAGGTCTACACCTGGCTTGCATGGGTGCCCAAAATCAGACTAATGATAAATGACTTGCTAGAATTGGCCCCAAGTACACCAGTCCAATTCCAGATACCGACACTAGCCCAAAGTTCAGTCCAGTTCTCCTAACTGGATCTGATTCTCAGCCCAATCTTGCCCATCTACACAGTGATAAACCTACATTCATGCACCTCACATGGCTCCCACTTCGGCCTGTGGTGCCAGAATATAATGTAGTTGTGTATCCCAATACTCAATTGCAATGGGACCAACTCAGCTGGCTGTCTGGGTTAACCTCCAGTAGACAGGAGAGATGGATGGAAGAATGGAGTGGGGTACTGGGGGCTAAGCCAGACTTAGGGAACAGATTTTTTTTCTATTAACATTGTTACAATTCTTGCCGTTCCCTGATAGAGGTCAGTAAAGGTTGTAGATTAATTAATACTCCTTTAAGTCCTGCCTATCTCTGCGGCATCCTTGGTGCTACAGTCAGTATGCAGCAGCTCTAATCAGACAGACAGCAGCTCAGTGATGCTGTTGCTAGAGGTCAGAACACAGTTAATCTCTGTCTTACTCGGTTTCCTTCCTCAGCCCTTCTTTTGCTGTCTCCCACCATCCTTCATTCCTCATCCCTTCCCTCTCTCTTTATATTTCCCCTGAATTCCTCTCCCTCGATCACACCAGCTTTATTTCAGTCTTTCTAAACCCCTTCTCTTTCTTTAGACTGCTTGTTCAAGTCCTCACTAGAAAAGCAATGCTTTAATGAACAATGTTCCTATATCAATACCTCTATATTAACAATGTGTCAAATCCCAATGTGTAATATATACATTTAGTGATAAACCTGCAGAAAATTATCACCTTTTGCTGTGTCTTTCAGCTCATTGTCTTGGTTTTATGACCTACAGATTTACCAGTTTGGTTCAGTCTCACTACTCCAATTGACCTTGTTTACAGCTGCAGCAGGCAGCTGTATTTTGGAAAAAAAGCTCTGAAAAACCCACAATATGCTACCAACCCCACACCATAAGACAGACTGACAGAGTTAACAACAAGCTGGTGAACGCAATGTAACATTTAGCAGCTAAAGAGCCAGATGTATTTCTCAGGACTTGGAGACCAAACAGAGCTAAAAGGACAGTTACTACTGAAGTTAAGTTAGGTAGCCAGAAACAAACTCCATATGAATGCTAATGTTGCTTCTTTAAAACAACCCATATATTTTTCTGACAAGCAACCTCTTGTGGATGTGTGAATAATGGCTGTTTATTCTCAGATGACTATAGCATGACTATGTCAAACAAAGGTGGGGGTGGATAGCTGGACATAGAAAGCATGGACGCTAGTAGACCACTGTTTGCATCCTGTCTCCCACCAACAACTTGCGTTGGTTTCTTTGAACCATGACCACAGCCTTTCCCTAATCTGAAGAGGTTAGGAAACATTTGTGGTATAAAGAACAACTTTATCATGAGACCAATGTTTTTGGGCTTCCAGTCAAAGACACTAATGACGACCACAAGACAAAAATGTGTTGGTCTCATAATAAAATTGTTCTTTATTCTACAAGTGTTGCTGGAGTTTCAGATTTCTTTCCTTCTCCATGCACCTTGGAAGTTGGTGAAGTTGTGCCAGAAACCCCTACTCTGCTTTCCCTAACCTTAACCAAGTAGTTTTTTCCACCAAAACTAAACCTAGACTTAACCAAAGCGGTAGTAGATCAGACTTTGGAAGTCGATGGCAAACAATATTGTCCTTTCAGTATGGGTATCGCATAAGAAAATACTCACATGGATTGATCGGAAGGAACTAGGTGATGAATCATTGAGAATAGATGACTTGTTAGGGATGCAGTGGTTAGCACTGTCACATCACAGCAACAAGGTCCTGGATTTAAATCCAGAACCGGCTTGGGGGGACCTTTTTGTGTGGAGTTTTGCATGTTCATCCTGTGCTGGCATTGGTTTCTACCATTTGTGAATCCCAACTGGTGCCCAATGTGAGCTGGGATAGGCTTCAGCCCCATGCAACCCTGCAAAGGATAAGCTGCTATAGCTACAGGATCGACTGCTTGGTATCTTTTGCTGCACTTATTTAGCTAGCATGTCCTTCTGTCTCTATATGTATGTGCATAACTCCCTGGTTTTAAAGTTGTATTTATAGGACTGCGAACGGTTAGTTCATTGGAAAATGTCAATGCCCTGTGGACAGGCCAGCCCACAGCTACAGCAGGGAACATCAGCCAGTCAGTTAGTTGTCAAGTTGACTCACATACTGAGTTGGCTGCTTCTATGGTAATCAGGCCAGGGACGAATCATATTCTTTCAACTCGATATAATATATTCTCTCTTTTTTTTTTCTTTTTGTAATTACCTTGAATAACTTACACACAAATATAATGATTTTAAAGAACATGATGTGCAGAGAATAAAAACCTTTAATGACAATTTTCTGCCTCTCACTCTCATCCACCTCCTCCTCCTCCATCACCTTCCTCATCCATCCATCACACTGAACATCACACACTCCTCCCTGTCCTCCCACTAGCCCCCAGCACAGAGGGTCTATATGTCTTCTTCAAAAGTGGATGTCATATTGCTCTGCACGTGTCACTCTGTGGCATCCCTCCCTCTCTCCTCCCCTCTGTCCTCCTTCTTCCATCACCCTCTGTCCTCCTTCACCCTTACTTCCGTCACTCTCCCTCCGTGCTCTCTCCACTCCTGCTGCGGATGTCAATGGAACATCACTGTCATGCTGTGCTGTGATGTATCCACTCATTTGGAAGAACACACACTCTACTTTTTGTGGCGTTGCACATACACAAACATCATATGTTTATTCCCGCAGTTTCTTTTTTTTCCCTCTCCCTCCATACTGAGCTTTCACCGTCCTCATCCCTCTTGTCTTGTTAGTTAGATATTGAGGGTTTGGAGTCTCCTCTCAGGGGAACTTGGGGGACAATTAAATATTTATGGATCAACATCCATTGGAGTGGCAATGGAGAAAGCATGTGACTGGAAAACATGACTGCACAACATGCAGCAATGGAGGTGCTGAGCTTGTCATCAGCGAGTGTCAGTGTCAGTGTGTGTGTGTGTGTGTGTGTGTGTGTGTGTGTGTGTAGGCAGTGGGGTTTCTACTAGAATCACATTATCTGATGGACTAACTGAGGGAAGTTCTAGCTACAACCAAACATATAACAAATAGACATGACACACATGACAGCAAAGGAAATCAGAGGTAAAATCAGACAATGCAAAGCAGAAGGAGTATATGTGCTACAGCAGCATATACTGTACATGTATGATGTTGAAGTCAGTGGAAGTTGATCTAAAATAAGTCCTGGATCTTTTAAACCTTCAGGTAATGCCTCTGACACAAGCTCACCTGTCCATTAGCTGCATCTGCCCTGTGCAGATAACCCAGCCTGAACAACCTCAAGAACTTGCTGCAATTTATTTGCATTCATTAGTCTGTATGACCCTTTCACATTCCTGACCACTTTATACAGAGCGAGAAGTGGCAGGTTAATTGCTACAGTACATGCAAGACAGATAAAAGTGAAAACTACGCCCAAAATGAAGCAAAATCTTGAGTTCATCTGATTAACTTAATAACCTCAAAAGCTGTGACAAGACTTGTAAGCCAGTTCTTGTCTTGCAAGTTAAGATTTTCTGATCAGATTACAATAAAACATGATTTACTCATTTTTAAATATATATTACTTTCAAAAAGCCCATTTTTAGAAGTGGTTTGAAGGAGGATACAGAGTGTCAGCAAAACTGAATCTCATTTATCTCCACTGATTTAAATGCAAAAGAAAGATCATTATTTTTCAAGGTCAGAACTTGAAAAAAAAAAAAAAAAGAGAAAGCAGTCAGTATGCAGCAGCTCTACCTTACAAATTCAAATTCTCACCTCACAAATTATTTTTAGGCAAGTAGAAATGGGACTCTTTCCATGTGTTTATGCTTTACTGCAGCTTCCAAAAAAGAAAAAAAGTGCCATTATGTCTACATGATGAGGGAGATAAGAGCCTCTGGTCTGAAATTGTTGAAACCTTTGGGGCATTTGCACTTCTTAGGTTATAGTGACTTGTTTATTGTCCTTTTTTCTATGGAGATCCATAGATTGAGAATGTCCTTTATTTGCCTGTCCTGTCATGTTAGCAAATGATAAAAATATTACTTTGAAGTGACAAAGACCCCTGGTGGCTGTAGTATGTCTACCGTCCACTGGTAGCAAAAGAGGAAACAGTGTGACATTGTTATAGAGCTAAAATCCACAGAGGCAGAAAGTCAGGATGGTAATGGGGTAGTTATTTTAACCCAAACCATGATCTCTCCCTAACCCTAACAAAGTTGTTCTTGTGCTTAACCAAACTTTGTATGTCAGATCAGAAAACAATGTTAGTAACAGTGATTTGTTGAACGGTTTAGGAGGGCACTGATAAATGATGTTATCCTGTCGATAGTGGTGTCAGATGAGAAATATATATATATACACACACACACACATATATATATATATATACATATACATACATACATATATATTATAACGCTTTCAACTGATCTATCATACCATTTAAATACAAAGATATATAATAGAAAGATATATAAAGATAAAACATTTTTAACAGATCATTGCTAATTATTACAGTAAAATCAATGAAGGTATATCCTGTTTCCCAAAACATATGACTCAATTTCATGACACCTGTTTCTTCTTTAGTTATTCAGTTTGCCTATTTGATTTCATCTCTACCTGTTTGAATTGGTCTTTTAGCTTTGAAACCCTTCTGTAATGTTATAAATTCATGACATACTCATGTATTCTAGTACTGTTTAGCGCCTTTAGCGCCTCTTCTCAGCTCAGCACGGTCTGATAAGCAGGTTGGAGGCATACTGTGTTATGATCAGAGGACCTCTGTAGGGACTCTGCAACAGATGAAGGCCCCCACGATGCACTGCTGCAGAGCTGAAGCATTTTGTAGAGGAGTGTGCAACAGGTGGCATAGTCATTTATACTCAGCAAATCACTGTGGTTTAAATGGCTACTAAGATGGTAGAGAAAGGTTCTCCGGGGCTTCTGTTAAATTTGTAGATGTGATGTTTGAATGTCAGTAAAAGGTGAAAGGTGAGTTATCATAGTAAGCAGAATCAGCTTTTCATCCACTACTGTAGTAGTAAAGGCTTACAAATGGTGATATTGCTACATTATCTGTATCATTAAGGCATTCACCCCCCAACCTGTGACTTATTAGCTCACTGTCCTGATCCAGCCAGACAGAAGCCACTGATATCAGACTAAATCCACATCCATGTAGAACCATGTGTGACTGAATGGACAGTTGCAGATAAATGTCATTGTTTGACATGTTTGGTGCCTATGTTCTTTAGGGAGTACGTTAGCGAGAACCATCAATGGTAAGGGAATGGTGGAGGAATGCAATTACTTTGCTGTTGTTGTCTTCAACACCAACTAATTTCCCCCCCTCATTTTACTCAAAAGCCCAGCATCCTGGTGTCAGCTTCCTGAATACTGCACATCAATGCTTTTCAAAACGCGCCCCATCAAGGCCCATGAGTCTGATGTTTTTTTTATTTCAGCCAAGCACTACAGCAGCTGGTTTCACTGATTAACATAAGCACAACAAAAGCGGAGGAGCTGAATAGTGAAATGAGCTGCTACGCTGTTTAAGTGGAATCCAAATGTGCAGAATATTTGGTTTTGATGGCTCCTGACTGAGAACCGCTACTGTAAATGTACTCATGAGTCTAACTATGGCTCCTTCAGAGGGAGGTGGCGGTAACCCTGCAACAGATTGACTCACATTCTGAGTGTTAGGGAAAGAGTTCATATCTCAATTTACATAGGTATTAAATATTGCACCAATAATTAATGGCAAAAGTTGGCAGTGAATCTTTTCAGGTTCTGCTTAAAAATAAATAGTTTGTAGGGCTTGTTGTCTGACTTCTTTGAAAATCAAATGTGTTTATAGTTGTTCTGGATGGCAACACTCGAAAGTGGAGTGCAAAGCTAACATTCATAGAGAGGGGGAGGATGTGATATTGTTTAAATATTGGGATAACACATTTTCAGACAGTCTCTCCTGGAAGGCATTCAGAGTGTTGCACTTGGTTGTTCACATGAAAGAAATAGAGTGTAGAAAGAATGAAAAAAGAGGGCCTGAGAGAGAGTTCAAACCCCACTTCTTTTCTCACCTCCACACGTCTGGCCAATCACAGCATGAAGTGGGTGTGAATTGTCAGTTCCAGAAAGTTACTGGAATTGTTGGACACAGCCCCCTCTGATCTCACATTGGAAAGGTGTGTGTGTGTGTGTGTGTGTTGACAAGCTGACAAGCAGTTCTGGTGGACTATACTGGCCACTTAATGCTGATGAAGTGTTCCATGGTCTGTAAGGTCTTCCTCTTGGTAATTTGATCTCCTGTCTTGGTCTCCTTCTGGAAAATGTTAGTTAGAGTGGGACACTCATATGATGATTCTATTAGTTTACAGATCAGTTAACTGTGTTGATTATGTGATCCAAGGACAACACAAGCCTGAAGCATATCACATGCATCCAAACAGCATCTTTCTACATAATCCTTCTCTGGACTGACATCTTTGCTCATTACGATGCTCTTCAACTCTCTAGAAAAGCATCAGTTTTATCACATTCTCTTCTCAGCTCGGCACATCCCGGCTACCACACTTCAACTACTACTCCTCCGTGTGTGCTACAAATATCAATTGATGCAATGCAATTGACATGGAGCTATGAATGAGACGTAGTTAGTGTGTGTTGTACTTACTGTAGGTTTACCATATTCTCTGTAAAGCTTTAATGCAGACTTGCATCAAACATAATTGTATATCCAGGTTGTTAAATTCTTAGTATTATATAAAATATATTATTAAAATTATTTATATATATATACAGTACTGTGCAAAAGTTTTAGGCACCCTAGATGTTTAGATCCATTATGTAATATCATCAGGGAGATGTCTGATCGGTTCCAAATTTATTTATGACATGACAATGACCCCAAGCATACAACTAGAATCATAAAGAACTATTTTTAGCAACAAGATGAATGATGAGTCCTGCAACAGATGGTATGGTATGGCCACAGAGCCCTGATCTCAACATCATGGAGTCAATCTGGCATTACATGAAGAAGCACCTGAGATGGCCTAAATAATAAATCCACACAAGAACATTCTTTCTCCAGGATGGTTACAACAACCTGCCTGCAAGTTACCATGAAAAACTGAACTGTGTTAAAGTGAACCGAAGAGAACTGCTGCTGTTTTAAAGGCAAAGCTGCTCACAGCAAATATTGATTTCATTTAGGTTTCTGCTGTTTACTCAACTCTGTAAGAAGTGAATTGATAAATTAAAACAATTTATAGCAATATTTTTGTAAGTATTCTCACTTTACTTTTAGTGCCAAAAACTTTTGCACAGTACTGTATACATATATATATTATTAAAAATAACATTAGGCCTCCAGAGCCCTGACATGGGTTCTTTTAAAGGACCTGCACAGCCATAGTAGACACACACAGGTGATCTAAATATTTGAATCAGACCTCCTTTCAGGAGTGTGCAAGCATGTGTTTGATTGATTGATCTACCCCCCACTCTCCTCATAGCTTTGTTGCAACTGCAAATGTTTTATCATCCGCATTGGCATATGTCTCCAGTGACCTCACGCAATTCCCTGCATAGCTCCGCCCACCTTCAGTCTGAGTAGAAGTCCAATCAGACAGAAGACATGAAACCACCTGTGAGTGGGCAGTGCCTTTAAAAAGAATGCAAGGTTGTTTCCTTGAAATTTTTATGTACTTTTGTAGTTGCTTAAATCAAGTATTTACCAACCTGGTTACAGTAATGTGCAACAACATCACTGGTTGTAATTACTGAGGTGGCAGCTGAGGTGCAGAGAAGAGGGTCTTTGACTTACAAGGAGACAAGCAAAGAATTGGAAATGCTAATTTTGGGATTAAAATTCAGACTGCACACAGTGTTCTGCTGAAACTGGCTATTTACATTACTAGAACCAGATCCTGTGGTTTGTCCTTTAGAGGACTTTTCTCAGCTTCTTAACATTTGAAGTGTCATGAGATTCAAATTATTTTTTTTTTATATTTCCCAAAAACGCTTCTAAACAAACAGTAAATAGTAATGCAAGGCTAATTGATTGGAATCTGCTTCTAAACACGTGTCGTCTTCCTGAGCTGTTCCTGCAGAATAATCAAGGCAGCAGCAGAAACAAAACAGCATGATTTATTGATGACAAGTAATATTGAAAAGCTGCTCAACCAAACAGACCTTTTGATGTTACTCAGCAAAATGGATTGTTGGTGTGTGTGCCTGGGTGTCAGAGTGTGCGAGCGCGTGTATTTATGCGTGTGTGCTGTGCCTTTGAGATGTCGGCAAAAGCCGCTAAATAGGGCAACCCACATGACCCAAAAATACTCACTTCCTCTCTCCAGTTCTGTCTGTTTCCCTTCATCTCTCCCTCCCTGTCTCTCTCTATCTCAAATGGGAACATTGTATGTGGCCTATCTACAGCCCAACAACCTCCTCTGGGCATTATGGCACACAGACACACACACACACACACAAGCGCACACATACACAAACGTCACCCGATGCTCCAGGCATACAGCAGACTGGCAGCAACTTTCAAACTGGCTTAGCGCGGCTTACTACAGCTTAAAAAGGCAGATTGGTTACAGAGAGTGTCCCTGAACCAGAAAGTCACTCATTCAGTCCCCAATATGGTCAACATTTCTATCAACAGCTGATAAGCAAGCTACGCAAATTACATTAAACATGCATACGCACAGTCCTTCCCACTTCCAGCTTACATACTCATGGTTTCAAGGGTTCTGCATTTTCACCCATGGACCAAATCAAAATAAATTTAGGAAGCATCTCACCACGGGACTCACACGCATCAAAACACACCCCTACTCTCTTCTCATGGGGATCCACCAGCGCACGGCCTGTGACCTATTTAGCCTGGCCGTGCTGTGGCTTGGCTGGCTTACAGATGCTATCCCCAGTGTTTGTCCTGAGCTGGCTGAGCTGATGAGGGTCCATTCCCCACAAAGCCACATTCACAGTCACATTCCACACAAAGCCAGATTTGGCTAAAGCTATCAGCAGGCTCCCATATGACGCTTGGATTCTTTAACCTTTTAAACCCACAATCCACAACAATTATGCCAGAATGCTGGACAGGTGTGGACATAAAAGACACCTGTTACCTATTTTGGATACAAAATAAATGTTAAAATTGGAATGTACAATGTTTTTACCATCAAATCACTAAATAAACAGATTATTTCCTCTATTTTTATGTGTGACTGTTCGGCCTTAATCCCTATTTTTTTCCAAAAATCGGCTTTTTGACTTCAGGGCATTAACCATTTGCAGTTGGCATGTCATCTACTGGAGGTGTGGCGAGCAGTTATCTGGTTTTAGCTGTCATGTTCCGCTAGTATCATCACAGCAGGGAGGTCAAAGTAACAACAACAGAGGAAAGCAGTAAGAAAAGACAAAACAGACACATCAAAAATATTTGGCACATCAATGTTGATTTTTGTCATCGCATTACCGTCTGCTCCTTCACATAGTACAGAAGCTTCGCAGATGTGAGTTACCTCAGCTTCAGGCGAGACACTGTTTCAGATTAGACAGCTCATCAAAATGAGTGACAAGCAGGGTTGAGACCAGCTGGGCCTTAACAACACACTGCATCGTCAAAAGGTGAAAAGTTGCATTTTGTAGCCTCGAACAAAACAGGAAACAGATATCACCACGAGGGAAAGAGCACTCACCCCATCCATCGGGAGGACGTCATCCTACATCAGCAGTATTTGTAGCACCATTTCATAATAAAGATGTCAGACTGTACAGAAGGTGAACACAATAACATAAACATGTGTACAGTACATTATGATGCAACTCATTTCATAGCCCTGAAATACATATTTGATGCCTGATTTCAGTGGTAACTGTGAATGTATACATTAGAATGTTTAACTCCAAGGTAGTGACCTATCGCAGCAAATTTCATTCAAATCTATACTTGTCCTAAATCATCAAGATTAAAATGTAACAGAGGTAATTAAAATGTAAGCTTAATTTAGACATTAATGTCTCATTTTTAAACTTTGGAACAGCCACTAGACTTATGTGGGTTTTAGGTGGAAGCAGACAAGTTGTCATGGCAGCAGTTACTTCCTGCATAATCACACTGTACATGAAGGATTTCACAAACTGCTGTTGTACAGGTTTTGTCCAGTAGAACCTGCTACATGTTGAAATATAGTCATCAAACTGCTTGAGATTTTACTGTATACAGTTTTAATAAATGTTTAGATGGATTTTCACCTGCAAATTACAACTCCACACTTACTGGGCAGATCTTTTATCAGCTGTTCTAACTATAAACTTTAACTTTTTCAATTTCTATATCTATCTGAGACATTTCCTGATTGTAAAGTAAATAACTAAAGAAAAAATTGAACTAAATATTAAATACATAAACAATTAAATTATTTCATCTGATGAACATGCAGTAATAGCTTGATGGATATAGGTGATTATATAGGTGAGAAGTTTGTAAAGTAATGCCAGTAGCAGGGCTTAATCTGTCCTGCGGAGGTTGTACTAAAGTTATAAATAAATGTCATTTAGTTCTCTAAAAGCCTTAATATTTCTACTGTACATACCACTGAAGTAACAGCTGTGTCACTCGAGAGCACCACACACAAATCAGACACCAGCTTTGTCTGTTGGGACTGCCTACAGGCCTCTGTAAAGTGGCTCATATGGAGTTATAATCTGAAGAGATGTATCTGATCAATAAAACATAAAATTTCTCATTCCATACTTACAGTAAGGTAAACTTGCTTACACTCATGCTCACTGTTCTAATATAAACTCTTATAAATATAAAAGCTAAAGGCATAATTCCCTCTTGACCTCCGGTTCTGCAAATCTATATGCATCCATTGCAAAGGTGCTTTGGATAAAACAGCAAAAGTTCTGCATGGCAGCATGGAAAGGTTCACATCAGCGAATCAAGGATCCTCACTCTGTTCTCTGCCCATCCACATCCTTCTTCACTTGTCTTTTCCTCTCTAATACCTCAGCACCTTCTCTCATTGCTGTTTCCTTTGTGTTTTCATCACAATATCACCATTTTCTTGCATTTTTTCTCCTTGACTTTCTCCTTTTTGTTTCTCTCAACCTTTTCTCTCTTTTGGATAGTGTGTCCTATATTGATTTATTTTCCTCTCCTCTTTGGACTTCAGCTCTTACACTTAACTTCTCATGTTGCACGTTGCCGTCCTCTTTTTTTTTTTGAACAGATTGGATTTCCTACTCTTCCCTCTCATTTCTCATCATTTCCTCTCCTTTCTCAATACTACTCTTTCTCGCACCCTCCAACATTTCCCGCTCTGTCTCATCCTCTAACTTGTTCTTCATCACACAAACAGCTACATTATTCAGCATGGGAATGAGAGAGTCAGAGAACGCACAAAGCACTGTGGCTTAATCCATCTCCTTTATCTACCAATCACAGCGCTGCTCTGTTCTTATCTCTGTAATCTGGTTGGGCAGAAGGGCTGTCCGTCAAACTATATTGGGGTCCAGATGATTGTGCATGCAGACAAGCAACCCTGCAACACCCTCTCCATCTCAATCACACAGGCTTGGCAAGTGAACACACACACAGTCACACACACACACACACATGCACACACACACACAAACAAGCAGGTATGCACATAACACTCACTCTTGCTTTTTCCGACTAATACACACACTCACACACACTTTGAAAGGGACTTGGGAAGCTAACGAGCATGTGACATTGAGAAGGGTGAACAAGGCAACACACACACACACACACACACACACACACACACTACATCTGTATGCATAAATCAATAGGCGTTCTATGGCTGCATTTACTAAGGTCAAATGGGGCTTGGGCTGACGGGAAATAGGAGGACAGTGTGTGTGTCTGTGTGTGTGTGTGTGTGTGTGTGGGTGGTATAACGGACAGACTGAGAGAGAGTAATGAAAGCATCTCTGAAAGGAAAGGTTGGGAGGCTGAGGAAGAGGAGGCGAGAAAAGCACAAAGAGGAAGATGAAAAGGAGAGACGCAGGAAGTGAGGAGGAGAGATAAAGGGATGAAGAGAAGGAGACGGGGCGGATGGATGAAGGTGGAGGAGAAGAAGAAGAGGCAGGCGTGGAGGGGGAGGAGGACAGTTAAATGGAGGCTGCAGCAAGCGGAGGTCAATAGGGGAGATGATGGAGAGATGAGTAGGAGGAGGGAAGGAAGGACGAGAGAGGGCAAGGAAGAGGCCGTGAACCCATTTGCTGAGCTCAGGTGTTTTGGTGGCACTGTCATGTCTCTGAAACAACAGACTATTTGATTTCTCAACTGCTTTAAGAGAGGCCGGCCCGGGTCAGAGAGCGTGACTGGCATTTATTTTTCCACTCCAGCGCTGTATTCTTGTCACTGACCAGGGAGAAGAGGATACTGCCATGCCACTCATCTTAGCTCAGGGTCATGCAGGAGAGCTTTTCAAGGGAAATTCAAGTTTTTTACAGCCTGGGTCATATTTGTGTACTGTATGTTTGGTCATCACTTATATCACTTTACAGTATATGATTTTAATCCTTTTCTAATCACTTATTTTGCAACCATATCTCCTAAAACTTACATTCATATATAAATCATTTGGATTAATATGTTTGAAGGAAACATGATAATACCCAGATTACCTATAGTGAGGATCTCTTTTCCACTACCTGTAGCACATTGTTTAATGTGGGAAGTCGTATGATCCAGTGACACCAACCAGTGACACTGATACATTGTTGCCTTTTAGGTTTAGGTACAAACACAACTTAGTAGTAGTAAGGTTAGGGGACCTTCATCATCATGGTTACAATGATGACCACTTGGGTAAGGGAACAATTATGGTCATGGTTGAAAGACAGACAAGTCATAATTCCACTAGAGGGCTTTGTCACTTTGAACATAAACATCACTTGATGGTGTTTTTTCTTGGGAGGGCAGTCTCAGTGATCATCATAAATGCCACTTATACAGTTCACTTATAAGATGATTTTCTTGACACACACACAATGGATTTACAGAATTTGTACATATTTATAACATATTTAGCTACAGTGTAGTTTTGAATGCATGCTCAAATCAAATATCTGCCGCCGCACACAAACTGCACCATAGTAGTTTGGAAATGAACCTTCCTTTTCAGGTGGTCTCAGTACAGTTGTTTAGTCTGCACCATTCAAGTTCAAGTTCATACCAGCATAAATGAACTTGCAAATGCACCAAACTTGTTTAAATGGAACCAAATAGGTTAGCCATTCTTAGTAGCCTAAGCCTGATTTAGGACATTTTCTTCTCTGGTTGGAATCAGTGATGAGTTGGTAAACCTGTTGCATTTTCCCCTTGGTTCGCTTTCTTTATTCACAGAATATAATAAAGCAAACAAAAACGCATCACTAAAAGCCATGTGAGAATGTTCACTCTGCTCATTGGTCAGACATGTCAAGGGCGAGATCGAGAAAGTAACGGGAGGAAGATGCTGACGAAGGTCATCTGGCCAAATATCAAGAGGGCAAAATACTTGGACCTTGATTCATTCTCCATCTAGCTGCTAGCAACTGTTGATTTCACTCATCAACATCCCAGCATGAAAAGCACACGGGGAGCTGCATGGCTCAAACTCGCAGAGTACTCCTTGTAGTCTCGCCGGATAGAGGTTGGATTATGTTTCCACCACAAACGAACCAACAGAATTTGTCTGGGACCAGACCCAAACTATATCTTATCTTATCTTAAAGAGTGTTGGTACGGTAGTTTTGGTCCATACCAGAGTGCGATTGCTGTGTTCAGATCTGCAAATAATTCATACCAAGGGGGGAAGCCAACCAAAGTCTGATTCAACCAGACTAAACAATGCAGGTTTTAAAACACCCTCAGGATGCAAGTTTTGATCTCCAATGCTAGAGTCTTGTACTTTGTACTATGACTTCTGCACAGTATGAGAACATCACACTTCCATGACTGAAAAAAAAAAAACAACCTTTTCAGTCACATATATATATATATATATATATATATATATATATATACACACACACACACATACACACACACACACACATATATATATATATATATATATATATATATATATACATACACACATACATACATACATACATACATACATACATACATATGTATGTATGTATATATATATAGAAAGAGAGAGAGAGAGAGAATAGATCATCTCACACTCTCCATTGTAATTTTATGGATCTTAGATTAAGCAATGGACTTCCTGAATTGCAATTCCCTTCTCATCAAGTACATTCACAGTTAGAAGCTACTGATGACAAGTTTCTCTTGCTCTCAGCAGCACTGCAACTTACATAAAAAGCTAATTTCATGTTAAATAAATTTGGATTTTTAATATGAACTTTTCTGTCACACACTGTAAACTGGGCTTTCACAATAATAATAATGTCTTCTGGTAGCTGAAGGAGAGCTAAATTATTATATTCTGAGCACTTGTGAGTTCAGAACAGATTCAGATGCCTTTGATTGTGGCAGTTCTTACTCATAAACCCTAATAAGAACAGAGCAAAGGTTGCTTCTGTGATGGCCCCTGCCTAACCTACCTTAACAGTATTGATGCTGGTCTGGTAATGAGTTATTGATATATTCTTGTGTCCATAAAGATAACTGGGAGAATGTGGGTGTGGCAGCCAGCCCAATTCAGAGCACCTGGGCCTAATGGTCCCATAGGATAGAAAGCCAACTCCCAGCCTTGTTCAGGCTCTCTCTCTCACCTTGACTCATCCCAGCCAGCAGCCGCAGGCTTTTGTTTTTCATTTGATTCTAGTTGTGTTTTTACTCCACAACACCTTACACTTCATTGTTCACACATTCACACCTACATTATTGGTGTTACTGACTGACACGCTCCATATTTGCAATTATTGCTTCAGTTGTTTTCTTTACCATAATAAATATCTGTAATTTACTACCACCCGTTGTGTCTGTTCCCACATTTGTCATGGCCTAGGAGCCGGGTTATGACACTTCAAAAACTAAAGGTTTTAATTAAACCCACCCTGTAGAGATCTGTACGAATCCATGAATACAGTGGTGAAGCCACAAATGTATTATGCACTGTACAATATATTAGGGTAGTAGTTAAGATGGATTCAAGGTTGTAAGACTATTCGAGGCAGATGAATATAAAGTCTTATTAACAGAGAAGAAAAATGGAGAGAACAAGCTCAGAAAAGCCAAGAATTTTATTTTGGATAAATACTTGTCAGACTTTCACAGGTCTAAAAAGTTATTACAGAAGTGAAAAGAGATTCACTAATTGCCTGGATTCAAACAGAGTGTCCAATTTTGGCCTTTTGGAGCAGTGAAACCTGGAAGTTGCAAACAATGTTTCCCAGCTAACAGTCCTCCTGGACGACCTGATTCCTCTCTGAATGCCACTTTGAATAAAATATCAATTTCTTCAAGTTAGTGACCCTGAAAGAATTTCTATGTTTATTTCATCTGGGCAGTTTATTCCTTCACCTACCTATCTACCTACTACAACTGAATTTAATTTGTCTGATACTTTAGTTTATGATGAAAAACCGCACATATCATTCCAATCAGCCTCAGCTGTACTTTCTGTCTAGTGCTAATTGGCATTTTAGCATGCTATGAAACAAACTAAGATGGTGGACACAGTAATAACATCAGCATGTTAGCTGAGATTATCATTTAGTTCAAAGCATTGTTTGAACAACAAGAAAAAGTCAAAATGAGAAAATGGTGTTGCCATTTGTGACTTTTTATTCCCTTAAAGATGAATTATGAAGACCTGGAGCCTCTCTTAAATTAGCTTTTCTAACACAGTCAGTGAGTTTGTAGTGTCACACGTTTGAATGTGGCAAGAATAAATTGGGCTTTGCAAACTATTGGAATTTGAAAAACACTATGGGAAGTGCAACTAATTAACAATGCCACCAATTTTGTTACTGTGCAGGCAACACTACATTTGTATGACATTCATGAGTTGATGTTAAATATAAGCTTTACTCTGTCAAATCTAGCATGAAGTAAATTGTTGCCTAGAAAATCAAGTTTCTAAGGCAACAACAGACTTTTTTCTCCTTTTAGTGTTTGGTTACTGACAGGAAGCAGAGCGAGAATTGAATGCAACACTAATATGAAAACACATCAACTCTGACAGACTCAAACAAGAATAAAACAGTTTTCTGTTACTATGATGTATTTGCTGGCACTGTAGACAATGAAGATAATAACAACTGAACTGAAAGGACACAGCCAACCATCATACACTGTACCCCAATCAGCTCTGGTGTTATTATAAATGTCAAAGATTTAAATTAAATGATTCAACAGCATGTGAAGCATAATATGAGGACCTCTCCAACTCAGCATCAGGGCACCTACACATCAGTGCAGTGAAATCTAAATCTCTTTGGCCCACTTTGAGAGTTATAATTTTAGATGCAGCACAGCAGCGAGGTGCTAAAGCCAAAGGCCTCTTCAAGTGCCAGTGAGAGGCAGATGAAAGCTGCATTGAGCAGAAACACGATCAACTTGGAACAGGAGATACATTTGGTTAAATGTGATTTTTAGTCAAACATTGCTGGATTTTCGTTTATTAATGATTTAATTAAAATATTCTGTTGTACATTAGATTCATCGAGTGACATGTCATGTCAGATATCCTATATTTATGTACATGATTCAACATGTATGTGTAGAGAATCCTCATATACGCTTTAATATGACAAATTCATAAGTAGTGATGTTTGACAATGCCTGACCATAGACTGTGAAAAAATAATAGACCTTATAGACAATAATAGATCACCCGTTGGTTTGTGGACTCCTATTTTGAAGCCTCAAGTTTGCCATCTTGGATTTCTGGAGCCTGAAGTGACCATGTTTTTATGAGAGGGTGGAGCTGACCCTAACGCCAGCTGATAGCTTGATTAGCACGGTGCTTTTACAGTCTATGGTTAACTGTGATAATGCTAATTCTAATTTGGCTAGTAAAAAACAGCCATTACAACCATTAAAACAAAATGCACTTTCAGAAAATGGGGTCCTTAGAGGGTCTTTTAGTACAATCAAATGCTTTTTTGGCGACCAAAATGTTACAATTACCCTGACTTTCATGAACTGAAAACACACTGGAATAGTAATGGCTATGGCTACGCCTATATTCTGTGAATCTTGGGTTATACCACGGTTACATTACCTAACCAAAGTTGTCGCCATGGTAGCGACTTGTCAATCACAATATAGCCATGCCATAAAGTATACCCTGCTATATCGTCTTTTTACAAAATGAACATCATGCTGTACTGATGAAGACTTGAAACTAGTGATTGAGACCATAAATTCATTAGGAAACTGTTTACTGAGGTAATAAATCAAGTGAGAAGAAGGGTCATTTTCTCAAAGATTTCCATATAATCGGACTTCTTTTTGGAGCCAGCAGAGTTGCCCCCTGATGGCCATTAGAGAGAATACAGGTTTAAGTCACTTCCACATTGGCTTCACTTTTCAGACCCAAAACTTGGTCCTGACATAACAGAAAATAGACTCCTGGTGTTTTTTTGTTGTTGTTGTTTTGTTTTGTTTTACATTACATGCATTATTGATGTGACCTTGAACAGTGCAGTCAAGATTTGATTAGATTTTGCTCACTTATATTTTGGAAATGTAAGCAAGTTTCCAAAGTGGAGCTGCAGAGACATACTGCAGCGATGATGTCAAAAAGACAAATCCCGGAGCTTCTCCACATACTGTGAATAATGAAACAACTGCATATATAACTCAAACAGATGAAAAATCGCAAGCAAAAACACCTTAGGAGTCAACAGGAATCAGTCAGTACTTCACTGTCATGGACTGATGGACCAATGAAAAAAAAAGGCAGTTTATGACATCATCAGTTTGGATCTTGATACTTTAATTTGCAAAGTTAACCTTTCCCTTTAGGTTATACAGAAAGAACTGCTGAATCAATCTGATATTAAAGGTAACACTTTAGTTAAATACTATGATTTTATGGATTTGAAATCAAGCAAAATCAAGCCTTACTGAACTGCAACACCTTTCTCATCAAGTACATACATTCACACTTAAAAGTCACAAGTTACATGAAAACCTAACTTCATGTTACTTTCATGTTAAATAAATTAGATATTTTTTCAATTTCAAGGTGTGGCTGTCATCTAGGGTGCTGTAGTCTACTACTCCTGCACTTAAGGATAGGTTTTATGCTGCCAATATCAAAAGCGAATCTCTTGATGAATTTCTGAATGTTGAAGCATTGGAGAGTTGTTGGGGTAGCTATGATTCTGCAAGATCATCCTTCTGTAAACTACCACAATTGTGGACCAAAGAAAAAGGCTTTGCTGTGACCAGCTTCATTTAAGAAACCAGCACAAAGCAAATGACACTTTTAGCCATGAAAAGAGAATGCACTGTGGGAGATCTGGACAAAATGTTTTTATTTTATTATCAGCATAGTTTAATACAATAACGAAAGTGGTTGATGGAGTAGAAAAGAGTGGTGCTGAAAACGTTTCTAATTAGAAGTAGATAGAAAGAGAGAGACAGAGAGATCGAAACAGATAGACATGAAATTGAAAGAGAGAGAGAGAGAGAGCAAGCAGGAGAGGGAACACATATTAAGAAGAGTTGGGAGGTCTTTGATCTGAACTCCCTGCCAAAGAAACCTTTGATTTAAAGATATTATGAGGGCTGAGAATTTAATATTGGATGCAGATCATTACTCGCTGGTTCTCATAGGGCCACAGGGGATAATTGTAAAGGGAAAAACTTCAAGTTCTATCTCACCCAGGCTTTGCCCTCCACTGGAATCTATGGGTACTACTCTCCTCCATTCACACACACACATATTCGCCCACTGAACTTTGTATAAACATAGCCGGCCAATCAGAATGTGCCTAGCAGAATACATGTAGAGCCCACAGTAAATAAAGCAGCATGCCTGCTATCCAACATCCTTTTCTCCTCAGTGAACAGCGAGTTTGCCCATTCGTTGGCCCCCTCGCACCTTCAAAAGATGTGTGGACAAGGCACTTCAGCTGTTGCACGACCGAGGTGTGAGGGTCTTCTTTTACCTTGATGACGTCATTGTCATGGCCTGGTCCAAAGAATGGGCTATGTACCACACAGCCCAATTGATCCTGCACCTAATCAAGTTAGGGTTCGTGATCAACTGGAAGAAGAGCACCCTTTCACCACAGCAACAGGTGGAATATTTGGGGGTTGTGCTCAACTCATGCAGACTATGGGCTGCTTTGTTGGAACTCAGACAGACAGCTCTACTGCAGGAAGTTCACAAACTGAGAAGGGGTGCAACAGTGACAGCATTGACTGTGATGCAGGGGCTGGGGTTCATGGCAGCAGCCCACCCGGTGGTACCGCTGGGACTGCTGCGCATGCGACGCCCTCAGAGACATGCAATGCCCTCAGAGGTGGTTTGCCAGTCTTCACTTGGATGCCAAGAAGCATAAGCACTGCTTGATGAGCGTAACACCACGCAGTTGCCAGTCATCCTGATAGCTCCAGGTTATGGCTCAGCACCATGGTACGCAGAGATGACTTAAATGCTGGTGGCTCAGCCCTGGAGAATCCCCTTGTTTTGGAGGGCTTTGTCCCAGGAGGCAGGGGTGATAGGTGCGCTGCCCATTCTGGACCAGGCTCCTGAAAGGGACAGGCTAAAGTGGGCTGGACTGTCTGTGCAGTTCGTACAGACCATTCAGGTGGCAAGGGCAGGATCCACCACTGCCTGTTATAGGGCAAAGTGATTGGGATTCCAATGCTTGTGCAAGGAAAGGTAATTAGATCCCTTGATGTCTGAAGTCAGCTCTATTCTCTCCTTTTGGCAGTGTTTGCTAGACAAAGGGCCATATCTTGCCACTATTAAAGTGTATGCAACAGCCGTTTCTTCCTGTCACAAGAGTTTTGATGACAGACTGGTCTTTAGACACCTTCTTGTGAAATGTTTCATGCAGGAGGTCAGGAGACAACGCCTGGTGATACATGTCCCTACCCCCCAAGGGGAACTGCAACTTGTGCTCAAGGCTCTGGCAAAGGATCCTTATGAGCCTCTAGGACACTCCTCTTTGAAAGGCATTGTCACTCAAGACAGCTTTGCTGCTTCCTCTGACCTCAGCTAAAAGAGTGTGTGAGCTAAGCACCCTGTAGGTTCACCCCAGCTGCATGCTGCTTCATGGTGACCACAGCGGAGCTACTCTCAGACCAAATCCCTCCTTTCTTCCCAAGAACATACAGAGTTCTTTCAGGTCAAGGGTTGTTCAGCCGGATGCTTTTTAACCTCCACCCCATGTGGGGGACAGGGAGGTGAAAACTGCATTGGTTTTGCCCAGTTCACATATTAGCATGTTAGGCTGAATGCACAGCTCCCATCAGATGCACTGTTCATGTTCTATGGGGATGGTGTGGCTGAAAAAGCCTTATCCAAGAAATGCCTTGCTAGGTGGCTTTGTGAGTGCATCTCAAGCCATAAGCAGGCAGGAAGAGACCCTCCCACTGTGCTCTGCACACACTCTACACGTAGCATGGCAGTGTCGGTGGCCTTGTTTAGTGCGATGAGTTTATAGGATATATGCACAACAGCGTTGCGGTCTGCGCCCTGTTCGTTTACATGGTTCTATCTCTTGGACATGTCAGGGTCCCTTTCACAGTCTGTGCTCACTAGATCAATCCAAGACTGGTGAAAAGGATAGGTGTGTGTGTCAGCTGTGTTTCACCTGACCCCCACTGACGACAAAAATTACAACCAAATCACTGTTCATTATGCCCAGGAAAGTAAAGGCGAGATAAAATAATTGTTTCTGTTTGAGCGGACAACCTCAAAGCATTAGCTTTTTACCATTTTAACCAATTATATATCTGCAAGTGCAAGTCAAATTCTTACCACCCCATCTCGCTGGATGATTTTTCTTTCCTCTTCGGTGCATATCTGGTGCATGTCTGGTGCCTGTTCAAGTGCCAGCTTCCAGTATAATTGTGAACAAGCTTACCTTCTGTGCCAGAGCCTACTAACAAATCTAAGCTAGCTAGCTTAAAAAGCCAAACAAAACCATTAGCTGCTGCTGGCAGCTGGCATCTCAAACAATGAGTGGTGGGAAGGAAGAAGAAAGATGGCCTGTGGACACATTCCTCTTATATTCAAACAGAAAGAAAGACTGAGTGTATTGTTCCTAATGAGGATGGAGTGCTCTGTGGATTCAAGACACACAGTTTTTGCCAAGTAAAATATCAATTATGCATGTTGATAGATTTGATAACATGTACACATGTTAATTCCCTTTTAGGAGTAAATTTAATGTTAATGTAATGTTATAGCTCAAAGTTGTTCATAGATTCGAGGCACATTAGCGATTAGCTTGCCTTGCTCCATTAACATATTGTGAAATTTACCGAAGCCAAGCTTATGGTAAACATGTACTCCTTCTAAAAGATGATTTATGATTTCTTAAGACACCACCTCATTCAGTGAGCATTTAACATAATTTGGTATTTATTTTAGATCCATGTAAAGTGAATGAATGTCATGATGTTCCCCAGATAATACTTGTCTGCCTATGTTAATGACAAAATTTAACATTAAATATTGTTATAATTCCTGTAGTTCAGCTCAGTAATATATGAAAAGTCTGTTTTGTCAGTTAATAAACATAAGTGTCTGATCAACAATAATGATGCACTGCCATTATTTATGGTTAGGCTACCTCTGACATCTCTTGCCCTTAATATCTTTGATATGCTTGTTAAAAAATAATTATGTTTTATGGTGTGACAATGCTGTGGTTAAGGTCTGGTTAGGTTTAGGCACAAAAACCACTTGGTTTGGGTTAGGGAAAGATCATGATTTGGGTGAAAATTGTGTATTTTCGGAGCAAAAGGTGTATGTGTGTGTGTGTGTTTGCTTGTGTGTGTGTCTATGTCTGTGTGTATCTGTGTCACAAGTGTCGGTTGGGGAGATGCCAGTGGTAAACTATGGCGTGGCAAATTATGGGAAACCCTGTCAGTAGGCTATACAAAAAATCAGTGCAAAAAAACAGGCAGTGACAAGGTGAAAAGTGAAAAGTTGTATTTCAAAGGAGTCTTGTTAAAGAAAAAATACCCCCCCAGTCAATGAGTAGCAAACTAAGATGGACCAAATAATTTCATACTATTTGTAACCTCTCTGTATTTCTTCAGATTCTATGCAAATGAAGAGGGCAGTGTGCCATGTCAACAGCGTCTGCTTCACTTTCACTGTACATCCGGTCACAGTGTCAACACAGTGCCAAGGTACAGTGTATATGCAGAAAATAAATATGTCCTGTGAGGAAATATTATTGAATTGGGTGTGGGTCTATCAAATTTTAGAAATTAATTTTTATATGATATATTAAAGAAGTACGGTAAGTCAGTAACACATTCTCAGCCTAGGTGACTGAACACATAGTTCAAAGTATGCTTACATCTCACTGGAATTTTTACAGCCAGGAGAAATATCCTTCGACAAAATCTATTATGATATTAAATATGACTATATCTTTACTAAAACAAACAAACAAACAAAAGACTAAAATGTATGTGACTTTACACCCTTACAATTTTCAGTAGGTGGTTAAGACTAAAACTAAATTTAAAATTTGTGTCAAAATTAACACTGCATATCAGCAGTATTTGGCATAGTCTACCACCACCAACTCCAGGCCCCCTTGCAAAGCTTAGCATGTCTTGGAGAATATTTATCCAGTTGGGTCCCCAGGGATCCGGTGTTATGCAACTGGTCCGATTGCCCATTATTCCGAAACCCCAAAACTTCCCATTGGACCGAAAGCCCATTAGTCCAAAGGCCCATTGCTCTGAAAATACACACTCTCCCTTGAGTATTTTGCATTTAATGTCCTAGTGTACTTTGACGTGTGAACACAAAGACGCCAATTACAAAATGCTTGCTTTTTAGTTAATTTAGTGCATACTAACCCTAACCCTGAGCTTTCAGTCCAATGGGAATTTTTTTGAACGCTTGGGGTTTGGAATAATGGGGCTTCAGACCAATGGGCAATCCCCAGGGCTCCTGCCTTTGCACCACTGATATGTGGACAATCTCCCTGGGAAACCCTGTCCTCAACACAATCTCTGCATTGCTTTTGACTAAACCAAAGCACCAGCCAGCCTCTTCACTACAGGCCTTGATGTGGTCCTAACTGTTCCCCAAAACTTAGTGATCCTGGTGAATCTAAATCAGAGCCTGTCCTACCAGAAATGGTAATTGTAACTTCAGGTCCAAGCTTGAGTACTCTGTCTCTAGAGAACTCTATCTTTGGTGGTCTTTTTTCAAACCATTTTAGACCCTTAAAGCTCACCCAGAATGCTACAGCATAATGTCTAAAGTTCTTCTATGTAACTCCTTCTCTATCCTCACCCCCTGGGTGCTTGTTTACTAGGGAAAATTATATTTTTAGCCTTTAAATGCAACCTAAAGATCATGATTTGACTTAACACCTTTGTCTATGTGCTAAACTTTTTGGTACTGTTCAGCTGCTGTTCCTGCAACACCTGGCCTGCCTTCTGGTGCGGGTGAAATTAAATTATGTTCACACCTCAGTAAGGAGTCCCCATTTCCCACTGCTTACAGAAAACCCATTTTGTTTGAATCCATGCAGCCACCTGTTCCTCTGCCCAGGCTACACACTATTTTACTTATTTGACATTTGTAGTGGCTAGCTTTAAGTCAACATTTGTTTTGGCTGCTCTGTTTAGTTTGCCAGCTAATAAAACCAAAACCGTTAATTGATCTCAAGCTACACCTGCTGTCTGATACAAATAAAGCTCAATTTCAGTTTGTTACAGTTTGTGCAGGTTATTTTACTTTGTATAAAATGAAAATACAGGTTCACATTGAAACCTGGTTTGGAGAATGGCTAAATGGCTTTTGTAAGAGCTAAACCCATTAAACTCTAGGGTGATTTTGCTAGTTTTTAACTTCCTTTATTTATACCCAGGAATGTCATTTTAATTAAGTTAGGCTCTTCAGAAATGTCATTATTTTGCACATGAGTAGTACTATACATGCTCCAGGAGACGTGAGAAAAAATAAAAATTGAATTTTTGTCTTTATCTACAAAGATTAAGATTTTCAATACAGCACAAATATAAATATATGAATCAATAGAGGAAATGGTCAGAGTTCCAGGGATATAGGAACCGTGTTTATGGGACATTCTCAGCCTCAGCAATGTCTAAAACTGTACTGATAGTGCCAAATGAACAAAGTACAGAAAACACTGATTGTGTTGCTAATTGTAATTGTTCTGTATCAGCCAGCAAGGCATCAATACATTTTGTGACATCATTTTGACTGATGTCGAGTTGGGATGTCACATTTTTGGAAAAGAACAGAAGTCTTTTTCTTTTCTTTTCTTTTCTTCCTTCCTTCCTTTCTTTCTTTCTTTCTTTCTTTCTTTCTTTCTTTCTTTTTTTTACATTATGGCAAATCTGCTCGACTCAGTTTTCAACACTTCCAGTTTAAACACAGGCATGGATGTAGCTGTAAAAAGATTGTCCAGATTACTTTTATGAAAGAAAGAGACAGAAATTTGATGATTATGGAGACAGAAGAAGAATAAGTTATGAGGAGCATCTTTTTTCTATGATTGAAGTGGATTTAATGATGTTTCCTCACAGATCACAGAGAAACATCCATCATTCTAAAAGGTAGGTTCCAGTCATTTTTCCAGTGTGTATATGATGTCTGCGCTCTGGTTTGACAGAGTTATGAATCCTCATGTTCTACAAATACACATGCATTACACATAACCTGTGTTTTATGGCTGATTGAGATATTTTTAATATTTATTAATTTATGGTTTATTTCAACCTAGAGTATTTCCCATAAATGTTGTCTTGTGACTCCATGGGTTATGCTTACTTTGCACCTATATTATATTGGGTCATTATATTGGATATGTTCAGACGCAGCATTGAGTGTAGGTCACCTGCGGTTGTCAGGGCTCAGAGCCCAACACACATGCTTTCTATCAGACATGCTTGGTACAGACAACTGAAAAATTCAGCTGAAATGATGCCCCCTGTAGATAAGCCTTTATACTCAGTGATGGATCACCATATGGGCAAACTGTGCACACCCTTAGGTGCCCCAAATAAACTGAAATGTAAGGTTGCTTCTGCATTTTTGCCCAACCTTGCCCTCTTGTGTTATAAAAGGGACAAAATCTAGTTATAATAACTTTAAGTTGAATATTTGTTATTACTTTAATATAATTATTCATGCTTACTTTCATATGATCACAAACCAACACAAAAAGGAGGGCTTCCTGTTTTGCGGCCCTGTTGATGGATAAAATTTTAACACAGGACATTTACTTTTAATGGAGTGTTATCAGACTAATGTGAAGGATCTTAATGTTTCTTCCACCGTTGGTTTAGACAATAAACACACTGTAGTTAATAGCTGTTCCTCACAAGTATAGTAATGCATGTTTGTGTGTGAATGTAGATGCATGTCAAGTCACAAAGGCAGATAGATAGCAGGAAGATAACAGCCTGCAGGATATGTTGTAATTCCCTGAGTTTGTATTGCAGCATGTTGTAAAAAGACAATAGATTAAAGATCTTCATTATACAGCACGCCAGAGGATGAGCTTGAGAAAAAGAATAAGGAATGAATGAAGGCGTGAGATAGAAGAAAGTGGAAAAGAGAGAATAAAGGGTGCATTGGAGGACAGAAGTGAAACAGTCATGTGAACTGCATCTCTAAAACACAGAGAGAAACACTCTCCGTGCACACTCGAGACCCTGTTCACATGGGCAGGCATGAGCATAAACACACACACACACACACACACACACACACATACATAGATGCAGGAAAATGTTAAACACATACAAACAACAGCAAGAGAGCGAGAGAGAGAGAGCATTTGGAAGCTTGTATAATTCTCTCTGTGGGTGTCAATTAAATCTCTCAGCTCTGTCAACAGCACACACACACACACACACACACTTGTTCTCTTTCAACAGCTACTGCATCGTCAACACCGGCTGGCTTGGCAAGCAAGAGGGAGAGAGAGAAAGAGATAAGAGATAGAGAACTGGTAATATGAGAGCATGAAAGCACTGCAGGTAAGGAGGCACTGCAGCTGACACACACACACATACACGCAAACAAACACATTGGTCTCATTTCATGTTTTCTCTGGGCTTGAATGCTGCAGAGGCCTGGCAAATGAACTATAGATGATATCTGCAAAGGCAGTCACACACACACACACACAAAGTAAGGAACACAGAAACATCACATCACCAGATGCAAACCAACCTACCTGGGAACATAAATTAACACAGAATTAATACAGACCGAATGTGCACACTCCACTGTGAAACTAGTTTCACCGGTGACCATCTTCTGAGGAGTTTCACATAATACGGCAAAATGCAAAAGGCATCATGGGACTGAAAAAGCAAACTGTGTTATGAAAGCTACACTCAACACTGTCCTAAAGCCTTCACTGAATAAACAACAGAAGTCCACAGCACTGCAATCTGAACTGTAACAGACCGTTCACAGGTTTGCTCCCTGCTGAGGTGTCATAGTAACGACTAAACTCAGATTGACTCGGTCAGTGAACGCCAGTCAGCTAATCGCTCCATGATTAGAAAAACCCTTACAGTGCACGCCACAAACTGTTTTTGTGCTAGTTGCATTTATTTGACTCTCAGACACTCTTATTAGCTTCAAATATAGATGTTTTGCACATTTCCCTTTTCAGGATAACAAGGGTTATTTGAAAAAGTGAAGAAATATTTGACCTCAATAATGGCATTCAAGGTTCATGATGGATTGTATGTATGTAGACTCACCTATTTGAATTTGAAAGCTGTCAAATATGAGAATTTATGAAAGAACAGTAATCATTATCAGTGAAAACTGTGAGGTTTTATGGTGTAACTCTAAGCAACTGTGGGCTCACAGCAGACTCATGAACAACAAATTACACAGGTGGAAATGAAAACAGTATAGTACAGCCATGTCACCAACATTTCAGATTTCATAATGGACAACAGTTAAAACCTAAAATGTGAATAGTTTATTCATCAAGACCAATTAATGACAGATGTGAACTTTTCACAGCCTTCTCCCATTCTAGAAAAAAGGAAATCAAACTTGATGCACACATGTCACTTGGATTGCCATAACAACGCCCAAGGAGGCATTACACCCAAGCATAATAGCTTATTTTGCTTGTAAGAACCAGGGCCATTGCTGTGTATGTTGACTGACAGCAAGATAGACCAATCAGTTTGTGATCCAGCCTTACTTGGACCACTGGTCACCATAAAGGTAGGGATAAGGAACAAAACAGCCAAGCGTTTTTAGAGGATTATGTTTATTAATGTCAACAATTCAGTGTAGAAGACCAGATGTGTGATAAATTAAAGGAAGATTGTTTCAGTAAGGTGTTCTTCCTCCAAGTTTGTGGAACTCTACTGGAGGGATGAACAGAATTCTTGCAAAACATGTTCCCTCATTTGTAGTTCGGTGGTGGTGGAAAGTGCTGTCTAACACACTGCTCCAAAATCTGCTGTCGGTGTTCAACTGGTTGAGATCTGGTGACTGTGAAGGCCATAATATAATATGATTCACATCATTTTCATCCACATCAAACCACTCAGTGAGCTCTTGTAACCTGTATGGAAGACTCTGCATTTATTATGATCTACCACTTATTTATTCAGGTTTTCACTTCAATTTGTCACCCATCTGTATGCTGACTGATATCAGGCTAACTGCCCACACTGAAGACACTTACCCCTCAGAGTGTAAAACACTAAAAGTTTTTTTTATGAGAAGTCAGCCAAAAATATGACGAAATTAGTTATTTTGGAAACATATTTTCACATGACCTAATGTGGGTTTATTATGGATGTTAAAAGAGCACAATAGCAGAATATTTTATTTAGTATGGAAATTCAGATTGGAATCTGTAAAATAACATTTATTTACATATGTAAAATGTATCTAATGTCCAGTTTCTTTGCAGAACTTGTGAATTGTGCCTTCTGTAATATATGAGATACACCGCAGGTGTTGTGGGTCAAATGTTCCTCTAATTCATGCAGAGCAATCTGTTATCTCAGTTAATAAACGCACACACACACACACACACACACACAGAGAAAACAAGAAAACCGTGGGTTAAATTGTAATATTGCTGTAATTCCAGTCCCCTGTGAGGTTTGTTTGCAGCATTTTCACGGCACAAATCAATGCTGTCACCCCTGGCATTAATAATATGACATTCCAATTATAAAAACCAAACAATGTTAGAATAGACAGAAAGAAGAGAAAAATATTGAAGGTGCAGGATATATAAACCACACACACATACAATATTGACATATTGACCTCTGACTTTCAAACAAGATGCATGTTGACACTGATCTTCATCTTCATTTCTTGGAAAATGTGTCATCAGTACTCAGTAGTGCAGTGGTTGATAAATGTTTTTCCAGCAAAAACAGGTTACACGATGCAGGAGGGAAAAAAAGTCATAAATTTAAATGGCAAAATTCACACAACTGATTTTTCTTGATGCCTCAGTTGGTATTTACCATCATCATACTGTTGTTTGACACAAAATAAAGAAAAAAACTCCTCAGTGAGGGATAATAAAATGCATTTGTTTTCTGCATTTAACCAATACAATGTATTCCACAGCAGTCCAAAGTGTGTTTGAGTTCCCACATCAACACTGTAAAAGCCCCATTAAAATGACTGAAATCCATCTAGTCCTCAAAGTATTTTCAGACCCACACGCTTGTTTTTCGCATGACCAACCTTCACAGCAGGTGCTGATGCAGTTTGCGCTCTGGAAATAAGATAAAAACATGGAAACAAAATGATGAATGCATAAAATATTTTGATCTATCCCAGTAGTAGAGTCCAAAGAATAAAAAAACAGCACAAACATCAAATGGCAAAGAAATCGCTGAATAATTCTAGATGTTCAGTATGGTAACCAATGCATAAAATCCCCTTAGGCTCATGAAATACTTGCTTTTTACCTGTTTGTCTGCATGGCCGAATCATCTGCAGCCAACACCACAATTGGGGTTGAGGTTTGATAGCATTTAATACAATAAAGTCCTTTGGAAACTCTAAGAAATAGGTTCAGCTGTCAACATTTGAAAGTGACTAAAGTTAAAAATAACTAAAAATTTAAGATATGTAATCATTGTTTATTGGCTGAGAAGGGAGAATGGCAGCCTCAGTTATGGTCACAACCTAAAGCTACAACTTGAAATTGAGCAGCATAAGACATGAAATGGTGATTACATATAACCGATGTACACACTTTATACTTTTACAACTTATTTTTCGTAAGATTCTCCTGATTCAGAACCATTATGTTGACCATCTATCTAAATATTGAATAGATAAAGGTTTGAGAATAGTTCTGTTATCATTTCTTAGCAAATCTTGGTGTTTTGCCAACCAACAACAGGATCCAAAATGGAGTTATCAGAGCCCAAACTTAACAAGATTATCTTTGTTGAGAACTTCTGATTCTGCACAACATAAACATAACTGTGAAACTCAAGGAGGTTACTACATCATTAATGATTCCATTACAGCAGACAAAACAGTAGTTGCAACAAGCTGTATTAGTTTCTCATGAAAGCATTTGCCATTGTGGCTGTGGTTTCTTCAGTCTGCTGTTCTTTGACAGAACAAGAACTAATGCTTTGACAGAACTTGGACTATATGGGGTAACCATTGTTAACATGTGAACATGTTGTTTAAAGCAAGTTACATACAGTTCTGTATGACAGTTCAGACACAGTAAAGCATTTCATTATTTAAGAAGGAAAATAAAATCTATGTTTTATATGATTGTCTTCTAAATAGTTTAACTTAATGCTTCACTGAAAAACTGCTGTTACATGTGTAATAATACATTTATTTGTCATATCATTGCAAAAAAAAGAGGGAGAGACCATCATTTTTCCCTTCGTCATTTCACTGTGAGACAATATGCAAAAAGCTATTAGAAATGCAATTGGTAGCTATTTAAAAATTAAACCCCAGCATACCCCCCTGCTAAAGCCAAATCCAAATAAACACTGTAAGCGCTAAATCTGTGGTGTCAGGAGTCTTTGAGCTGCCTTCAGCAGAGTCCACATTATTACCAAAGCTGGACCGCTACATGTCCTTGAGGGGCCAATTCATTAGTTAGCTGGAAAGCCCAATCAATCACAATGTATCAGGGAAGACTACAGATCATAATTCAGCTCAGGTAGAGCAAAGAGAAAAGGCAGGCAAATGAGACGATGGATGGATGGAAAGAAAGGCAAACAAGACAGATTGGCAGGACGGGAGAAAGGAAGAAGGATGATTGCAGATATAACCGCGGACAGTTAAAGGTGGTATCCCATGAGTTGCTTGGTGTTGCAGTCCTTAGAGATCACCTGTCGATCGAAAAGTGCACTGTAAGCTTTCTTTCACCTTTTAGACATGATAGTTATCATCAGGAGGAAGAGGATTTTTATAGAAAGAGCCATGAGGCATTGAGGGTGGACAGCTAATGGAAACCTGGCTACATGGTTGATGCTTATTGTGTTATAAGTGATCGAAAGCAGTAAAAAGGACATCTACTGTGCAGTATTTTTGTGAACATTTTTATTTCAATTGATGTATTTTTTAAAAGAATCGTTTCTCACCTGTATGTCCAGGAGAATTGAGGTTTCATGATAAAATATAAGCTATTGATTAGAAAGAGAGAAGAAAGTCTCTGATGTGCTCCCCTGGGATGTCAGCAGAAGAAAACACACACACAAACAAGCTGGTAACCTCTAGGGGCAGTCCCAAAGGTCTAAGTATGTCTCTCCTACTTGTCTGCAATTGTTCCCTTGCCTTCATTGATCTCTCATAGATCAATGTAATAAAATAGAAACAGGTGTAGGTTTGCACCCAGAGGAAACAGCAGCACATTAATCACAGCCTGCGATACACATACAGCTGCTCCCAAAGCTACCATGAATTGGTTTACCAATGATTTTCAAGGCTCATCTGTCAAATTATAAGGGTTTTTAATGCCTTTCAAGGCTTCGGCCTCTTTAAATTTGACTCAAAATGACCAAGATTTAGAGCCTCAGAGGTGTAAAGTAGCTAAGTACATTCAGTCAAGTACTGTTACCGAGTGTAATCTTCAGTTAATGATACTTTTCTTGAGTATATCCATTTCTCCACTACATTTTTCTGAAAGCAATGGTTGCTACTGACTATTAAGAAATGTATTTCACAGAATATGCTGCAATTTTTAAAATGTGAAGCCTTGACAGCAAGGCGAAACTATTAGCTAAACTGTTATCTAAAACAATAAAAAGTGTCTTAAAGGTTAGGGATATGATCACAAATGATACAATTATATCTTCTTAAACACAAAATGCACATATTAAAGTATTTTTCCTTTGTCATATTGGTATTTTTACTGAAATAGTAGTAAATCATTTGATCACTAGTTTCACTCTGTTTAGCATAAAGGCTAATGAGCATGATGATGCAAACAAAAACAGATGATGAAGAAAAGAGGGATTATAGTGAGTATTCTAGAAAATGTCTGTCTTTGTAAAAGAAAAGAAAAAACTTACTTGGAAAATGAAAGTAGGGCTGTGTCCTAATTTAATACTGTTACTGTTATGGATTTTCATAGTATATCAAATTGCAAGTTATGCCACTGCCATTTTAAATTTCACCAAAAGTAGTATGGAGTTGGGACACAGCTTACTTTACCATTTTGTACTAACAGGAAATGATGCAATGCATGAACAAACTGTGGCTTCGTCACAATACAATACTACATACCAACTCTCCGCTGGTTTTGAGGATGTATTATGTTCACACTGGAGAAGAGACGGAATCAAGTATAGTAAAAGAAATCAGAATGCATTCAAGTTTTTGGTTTTCTGTTTGTTTTTTTGCTTTTGCTTTTTTGGCAGATGGTGGTGATAAATCTCCAGAAGGCTCTTACAAAACAAACAAAAACAAGCAAAAAAAAAAAAAAGAGAAAAACTAAATCTGTGTGCTTTCTCTTTGTGAAGTATAGTTGGCATTGGTATTGTACATGCTGATTTCATTATTTTAACTGCAAAAACAGTCCACAATGATTAGTATTATATAAGTAAGTAAGTAATTTCTATTTAGTATGGAACTGGGACACATGATGCAATCTGCAATTTGTTGCAATTATTTGCAGCTGTGACTTTCATGTGTATATCAATAATACACATACTGACTGTTTTGAGTAATTCATTTTGCTACTCTTCCAGAGTGAACACACTATATTATTCAAAACCTGCTCAGAATTAGTATTTAGTATGGAGCAAACTACCCCATCTCTCTACAAGACACACCAGTCAGTAGCCAACAAGACATGTCTTTCAGGGATGGTCAGATGTAGCATTAAAGGCCCTGCACACCCTCACAGCGTTTACAATTACTCTGGTTAAACTTCTAGTCAGGCAGAAGTTGGGTGGAGTTATGCTGGGAATTATGTGATGTCACAAAACTCTGTGTACCAATAAGAACAGGTGCAGCAAAACTGACAGGAAAGTGAGGGAGCTGTCAATCAAGTGTAGTTTGTCTAATCAGGCACAATAAGTGAAACCATCAGTGTAAGGTGTTATGGTTAAAGATGACGTGTCATATAGAGAGTCAGATGGACCCTTTGCAAACAGTTGACACAGTTGGACAGTGTGTGCTGTTTTAAAAAATGGAAAAGATTGAACTTTAACCTCAAACTTAACCTTAAAATGAATATTTTCCGTTTAATTTGCCAACTTTTATTACTAACAATGCTTTTTCCACATGGCTTTTGTTACATAAATACCCTTTACAATCCTTTATTAGAAAGACTTTATTAAACAACAGTACTTTGACTGTGACTTCATGGTTTAGAGAGAATATTATTTTCAGTATGTTTGTCTTTCATTCAGGGCTGTATACACACATAAAGCCTTGCTATTAGGGCAATAAATCAGTATATTTATACCACATGAAATAATGCTGTAGGAAATAATACAGACAAGATGTATAATAGTTCTCTAAGTAATAGCTTCAGAGACAGGTAATAATATCATTGAATAACAAGCTTTACTTTAGTTCACTCAATTATTTCTTTTGAGGGTAGGTGTCACTTTTTTAGAAGGTAGATATCTAATTTTGGTCGGGAACTCATTATCCTTTTCTGACCAAGCTGGTGCAAAAAGTTGTATTCAAAGGACAGAGTTTGAATGAGAAAGAAATTAATTTAATGGTGTGGACATGGAGGCCAAATAGGCCCTAGAGGGGCTGTGAAATTTAACTGGAGTGCTGTCCTTTAATATGAGCCTGCATTACATTAAAGCCAGAAATAATAGGAAAAACTGAAAACTTAACACATCAAACTTTGCTGCCGTCTTGTGAAAAGATGTTCTCTGTCATGCCTGCGTGGAAAGTTTATGTAAGTCTCCGTGAGCTTCATGACCTCAGGGGCTAATGAAACTCACGCACATCCTTTGGGATAACAACAGGAAGGCACGCATGAAATTGTTCAAACTTTTGTTTGAACTCTTGAAAAGTTGACTCCCTGAGGCTGCAATGGCCTCATCAGACAGCTGAAAGGAGATTTCCTGTGATCGGCTTTTATGAATGTCACTAAATGGTGTGAAAATGGCAGCCAAGTAGCGACAACAGAGCAGCACTGGTGGATTTGTCCACATTTAATGAGGCAGCTGGTGGGGAGGAGAGGCATTGTTTTCCTCTCATTGGGGATGCATTGAGTAATTTGTGGTAACCAAGGGAGATGCCATCCCCTTTCATCCCTCCTCAAATGGCCGCCTGACCGCAGCGGATGCCAAAACGTTCCAGTACCATTCCTGAGCACATTTTTGGCATTCAATAGACTTGTACCACCGCTGCTACAAATGTTCCCTACAGCTGAATATGGTGTCAAAGAGAAAATAACAATATAATTAAACCAAATACTACATAAATCCAATCATGAGTAAAGAGAAACTTAGGAGTCATGCAACATGCGTCAATATGAAGAGATGTAGCATTAAAGCCAACAGAGAAACCAGTGCTGATACACACCACAACAAATTGTAAAAGAAATATTGTATGACAGTGACAAAATAAGTCAAATGGAATCTAAACCTATTCAACCCTGATGGACATTGGACACCATTGGATCCATACTTACAAATGCATGTTGTGCAAGAAAGGATTGATCAACATCCAAAATCTTTGTTTTAAAGGGCCATACCAATGGCTTTGTTATTGACTTACCTTTACTTTACATCACAACTTACTATTTTGCAAATCATGCTACTATGAATGTGTAGGTATTTTATGTGTTTTGTCTAGCCTTCCAAGCATTAAAATATTTTATTTTGATATAACCTAGTAGGTGCTATACATCACACTGAATATCAAGGTATATTCAATTTTTTGGGTCAAAATTACATAATTATAACAGAGTCACACAGACTTTTATGTAAAAACTAGCTGGTAAATTGAAACCAATGCCTGGAAATATAGGAAAAAAATACAGTAAAAATATCTAAACATACAAACCATACATTCGGTAGGTATTAATGGGTGTGCTCCAATTGGCACAGTGTGGTCAGTGGGCATGGTAAATCTCTAATATGAAATAATTTAAAACGTTAATTCTTAGGTAGGACATTTCTTGTTCAAGCAGCAGCTGCTCATAGAGGATGATTAAGAAAATTGTTTTCTGGGCTTTTACAGGATTTGCAGTTCAGGAGCTACATACACTGATGTGGTTCTCACATTCAGCTAAAGATCACAATGTTTGTAAAATACCATGGCAGTCATGTCAGGCTGCACTTTGATGAAATCTGAAATGATGAAGACATTTAAGATATTTCCATTTGGTGCAATATTGCAAATATTTTTTTTTTTAAATGGCATCCTAGGTTAAAGTATTTTGCTCAGTGTTAGCATCACAAACATTCAGTGAAGTGTTTGAACAGACATATGTGTGATGTGGTCATACAATGTAAAAAAAAAAAAAGGTGTTTCTAACTCTGGGGCTGCTTTAGGTAAAAATTGAATGGGATCATTGGGGTTTAAGAAGTGAAAAAAAATAAAATAAGAACTTTTAAAGTGATAGAATGATGTGTGATTGGCTACCATCAGTAGCAAATGCAGTTTAATCCAGACATGCAGGACTGTTTATTACTTATATTCTAATAACAAAATTAAATGACATAATTCAACTATTATTATTCATTATTTAAAAAAAAAAAATGTTGAATTTTATTTTCGAGATACAGCACTTCTTTATACTTAAAATGTATATTGTTTAAACTCTTGGTTATTCGCTGTCTAACTTTGGTACAGAAATATGTATAGATAGTGGCTGCAACACTATCAACACAAATGCAGACACAACAGAAGCCTGGTTTGTCTGTACAGCAGCCACATGATACATTTATACTGCATGGAAATGGAAATTTCTACAATGGCTATTATTCATAAATGCATAATTCCTGTTCTTTTTGATGATAAAAACCTCTAGGAAAGGGGGAACAGGAGAAGAAAGGAGAGGGATTAAGTTGACAGAATATCCACAGTGAAGAAGAAATTCCCCACAAGTACAAATGATCAACACTAGAACAAAGTGGGGAGAACATGAAAATATAAATAGGGAATGAGACTGCATACTGTATTCACAGAAAACATTTGCACCCAACACAAAAATACTTATTTCCAATAAATATCCTGTATATTTTTCATTGGTTTTCACCTTCTCTTAGAAGATACATGTTGCTTTTATCATTCTGAAAGTAATTGTTATGTTCTCTTAGGATAAATGTCCAATAAAGAAAAAAATAGGATCATAAAGTTTCAAACTTTTCAATTTTACTTAAATTTCTATGCTGCATTTAAGTGCAGATGGGAAAATGTGACATCCAAGACCTCCAAGTACATACTTACTTGTTTAAATGTTCATAGTTTGTGACACAAATACAAAAACCTGTTTCTAAAACTGTGAATAATAACTAGTGAAATTATTATCATATCTGTTTTGTACACTTTTGTTTTACCAATTGCCTTTTTTGCTCCTAAGATTGTGCTACAAATACTGAATTATTAAGGTTATGAGATAGAGATACCCTACAGAGCCAGCTGATGTAAATACTGACTGAAATGTATTTTCATGCAGTGTAAAAGTGAGAAAAAGCCAAAAAAGAGAAAAAGAAATTCAGTTGTAGATTTTGAGAAAACATATCTGCCAAATTAATCATTAGATTTTGATTTAGGATAGGTTTTTTGGTATATTTTGGGAATAAGTCTGCAAATAATTGTTTACTATAATTGTTTACTTTAATATTGCACCTCTCTTTTCATTTATTTTCTTTTTCATAGATAAGATTTGATAAAAACACTTTTTTTTCTTTCTGTCTTTCCTCCTGCAGTCCAGTCACACCATTTCACACTCTTTGCTGTGTTCTTAGCTCACAGCACCCCTTGTGGCCATTTCCATACTTAAAACCTTTCTACCTTCCTATTCCAGCAGTACTTTCCAAACATTTCCAATACAGTCTCCCCCAAACAGTTGTGAATTTCATCAAGCAACCCTATCAGATAAGAATATACTCTAGGCCACAGCAGAGATGACTTTTACAGTTAGAATTCAGCACAGAATTGCATAACAGTCTCTGCAGCAGGTGGGATGATAACAACAGAGAGAAGAGAAAAACCTATCATCAGGCTCCTTGTACTGTTTTTCATTGTACTAATATCTGGTGAGTTAAATTACAGTGAAAATAAAGTATTTCTCAGTTTTCTAGTGATGCCATGGTATCCCCCTCAAGGACCCCTGGAGCTTCCAGGAACAGAACCCTGCATAGGAGCCAAGTCACTGCAGTAAAATATTGGACTGAAAAGACTCTTTTCCAGCCAATTTGAGTCTTTTTTAAGTATCGAAATGATGTTTCTACTCTATTATGGAGTGGTGTGATCAAAAATATGACAGGAGAGAGGAAAAGATGTGGAGGAGGGAGAGAGAATTTGGAGGGGGTGGGCATATCAGATTCATACCCCCTCCCCACATCCCTTTTTTAGTTCATAACTGCCAAGGGTATTAATAATTAATGAGGACAATTCTCTGGCGTCTGGATGAGTCATACTTTCTGCTACTTGGTTTCCCAAAAGCCCCATAGGTTGGATTAACACAGAAACAAGAAATCTGAATTTTTAACCCTAAAATGGAACAGACATGAATGTTTGATAGGTGCCTAAAAACAGATGGATATATGATACTTGCTAGACAATAAAGTCTGTGCTACAAAAGCTTTAAGACTTAAAAAAGAGCAAATTCTGGACACGTGAACATGGATTTCACAGGAACAGACACACAAAAAGTGGAAATGTCAAATGAGGCTGCATTAAAACAGGTGAACATGAAGTTATTTGGTCATATAACATCTTTGAAATGTGATTTCAGGATATTTTTCACTTATCTGAACCACAGAAACAGCAAAAGAAAGAATCTAAATGTCTAGTTTGGCATGTAGTCTTGCTTGTATTGAGACTGGAATAAAACCAGTTTTGTCAGAATATGTACCAAACCTTAAGATGTGGTTCTTAAGTCAGTTGCAAAGCATGCCATGGTTTCATGGCCTTAAGAGCAACAAGCAGCAGTTTCCTCATCTCCACAGCCAGTTTTCTCGAACTAAACAGACTACGCAAACATATATTATGCTTGAAGGCCAGCCAGTGTTTGTACATGAACAAAACAAGTACAACATTCTGTCACTTGAGCTGTATTCTGTCCAACACTGAGCTGTCAGACAGTCCAACTTGTTTTGTGAAAAAACTGGAAGCAGGATATGAAGGAGCATCGGTAGTTTCAGTGAAAGAATATTTCTGTCTCATAGTAAAGCAGCTTAGAAAGGCTAAAAGGACGTAAATTAAAAGAAAGGGGGGACACAGTGCAAATAGGTGCTGATTTTAATACCTTGATTTCAACATGATTATACAAGAGAAAATTAACCAATATACAGGAGATTTATGACCGATAGAAAATTGTATTTATTATACTTTCCAAGATACATTCTATTCATTTGTAATGTCAATAAACACTGATAATTTTAACTTAACAATACTTTTTAAATAAGGACCGGATAGAGTTAAGTTGATAAAAAGAATTTCGAAATAGAACCTGTCTCGACAATATAACCTCAAACTAAATAAATTAAACAAAAATTAATTGAAGCCATCATGACTGAGCATTTTTACTAATATTGCACATGGTGTTTTATGATATGATTCTGCCCAAATTCTCGAGAGCAATTTTAGAGCCTCAATTCGTAGCCTTTCCTCACCCAGCGAATGTCTCCATTCCCATCCCAACAATCCAGAACCATATCAAGTTTAATGCACATTTATTTTGGTTGCATAATGTTAATAAGAAACCTTTTACAAGATACTGTGGGAGATATAAGAATAAGGAAACTGCTTGAAACTTCACAGACTCTATCAGGCCTCGGCTTGTCGTGCGACACAATAAACAGGAAACATCACAGATCACATTTCACAACCCTCACCCAGCGGGCCGGGTTCTTCAGTAAACTGAGAGAAACAGAAACCCTTTAAACAACTCAACAGTCACTTCTGGTGACGTGAATTAGCTCTGATGCATCATTCTATCAAGTCGTTTCCACTCTTTGTGTATTATTCTTTTTAAATAATACCAATAACTCTTTAAATAATCCTGCATAGAAAAATAAATTAACTATGTTGTTAAATTTTTTTTTTTTTACTACGAATTGAGAGCTGACAAGAGGGGGGGGTGGATCACCGATTGAATTATATTAGCGGTCTGTTTGACATTTCTGGGTTGTAGTCTCTTGATGATGATGCTCCGTCGTACAGTATGTGCGTGTGCATGTGTAGATGTTTCTTTCCTTGTAATTTACAAACCAGTCCCACAGATACAAATAATGTAAGACTTACAAAATAAATTCCAGGTTACGCTTACATGGCAAGCAGCTTTGTAATTTTTTATCCTTGGGTTTTCATTTTTCAGAAACAACATCCTCTGACAGTGTATGTGCCGTTAGATTTCACCCAAAACATACAGTTTTAAGTAGCAACTTGAAGAGAAAACACAACTCCATTCAGAAGACACTATATTTAACATGGCTCTTTACACAAAGAAAACAAGTCATGAAATCATTCCCAAAAGAGTTTTGCAGTGCCTTGACTTCCCGTGAATGGAAAACATGAGCCGTTTAGCCTCCCAGCAAAGAGCAGGTGTTCTGCTACTGGTGTATAATCCAGACAAGATGGCAGAGAGTCTGCAGCCGACTCCAGAGAGCTTCCCCAACAACAAACAGGTATCCTCACAAATTGAAAAAAAAAAAAAAGCATAAAAAAGCAGTAGCATCCATTGAGTCACCATTTCTGTTAATCTCATCCCAGGAGAAGTGATTTTGGATACTTTCCGGAGCAAAAGAAAACAACCGAGGTGCCCTCCTTTTCCTTTTTTTTTTTTCTCTTTTTTTAAACGAGGGTTGAAGACCGCGAGGTATATTCTCAAGCACTGTTTTCAAGACCCTTTGATTTGGTAGGAAAAACAAAAGGAGGAGAAAAAGAACAACAAGAACAACAAAAAAGCAGATAAGTACCCATTTCAATAGCAGCAAAAATACTATAAATGTCTGGTTGCTTTTTAGGGTGTCCTGTGGTATGTATGTGGGATTCATACATGTAGTGGCATGGATAATCCAAAGGTCTTTTACTGTGAAATACATCCACGCTGATTCTAGTAATAGCTTTGTAGTGTGGAGCCATTTTGTCCATCTCTGCATTGGTCATTAAGGATTACCAGAAGGCACTTTTTTTGCTGTATGTGTGTGTGGGAGTGTGTCTGTGCATGTGTGGCTGCAGAGAGAGAAATGAAGAAAGAAAGCGAAAGATCTGGGGTGGCTAAATGATGTGTGTGTGTGTGTGTGTGTGTGTGTGTTTGTGTGTCTGTATGTGTGTGGCTAGAGGGGGAGAAAGAACCAGAGAAAGGCAGATGTGTTTGGCTGTCTGTCTGCCTGTATGTGTGTCTGACTTTCTTGTGTGTGTGTGTAATCAATGCACTAAATCAAACACAACAATCCTTACATTTTACTCAGTGCAGTCTGCTCCTCGAGCACCTGCAGGTAATCAGGCGTTCCTTGGAGCTTGGCTTTCAGCTCGTAATACTCACTTTTTCTCTGCTCCACCACGATCTTACTGTGGTTCCCGCCTATCAGCGATGACTTCTTCATCTTTTTATCCAGTGTTTTCTCCGGGTAGCGGATTTCATACCCGCCCATGCCTATACTGTTGAAATCTCTTTTGCCGTCCAGGAAGTTCTGAATGAACATGCTGGGCTCTCGGTGGGGAAGGAACTCCTCGAGTTCGTCGATGGTGCTGAGGCGCTTGTTGCGCTCCAGGGTGGAAAGCGAGTCTTTATCCTTGTCAGCGCTGTTCCGGAGGATAATCTTCTGCCTCTGTGAGTCGGCAAACTTGAACCCAGCATCCATGTCTGAGGAGCGTCCGATCCCGCAGGTGTGGCTCTTTCCGATGTGATCGATGGTCTGGGGGATGAACGCTTCGCCTCCCAAGTCATCTCCCGGGATGGAGCCTTTTTTGCCTGATTTGTGGCTATGTCGGCGGAGCTGCAGTGACATAGAGCCACACTCCTGATTCCCCAGCCCCTCCTGCCTGCCCACGGGTTTCTTATTCCGCCTCAGGACAAAGACTAGAAGGCAGAAGGCCACAAACACAGTAAGGATTAGCACTACAAGGATGCTGAGGATCATAATCGAGAGAGGCACAGGCCCTCCCGGTGGGGCTTTGCCAACTCCAGCAGGCGACACTGAGGTCAAAACAGGGGTGGCGCTAGTGAGAATAAACGGCGGCCTTGCAACAAGCTTAGGGCACAAGATCTCATTTTTCAAGAGGCGCAGCTCAATGTTGGAGAACTGCACAGGGGAGGCACATTTCACCTCTTTGGCAGCCACTCCATCACTTAACTTCTCTAGCCAGAGTTTGAGGGCGACCAGATCGCAGGAACACTCCCACGGGTTCCCTTCCAGGTCTATCTGGGTCAATGACCGCAGCTGGTCCAAGACACCGCTCACTGGCAGGGTCATGAAGTGGTTGTTTTTCAGATTCAGTCTAGCTAAAGAGACACCCGCAAACACGTAGGCGGGGAGACTCCGCAGAACATTGTTGTTGAGATACAGGAGTTGTAGGTTCGGCATAGAGTCAAATGTGCCTGCTAAGATTTCTTTTATGGCATTGTATTCCAAATACAGGTACTGTAGGTTTGTGAGGCCCAAAAACATCTCTGGGTGTAACTGTTCAAGCTGGTTTCCATTCAGATACAGTCTCCTCAGGTTAGTGAGGTTAGCAAACACACCTTTCTGGACTGTGACAATTTGATTGCTGCCCAGATGTAGCAAATCTAAGCCCTCAAAACCTTGGAAATCAGTCAGGCTTATGTCACGTATGTAATTCCCACTCAGGTGAAGTTTCTTGGCATTTGGGGGTTTGGGAATGAGATCAGCTAGATTTTTAATATTCCTCTCCTGACAGCTGACGCTAATGCCAAAGTCAGAGGGGTGAGCTTTACAGCTGCAGGGCTGGGGACACAACAATGGAGGGGTCCGCGTCTGAAAGGAAACAATCTGGCTATTTCTTCCAAATGGAGGTAAACCAACCACATTGCCATTACCATAAATCTTAGATGAGTCAGTGGTTTTTGGCGATTTTGTGGCTATGGGAGCCACGGTGGTTGGGGACATTTTGGAGGGCGACTGCCCATTATCAGGCATTGGGGGTGGCATCCTAACATCAAAGTCACTTCCTGTTCCCATGGGACAAAGCTCCTGTTTGTTGGTTTCTTTCAAGAGCCTCCCGTACAAGTCACTTGGTGTTTCACATATGGCCTCACCGATAAAAATATTATATGGCATGTTTTCAAGCCATGCCTTGAGAGGTGCCAAGTCACAGGTACAATTCCAGGGGTTGTCGTCCAGCTGCAGCTCTACAATGCGCCCAATGTGCTCCAGAACCCCTAAATAAGGAAGCTTCTGGATCCTGTTCCCCCTTATATCCAGGTGTGTCATTGAGGCAAAGCGAAATATGTTGTCAGGAAGTGCCTGTATGAGATTATCATTCAGGATCAGCACTTTTAGCTTGTGCAGTTTGTTAAATGCTCCCTTTTCAATGTATTTTATCAAGTTGTAGTCAGCCTGAAGATACTCCAAGTTTTCTATCCCTTGGAAAGTGTCTGCTCGCAGCACCTTTAACTCATTATTGTTCAGGTGCAGCTGTTTCAACGCGCTCATCCCCATGAACGCTCCACCTTCAATGTTCTGCAGTTTATTGTTCCCCAGCTGCAGTGACACAGCGTGGGTGAAGTTGAGGAACGAGTTTGGGTAGAGTATGATTAAGAAGTTGTTCTGGAAGTTAAGATGGTATAAGGACGAGGCCGGCGGGATGAGTTGCGTGGGTCGATAGACGGTGATCTTTTCGCAGTTGACATACAGCACGTTTTCCACCGACATGCAGGAGCAAGCGCTGCAGGTCTCGGCCATCAAGTCCGAGGCGGAAGGGTCTGCCATCGGGGGTCCGTCCGACATGGAGGGGGAGGAGAGGGAGGAGGAGAGGGTGCCGGAGATGGAAGAAGAAAAGGCTGTCAGCAGGAGTACGAGCAGCATCTCGCCGGTTAGAAATCCTCCCCCAGAAAACCATTTAGTAACCTTTGGAGAAAAAAAAAGACAGGTGCATGCACAAACATTCACACACACACACACACACACACACACACACACACACACACAGACATACATACACATGTACAAACAAGCCCAGAGACACATGGACACACACACACACACAGAAAGCAAACCATCAAAATGCATATTTTATATTGATTATACTGCAATTTCAAAATCAAATCCCTTTTAGTGCTTTTTTAAAAAATAAAATACATCAACATTTGGGCTAGAATTATCATTTTCCTGTACATATAACCATATGCAAATTGCCATGCTAATGCTGCACATCTCTAATTATTGCACTTTTTTTTTATTAGAATCATTGCAATGAGTGGCAATGGCTTTGACACAATGATTCACCCTAATCATTGGACAACACTAATGCTGGATACTGAAAAATCCGTACTGCAGGAAAAGTAACATATGTTCTGGAAATTACTCAAACCCATGAGCTGCTGCACATCTATGCATCACATTCTGATTTCCCAAGGCATGAAGCATCATCTTGGAAATATCTAAAACAGCGGCACCACTATATTCTTCCCCTCTCAGCATATTCAACATAATCAAAGTCAAACGGCTGCAGTTCTCTTTTTCATGGGGGTCTCATTTGAAGCCAGCAGTGGCAGCGGCACCACCACTAAGCAGCACATTCAGGTTATTTAAGAAGCAACAGTGAGAGCAAGGGGAAGAGGGAGAATTGGGATTGTGCCCGTTGCTGACATATTGAGAGTGTTTGAGCGGCAAACATTTATCAAACCATTTTTCAACACATTTGACATCAGGTACAAAAACGCAAGAAAAATGTTCTTCAAATCTTTAAATAAAAAAATAGCTCATTATAAAGGAAAAAAATGGGTGAATTCTAAATAAATTAGACTTACCCAAAGCTGAGGTGGTAAAGAATGCGGCTCCCTCTGGAGACACAGGGTAGCATTGGTGAGACATGGATGGAGACGTACGCAAACAGTCCTCCCAGCTGAAGTAGAACGCAGACAGTTATAGGGGCGCAACAAGGTTTCTCCAGCCCCTATATCCCCATGTAGGCTACTGTATATCAACCTGAGCCAAGCACACTGGGGTGGGGGGGAGGGAGGTGAGGGAGGAAGGGAGGGGGAGGGAAGGGGTGGGGGGGTGGGGGGGGGCGGTGGAGATGGAGAGAAAGGGGGGGAGGCTCCGATTTCACCCGATGCGTCTCTTGCTGACGGGCTCCTCTTGCTTGGAAAAATTACCCCTCTGGTCGTTCGGTCCCCAAGGTGGTTGTACTACCTCCATGGAAGAGCATTCATTTGGTTGCAGGAGAGATAAAGAGAGACTGGGAGATAGAGAAAAAGAGAGAGGGCGAGTGAGGGAGAGAGATAGGGAAAGAGAGAGAGAGAGAGAAAGAAAGAGAGAGAGGGAGAGAGAGAGAGAGAGAGAGAGAGAGAGGCAGGCAGCTTTAGATATCTTGACGGTGCGTCCGGCGACTCCAAGGCGTGAAAAAGGGCGCAAGGCGGTCGGTGATACGGTGAAATAAGTCCGTCATACTTGGAGTTTTTAAAAAAAAAATTTTAAGGGAAAACTGGAAAAGGAGAGGGTGTAGAGAGGAATAACGGGGGAGAAAGGTTGTCAACACTGTGCGTCTGGCTTCAGCTCGGCTCAGCAAACCCCAACGATCCAATGAATAAATACTGGTTTGTTTGGAACGATCCGGAGTGCTGAAGTTGCGCACCGGGGCAATGCTTCAGCGGGCAAAAGCTGCCAAAACGCTCCCATCAGGTTATGTGTATCAGTATATTATTCTCCATTGGCAGCATAAATCCAGTCATTTGCTCTGACCCCGTGCGAAACAGTTATTTTCTCTTTAGTGATCAGTTTATTTGCAGGCAGCGGCAGAAAAGATGCTCATTTCAGTCTCCATCCAACGGGAGGTAATCAAAAAGGACGGATGTAAAAAAAGACGGGCTATGGGGATATCGAAGCTCCTCTCCCTGATGAAAAAAAGCGGAAAGCACAGAGAGAAACAAGAGAGACAAGTCAGGACAACAGAAACCGGTGCGTAAAAATGAATAATGCAGTTATTCAGCCTTTAGTCCGCTGCGGTGCAGCTGGAAACTCCGCGCCTTCTCTCGCGTCCATCGCTCCTGATAAAAAAAGAAAAATCAACCAGAACTTGGAGGGGAAATGTTGGCATTTATAAAGCCAAAAAGATCCAGTTCGGGGAGGAGGGGAAAAACGGAGGGAGTTAAAAGAGAGAGGAAAGAAAGCTTGTGTTTCCCCCTCCTGTAAGACAGAACAGTATCCGTGTCAGGCGCATAAGTATGCTGGCTCCTTCTGCAGCCGCATTCACTGAGCTTCCCACACGACTAAAAGAGGAGAATGCAGAGATGTAGAGAGAGGAGGAGGAGGAGGAGGGAGGAGGAGGGGGTGAGAGAGTGAGAGAGAGGGAAAGGGGGGCGGGGGGGTCGCTCTCACGTAGACCGAAAAAAAAACCTTTAGACCTTGAAACAGATCCCTTATTTTGAGCGCACACTTTAATGACTGTATTTCTGACAGTTCATTGTGATCATCTAATTTTTTAAAATATTTTTACAGGCTACATAGATGCTTTGGGGTCTCACCTGTTTTTTTCCTCCTTTGTAACCTCCAAGGGGATCAAGATCAAAGCTTTGAGGGAGTGCATGTGTGTGTGTGTGTGTGTGTGTGTCTGTGTTTGAGGGATAAAAAACGCTTTACCTGCCAAATCGTCGCATTGGGCTTGACTTGCGCGACGCGACCCGAGCGCGTCCCCGAGGTCTGATTGGAGAGAGAGGGAGACAGAGACGGAGAGAGAGAGACAGAGAGAGAGAGAGAGAGAGAGGGAGAGAGAGAGAGAGCTTCAAACCGGGCACGGGAGCGCGCCTGTGAGCGGCATTTTAATAGAAGGAAGACAGAGAGGAGAGAGAGGAGAGGAGAAGAGGAGGAGGAGGAGGAGGAGGAGGAGGAGGAGGAGAAGAGGGGGTTATTATTCAAGAGTGCTGCAGTCAGACGGGCTGCAAGAGAAAAAATGAGAAGGAGGTGGGAAATTAGTCAATCAGAGACTTATGCAGTGCACATTTTTTTTTCTCTCTCTCTTGTTGTGTGTTTTGCAGGAAAGGACGGATCGGACGGAGAGGAGAGGAGATGGATGGAGCGGCGGAGAGGAGGAGAGGAGCGCCTAAAGGTACGGCTACACCCTGTTTCTAATACAATTTGTCTTCCAAATTTTGTAAGATTCTAAAAATGACATGATATATTTTTTTCACTATGTTTAATCTATCCATCTATTTATGTATGTATTATTCATTCATGTGAGATGAGTCGGGGGGGGGGGGGGTGAGCGCTGAGTGTAGTGGCAGCATGGCGCAGTGCCCGCGTCTTCCCCATACAGCTGACACCCCTGGGAGAAAAGGGATTCGGACCTGAAACCTGACAGTGTTCGGCCTCACCGGAAGCCTCACCTCTGGTTTCCTCTTGCAACAGGTGGCACAGCCAAGTGACGCACAAATAAAACCAGGCTGGAGAAAGGGAAGATGGGAAGATGGGGAAGTATGGATTTCACCAGTCCAGCGCCACAGCGTGGGTGCATCTAATTCAGTTTGGTATCAGGGGTTATGATTATGCAGCAGTGGGGATGGATGTGTGTGTGTGTTTGTGTGTTTTTGTTGTTGTTGTTTTTTTCATAAATGGCATCACTTGAAAAAGAAGATAATCTGAGTGCAGGTGGGATTATCTTTCACACAGGTGGTTAGTTTTAAAATACATATGTTCCAGTATTCTGTGTTGTCATAACTGGGTTATTAATGGTTGATTTCTAATTTTGCTACTCTGGAAATTTAAGTGTATTTTACCCAAAAGCACATGACAACAAAAAATGTAGGCTATCATATCATCTAGGTATAAAAGTGTATAAAAAGTAAAAGTACTCACTATGCAGGCAAAATGTGCTTTGTCACTGTCATAATATATAACAAACTATTGTAGCAGCACTGTAACATAGCAGCTCACTGCCAGAGATCATTCTACCCATTGTATATGCTTTTATAACAATACATTGTATCTTGTGTGCTCATTATATGTCTTTAGAATCACAATCTGCAAAGTAATAAGTAACTGTATCTCTCAACTGAATGTAGTGGAGTTTAAAGTACAATATTTCCCTCTGAAATGTTGTGGAGTAGAGGTGTAAATTAGCATAAAATTAATATACTCATGTCAAGTACAAGTACCTCAAAACTGCACTTAAGTAAATGTACTGAGATACTTTCCTCTACTGCATGTAAGTACTTCATTTTAGTGTTAAAAACCATTTTCTACTTAGTGGATATTTATCATTCATACTCAAAAGCACAGAATACTGTATGTTATTTTACTCTTATCATGTTGACTGCAAATGAATCAAAACCAAAAATAGTAATGTACAGTAATTTCTACTATTTTCACTATTGATAGTGTGCCTTATCTAGTAATTAGTAACTTTGAATATATTATCTGACGTATTAAAGAACAAAGTTCAATATACAGGCAGGACTCATTTTTAGCACACTTTTCAATGGAGTTTACGTATGTTACAGGGGTTCATATGCATGGTTGTATTCTCTTGTTAAGGATGAAACTTCTTCTTTGAATGCACTGATATGTCTAAACTCAAATTATCTTGGACATAATTCCAACTCATGGTCCATTTACTTGGTTTCTCCTGAGCTTTCAACCATAGCCATAGAAAAAGCTAGTAAGTAGACCCTGATTAGTCTGTGTCAAACTACTATTTCCAAGGTCAAGAATGAACTTTCATAGAAGTATTTGTGTCATATTCTTATAAAATTGCATGCAAAATGCTTATTGTATTATGTTTGAATCCAAAAAAAAAATATCTGATTCATTCCACTTCATAGGTAAAAACAGGTGATTGTTTCCTGTAAAGAGCATAATTGATGCAATGAGCCTTTACTGAAACTGAATTAATTCCTTGGTTAAGAGATATATTATTACAGACAATAGTCCTTTGTATGTTAGAGTGTACACATTAGGGAAAGTGTAATGTCTTACTCTGAGTAATTGTCAATGCATTTATGATTACAGCCATCTTCCTTTGATAAAAATCCCATCCACTCCACAAAGCCCACTGGTAATTAAGGACCCTTCAAATAGTAAGTTATCATGTTTTGATAGAACATTCACTCTCAATTATTTCTCATTCAGACAAATCCAGCAGCCTTCTAATGTGATTTATTCCTCAGTATTATGAAAGAAGCCCTCTCGCTCGATGGATTGATTCATGGTAATGTATGCAAGCTGGGGTGTGGTTGATTTCTTACAAGAAACCCTGAAAAGTAGCCACACCACCTGCATGAAAAGAGCAAATCAAGCATTCCTCCTACAGTCTCCTGTGTGTGTTGGTGTAGATTAATATGTGGGACTGCAAGAGTGTGTGTGTGTATGAGTGCTGATATTTGACAGTCTTGGACATGTTCCTACACTGGCTGTGAGTGGCCTGAGGGAAGCAGGCCTACTAGAGAATGAGCCAGACAGTTGGCAAAGACTCTGCTTCCGTCTCAGCTGTCGTTGGTAGTCTGGCCATGTGGCTGAGACACTGCTTCCTGTGTCCAAACACTGGAAAAACCTTGAATCTTATGTGCACTAAATCCCATTTGTTGGATTAAAATAAAGCATTTTAATATGTGTTTAAATGGATTCATGCACCGCACCCCTCATTTGCTCTTGTTTTATCCCTTCCAGCCACTCACTGACTGCTGGGGATGTTCCTGTGCTGAGAATTAATGTTTGATGTGTCGCCCTCATCTGGTCAGAAAAGTAACTGCACCCCATTCACAAGACAGACAGGTAGTGCTGCTCAGGCGAGGCCTGTTCGCTCTATTTCCTCATTTTAATAATGTTTCATGGATTTTTCTAGCAGGGTGGCACACTGCCACGCTCACTGATTAGTGCCTTTGGCCTGTTTGTATCACAGGCACCTGTTGTCCTGCTGCAGCTATCTGCCAGCAGCAGCATTGAAGCAAAACTAATATTGATGCAAATCTGATATTAGGAAAAACACAGTTTATTTCTCTTCTCTTACAGGGAAAATGAAAACACATTTATCTCATGATAAATGAGATAATGTAAAGGTAATGTTTTTCTTTTCTTTTCTTTCCTTTTTTTGAGTTTTAATGTCAAAGTTATAAGGAAAAGAGGCACATTTACATTTACTATAGAGGTTCCTTCTACATTTGATCAGAAATGTTTCAATTATTGTTTCTTAGCATGGTTCACTGTAATACACTAGTGGAAAAATGAGGGACACACTGGGTGGAAGGTTACAGTCTGCTCTAAATCTTGTCTCAATAAAAGGCACATCATGTAAGCATTTAGTCACAAAAGGCCTGCAGTCTGTCATTCTGAGGCCTGGTGTGCAGTTCATGATGGTCTAATGTAAGCAGTAAAAATGGGCTTAGCATTATGCAGTGTTAGGATCAATAGGATTTCACTGCTTGAAGCTGTAAGTTTTAAACTGCTGTCAGTGGGGTAGCACAAGAGAAAAATAAATTCCAAAAATTGGAAGCAGAGGTGAGAATATGACTGGTTTGAGTCCTTAGACCAGTGATAATGAGTGCTACACTTGCTCAGAATGCTAAAGCACTGTTGTTAGTCAGATAAATTTGATTATGACATGAGTTGAAGTCTTTTCTAAAGGATGAAGCTGGTTTTATTCTGTTTTATCTGTCTTATTGCCTACAAAGTCCATGAAAAGCCCATCTGCTCCTACTCTTTAAAACAATAATAATAATAATAAGAAGAAGAAGAAGAAGAAGAATTATATATAGTTTCATAATTTAAATAGTGCATTTCTTTGGGACTATTTTCAACTGTGGATTTATACACCTTTTGTGCTCTAGTGCAATGATTCACAACCACAGTTCTGCAGTTTCCAGGTGGTACGTGACAACATCACTGTACATATATCCATATATTTGTCCTTAGGGGAAAATAAATATACAAATAAGGCTGTAAATAAGGGTGATACTGATCTTCAGACAGACTTTTCTCCCAAGAAAATTTGCTCGAGCAAAATCCCAAAAAACATATATACTTTTGCTCAAGAGAACATCGGGTGCAAAGGAGGAAGTAGTGTTGTATAACTTAGTTATAGAGGGTCGAGGTCAAAGTGGATTGATGGATCGACAAAACATCTGACTTTTACTGTTATTTGGATAGATTAATACTAATAGTCATTTTTTACTGACACATTTGAACTCTAAGTGCAGCTGCTTTTCTATCCAACCAGCTAATTACATTATCCAGATGCCCAAGCAAATGTAAATCAGTCCCTATTTGGGAAACTAGACAGACAACCAGCAGGGTTCTGAGTCATGAGGATGGGGGAGCGCCGCTAAAGATATTCAGTGTCTAGTTCAGCACTAATCACAGGCAGCGCTCACACAGAAGCCTCGGTGCTCACTTCTGACTGATTGTCATTCCCAGAATGTTCTGTGGCCAGTATTTGAATCCAGTCTGAACATGTCCCAATTCTGAACTGACCTACATGTGCACAAGAACATGAACAAAGACATGACTCCCTAGAATGCCCACATGGAAATTAACAAAATATTACCGCATATGATGTCTAAGTTACTATATAATGAATTCATGAAAAATAACAAAGAAGGCAACGAGGAAAAAAGAGAGTAAGAATGTATCTATCCAGCGTAGGATTTAGCTTTTTGATTGTCTTAGCACCACTGTAACAGGAGATGGATGTTTCATGGATCACATACCCAAAGAAGCTGTAATTCCATTCAATTGGCTTCGCTACTGTAGGTCACAAATGGGCACATATTTGTACAGCATAACTGAAAAGGAGGTTAGGATTTCTTCAGCCTGCTCTGTGATGTCTTCACCATCAACGCCTCCAGTGCAAACAGAGATAACGGTTCCTGTGGTGTTTATGTAGCCACTATTTCTGTAACTGTAATTGTGTGCTTAGGTCATAGGATATGTCTGATGGGTTATAAAATGAAAAAGAATCTTTTCCCTGCTCCCCTATCTCCAACAAAATACGTTGCTATACTCCTAATTTTATTTGCCAAAGATTTTGGAGAAAAGTAATGACTGTCTGGATTATGTCACTGGGAACTTTTTTTTTCCAATCCAGGAAGTGTGACATACTTATACAGTACAGACATCGGAGGAAAGAGGTCAAGGTGGATGGATGGGCTAATCACATGGCTTTGACACCAGAAATGGGTTTCCATCCTGGGCCTTGCATGTTGTCAGATTTAGGCTATTTAAAACATTTGGCTAAGAGAACAGTTGCTGTTTGGTTAAAGGATAAGGCTGGCGATTCTCTATATTCTTCTATATATAAATCAACAATGAACTGATCTACTTACATGTATTATGTGTGTATCCAAAGCCTAATATGTCTTATTCCTCTGTGTCGTAGACATTCATTGTTGTCCAGAAACTATTAAAAACAGGTCAGTGAGCCACACCACTGCACTGAGTGAAATGTTCCTTTGTACTAAAGTTCTGTGAGAATTTTACTGTCTGGGTCAAAGTTTTGATCAATACAATGCATACGAATATACATCAGACACACAAGAAATGCTGAGGAGTATTCAGAAGAGAATATACAACAGAGACGTGCTAAGAGGGAGAGACTGAGGGCAACAGCGGACACTAACGATACCTTGTTCTTGGTTGGGCTCAATGCATGGATTCTTTATTGCCTCCAGCCATTGACAGCATAACATGGGATCTGAAGGGGAAAAAATGTTATTTCTGTTGTATGTATAATTGTGTAGTCGGTACAGAGCACTTAATTTTCTAAAGTTGACTTCATACAAGTTGAAAAGACATAGAAAAATATCAGTTGTTTACAATATGAACTATGTTCCCACACATGCTTAGTGGTGTCCGCCTTACACAGAACTACTATCTAGAGACTGAAAACGTGATCGCTATTGGAGCCATTTCTGAACAAACTAATATGACCAAACTCCTCATGGTGAGGGAACATGTCACCCAGTACAGCAGTGTGGCTCATTGATGTGTTTTTAATAGTCAGGCTATCTTAATTAGGCTTTGGACACAGATACAGTAAGTAGATTTATTCATTGTTGGTTTGGGTCTGCACATGAGATATGTTGACAATATGAAAAATATAGAAAATCGCCAGCCTTATCCTTTAAATATTGGAAAATCAGCGCGTCCCAATATTTATTAAATATGATATATTTTGATATATTTAACCAGGATCACTGTGTTTCCCAATCATTAACCGACATGTCTGAACAGAACCAAAAGAATGTTAATCACGTTTTAGCTGCCAGGAGTGCATATTGTACGAAAACAAATGAAATGTGTTGAAACTGAATGTTTTGCACATATTGTATTTCAGTATGAGCATTTTACTTTGCCAATGAACATTTTGCAGATATGTCTAATATAAGCATTTCCTGGTTATGATAAATGAGTTGTAAATGAGCACAACTAAGTTTTAGAAGACATTGCTGTTTCCTAAATACTTTTACCTCTTAAAGGCCTCTAAAATTATTCAAATGTTTCAATCAGCGAAAGACATATACAACATGCAGTCTGAGGTCACAAGTGCACATTGCTTCCTTTTATAGAGGTCACATACTAAAAAGCTTGTTTTAGACACCCAGTGCCTGTATGGATCATGTTAGATATAGAGTCAGAGTATAAAATGGATTCATTCTGAGATAAGGTTCAGTGTTAAGGTCAAAAATGACAAATAAGAAAAAGCTGGGGACACTGAAGAGATAAGTTGGCAACACTTTATTTGGCCTGACTATTGTTTCTTCTTCAGTATCAGGTGACTAAAATGAGATATTCAACACTATATGCTGCACCTCTACAGGCTATGTAACCCAAACCCCCCCAAAAATAAGAATAGCCTTAACAAGGAGTCTCAATGTGTGCAGGATACTTTCTGCATCATTCTGACATGTTATAATCACTTGAAAATCATTTGGCTATCAGTTCTGGACAAGGCAAATGTGACACATTTTATGGGTGTAACAGTCCAGGCAGAATTATTGCATGTTATCAGCTCGGCAGGACAGCTTTAACCCTAATAGTGACACCTTGTTTTGAGCAGAGTGTGCAGCCCATTATTCTCTCAACTGGAGACGAAAGGAAAATAAATGCTTACAATGCTTGGTAGTTTTACATAAATCGGCAGTGTTTGATAGCTCATTATTTATTTAGCAGCATGCACCGCGGCATGAGGTGCTCCCCTATTTATTACAAACAGCTGATGTGTACAGAGCGTGTGGAAATATGGAAATGCAGAGTCACAGAGAAGCATATGCAGATTGTTAAGTGTCCTAGAGAGGGACGGAGACAGGAGGTTAGCAGCTGGGTCTGTAGTAAACGTACATAAACACAACAACGGCTAAAAAAAATCCCCCCTTTCTAGGATGTATCAGCTGTCTGTGGTGTTTTTTCAGGGTGCTGTTCTCACCGTGTGAGCCTGTCATGGTTCAGTCCAGGGGTCATCTCCTGCGTCCACCGAGACACACAGAGATAGAGACAGAGGTTAATTGGGCTCAGATGCACCTCACTGTCCCGATGGGCTCGGCCTGCCGCTCAGCCAAGACTCAGTCCAAGCCCCAGTTTCCACATGAAGACACAGAGGCTTTGTTCACATGTGCACTGTATTCTGATAGTGGGTCACTGTCTGGTTAAGGCCTGTTTCAGGGGGAAGCCTGTTATTATGCATATCTAACACACCGCTTTGTGTGACTAGTCAGCAAATATGCATATTTCTCACCATCCACCTGCATTTGGAGGATAAAAAAAAATAGCAACATCTGGTGCAACATAGACAATATTTATTGGTTATATGATGTCCAAGCAAAGCACTTGTTCCTGATTGGCTGAAATGTGTCCAATAAAATAGTACATCAGGGGAACTCAAACTGTTTAACCTGTTCTAAATCAGTGCACAGGATACATGATCTTAAAATGTAGGTAACCATAGCAACAGTATTTAAGCTTCACAGTGCCTTACTGTTTAAAGGAATAGTTCTATTTTCTGGGAAATGTGCTTATTTGCTTTCTTGCTGAGAGTTACTGGGAATCCACATCAGAATCTAGACACAAGCACAACTGAATCGTCCAAATCGACCTCAGTTCGACAGCCAATATCATCAGAACCAGCTGTCCTGACAGCAGCACAGCTCCTAAGGTGCTGAAAGGACAGCAGCCAAACTGCCTTCACCAGGCTCACAGCAGAAATGTATGGCCAAATATAGTTTTCAAGTAGGCTCAATGAGGAGTGCAAGGGGAGAAAACTGTTATTTTTATTGACTGATTCTTTGGTCTTATTTCCCACCCACCATAGTTGGCAGGGAAAATATTCCCATAGTGAAATTAGAATGCTCAGAGTGGCACTGGGTTCTTGATCAATCAGTACAGATACCGGTAATAAGTTCACAGCATATGAATATCAAGAGATTTATGTGATTTGAACAGCTTTCTCTGGAGATTATGCTTCAGTAAATGTGCCAGAGAAAATACTATTATAGAAAAAAAAAACACAAAGGGTCCCGTATGTGTCTCATAGTCAGTGTGAATTGATACATTTGATAAAATGGACATCTTCTGTCTGACGTCAAAAACAATTAAAATGTTTTCTACATGAATTACCCTTTAGAAACATTATATCTCAATGGTTTAGTCCATGGCCACACCGCAGTGCACCGTGGTGGAGAGGGGGGCAGGAAGCCACTATACCTGTAATTAGTGAGCTTTGGAGGTGCTGGTAGGCAGACTTTGTTACCTTCAGACAGGACCACGGTAGCTGTGTTCCCATTCCAGGTTTTTATGCTAAGCTAAGCTAAGCAAAGCAAAGCTAACCCTCTCCTGTCTGTAGTTTCATACTCATAGATATGACAGTGCTATCGATCTTCTCTCAGCAAGAAGGCAAATAGGCCTATTGTCAAACTATATCTTCTCTACCAGGTGTAAACGACTCCTGGTTAAAATGTTATAAAAACTATTAAAAATGCATAATGATTTGAACACAGCTTCTATATTTTCCTTGTGGTATAAGTGGGATATTTCAGGATGAAGTGTTCATTGTTTTTTGTGTTTTAGGACACCTCAGCCTGCATTATCCTATATGGCAACTTGGGTGTTTGTAAATGACAGTGACAGTTTAATAAACAAAATATCTGTGGTGACTGCAAAATAAGCCCCTTTCTGGTGATCAATACCTCTGCCCCGTTCTTAATTCAACTTGTCAGGGAAAATAAACTTCTTGTTCCATGCCTCATACCCTACTCTCCGTTGACTCTCCTGTCTCTTTTTTGCTGCAAATGATAAAACGAGTGAGCCAGAAGGGTAGAAGCTACAGAAACTAGTCAGTAATAACCTAGTAGATATGGGAAAAGTTTATCTTATGACCAGAATAGGACATTGTCTAGGTTATTATACACAGCATTTTTGTACACAACATTTAGTGTAAGTCCAGCCTGAGGTAAATGCTACAGATTTTAAAACTTCTTGTTAACTATTCTTAAATACTGTAATGCACTCACATAGTCTTATAAAAATGCACATGTGAAATTCATTTTTAACATGTAAAATGTCCAAAAAACACATAACCTCATGTGCCACATACCACATATATATTACATGTGAAATTGTTGTTTTCAAAAGTGAGTTTGTCTTACATTTCAAATAAAAATTATATACCTATGTGCATTTTTTAAATAAATGCAGTAACACACAAAGATAATTAAAAGAGAATGTGAATATTTCATTTTTCATTCATTATGTTTAGCAACTAGCAGCAATACATAGTCATTCCTAGTCAGTTAGTTCAATAGATATCTGTTTGACTTCAGTATACCAGTATAAAAAATATAAAATTCAACCACATGAGAATGGAATGATATTAGCTCAGTATATTCCGTCCATTCATCCATTTTCTGCTGCTGATCTAGGACCAGGTCACGGTGGCATCAGACTGAGTAAGGAAACCCAAATATCCTTCACCCTGGCATCGCCCTCCAGGTTTTCCTGGGAGCCCGGTGTTCCCAGGCCAGAAGAGATATGTAGCCCCTCCAGGGTGTTCTGGGTCTGCCCCGGGATCTCTTACCAGTTGGACACACCTGGAACACCTCCAGAGGGAGACATCCAGGAGGCATTGTAACCAGGTACCTAAACTACCTCAGCTGGCTCCTTTAATAATAAAATAATACATTTTATTTGGAGGTGCCTTTCAAGTCACTCAAGGTCACCTTACAAGAAATAAAAGCATAAAAGAATTAAAAAAAAAAAACATCAATTAAAACAAAACATTAGCTTAAAAACAGGTGAGGTGCACAGTGTCCAGTTATAGAGAGTATGCCAGTTTGAACAGGTGAGTTTTCAGGTGGGACTTAAATGAGGTGATTGAGTCTGACTGTCTTATATGTAGGGGGAGAGAGTTCCAGAGCCTGGGTGCTGAGCAGCTAAAGGCTCGGGCACACATGGTACTGAGGTGTGACGTGGGGATGGATAAGAGTCCAGTAGAGCGGAGGGTGCGGGAGGGAGTGTATTCATGAAGGAGGTTGTGGAGGTAAGTTGGGGCTAGGTTGTGGAGAGCTTTATAGGTGAGGAGGAGGTTTTTGTAGTGGATGCGATATTGTACAGGGAGCCAGTGAAGTTGAATGAGAACAGGGGTGATGTGGTCGGATGATTTGGTACGGGTGATGATCGGGGCAGCCGAGTTCTGAATCATTTGCAGGCTGTTGACAAGTTTGGTGGGGAGTCCGGTGAGGAGGGCATTGCAGTAGTCAGTGCGGGACGTGACAAATGAGTGAATCAGGATTTCGATGCTGGATTGGGACAGTGATGGGCGGAGTCTGGAGATGTTGTGAAGGTGGAAGAATGCAGTCCGGGTGATGTTTTGAATATGTGGTGCAAATGAAAGGGTGCTGTCCAGAATGACACTGAGGCTCTTGACTTGTGGGGCAAAGGGTACAGGGAATCCATCGACGATGATGGGTGGAGCTGGGGTGAGTTGGGATTTGGTAAGGGTGGATTTGGAGCCGATGAGCACGGCCTCGGTTTTATTGCCGTTCAGCTTCAGGAAGTTCCTGCTCATCCAGCTCCGGATGTTGTCAGGGCAGGTGATGAGGGAGGTGGGGGGGATGGTAGTGGTGGGTTTGGAGGAGATGTAGACCTGTGTGTCATCGGCATAACAGTGAAAATGGACCCCATGGTGACGGACGAGAGTGGAGGTAAATGGTGAAAAGAAGTGGACTGAAGACTGACCCCTGGGGTACACCCAGTGAAACACCCAGACTTGTGGTTCCTTAATAGCATGAATTGTTGGCGGTCAGTGAGGTATGATGTGAACCAAATGCAAAGGAGCAGCAGCTCTACTCTAAGCTCCCCTGGATGTCCGAGCTCCTCACCCCATCTCTAAGGTTGAGCACTTACAATCTCTGGAGGAAACTCATTTTGGCCACTTGTATCCATGATCTCATTCTTTGAGTCACTACCCAAAGCTTAGGGTGAGGGTTGGGATGTAGCCCGACTGGTAAATTGAGAGCTTTGCCTTCTGGCTCAGCTCTTTCTTCACCACAACAGTCCGGTACAACACCTGCATTACTGCTGATGCTGCACTGATCTGCCTGTCAAAATCATGCTCCATCTTACCCTCACTTGTGAACAAGTGAAAAACCCCAAGATACTTAAACTCCTCCATTTGGGGCAGCAACCCAGAGCACCATGGCATCAGATTTGGAGGTACTGATTCTCATTCCAGCCACTTCACATCCAGCTGCAAACCATCCCAGTGGCGTCATGGCGTGTTAAAGCCAACAGAACCACATTATCTGCAAAAAGCAGAGAAACAATCCAGAGGTCCCCAAACTGGACACCCTCCTCCCCCTGACTGCACCTTGAGATTCTGTCCATGAAAATCACAAACAGAATCACTGACAAGGGACAACCCTGGTGGAGCCAAACACCCACTGAAAATGGGTCTGACTTACTGCCAAGAATGCAGATACAGCTCTCACTGCGGTTATATAAGAACCTAATGGCTCGCATTCCCCTGTAGTACTGCCCACAAGGTGTCCCAAGGGACACAGTCATAAGCCTTCCCCAAGTCCACAAAGCACATGTAGACTGGATGTGTGAGGTCCTGTGACCCCTCAAGTATCCTTGCCAGGGTGAAGTGCTAGTCCACTGTTCCACGACCAGGATGGAATCTGCATTGTTCTGACTCAGAGGTTCAACAATCAGCCAGAGAGCTCCTTTCCAGCACCCTGGCATGAGCTTTCCCTGGGAGGCTGAGTAGTGTGTTCCCCTGATAGTTGGAGCACACCCTCCAGTCCCCTTTTTTGAAAATGGGAATTACCACCCTGGTCTGCCAGTCCGCAGGCACTGTCCCCAATCTCCATGAGACACTGAAGAGGTAAGCCAGCCATGACAGCCCAACTATGTCCAGAGCCTTCAGCATCTCAGGGCGAATCTCATCCACACCTGGTGCTTTGCCACCGGGGAGCTTTTTGAGTACCTCAGAGACCTCTGGCAGGGATATGAGTGAGGTTTCCCCTGAGTCATCCAACTGCGCCTCCTCCATAAAGGGCATGTCCGTTGGATTTAGGAGATCTTCTAAGTGTTCATTCCACCACTTGATTGTGTTGCCGTTGAAGGTCAGCAATTCTCCACCCTTGCTGAAAACAGCTTGGGCTAAGCCCTGCTTCACCTTCCTGAGTAAGGTGAGGGTTTGCCAGAACTTCTTTGAGCCAACCAAAAGTCCTTCTTCATGGCCTCCCTGAACTCCTCCCACACCCAGGTTTTTGCTTGAGTAACCACCTGAGCTGCCACCCTTTGGGTCCTTCAGGAGACCCCTGGGCCAACCAGACCCGAAAGGCCTCCTTCTTCAGCTTGACAACCTCCTTCACCGCTAGCATCCACCAGCAGTGAAGGAAGTTGCCACTCCCGACAGGCACAGACAACCTTCCGGCTACAGCCACCTCCATGACTAAGGTCCTGAACATGGCTCACTTGAATTCCATGTCTCCAACCTTCCCCAGGATGAGGGAGAAATTCCTCCAGAGGTAACAGTTGAAGACCTCACGGACAGGGGCCTCTGCCAGAGTATACTCACTGACAAAATTGACAAAACAATCATAACTCAAGGTCCACTCACTCATCTTGTTTTGGAACTTTTGACTGTATTACACAGTCTTCCTCAACAGATGGAGTTAGCCCAGTTGGTATGGAAGTAAGTGGATCTTGAGTAAAGATTTACTTATTTTTTTGCTTGTTTGTTTGTTTCTAAGGTCAAGAATGAACTGTCAAACAGTACATTCATGTTTTAGTGAAATCTTACTACAGATGTGACCATATCTATGATTACAGCTGAATATATTACTATGTTGTAGCAGACCCTACATGGACTAAAGGATAGAATTCACCAAATCCTGTTGAGAAGTGGTTGTTAAGCACACACTGGGTAGTTATCTTCACGCTGTACACAGTGAAATGTTGACTTGCTCCTTTTAAGACATCTGTGGGTACCATAGTAACAGCAGCACCAGATGGTGTAATAGCTGATGTTGTGTTACTGCCATTTTGTCATTGTCACTGTGTGTGTATGAATAAATGGCCACACAGAGGTGCAGCCAAAAGAGAAGTTATAGGTCGTGTTAATCCCAGCAACTCCTATAATGTAATACATGTTATAATGATGTCATGTGGTCAAATGTGCCCAGATATCAGAAAATGACATCATCAATAATTAATTAACTTAAACTCTTCAGCAGTGGGTTAACACTTAGCCAGTCACAAAGGAGCACCAAAGCTAAGGCTGAATTCACACCAAATCAGGCATTAGAGTGAAAACACCAGTCTCCCCATCCTTTTGAATGGGGGTAGTGCATTTAGTCTGTAGGGGTGGGGGCCGCAGCAGCCTGCAGTGAGAAAGTTGAATTAGAATCAACTTTTGGAGAAATGCAACTTGACGTCATGCTGCAGTGGCCAATCACAGCCGGTGATCAGACTGATCAGAGCTGTGCAATCCTGCCATGAGGGAGGGCAAAAACTTTACTAGGACAAGGGGAGGACATTTCTTTTCATTTGATAACGTTAAAAGTAAAGTTAGACTTTGCTGACAGCCTTCTGAAAAAGATGAGAGAAAAAGAGAGAGAGAGACCACGCAAATGAGCTGAGAGCACCAGTGAGAGAGAGAGAGCAGCGGTGATCGAGGGAGCAAGAGAGTGAATGAAGTGAGCGAGCAGTGGTAGCAAGAAAGCCAATGAATGAGATAAATAAAATGTTATTTTCTGATTGTTTCACAGCAGTTACAAATAAGCACACCCACATCTCCGCACAACCCTGCAGAGGTGCACTGTAATGCCTGATTTGGTCTGAATACAGCCTAATATCAACACATGCAGTGTGAGTGACAGTGGCACAGACACTCAAGCAGAGTTCATAAACTCACTCTGTTTTTTCTCCTTCCTCTCGCTGTCTTTCCAACATCTTCTCTCTCTCTCCTCGCTTCAGTCTTTTGATATGCTAAGCAGCACCCTATTTATAAATTATTGTGAGAGAAAACATACTAGGTTAGGGGGCAAATAACAAATGCCCCACGTCTGCTGAGGGAGAGACTGGGATAAAAAAAAGAGAAAACAGAGTTTGAGCGAAGAGAAAAGGGGATTGTCTGCTTGGTAGCTCCCTACAAGGCATGTCACCCAGGTTGAATATGTACATATCATTATCTTTCTCCTGTACTCAGTGGTAATGATATAAGACAGGGTAAGGGAGAAGAAAAAGCCATTATTCAGTGGAGCTGTGAGCCAATAAGCATGGCTTGTAGGCTGATTTCACTGATTCTCTGAGGCCGTTTTGTACACAAGCAAGCCAGTCCACTGATGCTGCAGCACATGGTGACCAAATTCTTTGATTAAAGAAATACTATTTTCATCATTTGCAATGATAAAAAAATAGCCATTTAACACAATAACTTTTTTTACCTTTATTTTCTTATTCAAGTGGTAGCTGGATGTTGGAGCAAGTACTAAAGTGCTCTAAGATGCAGTTCCTCGAATGACCACTAGATGCTGACTTTGTAATGACCGACTGTATTGAAATGAATGGGAAATTCCCAAATTCTCTCTAGTGATACAATGTTCTGTACAGGCATAAAATTGAGACCAAATCCAGCTGTATCCAATTGGAGCTGCCAAATTTGAAACCTGATAGCTTGCCAAGCTAAGGCAATGCATTGGCTACTATCCGTCTCCATTGGCCATCTACTTCCAACATGACACATATGGACCCAAACAATTGGCACAGTCAGAGCAATGAAGAGAGAAATTTGGAAATAACCGAACCAAACCAAACTAGGGACCTGTCAAGGTAGCAGAATTATAAGGCAAAAATTTAGAGATTTATAGTTGCAGAATATTAGAACTCAAAAAGAAAATTTTCCCACAAAGAGCATGCCTTAAAAGCTAACTTCACTTTATCTAATGTGTGTCTTTGTAGTGTGTTTGCGAAATTATTGCAACATCAAGATAGTAACACAGCTAAAATGGTGTACGTTTGGGGGCATTTTTGCTAGGTGAATATCAACTACAGTGGTTGCAGACTGCAGCCAGTTTCTCAAATTGGAATTGTCTGTGTTTGACAAGGTGGCACTGAGCCATAAACCCACTTCTAGTCTTGCAAACCTTAGATGACAACACAAATGCTATGTTTATGTTTTAACACTGCATACAGCTAAAGCAGTAAAAAGTTTAATTCAGCTGAGTTTCATATTAGAATTCTGTCTTAGTTATCATTTTAAATTCAGTTATTTCTAGGTAGAATTCATTGCAATACTGTAACTATAGCTAATAACTGTGATTTTCATTTGTTTGCACTGACAATATCTGTGCTTTCACTGCAGTGCTTGGCACCTGTGCTGACACATTTCTATAGTTTGAGATGCCAAGTTGACAACACTGTAGCCTACAGAAATTCACACATTCTTCTTTAATTTCCATAGGGATGGAGGTGTGAACATTTTTTTCCTCCAGCTGGCAGTTTGTGTTTGCAATAAAATCAGTATGGCATGAATGTGGCATAAACATTCATGGTCTCTCCCACATGCATATACAGTATACATGGACATTAATTCTGTGTCTTGAGAGAGGTGTTAATGGACACTATATTCCCACAATGCAATGTTTAATGGAAATTAAGAATCTGAAAGCTTGCAGCTCAGCAAATCAGACAATGAATGAATGCTATAGTAATATATCATTGTAAAAGTACTTTTACTAGTAGTCAAACACAAGAAAAACAGCAGCATTTGTCATTAGTTCAAATGCTTAAAATGATCTATGTTAAGTTTTCCTGACAAGTAACCTCTTTTGGCAATGTGAATAATGATCTGCCCCTTTTCAGAAGCAAAGGCAGACATAATGTCGTGTTGTTATTGGGCTGCAAAGGCTCTCAAGGAGGTGTAAATGGTTGGGTGAATGTGTCCAAACCAATCTATAACAACAGTACACATTGATTACTTTTCACCATGGCCATGATCTTTACCAATGCTAACATAAACTTAACTTTTTGAAGAAGGGAAGAACTGGAAAACAATGTTGTCATGCTGGTCAGTTGCCAAATCAGGAAATGCTCATGTCCATTGTTTTGGAATACAATGGGAAGCAGCAAATTATCAAAATTGGAATTATTTGGTCATTTGTCAGGTATGAGGACTTGTTGTCATTGATACACAGTGTAGTTTTAGAATCCTGTTGAATGGGGACACAAGGTCACTGTCCGGTAGGTCATTTTTCAAGAAATTTCCTCTCTATTCCAATTTGTTTGTAATCAAAAAAAGGAACTGGGCAGTTAACATGCAATATCCATGCATATTAGATGTCATGCACGGAGAGACAATAAAAAGACACCAACCTTCAAAACAGTGTTAATTTACAGGAATTTATTTCCACATGAATATACTTTTGATTGACAGGTGACCTCTGGAAAGTGGAGTACCGAATCACTACATGTGCGAGCTTATCAAAAATAGATGTTATCTGAGTCAAAAAGACAGAGGAAATTCTCCAAGGAAAAGTAGAAATATCCCCAACAAAAATGAGGGATAGTAATCATGCAGTCAATATTCTCCACCAGCATGAGTAGTGACATGAGGGAAATAAAGAAAAGAGGCTTTTGTGCAAGAAATCAGGGTAACAAACAATAGTGACTCATAGGCCATGAGTCAGTCTGCTCTCTGTATAATGTAGCAGAGGTGCAGAGGTGCATATATAGTCTAGTGAAAGTATGATTTCGATTGAAGAAAAATTATAACAAAACAATTTAAGTGAAGTAAAGCAGGTAAGTATTGTAGTTTTTGGCTCAGTTGACCCAGAGGATACAGCAAACTGATGTCGAAAGGCTATAGTGGGAAAATAGAAAGTGACCAGGCTGTTGTGTGAAAGCTCAGTAAACACAGTGGAAAGGAAAGGTTACTTTATTTTCTTTTGCATAGATTTTGGAAGGTAGGTAATCCAAAGAAAGTCTGGCAAGGCCACATGAAGGACTACAATGTACTATGATTTGACTGCTGTTCAGTCTAAAAAGGGTAATCTTTTTAAAATAAGCATGCTATGTCACAGTATGTCAGGTCACACTCCTTAACTCTATATCATAAGTACAAATTTATTCCTTAAATTTAAAATTATTGCAGGGACATCAAACGTTTTGGCAGCACCAGAGAGCCCATAGCTTCAAACTAAATTAGACTTTTTCTGGTTAAAATCCATCAACTGTTTCTGCAAAATGATTAAGGGATTCAGTTTAATCTTCCCACAGCCCACTTTTTGGGACCCAGCCCAGCCAATGTCTGATAAGTGCTGCTTTCAATCCGCACTTTCCAAACATTCTCATGGTTAAAGACCCTGAAAAAGATGTTCTTTTTGAGGAGGATCTCTGCAGAGTCACATAATCTTTTGCACATAATATCCCTTAATGCTTACTTTGGTTGCGGTGTTGCAGAAATACTGATTCGATCACGTCTTCCCTTTGACTTTTGCTTGATTTAGTGTACTTTTTCAATCAATGCTTTATTGCAGAGTGGCACTTAAAGTGAGACAATGTAACTTTTGAAAAATGAATACATTTTTCCTCTTACAAATGAAATGTTGAATTCATGAGGAATAAAACACATCCTTTCTCAGTTCTGCACACTCATTATTCTGTTTTGCTGATACAGCCTTTTCTTTATCTGGTATGACCAGTAGCTTATGCTGGTGACTGTTAATTACAGCTAATGTTTGCAAACTTCACACAAAACACTGTTTAACTTTCAAGACTTGTTCAGCTTCTTCCTTTTGAATCTCTGTTGTTTTATGTTTATCTTTTTTTAAATTTATTTTTGAGCAACCTATCTCTTTTAAGATTTTTCTATGTCTACAACACGAAATGTACATTTCTCAGCAGAGACAGTCTTATAACAGTTGGACTCTTTCCAACCTTTCTGTAACAGGACAATCTCTCTGACCCACAGGCCATCTCTTCTTTTCTTATCAGGCTGAGGACACACTAAAAGATTATCAGGCCATTTTATATCCTGACATTTGGAAGGGAAATCCTGATCTGAGGTATAGCTGGGGTCGATGGTCTGAAAAGATTATCTGGTGCTGATGTGTGATGGGGTTACAGATTCAGTCTGGACAGATCAGGGACCTCGTATATAACCTTTGCGTACGCACAAAAGAAGTTGTGCGCCAGTTTTTAAGCAAACTTTGGGATTTAAAAAAAACAGACTTTCCACAAAAACTCTGGCCCATACGTACGCACATAAACTGCAGAAATGAGTAACTGCGACTCCAATGGTAGAAGGATGAAACATGAGAAACAGTGTGAGATTGATACCATTAAAATAAAAAATAAATCAAAATATTACCTCTCACGTATGATATATGAAAAGTTCATTTGCAAAAATGGATAAAAGCCATTCTGACAATGAATAACAAACACCTGTTTGAATGATACTCCATGGAGTGTACACAAAAAAACATGATTAAGGATAATAAATACAAATAGAGATTCCTGGTATTGCAAAAGAATCCCTCAAATATGCTCTGTAATTGGTAAACAATACTTGCATGTTATGAAATGTATTCTCATAAATAATAAGGTGAAAAGCAGGATAAATTACGTTTACACTGATGCTGTTTTCGATGCCTCAGTCAGGCAGTTACGAGGGTATAGGTTCATATGTTATCAAATATTAGATATTGTGTTTTATAATGTGCTTAGTTTTTATTGCTTTTAGATCATCTTATTTCTGTGTATTAAATGTGTTTTTCTTGTAAAGCACTTTGTACTGTGTTTTGAAAGGTGCTATACAAATAAAGTTCATTATTATAATTATCACATGTTCATTGCGCAGAACTGTCAGTGAGATAATGGCCCTTTCATTATTTACAATCAGGGTTATTCCCACACCTGAAGGTGCTATGCTAGCTTTTCAGATAGAATCAAATGAGTGGGTATAAAAAGGCATGTAGTCATAATGCATAATGACACACAATGGCTGATTTGGCTCTATTGGAGGATGTGGTGAATGGAAGATTTCAGAGAGAGAGACCAGCAAGATTTACTGGGCGATGATGATGAGTGGCTTATAAGCCAGTTCCGACTTCCACAAGCTGTTCTCTTGGATCTCTCTGCTGTATTGGGCTCAGCTTTACAAAGAAGCAACCACAGAAACCAAGCCGTGCCACTCCCACTTCAAGTCCTGACAACACTGGGATTTCTGGCAACGGGCACTTTTCAGAGAGAATTGGCTGACAGGTCAGGGATATCTCAGCCAACCTTTAACCGTGTTATGACAGATGTGTTAGGAGGTATAATTGGTTTGTTGCATCTCTTCATAAAGTTTCCTTACACGGTGGGTGAACAGGCAAATAAAAAAGCACAATTTGCAGCAGTATCAAGTTTCCCAAATGTAATCGGTGCTATTGACTGTACTCATGTTTCTATAAGGACACCAGGTGAGAATGAATTTGTTTTCATTAAACAAAAGCATTTTAATTCCATTAATGTCCAAATCATGGGTGATGCAGACATCTTACTGATGAATGTAGTGGCTCGGTGGCCTGAGTCAACCCATAACTAGTTTATATTGAGAAATAGCGAGGCTGAGCTGTGTGTGATGGCTGGCTTCTACGTACAGATGATTAATGTATAAAACTTTCCTCTACTGCAGGTCCTAACCTATTCTCTAACCTTGCAGGTGAGAGTGGATATCCCCACCAGTGGTGGCTGCTCACCCCTTTTCTCAACCCACAGAGCACAGAGGAGAGAAACTACAATGTGTGCCACAGCCAGGCGAGTGCTGTTGTGGAGAGCACCATCAGGCTTCTGAAGGGCAGTGGCATTGCCTTGATGCCACAGGTGGAAAACTGTCATACAAGCCCAAAAAGGTGTGCCAAATCGTGAGGATGTGTGCTGTGCTACATAATAAGGCACAGCTAAGGAATGGGGCTTTACCCCCTGACACTGATGGTCATGTTGGCTCTACCCCGATCCCTATCCCCAGGCAACCCTGCTGCCATGTGCCAGTGTGTGGATGTGATGCGTTGCTTGTAAAAGCTGCAAGTTGATTGTGATTCATAAAGGGAAACTTGTATGGGAAATGCATGTGCACTGTTATAAATCAGAATATTTTAAGTGTAAGCACTTTCTGTGTTTCGTCCATTCGCCACCTTCTGACGTCAATCCTGCACACAGTTTTATAAATGAGGCCCCTGAGCTGCACGAATATAAAACCTAACATCCTTCAAGTCCTGAGTCAACAACTGTGAATCTGATTCCACCTAAGTCTGTCCAGTATAAGATAAATACAGAGTTTTTTTCAACTATGAATCATGCAAAGCTACTCTAGTGGAGTCACATCAAAAGGTGGCATACAGACAAAACACAGAAAGTGCTTACACACAGAAATATTCTGATTTATAACACAGCGGGCAAACACGTCCCACGCTGGTTTCCCTTTATAAATCACAATCAACTTGAAATTTGGTGCACATCTTGTCCCACCCTTGTAACGCCCATAGTTGCCAATAAATAGTCAGTGAAACACCTCTAATTAATATTCAGTTCAGCCTCTGTCTCTGACAGGCAGTCTTAGCTCCTGTCTGTTTAGGCCTTCCACACTGTTCTGATTGGCCAGCTTTCCACTGTATCAGGGTTGTGTTAAGTTACTGCTGATGAAAACCCAACATTTCCTGCTTTTGCAGCTTCATATTAATAGCTTTTAAACCACTAAATAATGGGAGACTTTTATTGTGAAGAATTTACAGGAAATTAAACGTGTTCCTCACCGAACACAACAACATACGGACATATTTGGAGCTCTTTCTTGAGCAGATCAGATAGAAATAATGCAGGGAGGAATAGTACAAGCAGAAACAGCCACAGTGATGATGACATTTGATGAAGAGCTGCAGACAACCAGCACCCTCCAGCACAGGTAAACTACTAATTTTACTTTGCTCTGCTGTGTAATGGAAAACACTAGTGTGCCAGCTTGACTCGAGTCATGGCTCGGCGTGACTACTCTCAAAACAATGGAAAAATGCCATGATGTTTGCAGAGCAGATGACTATGTAAAGAAATCCCTCATGAGCCGACGTCAGGCTGAAAGTAGAAAAAACCATTGGAAACCAAGCGTTCAGAGCAATCTGAAGCTGGTGCTTTTTGCTCACAGGGGTTACTTCTACATACGTTTACCTCATTATTTGACACTTTGGCCACATTTAATATGAGCATCCAACACTATAACACTATATAACACTATATATATGACTGAAAATAAGGAATAGGTCGCCCTTTAATGTAATTGTGAAGATTACAGTCAGTAAAACAATGTCATTGATGCCTATATAAATTCTTCCCTAATCAAATACGCTGTTATAAGTTATTCCTGGTGCTGTAAATGTGTCTAATTCTGACACGTAAATGTGTCACCCAGCTCCCTGCACTTACTATTTATCGCATCTAATTGTATCTTATTGTATCTAATTTGCCATAAATGCTTCTGTATTTCATCCCTGTCTTTAGTTTGGTAAAGAATTACTTTGCTTCTTGGTAAATGTCCCATTGGGAGAGAGTCTTGAACTTGAAGTATCATCTCAATTTGAAAGCTGTTATATGCCTCTCAGTCTGTCCAGAAATTTGTTTAATTATAGCAGTGAAAATAAAATTGCCCTAAATGCCTCAGTTAAGTACATTGGACTCCCTCACCTCTCTATCTCTGGCTCTCCCTTGCTCATCACCATCCAACAATGTCCTGAATACCTCAATAAAGTGCGTATAACCTATATTTCTGAGTCAAGTATATCTGTCACACAGTTAATTATCCTATCAGTCTCTCCCTCCCTCCATCTTTTTCTACCTCCTGTCAGTCCCTTATCCAGCCCTGTTGTATTAAAATCAAATTTACATTATCACTAAAAAATCCCAGTGCTATAACTGTCTTATTTAAGTGCACTGACACTCTTCCTAATCTCGAGCCACTCCTCTCTCTCCATCCTCTCCTTTTAACAGTTCATATTATGCATGAATCAATTTTATATCATCTCCCAAATGGCTTACTTAACTGCCACCTTTTTAATCAGCCCCTTACACTTCTCTCTTAATCTAAACAACCACAGAGTCTCTACATCAGCAGAAACAATGACGGTGTCTGTTTTATTTGTAAGAAGTAGCACATCACATCAAATATTAACAACATGCCCGCTGGAGAGAAGTGCAAGCTGCTTTGTAGTTGCGACTTGACAATGTGAGTGAGGAAATTAAGTTGGAAGGGCTGGTGTTTTCTGTTTGAAGGGGTTCTTGTAATCAGTGTCTGGGTTCATTAGGGTGAGATGAGCTGGTGATGAATCACCAATCACAAAGAGCTGAAGGGATGGGTGGGGATGTTCAGCATTTCGATTACATCACCGTGTCTGCATTCAGTTCCTTAATCTGAGTCAGCTCTGATTTAATAAAAGATAAAAGATAAATTAAGGTTAAAATTATTAGGTCAGAAATAGTTAATACTCTTGTGGGTTTATGGCATGTGTAGCCATGATTTTTGGAGGGGATTTGGAATTAATTGGAAATACATGAATGTGTTGGACATGTAGCAATTGAAGTCAATACCTACAACAAAAACTTCTGATGATTCCAAAGTACCACACACTTACAGCAACAATCACAGTTTGAAAAAAAACATCCCACACTCCGATAGGACTGGTACATGGGACCAAAGTGCAGACAGACAGCAGGCAAATGCAGAAATAGACAATGTCAACTTTAGAAAACTTGGAAAAGTGACTGAAAATGTTTGGCAGATTAACAGAGAACTACACAGATCACATCTCACCAAACAAGTAACAAGTAAATACCTACAAAAACTTGCATCGTAGGTGACAAAATGTTCAAGCCAGGACTACCACTCCTACCAGCTCAGAATAATGCTCCTTTGCTGATGTGGAATTTGTGAGATTGTGGGAGGAATGTTCTTAAAGCAAAAACAAACTGATTATTTAACTGAGCAACATTAACTTTCCCAGGTGATTCCAGTGCAAAGAAGTTGCAATAACAAATGGGATTCAGATTCACATTCAGATTCAGACAACTTTATCCTAGAAGGTCAATTCAGTTTCACAGCCTACCCAGTTCACATAAATAAAATAAAATAAAATAAAATAAAATAAAATAAAATAAAATAAATACAATTTGGTCAAGCACCAGCATACACACACATTTCACTTACTGCTGTTGGCATTTAGCAGCCTGATAGCAGAAGGAATGAAAGAGTTTGAATAACAGTTAGTTTTCCTAGGGGCGCATGATATCGCCAGCCTGAGTGCATTAAAGAGAATTCACCAGAAAGAACATATTCAGATTGACTAATGATGCCGTTTGCTTTCTGGACCACACGTGTCTTCCAGAGGGAACACATGTCTTTCTGCTGGGCTCCAGTGATCTTGGAGCAGACTTTAACAATGCCGTTTAGACTATTCTTGTCCTTGACAGACAGTCCATTGCACCAGGATATGAAAGAAAATGTTAAAAGATTGATGAAAGATTGATAGAAGTTACATTAAATGTTATCAGAGACACTAAAAGACTTCAGCTATCATATCAGGTGGATTGTCTGTTGTCCTCTCTTGGTAATCAGCCCTGTATTTGCATCAAACTTGAGTTGCGAGTCAAACACTTCCAAGATACTTGTATGTATCTACAATTTGGACATCCTCACCATGTATTATGCTAGCTTTTGGTTTACTGCTGTTTCTCCTAAAATCAATGATTAATTCCTTAGTTTTTGTCACATTAAGGTCAAGGAAGTTATCATCACATTATTTGATAAAGGCAAGTAAGGCACAGCCATGATCTGATTCTGAACCCTGAAAGAGAGACAACAGTGTCATCAGAAAACTTTACAAGATAGCTGCCCTCTTGAGAAGTCCTGCAGCTGTCTGTGTACATGATAAAAAGCTGGGGGGTGGGGGTGGGACAGCCCTGAAGAGAACCCATGTTTGAGATGACCAGAGTTTAAAAGTAACATTGAAATCTGGTTCAGTAACTTAAAATAAGAAGCTAGTCACTCAATCAAAATATGAGGCTGCATCTTGTGAAAAGCTGAAGAAAAATCAGCAAATAAAAGTCTCAATAAAAGTGGTGCTATTAAATCTGATACAACGACCTTAGCCACCTGATTAAAGTTATGGAGTCATAATTCCTACAGCCACTAGAAGGCTAACCATTTGGAGGCATTTGCTGAAACAACTGATTCTGTCATTTTTCTTGGAAGGACAGTCTCAGATTCCTGGATAATTGAAAATATTGACCTGCAGATAGCATTTGATTAAAAAGTAAGGGGTGGGCGAAGCTATTAGTACCACTGTGATATTAAAAGATACTACCATCCCTACAATCCCGCTGTTGGCATGGCTAAAAAGAAAGGAATATCCACTTGAAAACATACTTGGACAAGCTACACAAATGTGAAATTCTACAAGAGACATGACTAAGCTTCATCAATGCTAGCTGCTCTGTAAGGCTATATTTGCTTGTATGCTAACATGCTCACAATGATAATACAAGCATACTGATGTTTAGCAGGTTATGTTTTACTATGTTGACCATCTTTGTTTTATGAGTTAGCATGTTAACATTTCCTAACTTTTACCTAACACAAAGGAGAACTGGGGATGAGTAGAGTGTCATTAGTTTTGTAGTTATTTGGTCATAAACCAAAGTATTGGATAAACAGAAATTTTCACCTGATGAAGAGTGAGAGGAGAAGTCAGATGATCACCGAAGTTAGTACAATTCGTCTTGAAAGGAACATGAACGCCTGTACAAAATTGCATGACAATCGTTCCAGTAGTTGTCCACCAACCATCCAGCATTGCAATCCATACACCATGCTGCAAGGATGGCTAAAAAGGCTGTCAGGATGAGGTCAAACCAAGGAGTTAGGCAAATGTATTTCTTTGAAACTTCCCCAACAGGGCTACTCTGTTATCAGATATGTGATTAAGCTGAAAGCTTTGGAACTCACCAAACAGCTGCATCCACTAATTAAAACAAGATTATGTAAGTTTTGCTGAAAAGGAGACACTATGTTCACAACATTTACAGGATAATGGTGAATGCTAAAACATAGTGTAACGGTAGCACAAGTAGAGAAGAATCATACAGTTATTGACCTGACTCAGTAATTATGTTATACAGCAGCATCTATTTAAACTTTGCTAACATAAGTGTACATTATCCACTAGAAGCTACTGGTTGTACAAGACCATGCAAGGGTCTGTCAAAACCCCAGAGAGTATTGATTTGAGCAAGGGTGCATTTTATTACTTATTAATGCAATTCTTTATTTGCAAAAGGAAGAATGTGTTATTGCTTCTTTCAAAAGTTACATGGTGTCACTTTAATTCATAATCTCCACAATGATAAAAATGGAATTAGGAAGGTCACTTAATTACAGTTTGTCATGTTTGTTCATTATTTTGTTTTTATTTAAATGTAACAACTAGGTTCATAGGTTCATATAATCAGGGTCGTCTTCTATTTGAGCCAGTATGGTATAAAACTAAGCACATTAATTTACAAAAAACCTGGATCTCGGTCCTTATGAAACGCATGATTTTAATTTCTCTCATATTCTGATCAGTCAGTCAAAAATTAGAATAAATAGACCAACAGTGTTTTTTTTTTTTTATCTAATCAATGACACTTGGACCTGTTGTGTCTGATTGCACTTAAAAATATGCAGGCTTTACATTGTTAACCTCCGTGTTTGTAGCCATATAAAAAACACACAGTGATTTGACAGAAAAGATGCACTGTTGAGAGAGCATTGAATCCATCCAGTGGTGTGATTCAATAACTGATGACATGTTAAAATGAAAGGAGGCATCCACAACTCTCCTGTGATACCACTTCAACAGGTAATGACATGACTTCGTTAGTAACTATATAATCAAAATACAGCAGGGAGAAAAAAAAAAAGAAAATATGTGCTCTGCTGAGAATTTCAATTGGATTGTGGCTTATGTGTTTGATTACATTTACATGTTATTGTGTTAAGGAAGAAATCATGAAAATGGTTGATTAAAATGAGGGAGACACACAGGTATGATTAAATTTGGCTTTAGAATAGCAGTGAGGCGAGGTGGGAGTGCATATTTTACATGCTTTACATTCTGGAGTAGATTACAGGTGTTTGACTGGCATGCTTTATGAGGTTTGTATCTACCTCCACCCAAAGAAAAACACTCACCGTGCTTTGAGAAAACAGCCACAGAGACATACAGTACACAAAGACACTTGGCATACTGGAGTGTAGCATTCTGACTGACACACTGTAACAAGAGTATGATCATGTCATGTGTCAAACTACAGAGAAGAAAACTGTATTGAGTTAAAGGTCCAACCGCTCTGAATCAAAATAATGACTACAGGAAAGGGTTTATGCTTTCAGTGGTAACTGTATTAGCCTTCAGAACAGTCAGTTTTAGGTAGAATGGATTCAACAAAGTGCAGGAAACATTTTCTAGGTATTATAGTCCATGCTGACTCAATAGCTTAATGGAGTCCCCATTGCTTTTTTGACCACGTGTTCATTCTGCACCTCCCTCACCACATTTTTCCAAACATGCTCTATCACAGTGATTCCTTACCTGTGGGTCAGGACTCCCAAAATGGAGTCAGATAATATATTTGAGAGCTTGTGAGATGATTACTAGAAAAGGAAAGTATAAAAAACTCTGTTATACTATCCAGTGTTTGCTAGTTTTTTAGACTTCCCTCTAATCTTTGCTTTTTTTGTTGTACAGGTACACAACCTATTCTAATAAAACTATGGATAAAATTTTTCTTTGGGTGAACTGGCCACAACTGGTAGACATATGGAACCAATGACAAGGGGTTGCAAATGGAGATTGTTTATTTTAAGGGTTCAAAAGGGGGTTGCATGTGATCATGATTTGGACTTAAACTTCAGAGTTGAACTTATTGTTATTAGCTTCATCTTAAACTTGCTGCATAGCCCTGCCATCATTGCTGGAACGGATAATGTTAATTTTACCTGTACAAGTTAAAATGTCTGCCCTGAAAAAAGGTCTAAATCTCATTCAGGGTTAAATAAATAACAATGTTCTGACATTGGGCTATAAAGAAATGGGGGTCATATTTCAGCTTCTAAAGGTGGGTATGACAGAAAAAAAAACACTGGGACAATGAACAATGTCTTAATGTAACCTTCAGGATACTTGCTTAATGCATTTCTTGTTGAAACATCTTGTGTTAGTATATGGCACAGACTACAAACCAATGAGACATTTGTCAAGTGGAGAAAGGCTGTTTTATTCTGTTTGGGGTTTTTTAACTTCAGCATGAGGTCACTATTAAAGATAAGCTTAAAGATAGTCTTCACTATCCTGTTATATCACAGACTGATTGAGGTGACAATCTACTACAGTATATGGAGTTAGTGAGGACGCAAAAGTGACTCTATATAACCCCAAAATAAAAGAACTGTTTGGGACTTTCAGTTTGTGGAAATTGCTTTAACCTTTCCTCCTGAAGTAGCAAGTGAAATCTTTGAACATTTTTCCACATCTTGGTCCTCAGAGAGATGGAAAAATAAATAAAAGGCAAAAAATGCATGGGAAGATACCCATCTGCCCACTCATACACAAAGAAATTCAACCATGTCTGCCTCAGTCATAGCGATTCACCTTGTCTTCAAATCATGCATGAACACACACCAACTTGAATGCATCAAATTTACAAAGCTTGCCTTAAAATATTTACGCAAATGCAAAACACATGCACACTCACATGTACATACAGACTTTTATCCCTGTCTCTTGCACACCCATTCCAGCTGACACTGTGATTTGATGTACATCAAGTGAGTATGGAAGTACGGGGTGTTGATTTGTTCATTATTTACACCTTCACCCCTTCTCACCAAGTGTAACCCCATCATGCATCTGTACCATATGTCAATCAGAATGGAAATCCTTTGTGGCATGGTAGACAGCAGACATTCGAAATGGACGGGGGGTGAAAGAGATTAATCTGCAGACACATCCAGGGAAAAACAGATAAAAACTGAGAGGCAAGACATGAATCGGTAAAGTAAATAAGAGAGAAGTGGTGAAGAAGGTAACACTTCATTACTGTTAAAGAACCTGAGCTGGTAAATAAATGGTGCATTGCATACTGAAGTTAATGAAAGTCTTTAGGAATATAGTGAAAGTCTTTCAAGATTTGAAATGGAAAGTGCAAGGATTATAAGGAATCAAGTGGGATTCACTAATTTTTTACTAGTGAGTACTAGTAATACTAGTAAGTATAAAGGGCTCAGTATACTTGAAACAGTGTAGGTTGTACAAGGTGTTGTCCATTGTACAAACGGGTATTACGCTTTTGGACAGTCTCCTTGAAGGCATTCACTGTGTAGTATCCGGTTGTTCATATTATCAAAGGAAGAAGTAGTTTTGTGAAAAGTGAAAAAAAGACTTTCACACCTCTGCCCACCCAGCCAATCGATGTGTAAAGTGGGTATGAGTGTTAAATTGTCTGTTTCAGAAAATTGTGAATATTATTGGATGCAGCCTTCCCCAATTCAACATCACAAATCCGGTTTGAGAGTTGCATGATCCAACAAGCACTTAATTTTAAGCATAGTGAGGCTTTTTTTATTTTTTAGTTTTTTGTGCTACATACCTAATCACTTGTTAATTCTTGTATGTCTATTAACACATGTCATTTGTCCAACATTAAATTTATTGTGTGGAAAAATGATGATCATATTCATCACCTTACAGCTGAAAGGACATTTCAACCAAATTATGTGTAGCCTTTCTAAATTGTGACAAAATACCCAAGAATGAGATATATTCTGTTCAGTGACCCACCTAACTGTGGTACAGCTGCTACACCAAGTATAAAAAGCTGAACACTTGCTGACCCATTCTATTCCACTGAGGATATAATGACAGTCGACCTAATATGAAAAAAAAAATTGAGAAGTGAAAATTGAATATGGCCCTAACTGACTAATTACTCTCATTACTTTTGCTAAGGAGAACCAAAACTAGCTTTGTACAATTTTTTGACGTCTCCTGTCCTTTCCTGAACCTCCATGAACTATGTGCCAACAAAGCCAGTTGCAGCCTCACGTTCAGGGGGCCTGGAGTTCATACTGGTAAGGCTCACACTTCCGTGATCTTTTAGCTCATAACCATCCTGCTGATGTCAGGTAAAACCATAATGACCAGAACCATTATCGTCAGCCATTAAAGTTATATCTGATCAAAAATCAATGGTCAAATGGTAAAATACAGTGGGCTATAATGTCTAGCAGTCAAATGGGAACACAACTGCAATGGGGACTCCAAAAGAATACTGAGGAGACAGAACATTCAGGGGTCAACTGAGCATTTTTGTAGAAGTTACACCCGGGTGGGGTAAAAGAGAGATATTCCATATCTCAGCTCTCAGGAGTTGGAAACAAATCATGAGATCTAAATGGCTCTACTGCAAATCAAGTGGGATCTTTTGGTTAGTGTTTTGCAGGTATAACAGCCCCATGGGACTCATTCCAGGATTTGTTGGAATTCATGTCAATAGAAGTTAAAGGGGCTTTAGGAATCATGTCAGATTTGTTGAGTTATCCAAGAAATCCAACCTGGATAGCAGATAGCTCCTCTGGGAATAAATTGAGGCATCTATGGGAATTCTGACATGAGAATCCTGACAAGCTGGCCTTTGGTTTCCACTGTTTTCATGTAAATACCAATGGGAGGCTCACAACTGATTTAATGAGGCCCATGAACCAAGATGAGTAAACCAATGTAAATATATTTTTTTCTTTTCCCCAAGATGGAGAGACTTGTGAAATAGCGGAGTGAGATATGAATGATGTATGCAGGGTACTGCATGATACCTTATTGTAGGCCCAAGTATCTTTGGAATGGGTTATTAGATGTTGTTTTTCAAAGTGAAAACACAATTTTGAATTTGAACTTAGCTAGCATCAAATGTAATAATGTGACTGTCCTCTTCCGCCAGAACTACTGAGCCAAAAAACAAACTAAATCCTTCATGTATAAAAAGTCTGGCTTGATAAATTTAAGTCTGGCCCAATGCTCATGTTCAGCCACAACATTACAACATCTCACTTTATTTGTCTTACCCATCATTCCTGTCAGTTTTAATAACATGTCACCATCTTCGTTTTAGAGATTGTGAACACAGGTTACCAATTTGCATCAGTACCTGTAGCCACAGGTCATTAGCTTCAGAAAGGTCATAACATAAGTATCAACTATTCCAATTATCTGAGACAATATTTGGACCTGAACAATAAAGTGAAAGTTAAAAGTTATAACTAAAACAATTTTGCATCACATTGAAGAGTTACATGGAGTTTAACTTTGAGCTGAGTTATGAGAACACTACATTTTATTTGGCATATGATATGAACAGTCATCTGACTATTATGATGATGTACAGCTTTTGAAAAGGTGAGCCAAATACTGTCATAAATATCAATGAAGCTTTGGCGAAAGTCCAGTAAGAGAGTTCTTTTCACTAACATTCATTCCTCTCCTGGTAATTTGTCTGCCACTTTCCCCACACCTACATTAATAATCCAACATTACCATTACTGACCAATAAGCTTTCTGTCGGTGTTATTATAGCCAATCAGCCCCTTGATGCTGTACGTTAAATATCATTGCAATTTCGTCTTTCTATCTGTCATACCTACTATTCCTCAACCCACCACCTCCCCATCACCACCATAACCTCCAGGACATCCAAGGAGACTCAACTGAAATTTTACATCAACCACCTGCTGACTGTATCTATACTCTAAACTCAGTGTCTAATTCTGATTTAAGAGCATTTGTGGCATTCATCTGTTTTCCCGTACGTAGAATTTTCTCTTAGGTATGAACGTGTACTTGGCATAGATCATCTCTGCCTTTCTTCACTGGGGAGAAACATTTGTTTGACTTACAAATTTAATGTCCTAATCTGAATTAATTTTGAGTTTAAATATGATACTGAAATTAACAAAATTTAATATATAAGTAAAAAAAACTTACATTTCAGCAGTTGGAAACTTCTCTTACTGCAACACCTGTCTCTATGTCTGCAGGTCTCTGTCCAGTATCATGTTGTGTTGCAGCTGACAGTGTAACATCACCTGTAGACTATAATATTCTCCTCTAATATCTCTGTGACTGTCACATGACCACCAGTGCTTTGCTTTAAAAAGATGTTTTTAGCATCTAACTTCATGTTAAGGCATTCCCTTGCTTTAAGCCTTATCTTAAGTCTATGTTTAAAGGTTAGGTAATTAGTGCCCTCTCTTATTCAATAGGTAGGCTATTCCAGTTGTGGGTTTGCCCAAACTTGCTACATCTGTATTGTAGAACACAGTCCTCTCTGATAGCTGCCTTTGTTGCCCTGCTGCTACTATCATTCTGCATTATGAACTGGCTCAGTGGGAGAGGTGCAATCCTATCAGTGAATGTAATCCAGGATTTCACAGAATTGTCTTCTATCAACATTCTGGTCTATAGGATCAGAAATAGGAAGTCCTCCATAATCTCTATAATGAAGCATATCAAGTACATGTAAAATGTTATGATATCTGATGGAAAATGTCAACAAAGAACAACCTATTTGACGGGTATGACAATCAGAAAAGGGAATTTAAAGCTGAGTTCAGTCAAGGCCATCATGCTCAGCTTAAGTTCCAGAGATAGTAATCAAATTGCTTTGGACTCTTTTCAGCACCTAATAGGGTTTTTCCATTAGCCCGTGTTGGTCCGCTTTAGCTGCACCGAGCCAAGCCAACCCACGATAAAATGCATCTCCACTACAGCCTCACAGCAGGGGATAACTGTGGTGAGCCGCGCTGCTGTGGTCCTGCTCACTGGCAGGACTGACCGCAGCAACCCTGTGACGACCCCCCACATCCTCTCCCTCAAACAAGCAGTGTGTTGCAGACCTGTGTGTCTCTCCTGGAGACCAGAGAGACAGCTGTTTCAAAAGACTCTCTGTGTTTAGCTCTCAGTACTTTTGTAGTTTCTAACTGAATTTCTGTGGTTTGAAGTTTAGTTTCCCTGGTGTTTCTGTTTGTACTTTCAGATATCTGCCTCATTTTACTGTTTCCTGGTAGCTTTCAGCTGTATCGGAACTGTGTTAAAGGTTGAGTCAGTGATTCAGGAGAAAGATCGTTCAATACACTTTTTGTCAAATTCTCCTCCCGGTCCGCTAGCTGTGCATTCTGTGTGTGCACTGAAAAGAAATCCAGTGTTCATACACAGCACTGGCTCTGAAAATGGGCATGTAAACACTGGCTCAGCGCGAGCCACACTACACCGCTTCAGCCAACACACTCCGAGTCTGTTTCTGTTGCGTTTAGTGGAACATAATCTGAGCAGGCAGCTGTTTTAATCACACAAATATCACACCTATGTATATGTGTTTTGAACTTATTAACTGTATCAATTAATCAATAAATGGAGCCGACATGCAAACTAAACTAAACTGAACGCAGCTCAAGGGAGAAGAGCGAGGCTGTAGAGAGGTTGAGAATAAACCAAATTAAAAATCCACCAAACTCAATGCCTCAACTCAAATTGTCATGTAAACCTTCTTTCAAAGAAACAAAGACTTCTTAAAGTTGGCCTATAAATAAAGTTACAGCATCCGCAACCCTTTGTTATGCTGACTAATAGTTTACTTTAAAGTAAACTATGCACTGCATTAAGAAGAAGAAATTATTCTCCTGCTAACGTAATAAAAAATCAATTATGTGCTTCTGGAGTAATGATTAGATTTTGCATCGCAAACAATGAGCCAGCATTTATTTTTCTAATATTATTGATGTATTGTGCTGTTTTGAAGTTAGTGCAGATTAATATTATGAATGCATTCTTAAAAGAATATTAATTTGTTGTTTTGTTAAACATTTAGAAAATCAAATCCTCATTTCATCTTAGAAATGCATTTTTCTTTTTCCATGTTTTTGACCACATTGCTGCTTTTATCAACCTCTTTTGTATGTGTGTGCACAAGTACTCAGCATGAATTTTCTCTTAAGAGAGCACAGAACACACACACACACACACACACACACACACACACACACACACACACACAACAGTACAGGAACATGAATGAAGATTGGCTCTGCGCTCTAGTAGCTTTGAGTTGCTGACATTTCCTGTCCAGCCTCAGAGAAAATACAGGGATTAGAGTACATGCACACAAACTCGCACATGCAGATACACAGGATCAACCTACACATGCACTTTAATGCTTACACACTCAGGCAAGCGCACACACTCTCAACCACTCTTTCACATTCTATACATTTACAGGGAATACAGACACTCATAAACACTGGGTTATATCTGTGCAGCAACTAGCCTGCAGGTAAGTACCTGCGCCGATGATGATGGAGAAACTGCAGCAACAATGCAGCAAGGTTGTAAAATGTTTCTGTAATAACAAGCTTCACAATTAAATTATTTGCTATATTAAGATATGATGCTTCAGAGAACCGCTGACAATGACGGAGAGGCAGAGAGAAAGCCAAATCATTCCCCCGCTCTCCCATCACTCTCCATCCTCCAATGTATCACAGTAACTGAAATGTCAAATCAACCATCGGCGTTAAATACTGAAGTGCCTGTGAGCTGCTTTCTGTCGTCTCCTGCTTCTCAAGTGTGACTTATCATCCTGCCATAACGGGAGACATTTAGAGAGTTCCAGATACTTGTTGGAAATGATGGGAGATCTGAGCAAGAGGCACATCATTAGGGCTAGTGCTTTTCATTCTAATCGTCCTTCTCATTCACGTACTATTAAAAGTGATGCTCAAATGAGCAGATATTAAGATATCTTATATATAAGACAAAAGTTTATGTCACTGGTGCTAATTGTAACAGCAAAATGTTGCAAAGGGCAGGTGATTTGGGTAGATTAGGATGTGTGTATAGGAAGAGATTGGCTGGTCACCACTCATCACATGGGGAGAAAGGTCTGGCTCGTTATAAGCAAATTTGAATTAACACTAAATCTGGTGTTGTGGTGAAAGCGCCAGTCCTCCTATTCACTTGAATAGGGGTAGTGCGTTTAGGCTGTGGGGGTGGGGGCCACAGGGGCGCTGCAGCAGTCTATGGCGAGTAAGTTGAGCCAGAATCAACTATTGGAGAAACGCAACCCAACTTCACGCTGTACAGCCAGCCAATCACAGATCAGACTGAGAGGGAAGACAAACATGTTACTAAGATGAGGAGAGGACATTTCTCTTTGTCCGTACCTCCACACAACGCTACGGAGGTGCCTCGCAAAGCTTGATTTAGTCTGAATACGGCCTAATACAACACACCCAGGAGACTCCAGCAGAGCAACGGAGATTTTGAGTTGCGCCAAAAAAGACAACTCCAAAAGGGTGAATCTGCCTTTTTCACAGAGGGCATTCCATAAAATGAGTGATGTCTGAATTACATTTACCTGCTTCAGTTTCAGGGTCCTGCCATTTTGCATGCTGGCTCCTGCGCTTGACCCACTATGACAAGTCAAAATGTCTGCTGTGAAAAAGGTTATTGTTTGATTTGTTGTTTTGGATTGTGTAACAGTTTTGTGACTCTACCATGCACTTTTTTACCTAGAAAATAAAGCCTTAACCATGGACATCAGAAGAAGCTAAAGCCAATGTGGCCACTATCACTGCCAGCCTCATAGAGGACACCTCATTGTGTGGGTGAGGGCCTCATTTACACGATTCAGATTCCACCTGTCTGCTTCTACTGGATCTTAGTGCAGCCTTTGACACCATAGATGACTGTATACTATAAGCCAGACTAAATTGTAATTTTGGTGTCTCTGGCCTAGCACTATCTTGGCTTAAGTCCTACTTATCTGAAAGAACACTGTGTGTCTGCTATAATAATACTGCATCTAAATTCTCTGATGTTAAATATGGAGTACCTCAGGGCTCAGTTCTTGGCCCTCTGCTTTTCTCTCTTTATGTTTCATCTCTTGGCCAAATTATATGTAGTCATGGAATAAATTTCCATTGCTATGGTGATACTCAGCTGTAATGGGCCTATCAGGACTGATGATCATACTCACATTACTAAATTAGAGGTCTGTTTGGCTACCGTGAAAAAATGGATGTCACCAAATTTCTGCTTCTAAATTTGGATAAAACTGAGATGCTGGTCGTCGGCCCTGCTAGACACAGACACCAGTTTGATCAAGTAAACAGTAACGCTTGACAACCGTCTGATTTCACAAAGTGTGACAGCCAAGAATCTTGGTGTAACATTTGATCTCATCCTCTCTTTTGATAAGCACATTAAAGAAATCATCAAGACTGCCTTTTTCCACTTACGTAATATAGCTAAAATTTGGTCTGCCCTGTACATGGCTGATGCAGAGACTCTAATACATGCATTTGTTTCATCCAGACTTGATTACTGTAATGTTCTGTTTTTAGGCTTGCCACATACTAGTACTAAAATCTTCAGATGGTTCAAAATGCTGCAGCTAGAATCTTAACTAAAACAAGAAAATTTGACCATATTACACCAATTCTAGCCTCCCTTCCTTGGCTTCCTATCCATATTAGATCAGACTCTAAGGTGCTTCTGATGGCTTATAAAATCCTAAATGGGCATGCTCCATCATACCTGTCTGATCTCCTTAAACCTTTTTGTTCCTCTCGAGCTCTCCACTCTCAAAATCTCAGCATCACCTCATGTATCTCTCTCTGAATGACATCTTTATCCTTCTGTCTCCTGTGTGAATAATGTCTTTTCTTGTCTCTTATCCTGTGTTTGTGAATAGTATGATGTGAGTCTCCCCGTGTGTATGTGTAGTCTGTCTTAGGGTCATGGAGACCAGGGCCCACTTTCCCCAAATACAGTTTCCAAGCACTACATTCATCCAGATCTCAAATGTTGGCAGCATTATGTTTCACAAATGCTTATTGCCTACAAATTTCAGATAAACTGCGAGTCCTTCAGAGCCAATTATACATATGAAGCTCAGTTTACTGGTCACGGAGAGTAGTTTTCAGCATGTGCACACTGTTGTATAGCTCATTTACATGATGTCATCTCATCTCAGCCTTGGCTTGGTGCTCATATATAAATGAAGAGATGTTTAACCTGTTCCTTTGAAGTAATGAGAAACCCTGTCCGTGTGATTACACCAAAGAAAAAAAAACAAACCGTCTGTTTTCTTGCTCCCAAATCTTTCTCCTTTCCATTTGATGTATTCAGCAGGGTCCCACTATTGAGTAGGAGGATTCACAACTGTGCCATCACTTCTTTCCTCTTCTCAGTCCCTCCTGTCAAACTCTTCCTTATACTGTCTCTCATTCCTGTTCCTTGATCCCCAGTGCGTTGTCAACAGGTCTTGAGTGGGTGTCTTCACATCCTGTCATTTAGCTCGAACACCACTTATTTCTCCCCAGTGACAACTATGCCTTTCCTTCATTTCCCCCCCCTCCGAAACCCTTCTGTATAGTCTTTTTTTAACTCCCTTCAACTTTCTAGGATTTTACAGTGACTGAGTGTTGTCATACCAATGAGCTTCTGTACAATTGTACAGAAAAGTCTAGAAAGGTCCATCACCTTACTGTATAGCCATCATTTTTTTTGTTTCATGTATAGCACCTTCAAATCCAACTCTATTATCAGACACAAGGTACAACTCTGCAAAACCCAATGCCAATGATTTAAATGATCTATTTCTGCAATATTGCAACTACAGTATGGTTTAGGTTTAGTTAAGGATAGGGTATGGAAATAAACTATGGTTCAGGTGAGATCAGTATTGGACAACTCTTGTGACAGTGTGGAGCAGCATGTCTGACTAATTTATTGCATGACAAACACAGTTGCTAATGTAGAATTACTAGTCATGTAAACAGATACTGCACATACCTTACAAACAGTGTTGAGCTGCTGTGATTAGCTGTGATCAAAGCCCTTAATGCAGACACACTACGAGGCGATTATCATGTTTATTACATTACATTACAGGTTTGAGGTTTGCACAAACTGAAAAACGCTTCTGGTGCACATCTAACCACGTCACATACGGGTAGATACATTCACAGCTTATGAATGTAAAATAGTGGCACAGTACACATAATGTACTTCCAACGGGAGTACTTTAACTAGTGAAGAACCAAAAATATATCCTGTGCCATTTGCTATTAAGCTTTTTCCTGCTGAGAGAAAATTGATGTGAGGGAACAGGGAAAAATGTTCACTGTGCTTGCCCTTGTACAGCCTGCGTTAATATAGATGCCGAAAGTTTTGTGTTTTTTTTTTCTTTTTTTCTGAAATAGAAAAAATAATGACATAGCTCAAAAACTATCAGATGGAATGCCATGAAGTTTTACATTCATATCCCCACAAGATGAATCCTGGTGAACTGACAAATGTTGATGGACTCAGTGAAATTTGCTACAGATATCCAAAGTCCCAAGAGGATACATTCTAATAACTTTGGTGAGCTCTTGACTTCTTATCTAGCACCATCACCAGGTCAAAATTTCAATTTGTCCAATATGTTCGTGTTTTACATTTATGACCATATATCTGCAAAACTCCAATTGGCCTCAATTTACTTTGTGTTAACTATTAATTAGCAAATGTTAGCAAGAAAACAGGCTAAACTAAGATTGTAAACCTGATAATTATTACATGCTAAACATCAGTATTTTAAAGGCCCCGTGAAATGAAAAATACATTTTCCCAGTTTTAATCCTGTAATGTAATCCGTGTTAATTGTTCATTTATCTCTTGTTATATGCCAAATATAAGTCAAAAAATCACTATCAGAGTATTTTCACATCAAAATCCCTGTCTTTTCTCTCCTGTAAAACAGTTTTAAAGTGTTTGATGACTCATCCTGCACTCAGGGGTGTTAAAAATTTTGTGTCCAATGCACAGAATAGTAACATGCAAAGCAGCTCTTTTCAATGTACTGAATCACTAGAATCAGTTAATTTTTAAAACATTGTTCAAAAGATTTGTTCAGCGAATCACTCAGTGCTTGACCAGAGCTCAAACTGCTAGTCCCACTCACTGAACTGAGCTGCAGTGTGGACACCACATCACAACTAGCAGAGCTAATGGCTAACCTCCACCCTAGAAAAACCTCCCCTAAACCTGTATTGTATGATATTGTATTTTTTGAAGCACTTTGTGAGTGTATCCTTATAGCTGTCCTCTTTTCAAAATAGAAACGTGATGTGTGTGTGTGTGTGTGTGTGTGTGTGGTGGTGGGGGATGTTTTCATTCAGCGCTATTGGCTCATGTAAACGCCAATCAGTGTTGCCAGATTGTTGATGTTTTCCAGCCCAATAAGTGCTCAATATCTGCCCAAATTGCTAAAAAAGCCCAAATATTATAGATAATAAACAATGCAAATTAATTCATGAACAATAGCAACAGTACTGTGGCTCACTACAATACTTCAATATTGCATAATAATAAAACAACAATTTAAGTGTTCACAAGTGCAGTAGAACACAGATACGAGGCATCCTACAATGCAACAATAAAACTATGTCCATTTCTGCCCTCTGGCCTAAATATAAAGAAAAACAATGATGATCTCCATGAGAGCAGAAAGGAGCAGTAATCTCATGTGATTTCTCATATCTTTCAGTAACGCCACTTCAGAAAATCCTACCAGCCTGTACACCACAGACTACTGCTATCCACCTAGTACAATCTCATCATGCTGCTACATAGAACAGATTTAAATTGAGGGAATGGCTAGGAATACGTAGCAAGTTTTGCTAACTAATATCATAAATGTTATTTATTGTCTCAAACCAGATCAAGCAAATGAAGCTCTGATACTGTTTGTCTTCATTGATCTGTTTCTTTGCTGGTGCCGACGTGTATCATTCAGGACACTAAAATAGCAAAATCAGCTCGTGTATCATTTCCCAAATGCATTTCCCTCGCTGTAGTTTCTGTGGTTGCCATGGTCACGTGGTGAGTTGTGGCAAGTTGAAAAAGTGTGAGGGGGGTGGCTTGGGGTTGCTGTCATGTTTGCATTAAAAACAATGGAGGCAGTAGTGGCAACAACTCACTGTCTGAAAGCTTGTTTCCCTAAAGCGGATTCCACATCCTTTTGTGTAATAATGCAATTAAAGCTTTTCTGCATGCAGCCGGCATGGGAAAACTCTTCAGTAAGCTGACAGCTTAGATTTTGTAACAGAATATCTGAAGATCAGCTTTGGGCTTTTCTAGAAATTACCGTTCACGTGTGACATTCAGAGCCCAGGTAACTTCTGTCAAGTGTTCTCCATAAGTCATATAGAGCACTAGTCCATGCCTGGTTTCCAAGTTCATTTGAAGCACAATGGTACAGTTTACTGAGTATCCATTTCCTGAGTCAGCCAATTCAAACTGTTATATGGTTGGTTGGTTTTTATATGCTGATGCATCCTTCTCTCTCTACCTGTGTATTAATTCACAGCCACCATACCTGCATCAGTTACCACATTCTGCAAAAAAGTAATAAAATGCTGTGCAGGCATTTCTTATCTGATAACATCAATTTTTAACTCTGTAAAGGAGGTGATATCAGGAAGGCTCTTATAGAGGATGCTTGTGTTAAGTTTCTATGAAGTTACTTCAAGAATCAGTTTTAATTGCACTGTCTGCAGTCATGTAAAACTCTATGAGTTGGGAGAAAGCAGCTGGAGTGTGGGGCTCCCATGTGTACTGTTTATCCTTGGATGTGTTTTTTGCAACCTGTTTAGTTTTTGTTCTAAACTGTCTGTTCTGTCACTGGATGTTTTTTTTTCCCCAATACACAGAGCTCAAGTTGAGGTGAATAAAATTGTTTACTATGAAGTTGAAACACAGGGAAAGCGTTAGAGATTAGACTGCATTACTACGTGATATGTTCAAAGACTGCAAGCCTCTGAGGTTAGCCAAAGAGTAAGGACAGAATCCCCCTGCAGTCTAAACACTTGGTGTTGAAGAGACAGGAAGTGGATTGTGGAACTTCTCTCTGATGAATCTACCAGGACAGTTTGAAGATAAGGGTAGTGATGGGGGAGAAGCTGTGTTACACAGTGCTCAGTAAGCCATAAGGACAGGTTGGGCATTGACATTTAAAGAGTGGCATGGAATTGAAAAGGCTTCAACAGAGTGAGAAAAATGACATTGACAGTCACAGAGGTAGTAGAAACTCACAATATCTTAAGAAAAGGGGGGGAGGGGAGTCTAAAAAAGTCTAATTAAAATTTGGGGGAATGTTTTTAAATGTCTAAAATAACTGGGGTACAGTATGTGTTGGTGGTGTAAACTACTTTGGTGTTCTGAGGAAAAAGCTCCACAAATGCCTTTTTGTCCCAACTAGTGTCTGAAGCCAGTACAGCTGGACACTCAGTGTCCCCGTTCCACACCCTTGGGGCCGTCGCTATGCCTGAGACAAACACAGCATTCCTGCAGATATGGTATGTGTGAGAACATCCACATTTAGCAAGCTGTTTTCCACGCAATTCAAAAAGAAAAATCTGCTACTGGCTCCAATTTTACCCACAACTGGACAGATGCCTAGTCATGTCTCTGCTGAAACTACATGCCCTGAATTATATTGATTATAATACTTCAGCTTAATGAGGCTACATTTCAACTAATTACTACAACAGCAACAAAAGATACATTCTTAATATGATTCTGGCTTTACAGTGGACTACTGTTTGCATAGTCACTGTATATCGCCACAGCAGGTGAATAGTGCAGAGGTCAAATCCAGATTTCGGCAACCTGGCCCAAAACTACATACTTCATTGAGACCAGATTCAGCCATTTTGTTGCATAAAGCTTGAGTTGGAGGTTTGGGTTTTGTAATTTTCAAATGCAGTATTAAGAAATGTATCTCTTTCACTCTCTGATTGTGCCAATCATATGCCTCCATTCATATCATATGTTCCAAGTCAGTTTTAGGCCTATGCAGAACTCCAGTATACACATAAAGCCCCATTGGAGTTCAGTGGTACATACACAATACAATCATGCCAACCCTTTCCGCACTTTAGCAAGCCCTGTGGACTGAATAAGTAGAGTATATGTCTTGCCATGTAGGCAACCTCCACCTGAAAGTTTTTTCAGTGGTTATATGGTTAAAACTCATGTTATTATGGCTCTGTAAGTAGCAACATCAAACATGCTAACACATTTGTGATGGCATCACTTGAGTGAATCTATCACTAGAGCAAGGCAATAACATGTCAATATGCTTGTCCTTCTAACAACAGCTGTCAAACAACCTCTGGCTGCAGGTTCAGACCTGACCAAAAGATGGTCAACATCATGTGTTTTATTACTGCAGATATGCCACCATACATACCTTCCCGTGTGCATTGTTTTATAATTAGGAATGGTCAATACACATATTTGCCTTTTCTTGTGGACCGCTTATTGACTACATTCCAATGTTTGAGTGTCTTACTTCAAGCCATTACGTCATTCCGTCAATTACTGTTTTGTTTTAGGTTTTTCAAAATAAGCAAAATTTTCCACATTGCCTTTCTTTGTTGTCAATGCCGAGCTAAATACATACCAAAATGGGACCATGGAATTGCATTTGTCACCCTTAACACCCATTCATACAACAACATATTGTCACAGGAATGTTAGAATCAAGCAATTCTTAGCACTTAATTACTTTAAGCACTTAATTACCTCAACACCCACCCATATATTTAAAGGGTGGGAGTTTTTGAGGTTTTTATATTATTCTGTAGCTTCCCAGTAGTATTCCATATGTATATCAGATACTCTGATACTGATTTATTGACATATATTTGGCATATAACAAGATATACATGAACAATCAACACAGGGACACAGGATTAAAACTGGGAAAGTGTATCTTTCATTTCACTGAGTCTTCAAGATTTTTTTTTTTTTGATGAAATGCTAAAACTAAACATCAAAACCCTGAAACCCCTTACCAAATAATTTTATGAATTACAAACATCAGTCCCTTGACTCATCAGTACTAGCTGACTATCACATTCTCGCTCTTTCTGCTGTTGACCCTCACTGCTGTACACACTCTCCACCACTCCGAGCTCCTCTTGCTTTCGTCTGCACACAGGACTTTCTGCAAGCTATTTCTGAATTATGTCTGGTTCAGTGTTTTGTTTTTCACATCGCTGAATGAAATATGTCTATTATGCTGGGGGCGTTTTAGTGTGCTCCCAGCAGAATCCCACTAATGCTGTTAGGATTCATTTAGGAAGCATCATCCAACAGAAAGCCCCCTTTCCACCAAATAAAGCTGGGAAACAATTTGTACAAATGGTCCAAAGTTCTTTGATGGGTTTCTGACATAAATGAGAGACAAAGAGAGAAACATGAAACAAACAGGATGTTTGGAGAGAAGAAAAACACCAAAATAACAAGGAGAGAGATCTCTTCCAACTTTTTCTGTTATCTTTGCCTCCCTTACTCCCTCTCTGACTGTCTCAACATTTAACGAATACCCTTCACCACCAGACAAGTCTAACATGACATATGACCATCCATAATTCAAGATGATTTGAGTTTACATTTCTGGGATTTACAGTGGCTGAGATGCAGTTTTTACGGTCATAAATCCAATTTGAAAACTCCAGCCTCCTGAGCTCCTGATGCCTTCAGAATTACTCTTGGGCTTAACACTTTGGATGCACACTCATGTTAAGGAAGCCTATATGACTTAAGCAATAATGTTGGAAGTGTGATTTAAGAGTTAGGAATTTGAGGAAAAGCAATTTTATTGAGGGAAAAAGTTTTGCCTTGTTTTTAATGTACCTTATGTGTTGACAATGTTTAATGACTATTACATTCCACTGTGTGTTTCAAGGTTGGTAGAATGCATTTTTAGTCTCACAATTTTGGAAATAAAAAAATAACAAGAATTTATTTAGTCTTTGTCTTCTGTCCATGTCTTGATGGGTTCCATTTGGCAGGTCTAGTGTTTTGCCCATAGATTGTAAAAAATATGGACGTAACCACTGTGTCTTCACCCATTGGTTTCTGAAGAGCGGTTTTGAAGCTCAAAGTGGGCAGCTCCAGCCATCGCCATCTTGGCAGTGCCTGACTTGACTTAACTCACGGCTAATCCAAAATGGGCAAAGAGGTGGGGGCAGGCCGAATGAAGCCTGGTTGCTGGAACAAGCCTCCTAGCGGCTAGCGACTGGTCAATCAAAGCAGCCATGTCCTTAATTATGCATAATTTTATGGCTTAATAAAATTTAAACAGGTGAGTTATAAAAAATATCACCACCCATGCAGTTGTCATGAAAGGGGAAATTAGCTCTAGAGACCAAAACTGTTTTTTGTACCAGGCTGTAAACTATCTGTCTATATCTGCTGTTAAGTTGGGCATTTTAACATGGGGGTTTATTAGGATTGACTGACTTTTGGAGCCAGCCTCAAGTGGCCATTGGCGGAACTGCAGTTTTTGGCACGTGGCTTCATTTTTCATCCCCGGAGGTTGCTGCTTGTCCTACCACTTGAAATGGAAACACTAAATTGCATGTAAGTCTGAACGTGGTTCTCTATACAGTATTAGCCTGTAATAGACTTCTACCTGCGTTGAATGTACTGTGGTGTATTATCCTGTGTGCTAATTTCTGAAGCATTTAATATAATTAAGGGAATAGATCAACATGTTGGGAAATAGGCTTTATTGCTGAGAGTAAGAGGAGAAGATTAATACACTCTAATGTCCATGTTTTAAATATGAAGCTAGAGCTTGTGATTATCCTAGCTCAGCATAAAGGCTGGTCTCAGGGAGAAACCATCTTCTATTTAAAAAAATGCCAACACCTTTAAAATTGAACAATCAGCATGTGGTATTTCATTTGTTTAAACTGTACACAAACATACATTTAAAAATGACAATTTGTGTTTTTAGGGGAAGTTAAGGGAACTAGAACTTTTTCTTGGAAAACAACAGGTGGGTGATATGGTTTCCTGGAGTCTTGTTGTCACATGGAGGTTGCCAGTTGTGTTGCCATCGTGCCTGTACAGAGACCTATACTAAATCCTGTTCTCACCAACCTTATCTGGCAACACATACAAGACACTGCAAAGAAGTACTAGGCGGACAGAAAAAGTGCTGTTTGTTAAGGAATAGTTCCAGCACATAACTTTACCTAAAATCACAAATTTCAGTTTTAACATTTCTGTTTTTGTACAAGTTAAACAAACAAGATGTGTTAATTAGTGATTAGTAATTGGTAGCTATATTTTAGACCTGTAGCAAGAGCCAGGCTAGCTGTTTCCTCTTGCTTTCAATCTGGCATTTTTCCCAAAATGTCGAACTATTCCTTAAATTTGAGGTTGCAAAATTTCAATTTCATTTGTGGAATTACTGCTGACTCTTCTAAAAGGTGTTCCCCATTATAAAATAATGGTGACTACTGGATTTTACCCTCTTTAAACCTTCATCTTAATCACTTGGATACCTGCATCCATGAGGCAACAAGGCATCACTGGGCTTATTTAAATTCAGAAACTGTATACTGTGTAGCCTATCCAAGCACCAAAACACATTTTTCCACCAAACTAGATTTGAGAGAACAAGTGTGATCTGTTTCTGTTACCTTTATTGAACAGTGTATCCTCTTGATGATCTTCCTGCCTGGTGTCAGTGCTCATATCCAAGGTCTCGTTTCCAGGCATGCCTTGTGGTCGTGGCACAGGACAACCAAGCTAATACTAAATAACTCAGCAATAAAGAGACAAATAAAACCTGTGAGATAACTTTTATATACAATAATTCGCAAATGGTGAAGGAAGAGAGTCCCCTAGCTAGACATTCCCTACACATGACTGATGTCAAGGTTGTGTGATTATGCAGAGAATCAAATTCTGTGTTGTGCTGTATAGTGAACAAGGACCAGTGGATTCTTTTTTAGGAATTTATTGCAAAACACACCACAGATGGCATCAGCATGTCTTCCCAAGCAATTGTAGACTTGTAAATAACCAAGTCATTCTTTTAAGAACTATTACAACACAAAATGTACCCATGCATGAACACACAAACCTGCAACTGTAGAGAAGCAAAGCATTCACAAGGTCATTATATTACATGTATGGACCCTGTATAATATCCTGAACAGAGTCACAAAATGCTCAGTGCTAGCTGAGGGTCTCAACAGAGCACTTTTGCGTCACTACACGCCCTGAAGCCCTGCTACTCACATGCTTTAACAAACTTCACTTCTAATTAGTAGATTTATGCATGAAAATAAATAACATTGTGCCTCAAAATATGAATAGATTCATTTTACACCTGATAAAAGTAACTTGGCGTCACATAGACAGCAAAAATAAAAAAAATAAACAAAGTAAAAGTCCAGAGAGAAAAATAAACCACAATATTTCGTTTTAAAACATAGACCATTCCATTACATTGGGAAGTTAACAAAATCTACATTATAGCATGTTTACCCCATAAAATATATATTCACAACACCAAGTACACTGTCAATGTTACTGTAACTTCTATCCATTTGAATGTATCTATGTCAAAATAATAGTCTCCTCTTAATCCACAGGGGATTTTACAAGAATTTATAATATCTGGTTCATAATTTAACAAATCAACACCCATAATACTATATTGTCACAAAGAAACATCTAATGCAAAAAGAAAAGGATATGACAAGGAAGGAGGAGCATGATAGGAAAGGAGACAAAGTGAAAGGAAAGGAATGGATTTGGGTCGGAGGGTCAGTAGTAAGGATTTGCCACCCACAACATTTCACAACCTCTACATCGTTACAGGATCTTCATTGGAAACCAAATCAGCAGCAGACAGAATTGGACACACAGCCCAGTGGCCATGAAGAGAAATCCAATCACATCAGAAATCATTAGAGCAGATTGTTCCTGGAGCGTGGCTGTGCAGAGAAGTGTGTGTTTCTGTGTGTATTTGTGTGTGTGTGTTTGTGTGTGAGGTCTACTTGATATTAGCACACATGGTTGGGATTTAGACACTATGTATACACACTGAAGAGCATTGTGTCAGTATAGTCTATTACATTAAGAAAGTTAGGACCGGTTAGGAGAGGGGAAATGAGAATGCCAGCCCGAGTGGTTTATGGGTAAATAAACAAGAATGACATTCAAATGAGCAAGTGAGTTCTGAACTCTCTGTGTTGTGTGCTGCCTATCATAATAAGCAAACAATTGTGAGTCAGCCTTTTTATAGGCGATTGCTGATGCCTGTAACACTCAACCAGTAGCCTTTATTCAGCTAAATTGTATTATTTGTTCACACCAGTGCACAAGAATGAATATAATTGAATTTGCCTTTCATTTAAAAGTAAACCACAGAGTAAAACTGGCTGGGTTCAATAGGCCAACATGCCACAGACAACTTTTTTTTTTTTTCTACACTGTTGCCCATCTGGGTGTAAATGACCTGGAACACACTAGTATACATGAAAGGCACTAATAACACTTGTGAGTTATGCTAACGTCAGCTAGCTAACGCAATGCTCAGCTTTACAATAACACTACACTAAACTTAAATCATCTAATGGGACAATCTTCTATAAATCAAATAGCCTACTTTATAAATGAGTTGTGAGCCTATACCCATTCACTCTGTTCAAAGCACCCAAATCTCTGCTCCTCAAACTCATTGGCTGATGACTGGTCTAAAAAAATCTGGTTCAGTCAATGTGCGTCTAACACACATATGTTCAGTTGTTTTTCTATAACCACCTAGATGACATTTTTCTGTCCTTTCAACTATATGTCACATGACTATATTTGGGCCAAACAGTGGCCTAGCTCATTTCACCCTTAAATTGACATCTGATCTACCTGGTGTTTGCTGAGAGCTGAGGCCGAAATATCCAGACTTAGTCACTGGTATAGGTAAAGCCCTCAAAACACTGGTTCCTACAGTCCCCATAATGCAACTTCACTCTTTAATCATACACTCTCTCACTGGTAAACACACATCTTTGAAACTCCATGTTTATAATGCAGGTGTTCTGTCAAAAATGTGTTGTGGCCCTTATTTTTTATGATTTTACTGGAGTCATTTTCTCAGACTCTTAAAAGGCCTTTCAACAAACAGAGTCCCTGAGTGTGAGCAAATGGTTCTGAAATCCAGTGCTTCCTCAACCACTAAATACACTTCTTTCAAATTTAAATTGTAGTCTCATGTTCAATCACCAATAAATGATATGGCCAGGTGTCAGCTGAAACAGAACAGACTGAGGGGATGTGATGGTTCTTGCACATTTTGCTTGACATTTCTTAGGTAAAAAAAAATGGCTGACTCAATGTGTCACAGTCTAGGCTTTGTCCATTTGTAGAAACACAGAGTGGATGATTATGACACAGACTGTGCCGCACACCAGGAAAAAGAAACAGCTATATTGTCAAATATTACATTTTAAGGAACAAAGGAATACAAGACAAACAGCTCTGCCCTTAATGTGCATTTCTTATTCCCAAAATCAACCAGTACTGTAGCTAACACAGTCAGATACGTGAGTAAAGTTGAGTGTACTTCTTCATTCCACTTTTTCCTTTTTTTTCTCATTTATATGTAAAACTGACATAAGCATACAATTGTAATTCCAGGTTACAAAATGTTGATAAGGGAAAGCATATCCGTTTCATACAGATAGTGCAACAGCAAGCTAACGCTAGCTAATTTTGCATTTCAATCTATCATATAAAATATGGCAGAAGTATAACTTCTTACTTATTAACAGACAGCACAGAAAACATTACAAAGATTACAAAACTTACAAGCAAAGTCTCAAAATGCAGAATGCACTGCATACAGTCATTCCCTGGCTCAATTCAAACCAACACAAAATCATATGACCTAACATTTTCAATCACTCAACACTACTAGAACAATGCCATGACAACCACTGCTTGGCTTTCAAAGTGGGATTGATTTGGCCTATCAGCTGTCATTCACTGGCTAATTTTAGTTAGTTTTAATGCCATGTTAGCAAATTGATATTACCCGTATCCTCATTTGAGTGACATGTCTGGCAAACAATAGTACGTACTGCCCGTGGGTTGAACACCAGCGCTGCACTGTCTCAGGTATCCAGCTATCCCCTTCCACCTACTGATGGATGGGAAGCTGGCAGCATTAAGGACATTCAATGGACAGTTGGCTCTGCACACTTAATAGCTAAATATAGCAGCTATAGGCTACAGAAAGATATCCAAAAACTAGTCCTGTGTGTCTCAATGTTACACATAAACTAGCAGAATATCTCATTACCAATCTTTTTGCAGCAGCCTGATGTCGTTGCATATGATTTAGTGTGATGACAGTGGACCATTGTGCGTAAAGGCTCTGCACATTACAGCACTTTCACTTGGAGGCTGCAGATTTATCACATAGCCTATCTGTTGTGCTGCCTTCAGATGGCTACCAGGATTTAATTGATAAACTTTAAAGTTTAACTGATTAACTTTAATTAGCCTGCCTTGGAATCACAAGCAATTGTAATTGGTTGAATTATTGGTTGGATATTTTACCAGCTCAAAAGTAAAAAACTGAAATGAAAATGTACCATTAGGGCTGTGGCAATAAACACAATATTGGAATACCGTGCTAGCCAATCGCAGTGGATGGCAAGCAACCACCACAACCGCACTATGTTCACATTTTTTCTTTTTTTCATGAGGCTAGGCCCTTCTTGTTTCACACTTCAATGTGTGTGTATTAAATGTTTGGAGGCTCCCTCAGCTCCAGAGGATCCCACCTGCCACACACAGTGTCCAGCATGTTGAGTTCTCACTCATGGGGCTCCACTGAGCCTTGCACAAGCCTCCCACAGATAGCATCCAGGCTAACAGGGTAACCTGGCGCCTAGCCCTTATAACAGGGCCAGGCTCGGGTAGGGCTGATCGGGGGTCGCTGCTGATGCTTGGTAGTTAAAAACACAACTATATCACTACTTTGTCTCTGTTATATGTTTAAATCTTCAGGGTCTTCACCCCACCAGACAGGCTGCCATTTAACCTGCAAGGTAAAGTAGTTTTGCACCAATCATACAATCTAAAGGCACGTCCACCCAGACTCCATTCATAAATCCCAGGTTTAAGGGGACTCAGCTGTAGGCCAACGTTGTTTCCTGCCACAACACGGTTTTCAGTGTTCATCAGGTAGGCTAGTGCTGCTCCATTAAACTGATCCATAATCAGACTAATATACTTTGATTTTCACCCTCCAAAAAAACGGCACTAATACCGCATATGTTGAGCCACCCTTAATCACCACAGAGGAAATTCCTTCACAGCCACAGCACTATGTACCATTGTATGCTTTTAGGATTGTCTTGGAATACAGCCCATGAATTTCATTTTTTGTTTGCTCTTTCACTGTCAGTTAATAATAATAATGATGATGCATTTTAATTCGTACACTTTTCATTCACAGTCAAAGTGCTACGGCAATAAAAACATATAACATAAAGAAAATAATAAGAGTTAAGTTAAACATCTGTCACCAGCATCAGAGTTGTGCAATCTGCAGCTGCACAAACAGATCCAGTAGGAATTCAAGCAAATGTGTTAACAAACTGCTGGAGGATAAAGAGCTAAGGAAACAAAAACAAAAACAAATAAACAAACAAAAACATCAGGCACATGGTTCTCTAACAGAAAAATCTGAAAATCTTGTGTCCAGCAGTTCAACTTCTGAAACAAAAAGTATTTGTGTATTCATAGATTCTGGATTGTTAATGAGGTAGACGGAGTATCATAGTTGAATTTCTTAACAGGTAATTGAACTTTTTCACGGAAAAACCACGTCTGATATGTTTTTTGTTTTTTTTTATCTATAAAAAAGTTCTTTTATCTGCACAAATTATTACCAAGCAGTATTGTCTCTTGTTCCTCCAGGGATCTTTAACTTAAGGCCACTTTTACTGCCTGGTATAACAACTCTATAAATCCATAGCAGCCACCCATTAGTTTGTATGGCCACTTATTGATGTGATAAAAGTGATGTCAATGCATACCCTGCATTGAGGACTAATAGTCTGTAGCCTGTAAGTCCTAGTAAAGTAATCACTATTTCTGTAATCTTCCCTTTTTTGCCTCTGCATCCCTCTGTTACCTCCAATTTCAGTCAGCAGTGGTTACCATGGTTATGTTAGCATGGATTCCTGTTTTCAGCAGCTACTAGTTTGGTGTGTTCAATAGACTTGTTGCTATTTCCTCTTCTCTCTGGTTTATATTTATACGATTATTGAATTTCTCAGTATCCCTGAATTCATCACCTGCAGCACATTATTGTTATTGCTATTCTAAATCAAATTGCATCAAACAAATTGCATATTGAGGGGCCTTGAGATGGTATGTATGACAGAAATCTCATTCAACTACAGTAAAATGAAGGCGAGTCAGAGCTGTAATAAAAAGACAAAGATAATAAGAAAGAAACTGTGGATGATGAGCAGATTGCTTACCAGCTAATGTAAGGTGAAACCTCAAAAGTCTTCATGATGTTTCTCTGACTTTAACAAAACCACTACAACTACTAATTGCCTTATACTGAGAATAAAAAGAAATTGAGCTGGATGTGGTTGATGGCCTGTTGTTCTGCATTAACATTCTTCATTCTTTCCCCCCCCCCCTCTCCTATCTATCTGGCTGTGTCTTTATTTATTTATACAATTTTTAATCAGTTCCATAATGTATTGGAAACTACATCAAACTGCCAGCAAATCAATTGTTGTTCTTTTTTTTTTTCATTCGTCACAGGAGAGACAGTTATACTTCCTGGAGTACAAAAAATAATTTTTCTCTTTTTTGACATATATCAGGCTGTGTGAGCTTAAGTGCTTCAAGAGTATACTGAAATGTAAAAACTGTTTGGCCACTGGATTTACAAACTGACTCAAAGAGTGTTTATCAAATGAGGACCAGACAAGCAACTGCTTTCTTATTTACAATTGGAAATCAATGCACCACCATGTACTCTAATGTGTCTGAATGCTTCCCTTAACAAACTTGGGGTGGAGTTCACAGTGCATTCATCCTGAAAACGTTTGTGCTGAGGCATTGAAGAATTTCAATGATTTTTAAATTGTCAGGCAATATATAAAATCTTGTATTTTGTAGGTTAATGCCATAACCACCCACAGAAATACCAAGTCCAGAACGAAGCTAAACAGCACTGGAAGCACTTGAAGCAGCACCTCCATTAAGATAAAACCTTAAATTGGTCACTTAACCACTCACCTACACCTCCATGCATAATGAGAATAAAAATAAAAAATGTAGAAAAAATGAAAATGAACAGAGTTTTTAAATTTACTTGGCATTCTGAGCTTTCTGTGGTGTCACCTAATGTTAGACTTGCAAGTGTCAATGAAAACAAAGACATGGTATCCTAATATACCAACTAATAATCAAACAAGATATGCATGCAAACATGACAATGCTAACATTGACTTGTTAGCATGCCAAGAGTTGCTATGTAGCACTACACTCAAAGTAAAGCTGAGGCTGATGGGAATGTTGGGACGGGAATTAGTTTTGCAGGTATTTGGTCAAAAGTATCAGACAAAATGATACATTTGACATTATGATGGCACTAGATGAAATGTCAGGGGATCATCAAAGTCACCACAATTCATCCTAAAGGCAGCATGAATATATGGACCAGATTTCCATCCAACAGTCATTCCATTTAAAATCACAAATGTCAACATCATGGTGGTGCTAGATTAATAGTCAGGGGATCACCAAAGTCTTTAAGATTCATTGTCGGAGGACCATGAATGTCTGTACAAGCCAATCCATCCAGTAGATAGTGGGATATTTCACTGGATTAGTGCTGCTAGTGTTAGATGAAAAGTCAGGGAATCACCAAAGTCAGAGGGTTTTACTCTCTGGGGACCACAAGTTTCTGTATGAAGTTCCATGGCAGTCCTTCCAGTAGTTTTTGAGATATTTCAGTCTTGACCCAAATGGTGATCCAACACTGCCATCCCTAAAGCCAAGTCGCAAGCTAAAAACTGTAACGGGTATAGAATGGACCCAATTGCAGCACAAATGACACTGGTATAAATTTTACAGTCTTTATTCCACACAATGTCAAGACAATAGTAGCGTGGTCAGAGAAACACAGTTCTGATGAGTATGGCTCCACCGGGAATTGAACCCCGATCTTCCACTCCCAAGGCAGACAAAGACCAGGGAACAGGCAGGCAGAACTCAGAGTCAGGGACAGAAGGCTGGTGGGTTTACCAGGGCAGAGACGAGGAGCGATGGTTGGAGACAAGCTGATCAGGAACCAGGAAGGCAGTCCAGTGATGAAGGCAAGATGACTTAGCATAGTAGCATAGACAATCTGACAAAGAGGGAGTGGGCTGAGGCAGCTTATATACTGGCTTGATTGGAGATGATGAGCAGGTGGGAGCGCCAGGTGAAAGTGGTTGAACTAATGAGGGGTGTGGCAGAGCAGAGAGTGAGACCGGATGATTGGATAATCCCCACAGCAACAGGTGAGGGGGAGAGCAGACTCTGACAAAAAACTAAAAAATCTGGTTTTGTGACAGCAAGTGGTCCATTTTTGCAAGCTCACAATAACTATTTGACATTTCAGAGCAACCAAGGTCAAAAGCTGTGCAACATTGACTCATTATTATTGGCTGGAACACAACAGTGGGGCCAGCCCTACAAACGAGAATGTCCCTGACTGGCTGACTGACTGAGTGATGAAGTTACAACATTGGTTGGCCAAAGGCTGCTGAAGCTAGATATCCAAGAATGCATTTCACACCAACTGGAAGCAATGGTGATTAACCTGTTGTAATTTTCACTGTAGGACTGTTAATGTTAATGTCAGTTTATTAAGTTTTAATCTTTTTTCAGGTGAGAGTAACCATTTAGATTCCCAATTTGTGGTCAGTTTATTCACATAACTGCTGTTTGGAAATTTGCTGCAATGTTTTCAGAGATGTGAAGGGGCTGCTGGCCGGGTGAGACCAGATGTTATGATCAATATTCAGTTTCGTGATTCAGTTTCAAAGCCCACTAGTGTTTCACCTCTTTAGCGTTTGACCTCGTCTTGTTTTCTTTCTTTCTGCTGTATTTTGTAATTGAATGTCTTTGTAATTCAAAAAACATGTGGCTCATTGCAGAGGTAATAACAAACACTGTGCTATTGTCTTCAAGCCCATTTTAACAACCATACATCTGTCAAGAGGCTGTTTATTCTAAGGAAAATGGCCATTTCACCTAATAGAGTGCATTTTATGTTAGTTATTGGACCAGCTGTTGAAGAGAGAAAGGGAAATGAGTTGAAAGAAAGCTACACCGAGTCTTCATCTAAATTTCAATCACAAGACGAGTCGTGAGAGCTGCATGTGGGCATTAGCAGACTGAGCAAGAATACCTTCTTACCCTATAGTCTTTTCTATGCTGTAAGAAAATGGCTGTGAAATCCACAGTAATACTTAGTTTCTGCACAGTTATTTACTGTGAATATTTGTTACAGTATAGTGCTGTGTATTAGGCCTAAAAAGACAGCAATCAACATGATACTGTAGAAATCACAGTAATCAACACACTACTGTAGAAAATCACAGTAATAATCCCACTACTGTAGAAAATCAAAGTAACATTATACTACTGTAGGAAAAATCACTGTAATGTTCATACTATTGCAGAAACCATTACATTACTGTAGAAAATCAGAGAAACAGTCCTTTGTAAAACAATACAAGGGGCTGTGTCGGTGTTGGTGTGTTGTTTCAAGTGCTGGTGAGACAATGAAATACGATCCAGCAAGTCCGGTTGGAATAACAGATTATTGTGTTTAAAGCCTGATCTGAAACACTGCACAGTGGTTTATAATACTCAAAGACTGGATTTTACAACTCTGGAAAGTTATATGCTGCAACCCTGTTTACTATCAAGCACATGTGGAACGTGTCTGTGTATGCGGACCTCCAAAAAAAGTATGAATGGAACCGTGTGCTCATCTGCAAGACCACAGCTGTCCGCATGAATTGGCCTTTAGCCAAGTTACCCTGGTTACCCATGTCACTGCCGCCATTATTATTGAAATATGCGCCATTATCCCCATATTTAAACTATATCACGTCTCCTCCACTACTATTTATAACTGACATGCACATTATACAACAGGCACCAGTAGTTTATCCACCCTTGTTTTGGCCCATTTTGCCCATTTTGCCTCATGTCAACATTGACCCCTGCCATTATTGGAGACCCGGTTTTTAATTGACTACTGACTTTATTTGAGGAAATATGCTATAGCCATGCACAATACTGACAGATCATTTTGTGATGAAAGGACAGTTAATTAAAAAGTAATCAGTCTCAGTAAAAGAAATGTTCTCCAGAGATACCTTTCTTCATCTTACTTCTGCTCTTTACAGGTGACGGCCACTCCTGCTGAGTCCAGTCTCTCCCCATCATCCCAGGTCTCACTGTGCAAGGTAAGGTTTTTATTTATTTATAAGTAATTCTTTGAAAATCCACAGACAAAGCCAATTTAGTCAGCTCTTGTGGCAGTTGTGCCTGTTATACTTTGTGCCTGATTTTAGATCTTTCATATTTATATTTTATATTTTTTTAGCTTAAAAACAAGCACCTCGGCAGTCATCTGCTTAGATCTGTTCTTATGTACTAATTCACAGAAACAACGCTGTCTCTTTTGTGTAAGCTTCTTAGTGTTCACAGAGAAAACATTAAGGTAGGGTTGGGCCGATGTAAAATACTAATACTACCAATACTAATGTAATTTTACATTCTTTTTACTTGCATTTTCCCTGCAATTGCTAAGATTGCTTTTAAGATGTCTTTAAAAGTTTGTTACAATAGGTAATTAAAATCTTGTTAGGTGTAACCTATTCTACAAAAGCTTACTACTATGTTTGACAGTCTTAATCACCCATGTTTTGCAACACGAAGCAGCAGTGGAGGATCAAAGTGAAATCACCTGACAAGTAACTTACAGTAAGTTACTTGTCAATTTCTGCCAGTTAGTTATTGTAAATATCACGGTAAGTTTCTTACAGTGTTTGAGAATTAGGTCATGTGATCATCATCTTTGTGATTCATCAACCCCAATGGATCCTGTACTTCATGCAGTTCCAGGCTTCTGATTAGAGCATGGGCTGGGTCTGGGGAATGGTGCATTCAAAATTCCTCCATCTCTCCCACTCACGCTCTTTCAGACACATACACTTTTTTGTCTTCAGTGTAATGGGCTACAGTCACGCACACACACACAAGGGTTTTCCCCTAACCCCTAAGCTCCCCCTTATCTCAGTACCTCTGTGTCTCTTTAATAGTGAGGAGGTTTCTAGCCTGCAGGAAGACTGAATAACACTGTGCATGAATGACTGTGTGTGTGTGTCTGCTTTTCTGAGGGGGACAAAAAGAGAAAGAGGGGCAGAAAAAAGGGAAAGAAAGAAAGAAAGAGTACCAACAATTTCAGGCTTCAGGGACTGTCTCCCACTGTAATTATCTACCCCATACTAAAAATCTTTGTGCACTTGGTGCTGGTACTGCAAGGAACATTTGATTTAAGTGTCCACCATATGATAATCTGGTCATAAAAACAAGAAACCTTTCACAGTTAGGACCTAATTATGATGTTAATTTCACAACAAAATTCTTTTTTTAATAACCTGGGTCTTGTTTTTTAGGTTTTGCCATAATTCATATGGTTTACAACATTTTACCCACCAACCTATTTATACCAAGTACTTTTTAATGCAAGACAAAAACAAACAAACAAACAAAAAAAAAACAACTCATGGGTGGATTGACCTGTTAGGGGGCCCCATTGGCAAAACGTTAGCCTTTGGGCCCCCCACCACCCCACAACCCCATTTTTATTTTTATTTTTTTTAGGAACATGCACCATCTGAGCAAAGTAAGTTCATTATTGATCTTGGAAAGAGTAGTTTGACCAAACAATTCCAAATCAAGATAACTAGCTTTTTGAGAAGCTTCCAACCATTTCACATGGTCTTTGTCTTTGTCAGTGGATGGAGTTATGAAATGAAATGTTAACATGGAACAGCAACAGAGCTGGCATGACAACAGAGCCATCTCCATCAAGGCAAACTCCAAGAAAAAGCTCATCAATTGGGATTGTTTTCTCACCACAAGATGTTGATGTAGGGTCCCTCTACAAATGACCAAGTGACACACAGTAAACATGTAGCTGGGTCTGGGGCCACAGAGCAGTTGTCCACTTTGCCTGAGGTCCTTCAGCAGGGCAATTTAGCTTCTTTAGCTGCTTGAATGGTAATCAAGTCCTTGCTCCTGAAACATTTTTATAGTAGTCTTTTCACTGTAAAGCACTCAAGAAGGCCAGCACAACTTGTCTTTAATAGAAACCTAGTGCTATGGAGACCTATGTTGAGGTGGGTGTGTTTTGATGGAGGGTGTTTTGCAGTTGTCCTCTTACATTCAGGAGCTTTTGTTATGTTATAACAGAAATGGAAACAGGCTGAATTAAGCTTGGTCAGTCTGTATTGAAAACAAGATGGATAGAAAAACACATTTTACCTGGAGCTGAAGTGTCCTTTAAAGCTTTGTTATCTATAAAAAAAAAAAAAAAAACACCAACAGAGAGCAGCTTAAATTATTTACTAAGTAATTCATATTTTTGCATATGTTGTTGATATTGATTATTTATTGAACAGGGCAACAAGTTGTTATCATGGCATTGCTGATCATCAGTCACCTCAAACTGAATGGTATGTCACTCTATGGATGATCCATTTCTGTTCCTGTTTGCAATTTTTTGTCAGGCAATAATGTTATAAATGACACATTATTTAGCTTTAATGTTATTATAAACATATGTTGCAAGTACTTGGGTAAATTGGTCAGTGAGTGACAATATACTGATGGTTCAAAAATTGTTAAAAGTGTTAAAATGAGTATATACTGGAGACAGTACCAAAGGTAATGCTTACTACATCTACAGTGCTAACCGTTAGGGTGAGTTCATCCAGAGAGGAAGGAGGTGTGTAGCTTGTGATGCAAAGAAGATATTGGAGATGCTATTCAGAGTCATGCTCAACATACTGTACTTAATAGAGGACTGCCACTCCAGCAAATGTAAAGTGCTGGCGGTCTATTGAATGAAAACAACCTGGAAGAATTATACTGTTTCCACACATCATTTACACACTGCAACAGCAAGGTAAGACTGACATCCCTCCGCCCACAGCTCCAAAGCATCCAAAGATGCCGTACATGAAAAGAGAAAATTGATGTCTAAGCGGTAGTTAGGTGTCCTGTTTACATAGGATATTTTTCTTCTTCTGATGATTGTAATCATGATAGCCATCATGTGTTGGAAGCACTGTCATCAAAAGCTGAAGTTGCAGAAAAGCCATGTATGTATCCATTTCTGTGTCTAGAAATGGATACACTTAACCTCCTTCGTGAAGATAAAAGCTCATGTTACATTCATGTTTTTCCTTCCCTGTTAGTCAGCAGGGAATCTGAAAAAAGCTCAACAGATTTAAATGAAATATGGTGGAAATTTACACCATTGGCAACTGATTCATCTTTGTGCCACCATTTGAGTATTTACAAAACATTTTTGATTTTAACTTCCATACTGTGAAGCATAGAAGCATTTTTTTTTTTCATTGATTTCTTGATCCAACACGCTATTGGCATATTCTACCCATATAGACCATGCCAATTTCAGTCAAAACAGATTCTCTGCCATTTAATTTTTTTGCAGAGGTTTGGTATATATACAGTGTGAATGGATTTCTCAGCAAGGATAAATATCAGGATATTATTAACAGTGTGCAGGTTAAAGTCACAGTGAAACATGCATTAGAGTGTCTGTAGCTTCTGTACTATAACGTATTTCCCAGTGAAGCAGAATATGAGAGCAGTGTAAAGTTACAAGAGGGATTAAAAGTAAAATCTGTCAAAACCTGGGGTCAAGTTCAGTTTTTTTATGATGAGTGTGGTTAGCTAGTTGCCCAAAATCATATTTGATTAGATACATTTTTGCCCCTGAGTTCAAGATGAGTTATCAAACATATAAAACATTTTAGAGAAAATACTGCATTTTAATATAAAAATACTCAAAAATATCACATGTTTGGCATAAAACAAGATATAATTAAACAATTAACACATGGGCACAGGATTAGAATTTTATTTTTTATTTCACTGTGTCTTTAATTTTTCATTTTACATGATAGCTACAGTACATATGAATTAATAGGAATAGTATATCACAGTCTGTAGATTAGCCACATAAAACTTTAAGTTTCAGTGGTTTTCGCCATTTATGCCATTGTAGATACAGTGAATAAATGAGATTGCATTCAGTGAGAACACATAAAGTCATTAAATGGTAAACATCAGAGCTGCAGTGTCTCTGCAATGTCTTTCTGCTGAACTCTCACAGTGTCTCATCAACAGGCTACAAACAAAAGAACAGATGAGGAAATGTGAATTTGTAAATGTACATTGCTATCAGCCTTGAGTCTATTCTCTGAACCCGATGAAATATCCAATTGTTTTGTGAGAATTTATGTCTGTGTGTGTCCATGTGCTATCATGTGGTTATATTGTTGTGAATGTGGAAACTCGGTGCTTGGTGGTTTGTGTCATATACTAGTGAGACAGCGACTTGTCACTCAGTGTTGTCATCTCATAAACGGTTTCTCCGTCTTTAAATATCCACAAAAACTCCTTTGCTGTGACAGCTCAACAATGGGAGCAATGGAAGACTCTGGACAGCTCTGTCTGCAGCCATTACCCAAGTGCACAGGTACCTCTGAATTTTTAATGGAACCTGTCTTTTGCGCTCTCTCTCTCTCTCTCTCTTTCACTCTCACTCTCTCTGTCACAGCAATAATAATAATTGATTTCTGCTTTAAGACCATTGACTGCTTTTCCCCTTTTATTACAAGTCCACACATTTCACTTAGCTTGGCAGAGAGTGTTTTTTACCTTGCAGAAATGTGTGATAGCAGCTAATATGCTGTGATTTGTGTAAGAGTGAAAGAGAGATAGGAAATGGGACGTGACATTAGTTGGATGTTAATTAGACAGTTACCCGTCGTGGACACTTCAGGGGGAAACCAGTAGTGTAGTAACTTTTTAGTGACACATGTTATAAACACAGCAGTATCTCAGTGGAACTGTAAAATTAAAGTTTTGACATTGGGCTCAGGTGCTGCATCATGGGCAGGGATACAAATTTAACTCTTGAGTTCCTGTTTTTGTCTTGAGTGCATGAATTATTGAACTATTAACCCTTGGAACCCTTTTGCTCAGTTTTCAGTTTCTTTACTGACAGGCTTACAGCATTGTGACTACATGTTAACCTATCAGGATACTCAGAAATTCCATCATGCTTTGTATTTGAGTGGTACTATATGTGGTCTAGGAGTCTTTATGAAAGAAAGGTTACAACAATTTGAATTATTTGGGTTTTTTGCATGTATGACAACATACCACAAATATCTGCATGTGAATGGAGGGAGTAGAATGCCAGAGTTCCAGACTTATAAGCTTGTCCTATGTCCTTCTGCTTGTCCTAAATGTTAAAGCTAATGCTAAATGCTAGCAAGCAGACAATGAGAATGCCAACATACTGTTCAACATTTTAGCTGAGGGTGAGGACAAGCTAAAATTAGTTAATTAGCCGTAAGTAGAGCTAAGGCTGATGGGGATGTCATGAGTTTTGCAGGCATTTGATCATTAACCACAATATTAGACAAGTTAAAACTTCAACATGATGGTGGCACAAGAGGAAAAGTCAGGAGATTACCAAACTGCCACAATTCATCTTGAGGAGGACACATATCTGTATCAAATTTCATGCCAATGCATCCAATAGTAAAATATACACATATTACATATATTAAATATTCTAATTTGAAAATTACTTTTAAAAAATGTCAACCAAACACAAGAGGAAAAGTCAGGAGATCACCAACGTCAGTAGGATTCCTTTTCTGGAGACCATGAACATCTGTAGAGAATTTTATGTCAGTCCATCCAATAGTTGTTGAGATTTGTGGACCAACCAGCTGAGCACCAAAGCCAGTGAGACTTAAGAAAGTACTGAAAGTATAAATGCAAAAAAGTGTTTTTCATTGATTTATCTTTTTTAATTTTTTTTCCATTTTTGATGACTCACATTTAAGGTTTTTACCCTACAGTTCCCATCATTCTTTGGGTGATACAAACAGGAAGTATAATGTTGCGTTACGGTCAGTGAGTTAGCTGTGAGCTACACCTGTGCCACAGTTTTTAGAATAAATTTATTTAGTCCAATTTCAAAGTCCAGTTTTAAATACTTTTGATAATGAAAGAAAAGTCTAAATTTGATGCAACATTATTATGAAAATGTTGAAAGTAGAAACTTCTATCACTGGAAAGAGTAGGTTGTGTTGATTCCAGCAGTAATATATGTATGATGTCTGTGCATATATCAAGAGCTAATGGTTAATCATGTTTATGATGGCATATATAATTTCTGTTCTGTGTATGATCCATTTGTTTCAGGTCAGTGACAGCATATTGCAACAGTCTTACTGAATCTTTTTTGCTGCCTTGGCGTCACTTGTCTGTTGGCATCAAAGTGGTGCAGTCTAACTTAATAAAAATCCATAATTGAGTATTAACGATGTGGGCTAGTACAAACTGTGCTATTATCTCCCATTCCACTTCATAAAACATGAATCTGTCAAGGCGCTTTGTCTCTTCTAAGCAAAATGGCCATTCCACCTACTCAAGCGGAGTTTATGTTGGTTATTATGACAGTTGGAGTGGAGAGACAGGAAAATGAGGGAAGAGAAAGCTGCAGCAGCAAGTCTTCATCCAAATTTCAATCACAAAACGAGTCTTTATTTTTCTTTTTTCTTTTATTTTATTACTTTATTTGACAGGGACAGAGCTTAATAATAACATTTCTGAAAATATGCCAGAGTTAGCCTGAAAGGCTAATTTTCATCTGTAGTCCCTCAGGCAATAGTTGAAAGCACAAACATTATGAATAAAAGCATTGAAAATACGATCAACAATAAAAGCAGTGAAAATATGCAGATACAAATAGAGCTGCACTACATAGAGACGAGTAAGATAGCTCTTAGACACAAAAAATCAACAATAGCATGACAGCACATTCAACAAATAGCATAACACAATTTTAGGAGAGTGACATGTGGGCATCAGCAGATTGAGCAATAAAAATACCTAATGAAAAGCAAGTCATGACTGCCTGTTCATGCTGTAGGTTATGGCTCTTTGGATGTTCTTCATTTCAAGGGATCAATGTGTTAAGAACCCTTCTGAACAGAGCTGATGTCACCAATTTTCCACTATGAAAACATAGTGCCAAAGTGAAACTGTGACTTCTGGGTTGTGCTCCGGAAGTAAGGCATGGCTAAACCATATTGACATTTGCAATATTGAAAATTAATATATGGATAATAAGAATTCCAGCCCTACAACATAACCACACTCAACAGTGTATTGTGTGGTTCACTCCATATGTACTAATATGGTTGGTAAGTAAAAAAACAAAACAGTTTATCATCTTGGCAGCCTTTCAGCTGCAGTCTGACCTCTAACATGTCAATTGCTTCAACCTCATCCTGCTATTGTTGCAGCCAAATGTGGCTGTTCCTGTTGAACCCTGCAAAGATCTTGAACATGACAGGAAATAGCATTCATCAAAGACATTAAACATTACATTAGAAGAAAGTGGTGGTGGATGTCATGGAAACTGACATGCTTTCTCATTCAAGTGAATAGGAAGGTGTGTCCAACTTTTGACTGGTACTGTATTACACACACCTACATGCTGCTAATAATTCATGGTATGGGACTTAAGTCTACTACTTTAAGCTACTCCTAACCCAGGAGTGACCTGGTTGACATGTTTGTTTACTTTACTGTTACCGTACATTGCTTGTATGCTGTACATTGTAAGTAAATAAGTAAGTAAACTTTATTTATAAAGCGCCTTTCAAAACCAGAGTTACAAGGTGCTTTACAATGCAAATAAAACGAGAGAGAGATAAAATAGAATAAAATTTTTAAAAAAGTGTAACAACACATAACATCAATATAAAACAATAAAAGCATAATAAATACACAGAAGTCAGATACAACAATAAAAACAGTGAGAGCAATACAGAGAGTGATCATATATTATGCAATTAAGTGCTTATGAAAAAGGTGAGTTTTTAAGAGCTTTTTAAAACTGTTGACTGACCCTGCATTTTTTATTACTAAAGGAAGGCGGTTCCAGAGGGTGGGGGCCACAACCACGAAAGCACGGTCACTCTTGGTCTTAAGCCTAGATTTTGGCACAGCCAGAAGGCACTGATCAGCAGACCTCAGTGATCTCACTGTGGTCAGGGGACACAGTAATTCAGATATAGAGGTTGGGGCCAGTCCATGAAGTGGACCCTAACCCTAACCTTATACATAATTAAAATAATTTTAAAATCAATTCTACAAGCTATTGGTAGCCAGTGTACGCAACACCCAGTGTATGCACAGTGAATAACAATTAACCTTCTGGTTACTTCAGCAGCATATTTGGCTCCTACACATGACAGCTAGCCATGAACAAATTACTCATAGTTTACCATTGTTGAACTCACAACATGTAAAATTCCCAATAGTGCATGCTGTAGTTGTATTCATATATCTTATAATATGTTTTGCTCTTTCAGAAAGACTGTAAGACACCCTGAATGAGAGGTTGCATTAAGTCACAGAGTCTTGTGGAACAGTTGGTAGATGGAGGTGATATCAGGACTTCTGCTCTCTAGAAGACCCAGGTTGAAAAAAATATACAAAATCCTAAAACCAAAAGTTTAAAATACTGGTAGAGGTAAAAAGGGGCTTCTAGCCTTAGTAAACTATGGTGATTGAGGGCTTGCAAATACCATAGCTGCTTATTTCTGCATTTATTAGTCACTTTTAAGCTCTGAACTGCATGTGTTCCATCTAAAAAAAGATGTTTCCCATATCTAATAGATCACAATTGACCCCCAAATGAAGTACTGTAGCAAGAAAGGCTGTGACATGCCTTGCTTTGTTGCTCACATGTTGAAACTGCTGCCCTGTCAAGTTAAAATGAAATATGTCTTATGATCAAAAATTGCTTGAAATAGGCACAACCTTGCTTGTTTTTTTTTGGACTCATAAATCAATTGCATAGCAACAGAAGCACTTAATGAAACCAATGATCAAACCACCGAAACATTCTCCTGTCTGGTGTTCACACGCGAGCAGGTTTATCACAAAGAGATGAATCAATTAGTTGTTTGTGAGAAGGCAGTCGGACTCGGCTGCACATTGATTTTGCACAGAATGTCATCTTCCACCATTAACCGTGTTATCTGTTGTGTTGTGCTGCAGTGATTCGAGCAAATGAACTCATTTTTACTCCCTTGACACTTAATATACGCAGTTGCATGGTAGAGATAAGAGGATATGTCAGTCATAGACACAAACACAAGATTGTTTCTGTACATACTTCCCTCATATATGGATATGAATAATATTTGTATGAGTATTCTAATAAAGATGAAGCGGGACTTCATTGGAAATATGTACACAAAACATATCCATACAGTATACACCAGTGGGATGCAAACAGGCTGCTATTCAAAGACATATTTGCATCTTCGCTCATACACCTTGCTCACAGATTCTCAGAGTGGGCCACCCTCACATATGATTCACTGTGGCTAAGTGATGCAGGACACGTAACTACAAAGCACAGCCACACACACACTCTCACTTCTTCATCTCTGCGTGTGTTTTGAACCTGTCACTGCATCCGCTGATGTATCTGGTCCCTCATGGGTTCAAAACGTGGGACTCACCCCTTTCTAAAGCATCAGCACTTCAATCGGGCCCTTATTAGTGTCTCCGTGTGTGTGCGCATGTATGTGTGCGAACATGTGTGGGAAGAGATGTCTTTCATGATTTCTGCGCATGTGACTGTGTGTGTGTGTGTGAGTTGGGAGAGATGGAGAGAAAATGTGTGTGTAATGAGGTGGAAATAACCCGTCTTTCAAGATACTTCCCTCTGCGTGAACTCCCATACATCTTGTTAACTGACAAAGCTTTGAAGACAAGTCTTTTTAACTGAACGCGTCGAGGTCGAGATCACACTCGCGCATGCATGTACACACACATGCATACAGACATACAGTCGCATACCGTGTATAATGTAAGAGGTGAGATCAAAACAGCAACAACTAGCTGGCAGGCAGGTAAACAAAATTTGACACTAATCATTTTATCTGACAGAGATTTTAGGCTGTGACAGAGAACGATGAAAAGAGTCACTGAAAAGAAAAAAATAAAGGTAAAGTTACTAGGAAGTGAAAGGAAATGGAAATCTAAGAAAAGAAAGAATAGCTGCACAAAAGCCCAGCAGTGGTATTTTTTACAAAGCCCGTACAGGCATTCAAATCACTCATCAAAGAATGCTCTGATGTTTTGTGAGACTAGTTGTTAAGTAACAGCAGAGATTAAAATCCTTGGCTCTGGTATGCAAACATTTGAGCACACTTTATATTCAGTGACGATCTTTATATTCGGTGATTAAAAGTGACACAGTGTAGCTTGCTCAAAATCAGGGACATTCAGAGACTACTTTGCCCTCTTCCTGGTAGCTATAACATCACTGTGTGACAGAGAATTGGTTGCTCACCTGAGATTGCTCCAAAAATAAACCTGGCTACATGTGAAATGTAGTGTTAATATTTTAATATCAAAATGAGTCTGCAGGAAACTTTTAATAAAAGAAAAACCCAAGACTTTTATAAATGTATTTTTAAAATGTCATGTTCTAGCCCAGTATCGCAGGAATTATGTTCATATTTCAACAATTCTACACCTTTATGTCCAAAGCCAAACATCAGTGTCAGTGCAAGATGTGGTGTGTCCTTTATGTAGCATGGTGGACAATAACAGGGTGGTCAAACCTCACTCGACCACTTGAAATAGGTGGAACAGTGTTGCCAATTTAGTGACTTTCTTGCAAGATTTGGCGACTTTGAAGACCCCTTTAGCGACTTTTTTCACAAAAGTGGCTAGCAGCATATCTATCAACGTTTAAGGCAGACCAGAACTCCTCTCCATAGAGAGAGTCACTAGTATTTCTCAGTGAATGAGAGCTAATGTGGCTCTTCACACTGACTGTGTTCAGTGGGTGGGACACAGCAGCAGCAGCTTCAGTGGACCAATCATCAGCCAGACAGAGAAGCCAATAGAATATGTCTACAGCATGCAAGACCATTACAAGTCATACTCTCTTCTTTCTTATGTACGATCCTCTGAAGGCATTCTGGCTTTTATCTATTTCTCATTGTGACGTTCTTGTTTTCTTTCATCTGTTAAAAACTATTTTAATTAGCTACTACGAATAAAAAAAAACTCTGAAAGAGAAATTAACTTTGAAGAATAAGATATGATGTTCAATGAGCATTTAAAGTGCAGAATTTGCATAAAGAATGAAGAGTGTAACTAATTATTGACAGATCAAAACAACCTATGATTTAAAAAAAAAGAATTTTGCAAATGATAGTTTATCACAACATTAAATTGATAGCTTTTATAATATTTTTTACCCAATTTATGTGTGTTGATGGCAATTATCCATCAAATCATTAAACAAAGGGAAACAGGCTTAAAACAGTAATTTTTGTTCGTTGTGTCTAGGTGATTAAACGAGATGTGGTGAGTGCATGATTTTTTTTTTTTTTTTTTTTTTTTTAATCAAAATGTTGTATGTCATTTCACCACATAGAACATTGGTGAGTTGAGGTGTCTGCACACCTAAAATTCTTCTCAGCAGGTGCAAAAGGAACAAGGCAAAATTGTTCAGAGCAGTGTGCATGGAGTTCCTCCATCAAATGTATGACAATCATGCTCTTCCTGCTATGTTGTAAGAAGGGTAATTAGCCAAAGTAGCCTACATATATAAATGACTGTCAATGAGGCAACTGTAACCAGCTAGCTTTCAGTTTTATGATTATCCTACTTGACAACACAACACCAACAGTATCTGCTTTATTCTCTTGGAAAAAGACTTTCAACTCTTTGAACTGATTTCCCTTTAAGTAGCTTCAAAGTCAGGGGGTTGGGGGGGGCAAAACTTTTCTACACTGTATGAAAATGCCACACATTCTGTTGTATAAAAAGGTCACATTATGTGTCTTGCTGGTTGCAGCACTTCACTGAAGCTACATCACATTGATAATGCTGTCATCTATATCGGATACAAACCATTTCCAGGTTACTCAGCTCAGATAACTCTACTCACTGATGCTGCAACAATATTAGATTTCAATTTGTGAATGTTTATAGTATAGTGAAATATTCAAAGCCAATATGCCACTGTTTTATGGCTGCAACATTACATCAAATAGAAATTCAGATTTCTTGTGCATCATTTTATACACATTTCACCGTGATTCATATATTCAGGTTATACTTGGCAACTCAGTAGACAGCACTGTAATAATGAACGCATTGATGGTAGAGTTGAAGAGGTTACTCAGAAAGTGCCTCCAGCCACATAATAACAGTCAATGCTGCAGTATCCTGCAAGATCATTTTCAGAGTAGAATCCTTACAGTTTTCATCTCTGTCCACCTCCCCTTTAGACTACATAGTCTTTGTAAAGAGAATTGCACTGAACGCAACAGGAGATTAGATACAGAGTACTGTAGGTTATTTTATATTCCTCAGAAAATGTGTTCAAGTTCACCATACCTGATGACAAAAGAACAGAAGGGTTCATGTGTAAAACGTAGGTTCAGATTTTACAGAATAGGCTTCAGAATTACATTGTAAGTACATTATGAAGGTATCTTCTAATGGTCAGTATGGACAGAAGGAATGATTATGGCAAGAAAAACCTATTTCAATGTTAATGTTAATGTTTGGGCTCCTGACTATTGTTTTAAGACACACTTGAAAAATTGTGAACATGTCCTTTTTAAGAGTGTACATGTGCTTTTATAAACTCACATCTTCAAGTACTGAAAGCTTTGTATCCTATGTTCTTATAAGATTACTTATTCACCTCTTGCATGCGTCTTGTGGTTCTCTCCAAGACATCTCCATAGCCTTTCTGCCTTAACTCACTCAGGCTCTGGTAGTACTCCTTGGTGTTGTTGCTTTCGGATAAAGAGCATCTGTGAGAGGATCTTCCAGTCACAGGTGTCCAGAGCATGGCCAAGGTACACCTATGGTTGGTAGAACAAGGCGTCCATCTGCCACTGCAACACCCCAGGGTCAGCAAACAACACCGACCACTTGCCAGACCGCTCCTCCAGAAACACTGATAAACACAGCTCTATGTCCAAGTTAACGGTGCAGAGCTGTAGGTAAACTGCCTTCAGATCCTCGAAGGAGAACAGCTTGGCCCAGCTGAAGTCCTCTGTCCGTAACATCATAAACATCCACGGCGTCCAGGACACTACATCCCAGGAGCCCTTGGATATCTTTGACTCCTTCTCCCCAACTACAGCCTTTGTTGTCAGCAACTTCAGTTTCAACGGGAAAATATTCTTGGGAAAATTTTCTCACCTTTGTCTCTACACACTCTGCCATCTTGCCGCAACATCTCGTTTTGACATCTCATGTGGTTCTGTGTGATTTGGCCAACTAAAAGTTAACGCTCCCTGCTGCAAGTTACGCTAACTACAAGTTACGCCTCTCTCTTGCAGTCTGCAGTCAAACTCATTTCAAATAAGTTTACCTAATGACCAATCACTGATCCCCGCTGTTTGACTGGGGAACTTCTTCTCC